>NC_138355.1:30571044-31228294 GCF_046562875.1 Panthera onca | reverse complement strand
TTCCAAGTTACACTCAAAAGAGACTCAAAAGTGAACTATTAAACTCTGATATTAACATTGCATCCTTCTGTCAGTTTACTGTATTTATAAATAACCACTCATTTTCAGCATTTTTCAGCAGGCTTTGGTTAGCATGTTCACAGCCCAGATTTCCAGACAAACTCTCTTTTCCAAATTATGTTTAGCTTGAGGTTTGGAAAGTGAGTGAGCTACTGTCCCCTTGGTTTCCTCTCTAATTTGTTTCACATTTACTCTTTCCAAAGGTGTCCAGATCCTTAAGGATTTGCACTAGCTACCGGGTATTTTCTGCCTTGCTAGGTGTCATGCAATCTGGTTGGAGTGCCTCATCACAGAAATCGCTTGGTTTTAAGGGATTTTGAACAACTCTGTTTAGGAGTTTTTCTTGTAAGGTCCGGAGGCGTGTGAATTTTTTTATCTTTTATTTTTTTATTTTTTTTGAGAGATGGAGTGAGCATGATCAGGAGAGGGGAAGAGAGACAGGGAAAGACAGAATTCCAAACAAGCTCTGCACTGTCAGCACATAGCCTGACATGGAGCTTGAACTCACAAATCGTGAGATCATGACCCAAGCCGAAATCAAGAGTCAGATGCTTGACTGACCCACCCAGGCACCCCGCCGTGTAAATTTTCTTAAATAGTACTTTTTCCTACTTATTTTTTTTTAATTTTAGTACAGTTGACATACATCGCTACGTTAGTTTCAGGTGTATGATATAGTGATTCAACTTCTGTACACATTATGCTGTGCTCACCACAAGCATAGCTACCACTTGTCACCATACAATGCTATTACAATACCATTGACTATATTCCCTAGACCATGCCCTTTATTCCCATGATTTACTCATTCCATAACTGGAAGCCTGTATCTCCCACTCCCCTTCATCCATTTTACCCTATCCCCCAAGCCCCCTCCTCTCTGGCAACAATCATAGTTTTCTCTGTATTTATAGGTCTGATTCTGCTTTTTGTTCATTTATTTGTCTTTTAGATTCCACATGAGTGAAATCATATAATATCTGTCTTTGTCTGACTTATTTCACTTAGCATAATAACCTCTGGGTCCACCCACGTTGTCTGAAATGGCAAGGTTTCATCCTTTTTTATGGCTGTATAATATTCATACACACACACACACACACACACACGTGCACACACACACAATCTTCCTCATCAATTTGTCTATCAATGGATACTTAGGCTGCTTCCATATCTTGGCTATTGTAAATAATCCTGCAATAAACATAGGAGTGTGTATATCTTTCCGAATTAGTGTTTGCATTTTCTTTGGGTAAATACTCAGTAGTGGAATTATTGACTCATATGGTATTTTTGTTTTTAATTTTTTGAAGAAACTCCATACTGTGTTCCACAGTGGCTGTACCAGTTTACATTCCTGCCAACAGTGCGTGAGGGTTCCTTTTACTGCACATCCTCGCCAATGTTTACTATGTCTTGTCTTTTTTATTTTAGCCATTCAGACAAGTGTGAGGAGATAATCTTATTGTGGTTTTGATTTGCATTTCCCTGATGATGAGTGACACTAACCATGTTTTCATGTGTCTGTTGGCAATCAGTATGTCTTCTTTGGAAATATGTCTATTTAGGTCCGCTGTCCATCTTTAAATTGGATTGTTTGGGCTTTTTGATGTTGAAGTTGTGGAAGTTCTTTATATTATTTTGGATATTAACCCCATATTGGATATATCATTTGCAAGTGTCTTCTCTCATTCAGTAGGCTTCCTTGTTTAGTTGATGGTTTCCTTTGTTGTGCAAAAGCTTTTCATTTTGATATAGTCTCAATAGGTCACTTTTGCTTTTGTTTCCCTTGCCTTAGGAGACATACCTAGAAAGATGTCATTATGGCCAATTTCGAAGAAATTACTGCCTGTACTCGCTTCTAGGATTTTTATGGTTTCAGGTCTCACATTTAGATCTTTGATCCGTTTTGAGTTTACTTTTGTGCATGGTGTAAGAAACTAGTCTCGTTTCGTTATTTTGCATGTAGTTGTCCAGTTTTCCCAGCACCACTTATTGAAGAAGCTCTCTTTTCTTCCATTGTGTATTTGTGCCTCCTCTGTCATCGACTTGCCATATAGCGTGGGTTTATTTCTGATCTCTCCATTCTGCTCCATTGATCTATGTTTCTGTTTTTGTGCCAGTGACATACTGTTTTGATTACTACAGCTTTGTAGCATATCTTGAACCCTGAAACTGATATCTCCAGCTTTATTCTTCTTTCTCAAGATTGCTTGGGCTACTTGGGTTCTTTTGTGGTCTCATACAAATTTTAGTATTATCTGTTCTTTTTCTGTGAAAAATGCTGTTGGTATTTTGATAGGGATTGCATTGAGAGTATTACTTTAATTCAAAGTATAAATAAAATCCTAATAATTATATTCCTTCTAGTTTATTCCAGGGGTAACACTTGAAACTCTAATTATTTACAGTTAACTATAGGCTAGATTCTGTTTCATCTAAAGTTACTTCAGGAATATACTATTTATTCAGAAAATGTCAGAACAACTGAGAATACAGTACAACAAGTGTATTTTCTTTTTTTTTAATTTTTTTTAATGTTTATTTATTTTTGAGAGAGAGAAAGAGATAGAGTATAAGCAGGGGAGGGGCAGAGAAGAGAAGGAGGCACAGAATCCAAAGCAGGCTCCAGGCTCCGAGCTGTCAACACAGAGCCTGACAAGGGGCTCGAACTCACAAATCGAGAGGCCATGACCCGAGCCGAAGTCAGATGCTTAACCGACCGAGCCGCCCAGGCACCCCCAATAAGTGTATTTTCTTAATAAATAGTACTAGCTGAATTAAGAAATATTCTGGAAATTACCCTTCTTTAATATAATTAATAAATAAATTTAAAAAGTTTATGAACCTTATAAGACTTATCTTTGTTGCCTGCGTGAAAAAGTCAGCTGCAAGACGACAGGGAGCCTTCCATAATTATTTTAATGCCATTTTGCAGTAGCTACCCATTACTTTTCTCTGTCCTGAACATTTTCCACCCTTTCTCCAATGTCAGCATCCCAACTTTCACTGGAGAAATACTCCTCCTTCATTCCATGGCAATTCTGTCGGTGCCTCCAATGAGAATATCTCTCATCTTGCCGGGTATAGATGTGGCATGTTACACATTGCTAGCCGCAGTAACCAGCTTCCTGTTACAGATCTCTCTCCCAAATTCCTTTATGCCAGCAAAAAAAGAAACTTGTAGACCATTTCTGTCTTATTTGACTTGTAATTATGGACTCTCCAGTCAGTCATAGGCTCTTTCAAAGATGGTCAGGCCAGCCACCACTGAAATAGAGATTTTTTATGGCTTTGAAGACACAAATAATTCCAAATGCTGGACACCAAAACACTCTACTCAAGCTCTGGTATTTTTCTAACCTCGTGTTATGACCATTGTAACTTGTTGATCTTTTATTTACATCTTGTATTGTATTTCTCCCACATTTGTTAGATTTTACTAACAAGCCTCCTCTACCAGTGAATGCAAAGTTTGATCCATAGCACGTTCCAGGCTGTACAGGTGTAGGCTACCTGTACAGATCAAGGAGATCTGTTTTCAGGTGGCAGAACAGGGAAAAATCTTGACAGCACCTAATTGCAACATGTTTGCCACAAATCTTTTCTTCCCCTCTAGAGAGGATTAATTTCTCAAGAAACTGGTAAATCTGTGAAACCTGGGTGAAAAACTAATCAGAAGATTTACATAAGACTTTCAAGATATGCTTAATTTACTGAACGCACACTAGACAAGTTGAATTCTCTGTTCACCATTACCAGGTCATGGAACCCCTGACTTGCAATTATTCAGCCTTTGCAATGTGCCACTAGCATTCAGGGGACCATCCCCTTTCATGTTGAGTCAATTCTTATTCCCTTGCACCACCAAGTCCAGGAGCCAAAGAGTAACAGTGAAAGTGAAAGTTCCCTCTTGGCTCAGTTCTGGGATCATTATTGTGTCTGGGATGCTCTAGAGTCTACACTTGGGGTCCAACAGCCACACGGCAGCTCCAAATGTAACCATTCATTATAAAATTGTGTTACCTGTGTTCAGTCTCAGCCAACTGTTGTATTCAGAAGTACGTATCTAAACATCCAAAATAAATTTTAAACCAGTTTAAACCTTGACTGCAGCCTTGTGTGAACAGACAAAGGGAGGGATTTCGTGTCACACCATGCAGCAAAGATATACATCCACCTTCTTCCTCAAACACCTTTTTTCACAGTAGGACATTCACCCCACCCCCTCCCTCAATTCTTTCTCTTTTCCAATTCTCCCAATTTCTCCCAATACGGTTCTTTCCCTTTCTCTGCTTCTCATATTATTATTTTTCTTTCTTTCCCTTTCAATAGTTCCTTGCCCTTCCTAATAAAATTCAATGTAGACTTCCTAGGGTTTTATATTAGTAGAGGTCCAGTCAAGACAGAAAAACAAGAACAAAGAGAATATAACATAAATTTTTAACTAAGAATAAAGTTGATAACTAAGAACATGAAAAGGTAAAAAGAGAGTTTTACAATACGATAGAGACAGCAACCACAAGAAGTCACTACTACTCCCAGCACTGACACAGAAAAGGGATGATGGTGGGATTATTACAATTTAGAGACTTAAAGAAGGAGCCTGTGTAGCTGAAACCCTAAGCCTCTAAGAAGGAGGTGCTGGGGTTTCTGAGGGAAAGTATGATCAATTAACCCCATTCTGCAGTTTTGAAAAAAACGGCAAACTGAGTTCAGCTACTGCTCTGGGAAGGAGCTCCCACTCTGGGATGCAATCTTGCTGGGGTGAATCTCACAGGGATGACAAGCAGTCAGCCCACAGGGAAAACAGGAAAGACCAAGTCTCTCCCACTTCTTTATCCGATCATATAATCTACCTCTGGCGCCCTCTACTGGCAAAGTCTAGTGGCAACAAGAAATGGCGGGCGGTAATCTTGAGTAAAAACGAGCTCCACTTGAAGGCAACAGCCCCTAGTGAATGTTTGCAAGGTTTTCAAACAAGGGAAGGCTTGTCTTTGAGGCACACAGAGGCAATCAGCTTCTACTGACAAGGGAAGCTCAGAGTGACTTGGATCTGAGATTCTTAGTTTCACCGGATTGCAACTTGATGTGTCCATATCAAGTTGGAGTCCTTACTCTTTTCCTAATCAAGGCCCCAACTTTCTTGTGAGAGACTTGGTGAGGCTGTGGATTCAACACATACTGTAATTCTGCATGCTTAATATTCTGAGTTTATTTTTTTGAAATACTGGTCCTGTGGCTACAAAAAAAAAAAAAAAAAAAAAAAGACTCATTGAAGGTTACCATAGAAGCTTTGTGGTTCTCTGACCATGACTTGAACGAAAATTATACAGACTTGCTCATCACTTCTGTTTTGTAAGCACTCCAGTACACTTATGAAAATCCATGCCATACCACAGTCTTCATAGGCATCTTTATTCTTGCAATTGTCAAATGCGGTAGCCACTTGAGTCCCCAAGGCACTCACTTCAGTAAATACTTCATCAAAATCAATCACTGGCAGTAACTTGATTGGTTGTAATGAGGTTACATGCCATGGGTTTTAGAATCCCAATTCCTGTTGGAACGGAGATCAATAATGCATTTAAGCTCAAGAACATGACTAAACTAATCCCCAAATAATTTTGAGGATCTGTTTCCCAAAATGACCCCTGGTACCAATTTCTCTGTCAGTAAGCATTCATTCAGGAGACAGACACAATAGTACCTATTTGAACCATGAAAATTTAATACAAAAAACTGTTAACTAGTTATAAGGCTCTTAAATGCATAACGGAAAGCCTAACAAAAGAACCTGAAATGTATCAAAGATATCAATTGCAGAAGATAACTACCGCCCCTAGGGTTGAGGTAACAAAGGGGAAGAGGTTAGAATTATTAAAATAGAACTTAGATATGGGCTCTGTGGAGCTGAGACGCAGACATTTGAGGAAGAGATCCTGCTCGGTTAGTGCTGGCGTATCTAAGCTCAGAGAAAGGGCCCTGTGGGCTTGGGACCCAGGTCTCTGGAGGGAGGACACCAGGCGGTTCTTGCTGGCGTCTCTGGGAGCCATGAGGAAGCTGGTTCTGCAAGTGTAGGGAAAAGACAAACTGGTTTCAGCTGCTGCTATGGGAAACGAAGACCCTGTTCCCGCAGAGTGAGGCAACAATTCTGAAGTGACATTCACAGTTACTGCCCTGGGGAAGAATACAGTAAAGAGAGTGCTGCTTGCTCCTCCGGCAGCCTTGCTGGCTCCCTCTAGCGCCCCCTATTGGTAGAGCCTCATAGGGAGCAACTGGCAACCCGGAATCACAAAGCAAGAGTACAGAGGGAGGCGTGGGGAGCCAAGGACAGTGACTTCTAACGGGCAGAGAGGCTTCTTCTAGCTCTGCTCTTATCCCCATTCGCTTTCTAAATCCAAGGCAGGAATCTGTTTAGAAGGTAGGCAAAAGGAGAAAAACCTAGATCCATCTCACATTCTGTTTTCAACGAATTCCATAAAATCATGTTGTTCCTTATTCCAGGGACATTTGGCACTCCCGGCGACTTGCTCTTCTTCCCCTGGCTTTTCTACAACTTCTCTAACTGTTCCATCTCAGTCTCATTCGCAAGCTTTGGGCCGCATCATCTTTCCCCCAAACCTGCCCTTTCAATAAGTGGCATTAACTTTCACAAAGTCACCCAAGGTAGATATTGAAGAGTCGCTCCCCACTCTTAACCAATCCCCCAGGTGGATACCAAAAGCAGCATATTCTACTTGCTCCCTGATCACCTCTCACATATCTTTCCTCACTTCCTTCCATTTTGCCCTTAATTTTATTTAGGCCTTCACCATTACTCATTAGCCCTCTTCTACCTGATTTTCCTGCCTCTACTCTAGGCCTCTAATCCTCTAATCCTCTAGGCCCTGCTTAAACTCCCTCGGTGCTTCCTATCACTTCAGCCCAGTGGTTTGCTCCCAGCACTGTGCTAGAATCACCACAGTGATTTAACAACAACAACAACAACAGATGCCCGACCCCTACCATGAGAGACTTCATTTGAACTAGTCTGGACAGGTGTCCCGTCTTTTATATTTTTCGAACACTTCCCAGTTGATTCTAATGGTCAGCCAGGATGGCTCACTACTGCAGCCTAAGTATGCAGTGCTTCTTGTAAGTGCATTTCTATTTCACTAACCACATCTTCAATCCCTGTGTCTCAATACAGCTAGTCTTAATGAACCTCTTGCTCTGTTGCCTCAAATGCCCTCTCTATTCCTTCTCTTCCTTATAAATTCCTAATCCGTTAAAACTCAACACAGGAAGTGACTATTCGCAACTACTAAAGTTATATAATGAACAGCTAAGAGTACGAGTTTTGGAGTCTGGAAGTTTTAATCTCAACTCTACCACTCAATACAGCTATGTGGGCTTGGGCAAGTTGCTTAGTCTATCTATGCTTTGAATCCTCATCTCTAAAATAGGGATAATACCAAAGAAATAATGTATTTGTACTGCCTAGTAGAGTGTCTGACAGCAGATATTCTCTAATAATCAGCAGCAGCATACAATTATATTATCTACCTTTCTTCTCCATCATTTACAAGCACAGCATTGGCAAGAACCATCTTTCATTTTTCTACCACAGTACTTAACACAGCAGTTGACACACCATAGGTACTAAATAAAATGCCTACTGAATGATAAAGATATGGCTCCTGTTCTAGACTTCTCAGAGTCTATTAGGAAAGACAGTCAGAAAACCTTACTCTGTGAATTTTCCTTCACTCTTGTATCTCTCTTGCAGTTACACAATGGGTGACTAATGTAGATACTCATAATTTTTTTAATTGACTTCTGTGAGGTGAAACAGCACAAAAGTTTTTCCTTCATCTGCAAATGAGAATTGTTCACCTATCTGAGCCCCCATTTGTACACAATATACCCATTTTTTTCAGTAACATTTATTGAGAATTATATTCATCAGGCATTGCCCTAGGTACTAGGAAGAGATTTGTGAATTTCAAATCTGGCCCATTACACTTTTAGTAGTATGCAAGGTGTTGGAAGGAAGGAAGGAAGGAAGGAAGGAAGGAAGGAAGGAAGGAAGGAACTTTCATAATAGTGGTCGCTCTTTTCAAAAGGAAGAGAAGGAACAGAGGGAGAGAAATGCAGTGAGATAGAGAAAAGAAAGAAAAGATCCCTGGGATGGCTGCACCTGACACCCCCCACCCCACATCTCCACCTTTACAAATTTCTTCTTTACTCTTCACAGTGTTTTTAAAGAAAGTCTATGCAGTCTTTCAAGACCAGTTTCAAATACCATCTTTCCATAAGGCACTCAGGATCCTCCAGTCAGAATTAATCATTTCCCAGGAGATGTGTGAACACTGTACTTTGTGTCTGTTTCACACCTACAACTCCACCTCACCCCCACCCCAAACCCTGCTGGAGACATCTGGTCTACCTCTGACTCTTCCAACTAGACTATGTACTCTTTGAGGCCAGGGGGCTGGCAAATGTCTTCATGCCCCTCACAAAATGTAGCATAGCTCAATACACAAAATGGTTATCCAACAACTGTTTTTTTACTGCAATTTTATCCATTATCCAGGGTTTTTTTCCACCCTCTTTATAACCTCATTTACTGGAATGTTTGTACCACAGTCAACAGGACCATCATCACCATCATTATCATGACATAAGCATAAATATTATTGGGATTAGAGACTGTAGAAAATAATCCAAAAAGTGAGTGTCTTACTTTCAACTTAATGGGGAAAAGCACAACCTCAAAATCACTTATCTTTAAAATGTCTGCAACAAAGGTAGAGAAATGCCATTAAAAAAACACAACACAACATATTTCCAAAACCTCAATTTCCTGTGAGTCATCCTTAGGGAAACACAATATGAAAAGAATCAGCACAGATTCCAGATGGGAAGGTTCCTTGAAATACCCTCAGAGTTGCATAAGGATGTCCTCTGAATTGTTTGCAATGTATTAATTTATAGTGGGTCAGAACAAGAAATGTGTGATCCAGCCTGGTCCTTCTCTCTTCCCAAGACCTCTTATCTTAAGTGTTCACTGTAATTTGTCTAAATTAGAAGTATTTTTTGGGTTTATAGAATTCAATAACAAATACTGAGAGCCTTCTTCAAGTCTTTTCTTTAAGTCACTGCTTTAACAGCAATAAATGTTCAGACTTATTTTTTATTCCATGAATCAATTATATACGACTAAAAAGAGGCAATACATCAAGATCAAGAACATTAAATTAAAATTGTTAGAATTCTTATCTTTCTAACTTTACCCCAAGCATGCTTCTTTCTTTCCTTCCTTCTTTATTAACAAATATTATTGAGGGACTATTGTGTGCCAAGCACTCATCTATGTGCCAAGGAAAAGGAGGTAACCTGCTTCGTGAGGGGAAGCCTTTGTTCATGAGGGGGTAGCCTGACAATAAACAAATAGGTCTACACCATAATATCAGGAAGCAATGACTGAGAAGTACGATGAAGGAAAAAAAGGTAAGGTAAAGCAAAAATGTGACTGTAGAAGGTGCAAAGAGGGACAATAAAATATGGAAATTTGAACTATGGTAGATAATTGTTTTAGATTTCACAGCATATAACATGTGCTTACTGTGTTAGCCTTAGGCCAAGAAAGTGCTCACCTAAACTGCTATATGTACTTTGCCCTGTCACTTTGTATTTCTCTGTGGGATATTTGGAAGCCAAGATTGTCCTAAAATAGAGCTGACTGTGAAGAAAGGGGCCTGGAGTCTTGACACATTCTTCAGAATCTGTAGAGAATCCACCAACCCTGAAAAGCAATGATGGAGGGAAGTTCAATCTCTGGTCAACATTAAAGGGGTTAAGTATTAACAGTAATAGTCATATTTTATAAACTATGAGACTGAGGTGAAGTGACCTGCCTTGGTTTTATAATTTATAAAATGGGAATTGAATACATACCTTATGGAGTTGTAGTGATTAAAGCTAATGGTTAAAAGTATAAAGTGATTCAAACCCATCATGATCAAACTCCAAAGTCCATGAGATCTCCACCAAGCCAGCCCTCCTGATCCCAGCAGGCAGACTAACATAGGCATCAAGGAAGTCTTGCCTCAAGACCAGAAGTGCCTGGACATGGGTGATGAGTGCGGCTTCAAGACACAGGGCCTATCAGGACAAGAAAAGTCCCACAAACAGAAGGAACTAAAAGTGCCTGACCCTGAAGTAGAGCAGAAACTGGGGCAAGAGCAAAGAGATTCAGAACATGAGTTTAGGACTGTAGCTTATTCGGAAACCCAGTGATTAGAAAAGAGTCACAGGTTGATATGAGTTTAACACCAGATTTTGCCTTCTGACTCTGTAAAATCTAGAGGCGTCCATATTCCCAATGGGATGGAGCCCGGCCTGCTGCTTACAGTAGAGTTAAGACACCCAGAAGTCAAAAAACAGTTATGATGACATTGAAAAACTATGTGTGTCATAGATGTGCCACTATTGATCGTGTGTTAATATTCATGTGTCATTAATAATAATGTGTCATTACTGATTATGAGTTAATATTCATAATCCTTAATACTTAGGATTCCTGATCCTTAATCTTTAGATAGCAATGGATACCATGTGTTAACCCATCTGAATGTTTTCATTAGGTGCCAAGGTCCAGAAGTAGACACTGTATAGAAGAAGGAACATGGGTCTTGAAACTGAAATCTGAGTTTGAATTTTAATTCCCAAGCAGTGAGAGCTCATACTAGTCATTTAACTTCTTTCAGAGTCTATAACTACAAATTTGGCACCATTTTCGTCCTATGGTGTTCGTTGTTATTATAGTGTTGAAGTAAAATTGTTATTAGGATAATATGAATACACTTGAAGACTATGAAATATTGACATAAGCGGTGATTTTTGTGTTCCCCTAAAGTTGCAGGTAAAATGTTATTGAACCAGTTCTATGTATCAGTACATTTAATGCTGGGATCTATCATTACTTGTGGCAATTGTGATAATTCTCTGGCCAAATTTTCAACTCTTGTAAAAATGAATGGTTTCTTAAATCCATCTATTTAGAACTTTGAATTTCCTATATTGGCTTGACTCAAATTTAAAAAGCCAACATCTTGACCCCAAGTTATAAAAACATTTCAGCCTATTCACATGTAAGTGCAAGGCCACCGCTGCCAGAAGAGTGAAGAAAGCTGCTAAGATAGGTGTTCACGATGACCCCTGACACTTGAGTGTCGAAGGCTCCTCACACTCTTCCTCCGGTGGTAGTCTGAACTGAACAGGCTTCAGAGGTGGTCCTAACTGCAGATGGAAATTGTCAAGGGCCCATTGTAACAACAAAACAGAAGGCAGCTGTATTATGCAGTTGCTCATAGGCTACTCAGGGGAAAAGTAGGAAAGATTAAGAGCATGACAGAAAGAATCTGACTTTTGTACGGGTTCACTTACGCAACATCATGAAAGCTATGTCTTCTTTCTCCACACTTACAAATATTCTCCAAGGAGTCCTGTCATTAGAATATGTGTATTTTTCTCTTAAAAAGGGACTAGGATGGGAAGAGATGTTTGGTTCTCTGATATCACCACCTGGAGACATTGGGTTTAACTGGACCTCAATAATACCAGAAATAAGAGAAGGATTAAGTAGACAGGTTTAATGCTCATAAATACCCTAAGTGAAGGTGCTAGAGGCCCTTAACTACTGTGGTAAGTAATGGTGGTTGCTCTTTTCAAAGAGTGAGAAACAGCATGGTCCCATAAGGCAAGAGAAACTGCTCCGTGGTTTTCATGGATTCAAGCATCCATCCACCTGGTACTAACTACCTAAATTTTAGGAAGACACATAACAAGAAGACAGTTATTTCTATAACATGAATCTTGAAATCCCACACCTATGATGTGGTGGGAAATGTCCCAAGCTGCTGGTCCACAGAGCTAAACATCCCATGAGATAAAGCCTTCACACTCTCCTAGACTTCACTCGAATTGTTCATTTTAATCTATCAAAATCGTCTATGCTTGGCAGCTCACGGTATTGTTGCACATCTCCATAGAAACATTAGAAATGCCCACAATAGGATTCTTTCTCTGATCAAAATTCCACCCAAATTAAAACCAGGGGTGTAGTTTTCTCTGGCAAAAATTAACTTTGCAACTGTGTCATCCAGATGTACAAAGTCTTTGACAGTTTGTTTATAGAGTGTACACAGTACTGCTTTGGAAAACAGAGAAGCTGTTGTTTTGGCAATTGACTGTCAATGCACTTGAGTTAGTTGTTTGTGGGACCTTTACTGGAAATCTGAACATCTGATGGACTCGGGGGATGGCTTTGTTTGGTTCTCTGCCAATCAGTATCCTACTAAGCCCTCAGAATCTTTTACACAACTTAGCTTCCTATCATGTCCTATTAAGATACAGCCATAGTTCAGGGGAACATATGTGGCATTTCAAATTATATACTCCAAGAATGGCGTGTCCAAGTTAATTAGTTATGATTCCGAGCACTGCTCTGAATGTCAATGATTTTCTTACGGAGTAAAGGAGAAGGAATGTGTGTTTTTCCACTATTTCTCTCTGCTCATGAGTTTGTACAGGGCATCAAGAGTCATTTAGAGTCACCTTGCTATGTTCTTACAGGCTATATCTGCAATGATATACAATAAAACCTGACAATCAGGTTATGACTCCATAATGTCCAAAGTTCCAGGACAATTAATCTTTAAAAAGTCAAACTGAGTCTGTTTTGTTTGCAGAAAAATCCTCAGAGTCTTATTAGTACAAATGGTTTAAGTCACTGAAAAACGTCACTTAAAACAACTTTGTATCTTTCTTGGTCATCTCAGGCTGCCATAAAAAAATACAGACTTTTGGTGGCTTAAACAACACAAATTTATTTCCTCACAGTTCTAACCTAGAAGCCCAAGGTCAAGGTGCCAGCATAGTTGATTTCTAGTGAGAGTGCTCTTCCTGGCTTGTAGAAGCCACCTTCTTGCTGAGTCCTCACATCCTGGGGAGAGAGAGAGAGCAAGTTCTCTGGTGTCCTTCTTATAAGGGGACTAATCTCATCATAAGGGCTCTGCCCTTAGGAACTCATTAACATGTTTATTTGTTTAAAAATAAAGGACATCTGGGTGACTCAGTCAGTTGAGCCTCCAACTCTTGATTTCTGGTCATGTCGTGATCCCAGGGTCATGGGATCGAGCCCCACATTGGGCTCCATGCTGAGCGTGGAGCCTGCTTGAGATTCTGTCTCTCTCTCTCTCTGCCCCTCTCCCCTGCTTGCACACACTCTCTCTCTGTAAAAATAATAAATAAATAAATAAATAAATAAATAAATAACCATCCTAATTACTAGAGAATGGCACTGCAATTCTTTGCATATACAAAGGATGTATATGACAGAGCCGATGATTCTAAGGAGTTCACACATAACAGAAGAGGTAGGCATCTAACAGTAGCACAGGCACCTGTCAAAAGAGTTCTCATCAGTAGTGAGCAACAGAAGACTTAATCAGTAGTGTCTGTGGGTCTTAAAAACATGTTCTTTCAGACACAGTTTTTCACATTGGAAATTTCCAGCTTAGGAAAGAGTAGACAGAGTAATACTATCATAAAATATTTGAAGTGCTATCATAAGGAAGGAGATTCGGTTTTTATCTTTAAAGGTCCAGAGCCGTAAACCAGAATCAATGGATGTAACTCTGAGGAGATAGAAAGTTTGATAGAAGAAAGAATTTTCTAAAAGTGAAAGCTGCTAAAGGCTGGAAAGAACTTTTTGCAAAACAAAAAACATAAGCTAGAGATTCTTCTAAAGAACACTTGGGCTTTGGAAAGGGGTTGGGGTACACTAATTTATGCTCCTTTTTGACTCTGAGACTCAATATAATTTACTGAGATTCTGGCTAGGAATTGTGTCCACTCTATCTTTTTTTAAAATGTTTTTACTTATTTTTGAGAGAGAGACAGAGTGCAGGCAGGGGAGGGGCAGAGAGAGAGGGAGACACAGAATCTGAAGCACGTTCTAGGCTCTGAGCTGTCAGCACAGAGCCCGACACAGGGCTCGAACTCACAAACCGTGAGATCATGACCTGAACCAAAGTTGGACACTTAACTGACTAAGCCACCCCAGTGCCCCTTTTCCACTTTATCTTAAAGGCAAATTTCTTTTAAACTTCCTAAGGTTTTATTTAACCCATAAATCCCTTGGCAGTGCTGCCTAGTGGCCAAAGCCAACAGTTAGAAGACAAGTGATTATATAAGACAGACTTCAAGAACAGAGTGAAGATGGCAGAACAGTAGACCTGGAGTGCAGAGCAAAACTTCACTGTAGGGTGAAAGCAGCAATATCTATGGATTATTTGGGCACAAATTTAGGAGAATATGGATGGCCAGACAAAAAAATAAAACTTGGCCTCAAACAATAGCAAACCGTTGGAGGTTCTGGAGTATAGGACAATGTGTTAAAATTAGCATTTTAGGAAGACTGTGCTGTCAACAGTGTGAAGATTTAGCTATTAAAGCAGGACTCGGGTGAGGTTTGGAAAGTAAGGTTGGGAGAGGGCAAGAAGTGATGCACTGACACACAAGACTGATTCATCAGGACTTATTACCAGATTGCAATGGAAGGAAAGAAAGGATCCAAAATTACAGCACCCTTTCAAGGCTGAGGTACTGAGAGAATTGTGGTGCCATGGAATAGAATGGAAGAGGAGTTAGAAAAGATTTTAAGGGGTAATGATTTGGACGCCACCTCCAAGGAGGGGAGAAGTTTCCCATACCACCAAGAAATTCTCCAATGCCAGCTGGGTGTCTTACTATTCAATTCAATTCTGACACCATCTGCCTAGAGACAGTCCCATGAGACTGCTCTCCACTTCAAATGCCAATTGCAAGCTCACGTTCTTACTTGTGCTTCCGACTGACTGACTCGAGGTCAGAGGTTCCTCTTTGGGCTTACTAAATTTGCTAGAGGGGCTTACAGAACTCAGATTACTGGTTGATTATAAAAGGCTGTGACTCAGGAGATGAAAGAGACGCATAGGGCAAGGTATGGGAAAAGGGTGAGGAACTTCCATGTCCTTTCCAGGTCCAAACTCGTCCCAAATCTCTACAGGTTCACCAACCCAGCAGCTCTCTGAATCTCGTCCTTTTAGGTTTTGTTGGAGGCATCATTACATAGGTATGCCTGATTCAATCATCTGCCATTGGTGACTGAACTCAACCTCCAGCCTCCCTCCCTTCCCCTGAGGGAGGCTGGGGTGGGACTGAAAGTTCCAAGTCTAATAATCATTTGGTTGTTTCTCCTGTCAAGAAGCCCCCATCCTGAGGTGCTTCCCAAAAGTTACCTTATTAACATATCAAAGACACCCCGATTTCTCTCATCACTTAGGAAATGTCAAGGGTTTTAGGAGCTCCTATGACAGAAATGGGGGCAAGACCACATATATATTTATTATAAATCATAATATCACAGTCTAGATGGAAACATTCTGGTGGCATGAAAAGATTGCAGGTCATTTCTTTAGTTCATGACTTCTTTTTGTATCAAGACAAAGCCTTACCTGAAGAGAATAATTCTGTGATATATGGAGTTATATCCCTAGTGTGTGAAAAGTTTTTCTCCCATTTAACATCTATTTTCTGAATAGAAGATAATTAAATTACCACTGGATCCATATCACTTTTATCTTTTGTTAACTTTCTCTTGATTCTTTTCCATCAATAACAACAAAACAAATCCATTTTTTACATTTTTAGAATTTGTCATTATTTCAAAGTAGTTAGATTCCAGCAAGCCATGCACTGATTTTCTAAGGAAAGGAGAAAATTCTGTCTCTATAAGGTGTTTAAAATTACAGCGTAATATTCTTTGGATAATAATATAACATTTTTAAATTAATACTCTTTGGAAAAGCATGTAACAGTATTTCACTTAAATGACAAGCTGTTCTTTTGTATTCAGTATTTTATTATGAAGAAGAATGTCTTCCATAGGTAAAAGCAGAGAGAATCGTATATACTGAACCCATTTTCTACCTTTAACAATAATCAGCTTCTGACCAATCTTGTTTTATCTCTTCCCCACTCACTTAGCCCCCACCTCAAAATATTTTCAAGAATATTCTGGACACCGTATTATTTTATCTCTAAATAGTTCAGTACACATCTCTAAAAGATATGGACTCTTTTTAAAAAATATAATCACAATGCCATTATTGCATTTAATAAAATTAAAAGTCCCTAACAGTCTCATATACCCATATTACTTTATCATTTTATTAGTTTCTTTTTGGTTTCTAAATCCAAATATGGCCCATACATCACAATTTATTGAGATATTTCCTAAATTACTTTTAATCTACAGAAACTTCTTCAATCTCTATTTTTTTTTCCTTTCAGCTTTTTGTTGAAGAGTGTATTTTGCCCTATGGTTTCCCATTATCTAGGCTTTGCTGATTGCATCCTCATGGGTGTCATTTTACATGTGTCTCTTTCCTCTATGTATCCTATAAAATGTTAAGTACCTGGAGTGGTTTAATCAGTGTCAGGTGTGATTTTCTTCTACTACTTCACAGGTGGTGTTGTGCTCCATTATGACATACATAATGTCTGGTTGTCTCTCTTTTGTGATTTTAGCAGCCATTGGTGATTGTCATAAGTCTTATACAACATATCATTCACAAGAAAGTGCACAAATTTTCCAGCATTTAAATTACGGTAGCTCTGAAAGAGATACCAGTAAGTTCAACACTCCCATATTTATTTCTTATGACATTATCTTTGCCTCCTAAAATATTTACTTAACAAGTAATTTAAGAATACATATATTTAACTAATCTAGGAGTAACAAAAAAGCATTTGGTTATTTGAATGTATATATCATAAACACAATGATATGCTGTTTATCATTAAACATGTTGTTTTCTCTATCTCTTCCATATCATCAATTTTTAAAATAACTTATCCTTTTAAATAAACTTTTGCCATTTTTTTCTAATTCAAAAACCCTTTTCACTGACATTATGGATGGTAAATGTTCTTATTTGCATTTTTTCTACAATAGTTAAGCCATTTTGCTGTGTTTCCTAGGTCATTGATAGACACAGTCCTCATCTTGGAAATAACAAGCTTTTATTTCCTATTCAACATTTTGTTTTCCAATATAACTTTGCTTAAAACTCTATATATGACCTTAATATCAAAATTTGATAACATATTCATAATAAGAGAATTACTAAGGTTTGCTTAAAACCCTATATATGACCTTAATATCAAAATTTGATAACATATATTCATAATAAGAGAATTACTAAGGATATGAGTTACAATTTTTCTACATTTTTCATTGGCTACACATATGCTTGTTATATATTTGGCTCACATTAATGTAAAATACCTCTTCCTTATACCTTCCTATATTTTAAAATTTCACTTTTTATATTTTAATAAGAAAAAAGTACATACTTTTAGGTTTCTATGTTGTTTGTTCATTGATGGAGATTTAAAGCAAACACATTTATCCTCCTTTTTTCCATCATTATACAAGTCTGACGAAACATGTTGGTAAGGAAAACAAAATGCCGAATCAGACCTATAAATACAGAGAGCAAACTGATGGTTGCTGGAGTGGAAGCGGGTGGGGGAATGGGCAAAACGGGTGAAGGGGAGAGGGATATACAGGCTTCCAGTAATGGAATGAATAAGTCATAAGAATAAAAGACACAGCATAATAGTCAATGATATGGTAATAGTTTTGTATGTTGACAGATGGCACCTACATTTGTGGTGAGCATACCATAATATATAAACTTGTCCAATCACTGCTTTGTACACCTGAAACTAATGTAACATTGTATTTTAATTGTACTTAAATTTAACAATTAGAGGAGTGGGAGGGGGGAGGAGGAGGAGGAGAAGGTGAGGTGGTGATGGTTGAGGAGGAGGAAGAGGAAGGGAAGGAGGAAGAAGGAAGGAAGGAAGGAAGGAAGGAAGGAAGGAAGGAAGGAGGGAGGGAGGGAGGAAGAGAGGGAGGAAGGATGGGAGGAAGGAAGGAAGAAGGAAGGAAAAAGGAAGGGAGAAAGGGAGGAAAGAAAAGCAAAGGCTAGCCTGATAAGCCCTGGAAAAAATAAAGCTGTTGTTTCTTAATCATTCGAGAAGTGCCAAAGTTTCTAAAATTAAAGAAAAAATAAATCAAGCAAATAAATCTCAGAATATATTTATATTTGCAAACAATTTCTTTTAAAAATATTAATGTAGCATTGCTGTTTTTAAATTGACCTTTCTCTCTAATCAGGCTGCTTTATAGCAAAAAGAGAAGAAAAGAAGAACTAGGCCATGCAGAGACCTTTAAAAAGGTCTATTCACCTCCTGTAATCTTTTTAATTTGTCAGTTTACTTTTTTGTTGTTGTTCCATTTGAGGTGTGAGAGAAGGAAAAGTTCTCTCTAAATAAATCAAGCAGATTAAAGCTAAGACATTATTATGTCAGAGAGAAAGCTCAAATAAGAAACACCATCAGGAGAATGGCCAGATGGTCTGGATAATGACACTGGATATACCCAAAGAAAACCACAGCTGTTTATAAATGCATCTGTTGACAAATGTTGATTTTGAATGGAAACCTACTCCAATGAACCAATGAGACTATTTAATTGAAGTTTAATATGAAAGCAGAAGAAATTTAATAATAGAACAGAACTTTAAAGAACTATCAGACTTCTGCTCAGCACGCGCCCTAGTTCGTTTGAATATATTTTTATTGTATACTAGTTGGGGCTAATCACAACCAAATGTTGGGAGTGTGTATTCCATATAGTTGGTCTCAACATATTTGCATCCCATGTGGTAAAGAGTTTTCCACTCAAAACTTTAATTACTCCTATGCATGTGCATGAGTGGACAGGATATATATATCTATGGAAGTTAATGGGGCTCTGAGTTACATCCTGATTCCCAAGGATAACTTATACCCACAGGAAGCCATCAACTTTTTCCTTCCCCCTAAAATAATAAAAATACCCTCATCTGCCTCATAGAAGCAGAGCCACATACTGTTTCTTAAAATTTATAAAATTCTTCAAGACCTAGGGCTGTCATGATTTAAAAAACAAGGGTTCTGTTTCCATGAGGCCTAACTCTTTCCTATACATAGATCCAACAGACCTGCCTGTTCTCTACCATAATCAGGCATTGCAGGGATGAAGGAGCATTAGAAGGTCCTTTGATTCAGGCCCTGTTACTAGCCAGGCAAATGCCAAAATATCTATGACTAAAAAACAAGCCTACTTTTTCTGCATTTACTGCAAATGCAATTAATACAAGGAATACATAAGATCTTTTTGCTTGGGGCGCCTGGGTGGCTCAGTCGGTTAAGCATCCAACTTCGGCTCAGGTCATGATCTTGTGGCTCATGAGTTCAAGCCCCGCATCAGGTTCTGTGCTGACAGCTCAGAGCCTGGAGTCGGCTTCAGATTCTGTCTCCCTCTCTCTCTGCCCCTCTCCCACTCTCACTCTGTCTGTCTGTCTGTCTCTCTCTCTCTCTCTCTCTCTCAAAAATAAATAAACATTTAATAAAAATTTTTTAAGATATCTTCACTCAACTAATTTTACTGTGATGGAAATAAACATTACATTCATTTAAACACAATGATGTGACTTCCTACACAACCTAACAGGATAAAGCATTTATACAGTAGGAAAAAAATGTAATGAGTTGCCACTTTTCTGCTTAGATTCCACTTTGCAATAAGTTTTTGTCACTGTTGTTGCTGTTATCATTGCTGCCCAGCCATAGGTTCCTCTGTTTGTTTGCTGATATTTTACATTCTGTGGTTCATCAGTCTCCTTCCTCAAACATTTTCTCACCAATCTGCTGCTTGATGAAAATATTCTCTCCATGAACTTCGACCAACTGGTAATAAATTTTTCAATGGAAACTTTTTCATAGTTAAACATTGAGGAATCGCACACACTTTGCCTGGAGAGCAGGGAGCGAAGACAGTAGCCATTTTTTAACCTAGGGTTCTCCAAGCCACAAATGGTTACAATGAACTCTCTTAACAGTGCATACTTGCCTAGATAATATTAAATCATTAACAAATATCTTTAGTGTGTGGAAAGGCTTCAGTGATAGACTGAACACTTAAATGTTAAATACACTTCATTTTTAATAGATTCAGACACATATTCCTAACTGTTTTCATTGGTTTTCCTTGGGGTTGTTCACATTTAACTTCTTGGTATTTCTTGTGCTAGATAAATGGTCTTGCTACAATTCTTAAGCCTCTTCCCTACAGCACTCAGGGTAGTTGAAGCACATCTTCCTGCTTTTCTATTAATTTGATAGGTAAACTAAATCATTGTTTATTTTTCCTCTTCAGGTGACTCAAAACCAGTATCATGAATTTTGCCATTGAATCAGTCTACCTTCAACTCTTCAGGTTGTCTTGCCTAAGAGGGACAGATCCAGAAATGTTCACTTCATCCACATTAACCCTTAATGTAATGCTAATCCTTATGGGTAACTAAATTCATTTGTACACAAAAGACACTCAGGTCATTTTAGAGCAGTATGTGCGGACTCGTGCCTAATGCATGCCAGGGTATCCGTGGACGCTCTTGATATGGAAGCCATCACCAGAGTTAAAGCTGGGAGCATCAACCAATAACAAGGCAGATTACTGTTAACAACAATTTATAACAATTCAGATGATTTTATTGTTCTTAGAGTCTTACAAGTGCAATAACCCAGTCCTCACTCCTCCTTAGCCTCTGGTGTTTTGAGTTCCACCTGGAACCCATTTTCTCAAGAAAGCCACTTGGGCATGTTTTCCCCTTAGATAACTACTAGAGACCAAAATATATTCTAACTGGAAAAGTGAAAATTTCTTTTCAAATCATCTGGCTCTTTTGTCTACATGATGCCAAACATCTGGATATTTGGGATACCTCCAGATGATTGACTGAATTTTTCATTTTCAACCAACATGGTTTCTGGCATCATGGAAACAAAGCATTAGGCTTTGTTTACACAGTGGCTTCAAGCCAATGGCTAAAGAGTAAACTGGTGCCTACCCACATGAGCTGCCCTGTCTGATAAGAGGAAACATCTGCTATTAGTTACTTCTTTGTTCTGTAACCTAAGAGGGTTGGAGGAGTGGAGGGGTTGGCAACCGATAGCAAGAGGTGAGATCAGAGATAAAAATAGGGGCTAAATCTTGAAAGGCTTTTAAAACTATGTTAAGGAAATAGAGAACCATAAGCAGTGAATAATGAGTTCACATTTGATTCTAGAAACAATCACTCTGGTCACAGGTTACCAACTTGACCAGAGTCTGAGTAACTGGAGATGATAAATAATCTATAAAAAGTCTATGGCAGTAATCTAGGTGAGGAACTGATGATGGCCTGGACTAGAATATTGACAGTAGTTACAAACAGTGAAGATTTCTGAGTAGTAATGGAAAGGATCACAAATATACTTTAGGAAATTTAATATGACAGTGCTATATAGGACCAAGCAGAAAGGAAAGCAGTTAGAAGCTGGAATGATAGACTATGTGAGAAATAAGGGTCTGAACAAAGGTAATGGCTTTAGGAATGGAGGAGGAAATGGTTAGGAGAGAGGTATACAAGTTAGAATGTCTAGGATTCAGCAGAATCTTGCATGAAGAGTAAGGTTAAAGGTATATTCCAAGACTAGTGAGGTTTCAAGACATAGTGACCAAGAAGATGATACCGACAACAACAACAACACGGAATCAGAAAGTTTGGCTTTGACAAAATAGGAGAGTTCACCATGAGATATTGGTGACATCTAGGTACAGCTCGGTGAAGATATTTGACTAGTGGTTTTATAACATGGAACTGGAGCTCAGGGGTGTGGTTGGGACCAGACATATAGATTTGAAATCAGAAAAGTGAATGAAATTACCGAAGACAGAAGACAGTGGAAAACCGGCTATTACATCATAAAAGAGGGAAGATGAGACAAATCAGGGGATAGAAAAAGAATAATCCTCAAGAAAGGTAGTAAGAGTAAAGTAAGAGAGGCCAGTATCACATGAGCCATGTGGCACAAACACTGTGCCTGGTTCCCTCTACCATTTATGCTTCCCAAGCACAGGAATTTCCTTCAGAACTTTCCTGGCAGTTTTGTAAAGACAAAGAACACTCTTGGACTATGATGAAATAATTTCTGCCTCCCAAACACCAGACCGGCTTTGGCTCTTAAAAGTAATTATGTTTGACAACTGGACTATGACCATAGTTCTCCCATCTATTTTTCTAATTGTGATTTGTGTTGCATGGGGAGAGTTCTCTACTGTACCAATTACCTTCTAATTCCTCTGGTTCATCTACTTTCTTCATCCTTCCTGTCTTCACCCTGGTGGCTTGGTCCATCATTATTCTAGTTGTTTCTCTCTGAATGGAGCCCAATAAACTCCAGTTTGGCTGCCTAGGTCTCTGAGTTAAGACAGTCTGTCTCTTAGGACCATGGACACAATAATGGTAGACTCACATTACTTATGCACATATGTAAATCAGAAATTACCCATTATTTCTGCCCCTCTACTGACTTTCAATGGCCACTCGTTCCATCACTCCATTTAGAATGCAAAATTGACATTTTTTAGTTTGGAGATACTTAGTACAGATCCCAAGGAGGGGAGAAAAGTTCAAGAAGGAAAATGAGTAAATCACATACTGTAGAAAGGTTGAGAGGGATAATGGAGAAAGGATAATTGCATCTGTTAATGAATAATGGATATTTAAAGACACTAAAATGTTGATAGCATAGGAAATACTATATTAGATAACAAAAAATGAGTTTCTCCATTTACAGAACCTAAGTCCATGGAGGGAAGTATTAGGTATTAATAACCTCTACTTGAGTATTAAAACCCACTTAACAACTTTTGCAAAAGATTCTATAATGTAAATTTCAACTAGAGGTGTTCTCTCTTGCTTGCTTGCTCTTTTTCCCTCTCACTTCCTTGATAAATATGTTCTTGTAACCAGTGCATGGTCAGTGCCGATAGTACAACTCATACTCAGCAAAAGAGAATTCCCTGCTATTTAGTTTTTTAACTTTTTTCATTGCCTTACATTCAACTACTTGTTTAGAAAGTGAATCATGTTGATATCAAATCCTCTCCAGCAAGTCCTACCAGACATGTATTTGAGGCACAGGGATGAAAATCCAATACAGCTATGAGGAAAATAAAATGAGTTTATGGCAAGCTGTATTCAATAGACAAGGAGCAAAGCTAACATTTTCCTGTCCTCTTCAAGTACTAACAATATTACTACAAATGCAAAAAGGACAGGCTTGTGAACAAATTCTCCCTTCCACATTGGCCATCACACATTCCACTGGCATCCTAGAATGTAGAAACTTGGTTTGGGGGCAAAATCCAACTCAACTGACAGTAAGAAAGTCTCTGATCCTGAACTCCTGCAATGTTCATGGGAGATTCTCTGCAACTTCTGGTTGTCTTTGGGTATGTAATAAGACAAGGTTGCTTTGAAAATTTTCAAGGCTTTGAAACCATTCAAGGCTTTGAAACTATCTCTTGTGTAATAGTATGGGGTAAGAAACAGGAGTAGAGCTACTGTCCAAGCAGTCCAGCAGTGTTTCAAACTCATAAAAATAGAGGATCTTATCATGAATTCATTTTAGAGAACAGTACAAGTAGTTTTGCAAGGTTTGTTGGTTATTTATAGCAGACGACTATGTTAACCCTGCATCCTAGTCTCCTTTCTTCCTTGAGGGAAGAGCCCTGATTTTGTTCTCGGGTCCACCACCTCCCTCTAGGACTCAGTGAAAAATGACCCTATCCCAACTCCAGAGGTAAATCCTGGTTGGTATAGTTTAGTCAAGATGAGACCTTTCTTCTTGCTGGTGTTGAGTTTATAAGAGGTCATATAACCCAGCTCCAGCTAATGAAGCTGGAAGCTTTCACAAACGGAAGTCTGTGGAGACTTCTGAGATATATTCCTAGCTCCCTTTTTGCCTCTGGACAGTACAGCACCATGTCATCTCTTCCAACCATGGGATAGCCGATCTGAGGGCAAATCTAGCAAATACCCAAATGAGGGGTAGAAGGACCCTGCATCCCTGACAACTTCCTTGAGCTGGAGAATCCAATAATGCTGACCCTCACCATCCCTATGGATGACCAACTCTGGGAGGTAACACCTTTTGTCCTTATTTATTGAATCAGATATCTTTAAATTGCAAACAAACATTTTTAGCTATTGGGGTCCGCCATTTCAATATGTTATTGAAGGGGGACAATTGACTCTGGTGTGGGTTGCAGAATTTAGTATTTAATCATATTCAAAAGCATGAATCAGGGGGCGCCTGGGTGGCTCAGTCGGTTGAGCGGCCGACTTCACCTCAGGTCATGATCTCACGGTCCGTGAGTTCGAGCCCCGCATTGGGCTCTGTGCTGACAGCTCAGAGCCTGGAGCCTGTTTCAGATTCTGTGTCTCCCTCTCTCTGACCCTCCCCCATTCATGCTCTGTCTCTCTCTGTCCCAAAAATAAATAAACGTTAAAAAAAATTTAAAAAAAAAAAGCATGAATCAGAAATCAGAAAGGCTTTACTGTTGTATATGAAGGAGCCACAAGAACCTTGTCCTGAATATCAGTCTCTTAAAAATCACATCAAACAATAACAATTTCAGTATTACTATTACCATTATGTGTCAGTTACTATGCTAGGTGGTTTATGTACCTTATTTCATTCGTTTCTCTTATTAATATTGTAAGGCAGGTATCAATAATCACTAATTTTCAGATGAGGGCCACAGACATTAAGCAATTTCTATAGGCACACAGTGAATTACAGTAATAACTAGTAATTATTTTGTGCTTACTATAGGCATTTTATGTATACAGCATTAATCATTACATCGACTCTATAAAGAAAATGCTTTGGAGGCACCTGGGTGGCTCAGTTGATTAAGCATCTGATTTCGGCTCAGGTCATGATCTCACGGTTGGTGGGTTCAAGCCCCCTGTCAGACTCTGTGCTGACAGCTCAGAGTCTGGAGCCTGCTTCGCATTCTGTGTCTCCCTCTCTCTCTGCCCCTCCCCCACTCGCTCTCTGTCTCTCTCTGTCTCTCTCTCTCTCTCTCTCTATCTCTCGGTGTCTTTCTCTCTCTCAAAAGTAAATAAACATTTTTTTTTAATTTAAAAAGAAAATGCTTTTGGGGCTCCTGGGTGGCTCAGCTGGTTAAGCGACCGATTTTGGCTCAGGTTATGATCTCGCAGTACATGAGTTCGAGCCCCATGTCAGGCTCTGTGCTGACAGCTCAGAGCCTGGAGCCTGCTTCAGTTTCTCTCTCTCTCTCTCTCTCTCTGCCCCTCCCCCACTCACACTCTGTCTCTGTCTCTCTCTCAAAAATAAACATTAAAAAAATCTCTTAAAAAGATAATGCTTTTATCTTCCGTGTTTTGCCAGTGGGGAAGCTGAAGCACAGAAAGCGCAAGCATGTTTCCCCAAATCACAGAAGTAGTAAGTAGCAGTCAGTATGTAGCCACAGAGCCGCGCACTTCCTGCCTCCCCACACACTAGAGCCAAGATTCAGAATTACAGCCTATGTCCGCCTAAACTCTAAGCCGATGTTTTTCCCCCCAGGTTGGGTAGGAAGGTCAGAATATATTTTGGCTGCCTGCTCTCCTCTGTGTTAGAGACCCAGAATGGAACTAAAACTTGAAAAACAATGTTTATCACATGAATGAAACCAGCAAACGCTCTGGTCTGGGCAAGGGGAAACCAGACAGCTTGCTCCCTCTTTGACTCCAGAGAGCTCCTGCTGCATCTTAGAGAATGACAAGGAATAATGAGCTTGAACAACAAGCCAGCGTCAAGGCACACATGGAAACACAGTCCAGGGCCTTCCGTAGCAAGTCGGCCAGAGCGATGCAGATGAAATCTTGTTCCACAGTGTAGATGATGAAAGAATCTAATGTGACTATCCAGCCAGTGAAAATTACTGGACGTAGGGCAAGACCAAAAACATATTCAAAAATGGATGCAGAGGATATAGGGCAAAGATGCGATATTACAATCCTATTCACTTGGTCCTTCTAAAGTCTTTATTGATTGCTAAATTGAATATAATATGTAATTGAATTTTCATCTTTTTCTGATTATTATCATTCAACAAATATTTACCATGAGGCTGATGCTTCTAGGCCGTGCTGGGCTCTAGGGATGTGGCCCCCTGTATCTTCCCATCACACTTAGGAATCATCCAAGTCCTTACTTTGATCTACAAGGATCTCCCCACTGCTGTCTCACTTACAGCCACCTTTGCCCGTGCTCACCGTGCTGCGGCCACACTGCTCTGGCGTTACAGGGCTGTTCTGGCCGAACCAGGCTGGACAAGCTTCTGCCTCAAAGCATTTGCTCCTCTCTCCCTCCCTTTCTCCAACCAGACGACACATCTCCCAGATCATTTACACAACCGGCTCATCCCTCACTTGATTCAGGTGTGTGCTCAGATGTCACTCCATCTGTCACTGCCCTCTCACTCTATCTCATTTCACATTACTTATTTAGGACGTATTTGTCTGTTCATTTATTTTTTATTGTCTCTCCCTGCTCCTGCTGGATTTTTGTAGGGCTTTATTCTGTTCATGGCTCTACCCTGAGCATTTACCATAGTGACTGACGCATAGTTCTCGATAAATATTTGTTGAAAAAAAGAGAAGGTGACACTAATGGATATGAGAGGAGCTTTAAGAAACATTGGCGTCTCCTCCAGAGAATCACAGTTCAGCACTACAATACCGAATAAGCCAAAGGGTTTATAATGTTATGATTTAACTGAACAGTTGTCTATTATATAGTATAGTTAAGCCTAACCCCCAAATGGTTACCCTTTCCATTTTCATATCTGAACACAGGTTAATAATAAAAACTTTACTGCTGCTGCATTTTTTAAAAAGCTGCAGGTGTTCTCCTGATTGTTGATATGGAAATTGCTGGTGAGCCCCTATTTGATACGGCTGGTAAATTAGGTCTTCCCTTGTAACACAGAAACTTGTCATACAATGACCAGGGAATAGTAGCACTAGCTAGCAAACCCCTAGGGCAAGCAAGAAGTACTGTTCTTCATTCCAGGTCACACCTAAAATCAACTTAAATGAGTTTTGTGATGGCCTTGGCATTCGGAAATATGGATTGCGTGAGCAGCTTCTACCCAAGCAAATCCAGTACATTCCATTTTTGTGCTGAGCATGAGGCTGGCCTAAAAACGGGTGCCAAAACCAGATGTTTGACTCTGGAAAAAGGGCATTCCACACATTCATCAAGAACATTTCTTGGCAAATCCAAGCCAATGGTACAGGACACATATGTGTCTCCATGGTCGATAGTGCAGAAACCACATTGGTTATTTACAAGAAGCATTATAAAATCGGATGTATTTATAGAAATGCCTGTGAAACATGCAGTTATTTTTAACAAGAAAGAGTTGTTTGGTGCAGATGCATAAATTGTCTCACAAATGAAATGATTGATTGTAACACAATCCACACTTTCAGATATCATCTGATAGCTTCACCATCAAGTGCTTATTATATATGGCAAGGGACTGGGAAGTGTATGACAAGGTTTAATAAGTATAGATCTCAATCTCTGATAAGGAACATGCTCTCAAAGAAAAACGAAAGGCTCATGCTTGTGGAGAAATCAAGTGTGCCTGAGAAATTGACCATACCCATTTTATGGCCATCAGCATGCAGTATAGAACCTACTAGACCAAGTCTCTGCTCTTGTCTTTGGTCTTTACAGATTGTAGTAATGGATGTGACTGAATTCTTCAGTGGCACCCCACTGTCTCCTCCCCGCTAATGAAAGATCTCAAATGATACGTGAGTAAGAATAAGACAACCAGGTTCTTGCATCCTAATTGTTTAAAAATTATATGTGAAAACTAAAATATAATAATATTTTAAAAAGGCAACTCCCAATACAAAGTTTTATATTATTAAGCCCTCAACAGACATCCCTCTTTCCTACCTTCACTGACATGGTGTAAATAAACCAAAATCGGTATGAATCAATAGAGGAATAGGCCACTATAAACAGAAAAGTTATGTCTCTTTGGAGAATGTAGGTTTTGAATTGAGCCACTTGTGCTAGGCACAAGTGATAGATGGTAGACACAAGAGACGGTGTGGCATGATCTTAACCCGAAGTAGCCAGTAAGAACAGAACTATGTAGGCATTAATTCTGGCCGCAGAGAAAAATAGATGATCTCACCTGTTTGTCCACAATGCCTCCATAACCTAGCACAGTGTCTGACATGCAGTAGACATTCAGTCAACATTTACTGCGAAAAAACACAAGCAAACCTGTGTCGAACTGACAATGACATTACCGTGAAAGAGGGATCGTGCACCACTGAAACACAAAACTGAGGTCAAGGGGAGGGAGGGAGTCTTCAAAGCTCTGCTGACATGGCATGCTCATTTTTCCAGGTCTGACACACGAAGAGCTAGGAAATTGTCACCCCTGTCCTTACAATTAGAAATAAAGGTAACGAACTGAAAATCAATGGACCCCTCAGAGAACTGAGGTCAACAGGGCAAATTGCCACCCTGAAATCTGGAGACAAGAGGATACACAGCATCATCACAGAAATCTATGGGAGCCATACACTGTAAGAAATGCCTGTAGTGGTAAATTTGCCAAATTATTAGAGGCTGAGAGTGAGAAGCTAGTGTGAGAAGGAGGAACTCCTGGGGGCCACAGTCTTATAGGGCCCCCACATTTTCACGGGCATTATATCCAAGAATCCCACCAGGGTCTCAGAGTGAAGAGACAAGGAAAATTCCCTGTGTTTCTGACAGGGGGAGGGGGTAAGTAACCCCATATTTGAAATAGCCCCACAGCATTCTCCATAACAAAGACCTACTATGCAGGGGAAAAGACTATTACCAGAGCCTTATCCCACCTGAGGGAAATGCAATTACTCACATACAGACTCCACTCAGGTAGAGGGAGAGGCCAAGAAAATCTTCTCCAAGGTCACAGGAAGACAGGCCCACTGAAAGACTAAGATTAAATCACAAGAGTAAAAACCAGAATACTTCCCCCTTCTCCATATTTTACACCCCATCAATGGGGCTCCGGTGTGATAACAATGGATTATGGCTAAAATAGCAGCAAGAGAGGGGCGCCTGGGTGGCTCAGTCAGTCGGTTGAGCGTCTGACTTCAGCTCAGGTCATGATTTCATAGTTCATGGGTTTGAGCCCCACATCAGGCTCCGTGCTGACAGCTCAGAGCTTGGAACCTGCTTCAGATTCTGTGTCTCCCTCTCTCTCTTCTCCTCCCCTCCTTGCACTCTCTCTCTCTCAAAAATAAAAATAAACATTAAAAAACTTTTTTTAAAAATAGCAGCAAGATTATCACCTCCTTTTAAAGAGGAGTTATTAGAGAAGCCCAAAGACAACAAGAGAAATAAAAACCCAGGACACCAGAGTGATCTGAAGTCTCAGACACCTAAATTAAACAGCCCAACTCCTGGCTAGATTAACATAAAAGCTCACATTACAGAACTGTTTACCTCAGTTTCTATTGTTTGATAAATCATGTCCCACTTTTAGTAAAAAAAAAAAAAAAAAAAAAAAAAAAATGCAAAATATGCTAAAAGGCAAATAAAAACAGTTTGAAGAAACAAAGGAAGCATCAGATCCAGACTCCAATAGGACAAAAATTGGGGAGTTATCAGACAGGGAGGGAATTTAAGATAACTATAATTAATATGTCAAAGGCTTTCATTTCATGGAAAAAGTAGACAACATGCAAGACCAGATGGGTAATGTAAGTAGAAAGATGTAAATTCTAAAACAAGAATCAAAAGGAAATGCTGGAAATTGAAAATACTGCAATTAAAATGAAAATGCCTTTCATGGGCTTACCTGTAAACTATATATGCCTAAGAAAAGAATCAGTAAGCGTGAAGATATGTTAGGAGAAACTTCCCAAACTAACATGCAAAGAGGAAAAAGAATGGGGGAGAAAATAGCATATTCAAGGGAGGGGGCTAAGTAAGAGATACACACACACACACACACACACACACACACACACACGTATGTATGTATGTATTAGTATATATAGTATACATATGCATATGTTATTTTTTAAGTTTTAAATACTTTTTTCGTATAGTTAATATTTATATATCACTCTATAACAAGCAACCCCCTACAATTTTTACATATATTAACTCATTTAATCCTCAAAACAACTCTATGGGATAAATGGTATCACTGTCCTCATTCTACTGATGAAGCTATACAGATTGCAGTGTCTTTCCCAGATACACAGCTAGGAAATGGTAGTCTGAGAAATGCCAAGATAAAGAAAGGGTAAGGAGGAGGAATGTATAATCCCAGACCCACATCTAAGAGAAGTCAGGAAAGGACCAAGGAATTCAATGAACGCATTGCTAAACTGAAATAAAATGGATAGGGGCGCCTGGGTGGCTCAGGTCATGATCTCGTGGTCCGTGAGTTCGAGCCCCGCATCGGGCTCTGTGCTGACAGCTCGGAGCCTGGAGCCTGTTTCAGATTCTGTGTCTCCCTCTCTCTCTGGCCCTCCCCCGTTCATGCTCTGTCTCTCTCTGTCTCAAAAATAAATAAATGTTAAAAAAATAAATAAATAAATAAAATGGATAATAAAAGCTGTAGCGGCCTATAAAGGCCAAGATCGTGAACCACCTCCACCATGGCCCATCTAATAGTAGGTTAGAGGATTTATAATGGGAAGTATAAAATCAAACTGAAAATGCTAAGTGGGTGAGAAAATGGAAACGCTTGACTCCGAGGATGAGCAGTAGGCCATAGGAACTGTAGAGGCATAGGAATTAAGTAAGATTTGATAGGAAGGAAATAGGAGGATGGGTGAGCATATGAGGCTTTCAGTGAATTACAGACATAATTATGAACTCAACTGGTGCTAAGGACTTAAAAGTGACCAAAGTTTCTTTGCAGCATTGAGATAAGAGACACTCACCACAATCTGAGCACCAGGAGGGGAGAGTACCTAATAGAGAAGACACAAGGAATCAGCACAGCTGCTTAGATTATCCAGGAGTCCTTGAGTGCAATTCCGAGAACTATCTTTCTGCTCAGCCCGCCATCCTTATCAACTGTCATCATTTACTGAAAATCCTGATGAAATTCTAGGCGCCTTGAGAATTCCCACAGCATGGATTAGGTGATGGCCGAATCGTTGCCTTCAATGAGAACACATGCTAATGAAAACATTTCCTTTTGATTTGGGGCCAATTGCTAAAGTTGCATATTTGAACACATGGATGTCTTCTTTACAAGTAAAGCACAAAACCAGAGGCTGAGCAACACTTGTGGAAGCACAAAAACTGTGATCATTATCTGGCTTTCCAGAAACATCTGGAACTTGAGTTTCTGTTTTCATTACTCTGGAAAGCAGTAAGCTTCCTCCTGACATTCACCTCCAGTTGACCTTATTGTAACAGTGCTTAACAGAAGCCCCAGGTTTGTCTATGGAAGTAACATTTAAGACGTTGCCTGAATCATCTTGTGATCTGTACTGTCCCGAATCATTCTGCCTTGGAAGTAAGCTGGGAATGGCTCTTAAGATGTAACTGCATTCATTTACTTAAGTGTTTTGTTTCACTCATCTTCTGTACTGGCATTTAACTTCTTTTCATAAGACCAAGCTCTTCAAAATTTCCAAATACTTTATAAATGTTAATTATAAAAGTATCTGATCCCTTCGCTGCAATCAACTAATTCAGGGTAGATAAGTAAAAAGATCTTGCAATTAGGTCAACTTTTCACCTTTTGTTATTGATTAAATTCTTTAAAAATAGAACCTGGTTTTGGCAATTTAGCCCCCCTAGATGTGTGAAAATGTCACCTATCAAGTGGACACCTCAGAACACTTCTGTATTAAACAATTATTACAGTAACTTACCCAAGAGTTTTGATGGCCAGAGAAGCCTCCCAATTGCTCAAATTGTTACTCATGTAACAGGAGATTAAATGCAAATAGAGTGGAAGAAGAACTAGAAGCTGTGGCATGTACTTTCTATGCCAACAGATTGTGGGGTCACTTGTCTTCCACTTAAAGACCCATTGAGTGTGCTTCACGGGGTAAAGGAGAAATTAAAAACTATTAACACACAATCAAAAATACATGAGTAGAACCAGAATGCCCTTGTGGTGGCTTTGAAAGAGTTCATCATCTCTAGCAGTCGTAGGGCAGATACGGCTGAGAACAAGGTCAAGTCTGATGGTAATGAGTAAAAGTTACAGCATCAATGGAATGTTCAACCTTGTCAAGTCTCTCAACCACTGTAAGAGCTTTAGTGAGGAAAGGTTGAGAATAATCGTCATTGGACGGAGACATCTGGGCAGAAATGAATGAGGTAGAAAATTTGTTTTAATTTTTTGTTGCTTTGACTTTTTTTTACACTTTAAGGAGCTTTATCAAGATAGGACTTAACACAATAAACTCCACATATTTAAATGGTACAACTTGATGTATTTTAACATACGTGTGTGTACACACACACACACACACACACACACACACAAAATGAAACTATGATCACAGTCAAGATAATTAACATGGCCACCATCTACAGAAGTTTATAATCCCTTCCCCTTGCCACTGACTTCCTGCCCCATCCTCATGTAAACCACTGATCATTTTGTTACTATTTAGAACAGGCTTTATTTTCTAGAATTTTGCATAAATTGACTCATTATGTGCTCAGTATGTACTTTCATTTGTCTGACTTCTTACGCCACACACAATTGTACTGAGACTTATCCATTTTGTTGATGCAACATTCATTTTTATATCTAGTAATTCACGGTAGTAGTAGTATAGTATTCTATTAGTATTTCACTGTGTGAATATAACATATTTTGTTTATAATTTAACTTGGTAATAGATATTTGACTTGTTTCCAGTTTTTGCCTCATATACAAATAAAGCTGTTATGTGCTTTTGTGTGCAGTCATTGTGCAGACATACGCTTTTATCTCTTTTGGGTAAATAGCGAGGGCAGGATATCAGGGTTGTGTAGTAGACATATGTTTAACTTTTTAAGAAACTGCAAAACCATTTTACACAGTGGATACACTATTTCATGTTCCCACAAGTATTGGGGAACAATTCCATTTGTTCCATGTCCTCACCAAAACTTGGAATAATCAATGATCTTTTAAAACTTTTGCCATTTTAATAGATGCGTAGTTATAACTCTTGAAAAAAACCAGTAAGAAGAAAAGCCAACATTGAAATTTACCCTGGGAAAACACAAATAATAGAATTGAGATACAAGGATATTAAAACAGTAATGATGTCTGTGTTCTGTATGTTCGAAAAGCTAGAAAGAAGAAAAGACTCAACAAGCAGAAACAAGAAGATATAAAAGGTCCCAACAAACGTCTAAGGATGAAAACAAAAATGTCTGAGCTGAAAAGTACAACAAATGGGATCACTGCAGATTAAGCCTTGTAAGAGAAAAATAAGTAGTGAACTTACAGATGTAGTAAAAGCAATTATCCAAAGTTGAGAGAGAGAAAATAAGACTGGAAAAAAAAGAGTACAATTTTAAGCAGCCAAATACACTTATTGGGGGAGTCTTAAATAGAGGAAGTGAGAACGAAAAAATAGTTGAAGAAACAATGGCTAAAAAATTTCCCATACTTGATGCAAACTATAAATCCACAAATCTAAGAAGCCAAGTAAATCCTAAGTACAAGGAGAGGAATTATATATATAAAATTTATTGTCAAATTGGTTTCCATACAACACCCAGTGCTCATCCCAACAAGAAGAATAGAAGAAGAAAAAGATTATGCCAACATAGTATAATAAAATTGCTTGAAGTTAGTGATTAAGAAAAAATTTAGGCTGCCCCTGGGTGGCTCAGTCAGCTAAGCACCCAACTTTGGCTGAGGTCACGATCTCACGGTTCATGGGTTTGAGCCCCGCATTGGGCTCTGTGCTAACAGCTCAGAGCCTGGAGCCTGCTTGGGATTCTGTGTCTCCCTCTCTCTCTTCCCCTCCCCCACTCTTGGTCAGTCTCTGTCTCTCTCTCTGTCTCTCTCTCTCTCTCTCAAAAGTAAACATTTTTTAAAAAATTTTTAAAAGAAAAAAAATTTAAAGCACACAGAAAAGAGACACATCATGTGCACAAGAACAGAGATAAGAATGACAACAAAATTTTCATTAGAAACAATGCAAACTAGAAGACACAAAGAAAAAAAAGTCAATCTAGAATTCCTTACCCAGCAAAAATATCTTTCAAAAAGGCAAAATAGACTGTTAAAAAGATACAAAAGCTGGAAATTCTTATTATTAGCATATCTTCCATAACCTCAGGTAGTTTCTTTACCTGCATATATTGATCACTATTAATTTTAATTTAATTCAAGGAGGCTTCTGCAGATTTCTGGAGTTATTTCTCTATGTAGCACTTTCCTCTCTGGTACTCTGCTCTGTGTACTTTAGTTGATTTTTTCTCCTATTTTTGTTCCTTCCTCTCATCTCTGGGAGGCCACTATTCTCCTCCATACAGTCTGGCCAGTCTTTTGTTCAGTTTTTTTACTGGAAGGTAAATCCAGTTCCCTCTTACCCCATCTTGACCAGAAGTTGAGACTGGGGAATTTAAACTTCAAAATTCCTCTTAGCATCATTTACCAGTGGAAAAATCCTCTCCCAACTACTCTCTGGAAAAAGTAATATTCTTAAAAAATTTGTTTAAATGTTTATTTATTTTTGAGAGAGAGGAGATAGCACAAGCAGGGGAAGGGAAGTGAGGAGGAGAGAGGATTTAAAGCAGGTTCCATGCTGACAGCAGAGAGCCTGACACAGGGCTTTAACTCATGAACCATGAGATCATGACCTGACCTGAAGTGGGACACTTAAGCAGCTGAGCCACCAAGGTGCCCTGGAAAAAGTAATATTTTAATGACTGATACTCAAGTTGATGCCCATTCTTGTCTGGACACGTCCTGCCACCTTTCATTGCCTCTAACCTATGAAGACATAGCCTGGACTGAGTGACAGGCCTATTCTGGAAGGAGACAATCTTTACATCAATAGGACTATGAGACATTACCATTCTATGTCAGAAAGTACCTGAGGAGCATGTGTGCAAGGGGATTCCAATGGGATTAAGCCAATGGAAACCAAACAAAAGACTTGACTGGGCAGATTCACTGTCATATGTCCTTCTACCTGAGTTTCAGAATTAATTTGTTATGTTGAGCTCCAAGGAGCCGCTTAACAGTTTTCTGGGTTAAACAATAAAAAGGTGAGGTGAAATTGCCAAAATCTTCCTTACATACCATAGAGAGGGAAAAGTCCAGAGTCTTCAGGAAGCAGGAATACACTGAATGAAACTTTTCTATGCAACTTGTTCAGCCACTCCCAACCATAACATCTAGGTGAGACTGGAGAAAAGATAAAGCATAAAGAAATGCTTTTGTGAGAGAACTGTCTATATCTTTGAAGCACTCTGTGGTAGCTGTCCTCTGAAGACTAGAAATGGCAGAGAAAGATGCTACTGTGCATCAGGTTCATTGATCCCAACAGGAATAATGATCCCTCAGACTGGTGAAGGTGCTTGCCAAAGTAAAGTAGGCAAAATTACCACACTGAACTATAAGAAGGAAGTTATAACCAAAGTGTTTTAACTAACTGAGGTTTGCTAGACGGAATTGCTAGAACCCAAGGAAGCAGTCATACACCTAAAATATTTGCAACTGAGAACTTCTGGCCATTTGGGGCTCCTTATGAACCTGAACCAACAGTAAAATGGTTGGAGTTCGAGCTCATTAACTGGGAGAAGTTAGGCGGTGGCTATGTAATGAAGGCAAAGAAGGTTATGTTTAGAACTCAAAGAATTCAACTGCCTTATTACTCTTACCCAATAGTCTGTTCAATGAAAAAAACTCAGAAATCCAATAAAAACAAGGCAATCAAGCACTCAGCAATGAATGAACCACCCACTAGCTGAGGGGCTGGTAGAAGACAAGAGGAACACGGAATGTGTAATGGAAGTTGGCAACAATAATTATCATTATTAGGTGTCATGACCAGGTACAGAGTCACAGACTCTAACACCTGTTACATTACTTGGTTGTTTCCTTTTTCCTCTTTTTTTTTTCATGCTTCCTTATATGAAAAATGCTAGCAGCAACTAACAATATAGGTTTTAGCTGGAACTAAGACTTTGTTCATGCAACCTCTCACTGTTTTGGTAGTTGGTAGAAACTTTTGCTTTTTCTGTGCTGGAGACATGAATTTTTCACTTAGATGAAGGACAAAAGCAGATGTTGATGGGCTAAATACAGATAACAACATAGATAGATAGATAGATAGATAGATAGATAGATAGATAGATAGATAATCTTTATATATCTCTATATATATTTCTTCTTGTCAAGATCCTTTTTTCAACCATTTTCATTCTCTTTTCTGACCCAGGGTGCTCAACTGCATGAACTACATCAATAGTTAATGCCATCTGATTTCCAGTGGGTTTGATCAATTAGCCACTTTGGCAAGAGACTGGAGGAAGACAGAGAAGTAAAGTTAGAGCTCCCTTTCTATAAGGCTCAACAAGCTGACTGTGTCTTTGATACAGGTCATTGCTACATAGGTCATTACTCTTAAACTGGCTGACTTTATATGACTCTTTCCTTCTAGACCACGGTAACTGTACCTGACCTCTGTCCACCTAAGGTGGCCACCAAGCCCTATGCTATAGCATTATCCTTTTGGGTCTCCCTAAATCCACCTTTGTAAATATCTCTTATGAATAAACTCTCTTTTAATTATCCTATTTTGTGTATGGTATCTTTTTCCTGCCAGAATCTGTCTGATACAACTTTTTCCTCCAAACGAATCCCCTTTTCTTTAAAAGCCAAATGTCAAAAGGAAAGGGAGAAATTAACCCTAAAGTGGATATACGATTGAAATATTAAGCATGTCTAAAACTGGCCTAGACTTTTCATAACTCAAAGTGAGTAGTGATCTTATGGAATCAGTTCAAGGGGTCATTAATATGGTAACATAAGATCAGCGGAATTGGGTTAAAAAAAGTTTTTATGGCGAAAGAATTAAAACCATTTCCTATTTGTTGCCTCTCAACAACTACCCTTATTACACTGGGTATCTCTGTCACTATAAAGTCCTTTTCAAAGAAGCACAACTCAATGTAAATAAAAAAAAAGAATCCCAACGTCCTTGCATCCCTCAAAGAAAATTAAAAATATCCAACTTAAGTGACACTTGTCAAAGAAGATTTTGCTCTCCCCTCAATTCCTGAACCCTCCGTCAAGCAAGTTTCTCATATTAGGGGCTTTGCATCCTTTCAACATGCAGAAATTCCGCTAAATTCTCGCCAGTTCTTTAGACTACCCACAGCTTTCCTGTCTTCTGTCCTTCTTCCCAACCTTTCGATATATACACAAAATTAAGCAAGCTTTGTATCTGCTCCAGAAAACAAGCAAAGATAAGCCCTGTTGTGGGCCATCTTCTTTTGTCCATTCTCTCTATTCTGGATTACCAAAACAAAACAATGACAAAAGGCAAAAAACTGATAAATTGTTTGGCAAAATAAAACTCTCCTAAAGAGTAATGGACACTAAAATGAAGTGCCCAGTGGTTATAGGGCAGTGTAAGAGGCACTGTTCCTGAGTCTACCATTCCCTTCACACATGAGGCTTAGAAGAGCATGTAAGCAACTAATATGCACCCAATGAATACTAGCAATTTTTTTGTGGCCTGCAAGAAGGATGGAAGTCATTTGGGGATCTCTGAACACTGAAACTTTTGAACATAAAAGTTTGGATTTGAAGAATCCTTCCACAGAAATGTTGACTACAAGATAGTTGTACTATTTCCTTTATCAGATTAGTCATCATCCAGTTACCAGATGGAATAATTAATGAATTTCCTCACACATTTTACTTTTATCCAGTCAGTGGATGTAGATGTGGATGAAAAGTCTCATGAGCCCACATACATTCAGTTCTGTGTTTTGCATGGCAAATTCCTTCTGCTATTTTGATATTCTAGACTCTGTGTTTTGGGTTAATGAAGAATACCTTTCATTTCTGGATTATCTTCTATGCACTGTGTGAAATGTGCTACGTACAGTATCTCACGCCTACAACAGCTCTCTTGGGTATGACTCCATCAGATGAATTTTAAAAACTTTTAAAGTGTTTTATTATATTTTATCCCACTGGGGAAAAAAAAACAAAATAACTACTTGTGGCTCACGGAAATTATTCCTCAGAAACATTATTTCCCTTTTGTGGGATTCCTTTATTTTGGAGTGTCAGGCTGGTCTGTCAGATATGGTTTTCCCTCAGCATCCCTTGCTCTGCTATGTTGCTAGAAGGCATGTTTCAAGCTACTCGAACTTTCAAAAAGGTGATAAAATTTTCTTTTTGGCCTCTAGTTATCTCTATAACCTCAAATCTGGCTTCTTAAATTTACAAAAAAATATCATGATCCTTGGTAAATATTACAGTAAGCTATAATTCAACATTTCTTCTTCTCAGTAGAGGCCATCTCTGTAATCTGTACTGAGGTCTCCCTGGGAGTCTTTTTTTTAATGTTTATTTATTTTTGAGAGAGAGAGAGAGCATGAGCAGGGGAGGGGCAGAGAGAGGAGGTGAAACAGAATCCAAAGCAGGCTCCGGGCTCTGAGCTGTCAGCACAGAGCCCAATGCGGGGCTCGAACTCATGAATGGTGAGATCATGACCTGAGCCAAAGTCAGGTGCTTAATCAACTGAGCCACCCAGGTGTCCCTCCTAGGGAGTCTTTTTAATACTGTTATGGAAAATAAGACATACAAGAATGAGACCACAGTGGAAAGGGCTTCATAGTAAATAGCCTTCCACTGAACTTTAAAAGGACAATGACACTGTAACAACCTCAAGACTATCCCAGCTCCTCTACATTAGACACAATCAGCAAAGAAGTGTTTAGTAGGGGCACGTGGGTGGCTCTGTCAGTTGAGCGACCGACGTCAGCTCAGGTCATGATCTCACGGTTTGTGAGTTCGAGCCCCGTGTCAGGCGCTGTGCTGACAGCTCAGAGCCTGGAGCCTGCTTCTGATTCTGTGTCTCCCTCTCTCTCTGCCCCTCCCCCGCTCATGCTCTGTCTCTGTCTCAGAAATAAACATTAAAAAAAATTTTTTTTAAAAAGTGTTTAGTGAGCTCTCCTACAGGAGGTATACAATAATATTCTAGCACTTGAAATGTTCCTAAAGGTATTTCTGGTTTCCAACTTACAGAATGGCTACTATTCTGATGATGTACAATCATAGATAAAATATCCCATGGATCTCATTTTCTTTTACATTACTTAGAATGGATTTGCTATCATCGCCTTAGTGTAACAGCTAGTTTTTGCTACATAACAAAATTGGAGGCTGAACTATGTATTTATCATCATGCATACTTCTACAGATCAACAATTTAGGTTGGGATCAGCTCTGCAATTCTGCCAATCTAAGTCACTCATGTGTTTGTTGTTGGCTCTCAGCTTCTGGTTGGAGCCTATCCTTTTGATCAAAATAAGTCATCTGAGTCACAATGGGAAGGCACTGCCATAGGGCAAGTTTGGAAGAAGTAGGGGAAAAACTGGGGCCATTACTGCAACCAATTCACCAACTTGTTGTTGTTATTGTTGTTGTTGTTGTTTTCATTTCTGTCTCCTATAATGGCATCTCCTGGACAATGAATGTCCCTGCAGGACACTTTTCTCAATGTCACAACATAAAAAGTAAATTACTCAACCAAAATGTCTTCTGCTCTATGACATAATGACCTATCATCCTTCAACTTATGCTGTAAGGAAGTAAATCTGAGCCAACAGCTTCTCATGAGATCCCAGGGGTATAAGTGAATCTAACAAAGACACCACCAACACCAAGAACACCAAAAATAAAACATTTAGGCAAATAAATATTTTGACATCTACATTTGCCAGCAAAAAAACAAAAATAAAAATACACCCATGTCAATGGTACCTCTATTCTTCCCTTTTCTCCTTCTTCTTCAGCTAAGGGTCTTATCACTCAACTGAAGTTAGTTACCTGCTGTTATGATCAAATTGAACCTAGAAGAATTTGGCACCAAGTGAAAATGGGAAATCAACTGCCACCCACACTCTCTAACTTGGGAGCTGCCAAGAAAAAAAATGGGCTTTTCAAATGTATTGTTTCAGAGCTTGGAGCTGCTTTCAATGGTGGTAATACGACACCCACCCCCACCACTCCATCCAACCCAAAATCCCAAAAGAGACAGCAGAAAAAGCTATTCTACTGTTTACCTCACGTAACCCCACATTGCTATTCGTACACATAAACAGGTCATCTTAGAAGGTTGCTTCAATGTCTTGAATTCAACCAAATGGTTTACTTGGCATAACCGTACGTCTTCTGAGAACTAGTCAGTATCTTCCTACACTGAAAATTAATTACTCCTTCATAGGAAATATTCACTAAGTAAGAAGCTGGAGAATTGTAATTCCAAGAGACAGAAGATCTTATTAAAGGGTTTTTTTTTTTTTTTTTTTGAGAGAGAGAGAGAGAGCAAGAGAGCACGCAAGCAGGGGAGAGGGGCAGAGGGAGAGGGAGAGAGAGGATCACAAGCAGGCTCCACATCCAGCATGGAACCCAACGCAGCACTCCATCACGTGACCGTGAGATCATGACCTAAAAGGAAATCAAGAGTCAGATGCTTAAACAACTGAGCCACCCAGGTGCCCCATATCTGATTAAAGTTTTTAAAGACCTCCATGGGTGCTGTGTTGAGAATTACAGGAGATGCAAAAATGGGTACTGGGAGAATAGTGAGGAGACTATTGTGAGAGTTAAGGCAAGAAATGATGGCAGCTTAACCTAGGACACAGCACACAGGTGGAGAAGAATGGAAGTATTCTGCAGATAGATTCGAATCACTTACAGGTAAATTAATGTGGTGGTGGTAGTGGTGGTGAAATACAGAGGGCAATCAAGGAGGACACCTACATTTTGGGCTCAAAAACTTATAAGTAAAAGTGGTGGTAATATGCTAAGATACATTCAGATGACTCACAGTAAATTAACGTTGACTTTTAGTATAATGTTGAAAAGAATTGATGAGAGTGACAATGTGAGAATTCTTGCTGTGTTCTCCATCATAAGGGGAAATATTCAGTATTTTGTCATTAATTAAGATTATAGCTATAGGGTTTTTTTGTAAGCACACATCATCAGATTAAGAAAGTTCTCCTTTAGTCATTAGCTGCTGGGAATTTTTATCACTAATTTGCTGTGTGTGTGTGTGTGTGCACACGCACACGTATAGATGGATAGACAGACAGATTTCTACTTTAATTCTGCTCTGGACAGAGATTGCACCCTCTTTCATTTCAATTCTAGCATATGGTCTATCTTAGTAAATGTGCCACATGTACTTTAAAAGTATGTATCCTATAGTTCCAGAACTCTATAAATATCAATTACATCAGTGTTTTAATAGTATTGTTCACATTTATGCCTTTACTAAATTTTTGGCTAGTTGTTTCATCCATTACAGCCCAATGACATTAAACTCTTCAGCTGTAATTGTAAAATTGTCTGCCTCTCCATTTAACTTTGTCAACTTCTGCTTCATGTACTTTGAAATTCTCTTATTTGGTGCCTACATGTTTATGACTATTATGTCTTCCTGATGAACTGGCACTTTATCATTATGAATTATTCCTATTTATCTCCGGTAATACTCCTTGTCTTAAAATCTGTATTTTCAGATATTAATATAGTCACTCTAGGCTTCTTGTGCTCAATATTTGTATGGCATATTGTTTTTCTAAACATTGACTTTCACTCTATGAGGGTTTTCAGTTTTAATTATTCTATCTGTCTTTTGAATGTTTAGTCCATTAGTATTTAATGTAATAAATTTGTATGTCTGGAATTGTGTCTGCCATTTTATTACTTGTTCTCTGTTTGTCCCTCTGTTTTTTTCTTTCTCTGTTCCCCCATTTCCTGCCTTCTCTTAGTATATTTGAATATATAATTCCATTTTAAATTTATACATTGGCTTTTTAGTAGGCCATGTTTTTCTTAATGAGAGGAATTGGGTTTTATAATAATCTTAGTCATATGAAACGAAACTAAATATTTTTTGGCCACTAAATATATAAGTACAATCACAGTGGTTATCTTTTTGTGATGCAATTTTTATTCTGTGCTCAATACTGGTCTGAGAGCTTTATCCATGATGATGCTTATGCTTACATAAAAGGCCAAAAGAGGAAAAGCCAATGTACTGTTTAGGGATATACATGCATCTCTAATCACTAATGAAAACAAGGGAATGGCTTAGGGTTAAGATATACAGAGGAATTATAATGTCCTATTTCTGAAACTGGGTGGTGAGAATATGGGTATTTTTCTACTATTATTCTTTAATCAATACATTCATATTATCTATGCACATTTCTTTGTATAATATATTTCCCAATAAAAACAATGCCACACAGCCAAGAAAGAAAGAAAGAAAGAAAGAAAGAAAGAAAGAAAGAAAGAAGAAGGAAGGAAGGAAGGAGAAAGAAAGAGAAAGAAAGAAAGAAAGAGAAAGAGAGAAAGAAAAAGAAAGAAAGAAAAAGAAAACTAAACATTTACTTCTACTCTACAACATGGAACAAGAATTGAAGTACAGCAGCCTTGGTTTCTAAGCTTAAGAAAGGAGACTAAACTGGTATTAAACACTTGAAGCTTGTCTATTTTTTTCTCACTGTAAGAACTCTTTAGTTTTTGTTTTTGTTTTAATAGAGTCTTTGCAGTATGACTAGCAATTTCATTCTCTATAAAGTCCAGACATACATCTTCACTGCAGGTTAAGCCATTAGCAGCAAAAAAAGACAATGCTATAAGGAAAAATCCAGTGTAGGTAAAGCACAGATGTCTCTACTAATTAACTAGAACAGCAGGATAAACAATGAAAAAGGTGAATGAAGTTTATGGTATTATTCCCTAGGAAAAACATTTTCATTCAGTTCAAGGAAGGAATTTCTTAAAAAGCTGTTTAACTACTTTAGAAGTAAAACATACACATACCGGAAGCACTAGAGACTTTTTCAAATTAATTCAGTGCCAAAAAATAAACATGTCTATGCTGGAAGAGTAATAGAAGTTAAGATGAATTTGTTTAGGCTCCATTAATTTTCTGGTTATTTCCTTGCCATACCAATGAGCTCCTTTCTCTGTCCATGACTTAGTTGCAAGTAGGACGTTAACTCTTTGGGATTCCTTAGTGTAGTTGTTCCAAAATATTTCTTGCCATCAGAAAGAAGGGTGTTTTTACCTTTTTCTGCAGTCTTAATTTTCACATGTTCATGCAAGAGAAGGAGTACACTACTGATATGCACCACAGCATGAATCAACATCAAAATCATGATGCTCGATGAAGGAATTCAATCATAAAAGATCCCATACCAGGGCACCTGGGTGGCTCAGTCAGTTAAGCACCCAACTCTTTTTTTTTAATATATGAAATTTATTGTCAAATTGGTTTCCATACAACACCCAGTGCTCATCCCAAAAGATGCCCTCTTCAATACCCATCACCCACCCTTACCTCCCTCCCACCCCCCATCAGCCCTCAGTTTGTTCTCATTTTTTAAGAGTCTCTTATGCTTTGGCTCTCTCCCATTCTAACTTCTCTTTTTTTTTCCTTCCCTTCCCCCATGGGTTCCTGTTAAGTTTCTCAGGATCCACATAAGAGTGAAAACATATGGTATCTGTCTTTCTCTGTATGGCTTATTTCACTTAGCATCACACTCTCCAGTTCCATCCACGTTGCTACAAAAGGCCATTTTTCATTCTTTCTCATTGCCACATAGTACTCTATTGTGTATATAAATCACAATTTCTTTATCCATTCATCAGTTGATGGACATTTAGGCTCTTTCCATAATTTGGCTATTGTTGAGAGAAGCACCCAACTCTTGATTTAAGCTCGGGTCATGATCTCACAGTCCTGAGATTGAGCCCACGTAGGGCTCTGCACTCTTAGGGCTTGGGATTCTCTCTCCCTCTCTCTGCCCCTTCCCTGTGCACTCTCTCTCAAAATAAATAAATAAATTTTTTTTAAAAAGGATCCCATACCATAGAGTTCCATTTATATAAAAATTCTAGGAAATGCAAAACTATAATGATAGAAAGCAAACTAGTGGTTACTGGGGAGCATTAAGAAGCTCAAGAAGATTGACTAAAAAAAGCCACAAGGGGAGTTTTTGAAATGATAGATATGTTTTATATCATAATTATGGCAGTAGTTATGCCACTGTGTTTGTTAAAAATCAACATAAAGGCTTGCAATTGGTACATTTTACTGTACATAAATTAAACTCCCAAGAAACTGACCAAAAATGTTCAAAGCAAACACAAATTCCAACTTCAAATTGTTTCTCAAATATTCTCTAAAGCCGCCAGTAAAAAATGTGCATTAAAATAAAGGCAAAATAAGTTAAAAATCTGTTGGAACTCAGTAGCCAAGCTGAAAGCACTACATGCTCCAGACAATTATTTGCGATTGCTGGAGTAGGAGAATTTTGAAAGCATGCTAAGCATTTTATGCACTGTATGAAAAAAACATGAGAACTCTGACCCTTGGGAAATTAAGATTATGCCTGTATGTTAAACTGGCCTTTTTTCAACACTTTGACTACCTTGCTTATTACACTTTGCATACATATTCATCAGTCAACTCATGCATGGATTTCAAGTAAATTTGAATGAATCGACCCTATCTGTATCTTTATTAAAGACCTATAGCTTCACTATAGATACAGTGTACATGCCGCTTAATTCCAGCTCCTCAGTCTTCAGACAAATGAAGGCAGGAGGCTCAAGTTGCTAAATTTGCAACCCTCCTTCAACAACTTCCCGCAATTCACTTTCCTTCTCATTGCTCTTAACTGTTTAGTTGCTTTTAAGAGTTGTCTCTGTATCAGACACTAATCTAGACAGACTCATGATTTTTCTTAATCATTTGAAGATGATTCCAAAGTTCACAGATTTTTCCTGTGGGTTTTTTTTTTTTTTGTATCTATAGCAAATGTGGTATTTTGCTACATGTGGTGGTACCTGATTATATAATACCCTCATGTTGATGAAAATTAGAAAAATTGGAAAGGAGAAGCTGGAAAGTTAGAAAGGAGGCAATGTGTATAGAAGGGCAATATTCAGTGTCCCTACAATGAAGACTGGGCAAAGAGAAAAAAGCTGAGGCAAAGTATTCTAGTTGAAGGTTTAAGAACTGTATTCCTTCGTGTCAGAGAAGCTCCAGGGAAAAGTGGGGCAGAGCTGATAAATGCAGTCTAGAGTGTTCTGTTCACTGGGATATAGAGTCAGTATCGGGGTTAATGACTCTGACTACTGGGAAAATACAGAAATAAAGATTTCCCACTCAGCTGTGCTCAATTTTGTAGTTTAACATAACAATAATTGAAAAGCTAACCAGAACATCACCTCCATGAAGCATACGAGCATCTCTGTATCTTCAGAATTCTAAAACAGAGCAGGTAAGTCAACTTGCACTTTCCTAACTTTTTCTGTGTACTATATTCCTCTCTTGGTTCACTTTCCAGACTCAACATTCCTCTCAAACCGTTTGCATTACCACAGTGCTTTGACTATGTTAGATCCCTAACAATTGTCAACAACTGCTTTTTTTTTTAATAAAGTCTTCATAAAGGAAAGATTCCTGTGTAAGTTCAATTGTTAATAAACACAGATACTGCCAACAAAGCTAGTAAAAATTAATTACTAGAAATTTTTAAGTTGATGTTTTTCCTCTGACCCTGTAAATTTCACTTCTAGAAAAATATCCCCAAAAAATAGTAAAGGGTAGGCAAAAATATTTAACTATGTAGAACAAGAAGGAAAAGGGAAGGAAGAAAGGCAGGAAGTAGAAAACAGGAAGAAAGGAGGAAGAGGGTGAGGGGCCCCAATGCAATAGATTTACAGTTTTATGATTTACCTGTCTTGGATCTTTTTGCCACTTCTACACTACCATATTTGGTTTCAATCAACTTACTCAATATATGGAACTGTATGTTCCTTCTCTCATAATTCTCACTTCATGAAGAATATTTTTTATCATTAAATAAATGGCATAGGAAATGAATGTTTCTTTTCAGAATAAAGTACTTCAAAATTCACCATGCCAGCTGCTATTGAACAGACCTTTTGGGAATAACTAAGTCTGTATACAACTTTGTCCTTCATTTCTAGTTATTATGTTAAAAGGTATTAACAGCTATTTGATTGCTGAGAACAACTGAAAATAGTGTCTGAGTCAACTCCTCACAGAGAAAGTCTTGGCTGCCTGATCATGGACCACCCTTGCATCTTGGCTAATATGCTGACCACTGTTGGTCAAATAGGAATTGGGTTAAGGACTGTGAATGGTTTACTGCAAGTCAAACTATTGATATGTAACTTGAATAACTGCATGCTCTTAGCACCATATTTATAAATTGTTGAGATGAATATTTCAATATGTTATGCAAAGAAAAACTTTCCAAATACATACATCTCAGAGATAGCCAAAAGGGTAGCAGCTGGTCTGGATATGGAACACATTTGGATTCAGGATCAGTTCCTGTGTTTGGGGCTATATATTATCTCCTCTTGGACACTGAAACAAAATTAGTTCTGTTGGTCAGATGATAAGCACAATGGCAGGCACTGAAATAGCCAGTGAGAGCTGATGTTTCTTTGTCTTTAAGGTATCATTGTTATTGATGTTTTTTGTTCCAGGAGGAGATCAACTCAGGGATGAAAATATCTTCTTTTCTATTCTTCTCCAGAAAGCACTTTCAGAATCTGTACACAGGCAGGCTTCATTTTGTGGAGTTCTCAAACAAACAAAAAACAAACCAAAAAACTTCTAGAAGGTATATTTTAAAAAAGAAGTTATTTATCCATCTGTATTGCTCTTAAAGTAAGTGAATTAAAAGAAAATTCAAAAATGTTATCTTCTTTTGAACTCGTGAAAATGTTAGTAATCTTATTGTCATCACCACACTGCAGTCATCAGAAATTATCTCTCTAGCATGGTGTGGTTAAGCAAATCAAAACCTGACTTCCGGCCCAGTGGAGTCTCTGACCCAGACTATTAAATGAGATCAAAACTATCTGAAATATGCTCAAGAGCCAAATGACAAAATAGAAAATAGAATCAATGACCACATTCAGAAAGGACCAACTGTTAAGGAAAAAAGATTGCTTTCCCAAAATCATATTGAAACTTAGAACTTTCCAATTAATTTGCTAACTTAGCCACAGTACAAGGCCTTATTCAAAGTATATTAATGTTTCTATTTGCAAATTTTGTCTCTTTGATGAAAATTTTGTCAAGCATCTATTGGAAGTTGCAGTAAAAGCCCCTTCTAACCAGCAAACTACTTTGAAATCAATTCTCTCACTTAATAAATGGAGAAATTGATAAATATGGAGGTTATTTGTGGCATCCAAGGTCACACACTAATTAGTGACAAAGTAAGGGCTAGGATCTCGGCCAATTAACCCCCAATTCATACTCTTTCTCCTACTTGGCCATTCATTCCCTCAACAAATATTTATTGAGTGCTACTACTTACTAAGATCCTATTACTGAAATAGATGTAACAGATACAATAACGAAAAATATGAGTATAGTTTCTGTTTTCATGGTTTTCTATTCTTTGGAATCTAATGGTATAAAATTAAAAATAGGCAAGTAGAACAAATTTTAAAAATTAAAAGGATAACTTCAGAAAGTCATAATTGTAACAAAGAAAATGAAGTAATGGAACGGCAAGTGACTTGTGAGCTGTTATTTAGTGACTTGTGGTATTTCATTAGCCAAGGGCAAGGAAAGTCTCTCTGAAGGGATATTTAAGCTGACTGCTAAGGAGCTAACCATGCAAATTTCAGAGAAACAGATGCTCCAAAAAGGGGAAATACAAAAGCCCTAGGGAGTGACTGAGGTGGTTAGGTAAAGGTAGCTAGAATGTAATGACTGAAAAGGAACATGCCACAAGATGGTAGTGTGTTGAATAGTGCCCGCCCCCTCAAAATTCATGTCTGCCTGGAGTCTCAGAATGTTACCTGGTTTATAAATAGGGTCTCTGAAAGTATAATTAAGGTAAAAATCGAGAGGAGATCACACTGAACTAGACTGATCCCTAAATTCATAAGTGTGAACTTGTAAGATACAAAGAAAGACATACATGCACAGGGAAGGCCTTGTGAAATAAAGCTAGGCAGAAACTGGACTTATGCTGCCACAAACCAAGAAATTCCTAGGGCCACAAGAAGCTGAAAGAGACAAGAAAGGGTTCTTCCATTCTTCAGATGGAGCGTGGCCTTACTGACATCCTGATTCGGACCTCTAGTCTCCAGAATTGTGATGGAATACATTTCTGTTGCTTTAAACCACCGAGTTTGTGGCCATTTGTTTTGGCATCCCCAGGAAACTAAGAAAAAGATGAAGCCAGAGAATGAAGCAGGCTCAATGCCATGACAAAATATTGGAATTTTAGTCTAATGAAAATTCTCAGTGTTGGAGAATTGATTTATGGCTTACAAAAAGCATGGTGGATACTGTGTTGAAGAACAGATTTTAGAGGAGTAGGCAAGAGCTGAAGCAAGGAAACCAAGTAGATGCTACAGTTAGAATGTCCCAAGTAAGAAATGATGGTCATTTGGTCTAGGGCTCTAGTAGGGTATACAGAGAAAAGTGGAAAGATTTGAGATAGCCTTTGTGAGTTGAATATATAGAACATATTGATGGACTGGATATGGAATTCATCATTGCTATAAAATATTTGCTACCAACTTTGAAAATAGCAATTATTTCACATTTTACTGTGTTAAGAACAGCAAGTGCTCTGCCCCCCCCCCAGAATTATGTTTCTTGTTCAATAAGTCATAACTTCATTATTATAATGAATTTTTTATCAAGATTGCCACTGAGGAGAAAAAATGGAAAATAAATTAATTCTGAGTGTGTTTGATATGAGAGATTTATTACATATCAGTTACTTAACTAATTTTAGCAGCATTGAAAAAAGTTATTCTTATTTTTGGATGAGTAAACTGCAGTTTCAGACACAGTGAATAACATGACCAAAGACACATGTGCTACGTGTAAGACTTACTAACCCTCAACAACAGGTTGATCTTCAAAACAAATCATTAGATCTGCTCATCTAGCTACCCAAATGACAAAATAACATACAAGTTGAGGGGCAGGATTTAAGACCCCAATATTTGCTCTGTATTGGAAATCAGGAGACCTGGGATGTGATATTGACTATTTTTTTTTTAACACTGTCACCTTTGGTGAAACTAGACTATTTGGGCATTTGTATAGGGTATTTTTGTCCAGAGCTTCTATTTTCTGATAAGAATCAGTGGTTCCTTTTTATACCTTTATCTACACAATTCTTTCCTCTGAATAAATATGGAAAACTCAATAGAAATGTTTTGATAACTGGTTCCTCTGGCATAGAAATGGACCATTCTTGAGATATGCAGGAGAAAATACTGGACAGGAGACAAGTTCTTTAAGTTGTTATGAAACAATGAAGAGTGCAAAGGCATTGGGTTCCTATCCAATTATCTGACAACTACTCATGCGTTCTTTCAATCATACTGATTGACCACCTACTCTGTACCAGCTACTTTGCTAGTTATGGAGGATTTTTTTTAATCTCATAAACTCATTCTGATGATTTCATGATTAAACATTAAAGTTAGAGATCTGATTCATCCAGTTTTTGCCTATATATATTGAATCCACAGGACAATGTTTTGATTATTTGCTTTGCTTATATAGACAAGACTGGCACACAGAGTAGAAAGGAGTTGAGGGGAAAAGAAAACATTGGTATTACTTTTGGAAACACCATACATTGTTTGGTCTTTGGAGTCTGCATCTTTAAAATTAAAATAGGCCTATTTAGAGAAAAAGAGTATGGACAAAGAATAAGAAAACAGATTCGACCATTCCCACATCTCTCTGGGGGCCTATTCTTTAAAGACTTTGATGATTTCCTCTTATAGGGACTCCAATGACATGGCTGGAGTATTCTGCCCCAATCACCAAAATGATTACAATGTTTTCATATGACTGTAAATGATACAGGATAAAGGTTAACAGCTCATCAATATAAGATTTCCAGTTGAAAAGCCAGAGCTTTCCAAGGAAAATGTTTAATTTTTTTTTTATTTAGCTTGGGCCCAAGAGGCAAAAATCTCTTGGAAACAAATTAAATTTGCTATTAGCTATCATTCTCTCAGTAAGCTGTAGTGTAAGTTTTGATAAAAATAAAATAAAATTTTAGTTAAAAAATTTAAGGGAAATCCTAAATGGACCTCTTCTATAAGCAATGAAGGGAAAAATAAAGGTATTTGACATCTCATATTTTCAGAACACAAGATTTTACAAACACTGGCGTTGGAGTAATTTGGATTAGTGCTCCTTAAGCTAGTCATCAAATACAGACATTATTTTCCAAATGAATGGTTCTCAGACTTCCAAATTTTATAGACAATTTTTTTCCAATTGGGAACACTAATAAAATACTTCCAGATTTTTATTTTGTTAACTAAGGGCATTTAAAAAACCCCTCTGCTATTTTTCTAGCATTGCCTTTTTATAAAGGAAGTTATACTTGAACTTTCCAAAATAGAAAGAACATAATCACAGAAGAACTTAGCAAAATATTCATTAAAAACTTGGCCATGGGCTATGAGAAGAACTCCATATCCAGAAATTACAAACAACTTATCCTAAATCTAGTTAAATAACTTACCAAAACTAGTTAATACAGGAGAGAGACTGGCACAGGTATTATTATTCAGTATTAGCTGTTGAATAGAACCCAGGACTCTGCCTTTTAACTCAATGTCTCATTTCCATACATATTATGCAGAGATAGTCAGAGTGTGCTTTTGTTTCTAGTTCTGCCTGCAAGCTTGCAGTTTATCAGTGCCTTTGCTGCAATGGATCCCTTCCTATCCATATTCCAAATGTCTGCTTGAGCAGAAGATCTTCCAGTGCTGGGGTTTCCTAGCTACTTTGATAAGGACACATGGGATAGCAGTGTGCTTCAGCACATGCTTTATGCTAGTGCTCTTCATTCATGACAGAAATTCAGAATCACCTGGGAAGTTTTCAATAAATACAAAAGTCTGGTTAAAAAGACATAAGACAGGGATGCCTGGGTGGCTCAGTAAGTTGAGCATCCGCTTCAGCCCAGGTCATGATCTCATGGGTTGTGGGTTTGAGCCCCACATTGGGCTCTGTACTGACAGCTCAGAGCCTGGAGCTGCTTTGGATTCTGTGTCTCCCCTCTCTGCCCCTCCCCCACTCGCACTCGCTCTCTCTCTCTCTCAAAAATAAATAACAAAACATTTAAAAAAATACATAAGACATATAGAAAACAAATAGCAAAATGGCAGACATATATTCTACCTTACCAGTAATTTAAATTAAATGTCAATGAATTAAACATATCAACTGAAAGACAGTAATTAGCAGAATTGATTTTTTAAAAAAGATCCAACCATACACTATCTAGAATACACACAATTTACAATCAAAGACACAAATATGTTAAAAGTTAAAAGGTAGCATATATTATACAAACTGCAACAGAAAGAGAGTTGGAGTGGTTATACTAATATCCAACAACATAGACTTTAACAAAAATTGTTACTAGGGACAAAGTAGTATATTTTGTAATAACAAAAGAATCATCTTACCAAGAGGTATAATAACTATAAACATATATACATCCAACAGCAAAGCCCAAGAATACATGAAGCAAAAACTGAATTCAATGGAGAAACAGACGGTTCAACAATAATCGAGACTTCAAAACTCCATTCTCAATAATGGAGAAAATGATTAGACATAAAATCAACAGGGAAATAGAAGGCTGAATAGCACTAAATCAAGTAGTCCTAACACTATACCCCAAACCAGCAGAACACACATTCTTCTTTACTAAACATGGAATATTCTCCAGAACTAGACATTAATCAGGGCATAAAGTAAGTCTTTAAAAAATGAAAATAATACAGAGTATGTTGTATGAATATAATGGAATGGAATTAGAAATCAACAAATGAAAAACTGAAAAATTCACAACACAGAAACTGAACAGCACGCTGTTAAGCAAGCCATGGATCAAAGACAAAATCACAAGGGAAATTAGAAATACTGAGACAAATGAAAATGAAAACACAACACTTCAAAAGCATTAAAAGCAGTGTTCACAGGGAGATTTATAGCTGTAAATACTTACAATTAAAAATAAAATTACCAAGGAGCACCTGGGTGGCTCAGTTGGTTATGCCAACTTCAGCTCAGTTCATGATCTTTCAGTCAGTTGAGTTTGAGCCCCACGTCAGGCTCTGTGCTGACAGCTCAGCCTGCTTTGGATTCTGTGTCTCCCTCTCTCTCTACTTCTCCCCCACTCATGCTCTGTCTCTGTCTCTCAAAAATGAATAAACGTTAAAAAAATAATTTTTAAAATATAAATTTACCAAATCAGTAACAAACTCAACCCAACACCAGAAGGATGCAAATAATAAAGATCAGAGTGCAGATTAAAGGAAATAAACATTAAAAACAGAATTAGCAAAATCAAAGTTGGTTCTTTTAAAAGGTCAACAAAATTGACAAATAGACCACAAGACTGACCAAGAAAAAAAAAGAGAAGATTTCAACTTCTAAGTTAAGAAAATAAAGTGAGCCATTGCTCAAGATCTTACAGAAATAAAAAGGATTTGTAAGAAAATACTATGAACAATTATATGCTAACAAATGAGATAACCTGGATGAAATGGGCAAACTCCTAGAAACACATAAACTACTAAAAGTTATTTAGAAAAAATAGAAAATTTAAACAGACCTATTACAAACAAACAGATTTAATCAGAAATCAAAAAATCCCCCCCCCCCAAAAAAAAACCCAGGACCAGATGGTCTCCCTGTTGAATTCTACTAAACATTTAAAAAAAGAATTAACACATCCTTTCCAAACTCCACATAAAAAGTATGAGAGGTGAAACTTCCTACTTCTTTTTACAGAGCCAACATTACCCTGATACCAAAGTCAGATAAAAATATCACAAGAAATTTTGGGTTGATGCAGGGTGTGATGTTAGAAAGATGGCAAAATAGGAAGACCTGGACCCTCCTTCTTTCTACAAACACATCAATTTAACAATAATTCATGGAAAAATTCCCTGTGAGGGAAATGCAGAAATTAATTGAGAGCCTCCTACATCCTGAGTGAATATGAAACTAGACTCATCAAAGCTAATAGAGAGATTTGGGACATCTGGCCAGAATACCTACCCCAGGCACAGCAACATACAATTAGGAAGAGATCCCCCAGCTTCTCCTAGGGGAGGGAAGGAATTGGTTCAAGTGTCCAGTGCCCCAACTCTTCAGAGGGTACTCGCCAGAGGACTGTTTTCCGTCTTGCCAATCTTGGATCTCAGAGAGTCCTCCACAGTCTAGGTGCCTGAGAGAGAATGGAGATAGCAACTCCCTCTAGCTCATCAAGAGTAAGCAGACCAAAATCACAGTTGACTGCTTCTCCTTGGGGAATACGAGAGGTACTCTGCTGTCTAATACCACAACTCTTCTGCGGACTACCCAAAAGATGAGCTTCTGACTTGCCTGCCTTGGACTGCTGATGGCTGCACAGAAGCTAGTAAGAACAGAGCTGGAGATTTGGGATGGCCGTCACTGTAGTCCTCCTCCCAGTTCAGCACAGAGTGGGTGAAAAAACCCAGCTCCCATCTTCTCCCCAGAGGGGGAAAGAATTAAATTGACTGTCCAAAAATCCAATTTGGGGGGACATGTCCAAGGAATTGGCTTTATTCTTGCTTGTCCTGATGCAATGACAGGACTTGGCATACCCTAGACCCCTGGGAGCTGCAAGGAACAAAGAAAGTGGGCTTGACCAGACCAAGGGTTTGAGAGGCTCCCAGAATCTCAGGTTGGGCTGAGATTTCTCCAGTACAAGGCAAGTCTGTGAAGACTGAGAGAGGTACCTGCTTTTCCTAATGCACAAGAGTCGTAAGAAAAATGAAGAATCAGGTAAAGATGTTCCCTATATAAAGAATACATAAAGAATAGAATATATACATTTTGAAACTCAACATAAAAAAAAGCAACCTTAATTTTAAAAACAGCCAAAGTGTTTGAATATATATTTTTCCAAAGAAGATACACCAATGACTAAAACGCACATGAAAAAATAACTATCATTATTTGTTAGGGAAAAGTAAATCAAAACAACAGTAAGATAACATTGATTAAGATGTTATCTTAAGTAATGGGTAAGTAAGATACCCATTGATTATAACCAAAACATGGACAATAACAAGTGTTGATAAGGATTTGGAGAAATTGGAACTCTTACACCTCACTGTTATGAAGGTAAAATGGTGTACCACTTTAGGAAATAGACTGGCAGTTCCTCAAAATGCTGAACACAGAATCACTACGACCCAGCAACTCACCTCCTAAGCATTATAGTCAAGAGAATTCAAAACATATATACTCACAAAAATATATACAATAATATTCAGAGCACTATTTGTAACAGTTAATAAGTGAAAACAACCCAAATATCTACCAAGTGAGTACAGATAAGCAAAATAAGGTATAGCATACTACAGAATATTATTTGGTCATAAAAAAGGAATGAAGCACTAACACAAGTTACAACATGGTTGAACCTTGTCAACTTTATACTACATGAAAAGCCAGGCCGAAAGACCACCTATTGTATGATTTTGTTAATACAAAATGTCAAGAATCCATAGAAACATAAAGTAAATTAGTTGTTGCCAGGAGTCGGGGGAGGGCATACAGGACTGCTAATGGGTAAGGCAGGGTCTCTCTTTGGTTTTGAAAATGTTCTGAAATTAGATGGTGGTGATGTGAATATACTAAATCTAGGTTGCAGATAATACAGTTTGTGAATTACAACTCAGTATAAAGAAAAACATAAATCTTTTTTTTATTTTTTTTATGTTTATTCATTTTTGAAAGACAGAGAGAGACAGAGCACAAGCAGGGGTGGGGCGGGGGAGGGGGGGGGCGGGGGACACAGAAACTGAAGCAGGCTCCAGGCTCTGAGCTGTCAGCACAAAGCCTGACGCAGGGCTTGAACTCACGAACTGCGAGATCATGACCTGAGCCGAAGTCGGATTCAACCGACTGAGCCACCCAGGCGCCCCCCAAAAATAAATCTTATTCAGAGTAATTTTATTTATCAAAAAGTTGTGAATACATTGCAGAGAGTTTCCATATATTCTATATCCTATTGTCTATTATCAACATCTTCTATCAGTATAGTATATTTGTCACAGCTAATGAACCAATATTGATACATTAATTAAAGTCCATACTTACTCAGATTTCCTTGGTTGTTACCTAACATCCTTTTTTAGGATACCACATTAAATTTGGTTATCGTGCCTCTTTAGCCCTCTCTTTGCTGGGACAGCGTCTTACATTCATCTTATTTTTGATGACTCCAGTAGTATTTTTATTATTTTTTAAATTTTATTTTAGAGAGGGAGAGAGAGTGCGAGTGGAGAAGAGGGGTAGAGGGAGAGAATGTTAAGCAGGCTACACACTCAGCATGGAGCCCAACACGGGGATGGATCCCACAACACTGGGATCACGCACGACCTGAGACAAAATCACAAGTTGGGCGCTCTACCAACTGAGCTACCCAGGCGCCCCGATGACTCCAATAGTTTTGAGGTGTGCTGTTATGTGCTTTGTAGACTGCCCCTCAACTAGGATTTGTCTGATGTTTTTCTCACAATTAGACTGGAGGTGTAAGTTTGGGGGAGGAAGATTACACAGACAAAGCGCTATTCCCATCCTATCATATCAAGGGTACCATACTATCCAGACAATTTTTGTCATTGTTATCTTGATTGAGTGAATTAGTGTTTGATTAGGATCAGATTTTTCCACTATCAAGTCATTCCCCCACCCCTTCCATACTGTTCAGTTGGAAAGGAAGTTACCTTATGCAGAGCATACTTAAAATTTGGGGAGTTATGTTCCATCTCCTTTAATATAGAATATCTACTTAAATTATTTAGAAATTTTCTGTGAGGGAGATTTATCTATTGTTTCTTATTTATTTATGAGCATTGATATCAGCATGGACTCATGGATATTTTATTCTGTATATTTTTTATAATCTAATGTTATTTTAATTTTTTGCTCAAAGCGCTCCAGCTCTGGCCACTGAGACCTCTTTCTGTTGGTTCATTTGTCCCACTGACATACTATTATTGTGTTTTTTCATTCATTTGCTTTGTTTTTTATCAGCATTTCTGTCCTCTCTGTACTACAAGATGCTTCCAGGCATCATCTGGTATGCCCCAGTCCTAGAATCAGCCATTTCTCCAAGAGCCAGTGTTAAATATTAAATACTTAGATAGTCACTGGAAAATAGCTGCTTCCCCGGGCCCCCTGGGTGCTCCCTCACCCTCCTTTCATGTTGGTCCTTTTCCACCACCTAGTAACTAAAAGGTGAATGCCCTGTACAATAGGAGGCCCAGGCACCCAGAATCCTGCCCCGGTACAAGAGGCTTCTTCATCTAGCATCTGTTCTGATTGGTCTATGCCAGTGCCAGACAGACTGTTAAATACTTTGACTTTCACCCCTGCTTTAGAGCTAGTGGTTGTTCTAATCTTTGCTTTCTTTAACTTATGCTGTTTAGAAGAAAATGACATTAGAAGTTAGCATGTGCTATTTTCTTCCTAAAAAATGTCTTTCTGTGGTCAAGACAGACAGTAGACTGTATGTCATAGGGTTGCTTCTTTTGGATGGTCTTATGTAAAAAAAAAAAAAAGTTGATCTAAGTTTTCCTAAGGAGAAAAATTCATCTTGTCACAGGCATATTTTAAGAGGACATAATTTGAGGGGGACCTAGGTGGCTCAGTTGGTTGGGCATCAGACTTTGGCTCAGATCACGATCTCACGACTCGTGCGTTTAAGCCCCATGTTGGGCTCTCCACTGTCAACGCACAGCCTGTTTCAGACCCTCTGTCTCCCTCTAGGTCTGTTCCTCCCCAACTTGTTCTCTGTCTCAAAATAAATAAAGAAATTTTTTTTTTTAAAAATACATCATTTGAGAAGACTTACTTCACTTAGGTCTTTTGCCCTGATTCTGATTGTTGGACAGATCAGAGGTGCATTTCTTCATTCTCCAGCTTTGCACAACCCTACAGCATTCTGTACTGCCATTTAATTACTCCAACTGATTTAAGTTTTGGCATGATGTTGTCAGCTTATTGGACATGGAGTGAGTCTCGGACTGCAGGCAGACATTTCGCTATCATATGAAGAAGGACGCTGTCACTAAGGATGTGAACTACTAGATCACTTAGGCTCTTCCTGTGGCTTAGGTGATTTGCTTTTGTTATAATGTACTTATGCTTCTTCTGAATAACTGGACACAAAGAGATGTATAATGGATCCCATTTCCCTTTCGTCCTAGGCTTCTAGTAGGCTGTGAGTCAAATTTGTGGTTCTATTGTAGCCAGTGTGTAGAGTTTTATAAGATTAGATACTACTGTGATATTGTCTTCCTAGTATCATTTTCTCTTTCATTCTTTCACTCATATTTAATTATATACCAAATATATAAACAGGGACACCTGGGTGGCTCAGTTGATTAAGCGTCCCACTTCAACTCAGGTCATGATCTCACAGTTTGTGGGTCAAGCACCACATCGGGCTCTGTGCTGACAACTTGGAACCTGGCCTGCTTCAGATTCTGTGTCTCCCTCTCTCTTTGCTCCTCCTCTGCTTTCACCCTGTCTCTCTCTCAAAAATAAATGAATATTTAAAAATTAAGTAATTAATTAAATGAATATTAAATATATGTATTATATAATTTATATTATGTTATTAATATATAATGTTAATTCTATTAATTATAATTATAATTACTTATAATTATAATGTATTGATGTAATTGACATATATTAATATAATGAATATAATGTATAATATTAATATATATTAATATATTATATGTATATATATATACACACATACATACATACATACATACATACATTCTGGCTAAACTGTGGCCCAATCAGTCACATAAATATTATTTAGTGGTTATTACTTTTATTATAAAATAAGCAGATTGAATCTCACATAAGTGTCTTTCATGCCTTTATTTCTCCAGTTTTGTTTCTGCTCTACACTATTTCATTGCCATATTTAGCCCTCCATCTGCTTATATATCACACTCCTTTGCCAATAAGTCAAGAGAGAAGCCTGATATCAAGGTGACTTATATATTTAAAATTTATTCTATTTCTCTTTGTTTTTATTCACTAGAGCTCAACAAATGGAAATTGCATTCATTCAAGGAGTTAAACATTTGTCTCCTTGTCATGAACTCAATTCTGCCATCAACTTTCTCTGTTGTATTGTGCTTATTTAAACTGTAAGAGCTCTCCCTCAGTTTCATTTCAAGCCACTTGAAATCTACCTTATATTTCAATGGACATGAATGACTTCAATGCCTAGAATCTTAAGACCAGCCCAAGAGAATGCTATCTGTAACTCTGGCCACAATCACATGGCAAATATGTGCTATTTTTGCCTTGCGAGTAACCCCTTTCCTTCCTCTGTTAATAGTAACCGTATTTCCTCTAAGGGACATATCCCATATGGTTTGGTTAGAGCTGTTAGTGCTATCTAGTCTTGGAAAATCAGCTGGATGATGACTCTGTTCACGACAATTTGTTTAAGGATGGGCGAGTGACCCAAACTGGATCTAAGTGAGCCTTCCCTGGGGCTTTCATGTTCAAGTTACTGAATAAAAAATTCTGTTCTCGCCACTGATAAAGAAAAGTGGCATGAAGTGAATCTTGGGCTGTAGGCAGCTATTTTGCACTCACATGAAGTTCCATGGGTAGAAAGAGATTTGGCACCCTGAGGACATTGCTTTGAGCCCTTGCTTTCAGCCATGCCTGGAATCAACATCCTTCATCAACTTTTCAGTTTTGTAAGGCCAATGAATATCATTTTTGTTTAAGTCAAACTGAACAGAGTTTCTGTCTTCTGCAATTGACAGTCCTGACTAATCACTGTATATTGTATGAGGTGATGAAACCTTGTATTAGGTATAAACCAAGTGTCACTGGAATACAAAGGAGAGGGTAACTAAGCTTGAAAGGGGCCAAGGAAGGCTGTTCAGAGGATGTAGCAGATGAATTCAATCCTAAAAAAAATGAGTTTTCAAAGAGAGGAAGCAGATCAAACAGTGTGTTCAAAAACCTGGGATCATGAAAGAGCACAGCACATCAGATTCTGGAATCCAGAACATGTGGTAGGTAGGTGTAGCCCGTGGCTTATACTCAAGAAGCAGAAGCTGAGATGGAGTTTTGCATACAAAATATTTAGTAGACATCAACACATGTAGATGAGAGGAGTAAAAACTAGGACCAGATAGAGGAGAAAAGACAAACCTCAAAACTTTGGCCAGCCCCCTCAAGAGCTTTGGGCTGAAAAGATTAGCCTTTTTAAACTCCCATTTCAATTTATTATTGGACGAGGGCCACTACGGAAGGCGTGTGTCTCCAGGCACAAGTGTTCTCTGCAACTGAGGCAAATCTGAGGCAGCTGACAACCCCCTCCACAATGTGCTCAACAAACCCTTGTCTTAATGAGCGTCTAAGTAATGCATTTCCGTGTCTTTCAAAGGAACAAAGAGATGAATTTTAAAAAATAAAGAAAGGGGCACCTGGGTAGCTCAGTTAGTTAGACATCCAACTTTGGCTCTGATTCAAGCCCCACATCAGGCTCTTTGCCGGCAGCTCGGAGCCTGGAGTCTGCTTCAGATTCTGTGTCTCCCTCTTTCTCTCCCCTCCCCTGCTCATGTTCTGTCTCTCTTTCTCTCTCAATTTTGAAGAAATTTTAAAAATTTTAAGAAAAATTTTAAGTGTTTTAAAAAAAACAAATAAAATAAATAAAAAATAAAGACAGAACATTTCTCTTCATAAGGAACCTCAAATACTATGCTATGAATCTTGGCCTCTATCCTGTAGGTATTAGAAATCTTCAGCTGGGAAGTGCAAAGGTTATATGTTCTTTTCAGAGAAGTATTTCTGAAATTCATCTGTTTAGTCACTGAGAATCTTCCATATGCCAGGCACTATTCTTCATACTTGAGTTATGTCACCGAAAACAAACAACAAAGAAAAATCTGCATCCTCATGAAGTTCATATTTCAGAAAAGGAAGATGGACATAAATAATAAACATAATATATCCATAAATTATAGACTACATTAGGGAGGTTAGCGGTATGGAAAAAACCGAACAAGGCAAGAGAGATGAAAAGTGCTGGGGAGAGAGTTACAGATTACAATTTAAAATAAGATGATTTACACAGAAGGCATGAGCCACGGAATACATGGGAGCAAGCACGCCAGGCAGGAAACAAAGCCAGTGAAAGAGGCTTCAAGCAAATGCTTGTCCAGAAGGACTGAAAAGAAAGGTCCGAAGTCATCTCCAGAAGAGTGTGAAAGTGAATGAAAAAGGGCAGTGTTTCCTCATACTTTCTTTCATTTTTTAGACTCCTCTCCTCCTAGAATCAATGTTTGCTTGCTCGGGGCAATATAACCCCCATAAGAATGAGAGAACTAAAGAAATGTAGCATTATTGCCAGGCAGGCAGTGTTTATGAATGTTCTTGCTGTCATTAGGTTCGTGGTCGTGAAGTTAAAGAATAACCAATCAGGATGGCTGCATGTTCTATTCCATTCACAGTCAGCTATATGGGTCAAAGCACGGAATAAGCAGAAGTTCTACTTAACCCATGTTGTGGTTCACCAAACAAGAACAACAAACCTAAGAGGAGCAAAAGAATTAAAGCTATAGTCAACACAGGGATTATGATGATTAACCATGGAATACAAAGTGGATGAGCAAGAAGGAATGCCAAAGGAATGAAAGACAATAGAACAGTGTTTAAATCAATGGATTGAAGGTTCTGGTGAATAAAAGGATAGTTGAGGTTTGGCTTCTACAAGAGCTGAGAGAGAAAAGTAGAAACTGATGGCCTGAGAATAGAATACATAAAATTGAATGTAAGGAAAGGTTACAGAACTGATAATATCAAGGTATGGCGGATGATATAGTGCTAAGTGCCAGAGGCAGGGGCAAGGGAAGGTCAAGTTCCTCTACCATGTCTCCTCTGATACCAAACCAGGGAGGGAGGAAGAGGAGACCTTGTTAATTCAAGGTGAAGGTGGAAGCCCTGGCTCCCCATGTGGTCTCCACTGGCACCAGGGTTGAGACCTGGTAGTGTCCAATGAGGATAAGCATTCTGCTCCCTGCTCAGCCTTTTATGACACTACCCATGAGGCAGGAGGAGTGTGGTTTGGTGACTCTCCTTACAGCCTAGTTGAGTGTGGAGTTCTGGATTGGCCTTTGCTGATCTGGGTGGGCATAAGACCACATTTATTTCTGTGATATAGGTTGGAACAGAGCGATTCATTTCTAAAACTTTTCTGACTTGCAGGGCTGCTGATTTCCTGGTCCTTTGGATAGTGATAGAAGGCTTTGTTGGGTGTTTTGTTGCTGTTGTTTTGACTTTTTTCTTCTCAAAGAGGGCTTATGGTAGTTGTGGCCATTGAGAGAGTTCAGGGTTTTTAATGACCAAACTGGGTAAACCAAGGGTTTCTTTAGAATCTGAAGAGAGACAAGTAAGGGTAGATGTGGCCCTCAGAGAATCAGGGTATCTGGGATAATGACCAGTTCCTAGTGTCAAGATTTGGTCAAAACTCACCCTCAGACATCAGTACCAGGGCAAACTGTGTGCCCAAATAACTTGGCTGAAAAGGAAACAGAAGGCATCCTGGCCTCCCATATGGTATTTAGAACAGACTGCCCATCAGTGTGACTGGAGAGGTACTTCTACACCCCTTATCAGGTATAAGTGGATGCAACCATTTTTTTAAACTTCTGGAACTCTGTGAAGCTCACGAGTATCCAGGTCCATTAAACCTCAGTGGAATGGGGAAAAGGATAGAGCAGACCAACAACTCCAGGGTTCACTTTCAGGGTAGCCTTATAACAGAGCTAAAATGGCAACAAAATCTAGAAGTTAAAGCAGAATAGTTGAATTTAAGCCATAAGTCTGTTATATAGATTTACAATCCTGTTACATTAAAAAATTCATGGTGTAACAGTAACTGTTTTTACTCAAAGGAAGATACAATATGGAATTAATTATATGGTAATCATTTAAGTGCAACAAATAATTTCCCTCAAAATGGACACTTTACTCACATTAAGACAGACAACTGATTTTTTTTTCCAGATCCACACCACTTTCTCCCTACAGTACATATCATCGTCTATTAACAGGTTGAGCTTTTCTACCTCTGTCATCATCTGTCACTGGACGTGAGCTTCCCCAGGAAGAATGTGAATCTGGCCAATGCAACTCTCTTCAGGTAAAGTAACCCCAAAAGAGCTGACGGCCAGGTCAGTAAGTCCTTCCCTAAATGGGATCTGGGCAGCCCAGCCATGTCCCTATTCACCAGAAACAGGATATCACTAAAGACTGGTTGAATGAATGAAACTAGCAAATAATTAAATAACTCCATGACAGTGCAAGCAAAATAACTAGTTTTGTTTCAGCTTCTGTTAAATTTTCAGCAAAAAAATTACTATAATTTTGTAAAATAGACAGTTCCCTCTGTTTTATCTTCCATTAGTCAATTAACATTGCTTATTAAGCACTTTGTTCATAAGTATGTTAAGAACAATGGAAATAGAGGGTACACTTTCTCCGTTCAACCATACTAAAATCTTATTTGTTCTCCAGACTATATCCAGCCTGCATATACATATCATAGAATATTAGAACTTGATGGTCCAAAAATCTTGGAACAGAGATATCAGTAACTTGAGGTAGGATACCCTTATCTTACTACTAAGGGAATGGAGTCCAGAAATACAAAATAACTTACTAAAACACCCAGATTAACAGTCATATTGGTTCAAACTTCTATCTGGATTGATTCCTCTCTGAGTTGAGTGTCAAAAAGAAATTTATGATTTCTAATTTCATAGGAGACACAGCTAATGGAATATGAAATGATATGCTCATATTAATTATTAAACTGATTTTAAGTGGTGAAACAGATCAGAATTCAGGTCCCTTCACTGCCCACTTTTATATATTTTTATTTGCATATTACTTTATTCCCCACTGTTACATAGTGACTTTGAACTATTAATGTTGATCTTTTTGTTCATCTGTCTTTGTATATTTCAGTTACTATATGTCACTATATAAAATCTTTATTCAATATGATTTATGTGAATAGGATAACAACTCACTTATCTAGAAACTTCTTGGTGAAGACAAATAAAATAAAAATAATAAAAAGAGCATCTGGGGAACTGGATTCTTGCTACCAAATCTTTCAGGAGCTGTGTTATCCTGAACAAGATCTGCAATTTTTTCAATTTCCTGTTTGGCTAAAGGAACATTAAAACTTCTGTGAAGTCCCACTTGTCTATTTTTGCTTTTGTTGCCTATGCTTTTGCTGTCATATCCAGGAAGGCATTGCCAAAGGCCAATATCAAGAAGCCTTTTCCATGTTTTCTTCTAGGTCTTATGTTCAACTCTTTTATCCATTTTGAGTTGAATTTTGTGTGGTGTAAGATAAAGATCCAATTTCATTCTTGCCTGTGGATATCCAGTTTTCCCTCATTTCTTAAAGAGACTGTCCTTGTCAAAGACCAGCAGACTATGTCCGTGTGGATTTATTTGAGGGGCTCTCTATTCTTTTCCATCAGTCTGTATGTCTATCTTTCTGCCAATACCATACTTTTTTGATTATTGTAGTTTTGTAATATATTTTGAAATCAGGAGGTGTACCTAGTTTCTTCTGTATATCAATAATACCTTGAAAACCTGTTAAAAAAAAAAACTCCTATGAAGTATAACTTTTTTAAACTCTAATGAATATTTGAAAGTCCTTCATTTACAACATGGTTTAAACTTATTCTGTGTGCTTCTAAAGGAAAGAGGTAAAATAAAAGTTATAAAAAGACTGGTGTCAGCTCACTAAGGAGAATTTTCTACTATATAAAATTGTCCAACAGATCTGTTTGCCTCAGATATAATAGCTTCCCTATCACTTCAAGATTCAGTGGGCTGAACATTTGTCTGAGAAGTTTTCTAAAGTGTTCTTGAATATTCAGAAATGTTGGATTAGAGAACCTCAAACTTTATTTGTAAATCTAAGTTTGCACAATTCTTTGGAAAATAAATTGGCTGTTCCCTGTAGAATGACTTACACCACCTGCTCCTTGGCTAGTATATGCTTTCTGAGTTATTAACTGAATGTTGGAATTTGTCATCTTTGTTATTATAATAGGCTACTCTCTGCTAGTAAGTCAATTTGGCAAACTTCAAAGTTTCTGTGGGACACCCACAGTATGGGGGAGATGTGAGCAGGGAAATACCAAGCTTTATTCAAGCAAAGGTGAGGTACAAGGGACTTCTATCCTTATCTTTATTATTCTGCTTTCTCCCTTGTCTAATGAAATAGTACATTCTTTACTGATTACATAAGACTTTTGTCAGAGTGAAATAAATATTTTTACAAGTAAAAAGTTCTATATGAATATAATGTTATTACTCAAGATCATTATTAAATGATATCCAAGCAAGTGTCATCTCTGACGCTAGAAAGTTCAGTCCAACAAACATGAGAAAATCAATCAATGAAGCTTTTTGACATCTATTAATAGCAGATTATTGGAGCCTTCTATATCAACAGCCTCCATTTGAGAAAGCTTTAGCAAACATAATTTTAAGGGGCTAAGAATGGAGTAAGATTTCATTAGGCAGTCTTTAAAGAAAGCTGCATAGGGGTGCCTGGGTGGCTCAGTCAGTTGAGTACCCAACTCTTGATTTTGGCTCAGGTTGTGATCTCATAGTCAGTCATGAGATTGGGATCAAGCCTTCTGTGGAGCTCTGTACTGGGCTTGGAGCCTGCTTAAGATTCTCTCTTTCCCTCTGCCTCTGCCCCTCCCCTGCTAGTGTGCTCTCGCTCTCTCACTCTCTCTCTCTCACTCAAAAAAAAAAAAAAAGAAAGAAAGAAAAAAAATAAGGAAAGCCACAAATGAAAATTAGTGCAAATTACTTAAATCCATTCAAAGTAGACCTGTAGAGACAAAGATTGTGTCATATTATACATAGCAATCAGTTTCATTAACTCATTCAGCCCAGCCATCTGTTTTATTTACATGCTAGCAGATTACCAAAGTAAGGTTTTCACTTTTTAGTCTATTATTTCATGTAAAACTCTGCTCTAGTTGACAAGACTGGAATGGGGGAAGGGGACGAGACTCACACTTGTTTCACCACCAAATGTTCTGTGTCTTATTTCATCTTAAGATGAGGAAGAAGAGCACAAGTACCAATAAAACAGTGTTCCAATGACTTCTTCTCAGAAAAAAAAGACTAAGGGGTGCCTGGGTGGCTCAGCTGGTTAAGCATCCAACTTCGGCTCAGGTCATGATCTCACAGCTCTTGAGTTCAAGCCCCACGTCAGGGCTCTGTGCTGACAGCTCAGAGCCTGGAGCCTTTTTCAGATTCTGTGTCTCCCTCTCTCTCTCCCCTCCCTCGCATGTGCTCTTTCTCTCTCTCTCAAAAATAAACATTAAAAAAAATTTTTTAAAGAAAGAAAAAGAAGACTGAAAAACATACCAGTTATATTTAGTGTTAGATGTTGAGTATATTTTGATTTGAAATGCACCATAAATCAAGGGTAGCTCTGTACTAGTTTATCAGGTTTCTAAGAATTACTAATTCTGTCCCCTTGAGTAAGAGATAATTCTTTAGACAATAATAATTAGACCCTCACTCTTCTGACTGGAGCCTGAGGAAAATAAAAAAATGATGAAAAAACCATTGGATGCTTCTTAGGAACAAAAAGGAGTGGGGGAACAAGTAGTGGTGCTAAGGAAGTAAGAAGAATGATCTTCATACAGGCAGGCAATGAGTATTTTGCTTACTAAAATGTTTTAGCAACTTACTAGACGTGTCTCTGGAGGCAAAGGAAACAAAAGCAAAAATGAACTATTGGGACCTCATCAAGACAAAAAAAAAAAAAAAAAAAAGCTTCTTCATAGCAAAGGAAACAATCAACAAAACTAAAAGGCAACTGACAGAATGGGAGAAGATATTTGCAAATGACCTATCAGATAAAGGGTTAGTATCCAAAATCTATAAAGAACTTATGAAACTCAACACCCCCACAAAAAAATAATCCAGTGAATAAGTGGTCAAAAGACATGAACAGAGATTTCTCCAAAGAAGACATCCAGATGGCTAACAGATACATGAAAAGATGCACAACATCACTCATCATCAGGGAAATACAAATCAAAACCACAATAAGATACCACCTCACACTTGTCAGAAAGGCTAAAATTAACAACTCAGGAAACAACAGGTGTTGGGGAGGATGCATAAAAAAGAGAACACTTTTTCACTGCTGGTGAGAATGCACACTGGTGCAGTCACTTTGGAAAACAGTATGGAGATTCCTCAAAAAACTATAATTAGATCTCTCCTACAACTCAGCAACTGCACTACTAGGTATTTATCCAAAGGATATAAAAATGCTGATTCAAAGGGATATATGCACCCTAATGTTTATACCAGCTCTATCAATAATAGCCAAATTATAGAAAGAGCCCAAATGTCCATCGACTGACAAATGGATAAAGATGTGGTGTGTGTATGTGTACACACACACACACACACACACACACACACACACTGGAATATTACTTGGCAATCAAAAAGAATGAAATCTTTACATCTGCAACAACATGGATGGAACTAGACAGTATTATGCTAAGCAAAATAAGTCAGTCAGAGAAAGATAACGATCATATGATTTTACTCATGTGGAATTTAAGAAACAAAACAGATGAACATAGGGGAGGGGAAGCAAAAATAAGATAAAAACAGAGAGGGAAGCAAACCATAAGAGACTCTTAAATACAGAGAACAAACTGAGGGTTGCTGGAGGGATGCTGGATGGGGTGATGGGCTAAATAGGTGATGGGCATTAAGGAGGGCACTTGTTGGGATGAGCACTGGGTGTTATATGTAAGTGATGAGTCACTAAATCCTACTGCCGTAACCATTATCACACTATATAATAACTAACTTTGATTTAAATAAAATTTAAAAGATAATAATCATAAACAAGGAGAAATAAAGGGATATGGACATGGTAAATATGTGGATAATCTTAACAGATGATATTTTACACTTTCTATTAATTTCTTGAAAAACACAACTGACTGTATATATTTAACATCACTGAACTATAAATTTAAAAGTAATTAAGATTTTAAAAATGTTTTAAAAACCTAACTTCAGCTCCATAACTTCCCAAATAAGAGTAAGCCAAGAAAGCATAATATAGAAAGCTGGCAATGGTCAAGGGTTAGTCCTAGATGGGTCATGAAGATCATATCCATCATCAGCCATACCCACCCTAAGGGAAAGTACCTACACAATAAGGTTATCCAAAATTAGCAGCTGGAAACCAGGGGGGTGGATGCACCAAGACACTGGTAATTGGTATAATTATATTTTCTCTACTTTGTCCATAACATCCAGATTTTCCTTTTCTCTCCCACCTCTGTCTTTTCTTTTTCTTCCTTCTTTCTCTCTCTCTCTCCCTCCCTCCCTTCCTCCCTTTCTTGCTTCTTTTTGTCCTCCTTCTCCTCCTCCTCCTCCCTTCCTTCCTTTTCTTTCTCTCTCCCTTTCTTTCTTTCTTTCCTTTTTTTCTTTCTTCCTCTCTGCTTCCTTTCTTCCTTCCTTCCTTCTTTCATCCCTTCCTTCCTTCACCTCCTCCTCCTCTTCTCCTTTTTCTTCTTAGTATGAAACTGGATACATAATGTAGACAGACTAGAGACAATTTGATGAGCTGGTCCTTATTTTTTTAATTGGCCCATAAGCTACTCCTCAATACCTCCATTAAAAAACTTATCTACATAGTTTCCACAACTTTGTGTAAGATTATCATTTTTATCTTGTGGAAAATTCTTAAATATTATAATTTTGACAACAATGCAACCATTTGTTCCCACTTTACCAATGCTGACAATTCCACAGACAGGGCTTATTTTAAGTAAAATAGATTATTATAATAGACCCAAATTATTCAGGTGACTCCATGTTTTATTTCCTGTTTAATTATTAAAGAAACTATTAAAATTAAATAAGTACATTAGCTAAGAAAGCCTAACAGAAATACAAAGTGGTAAGATCAAATGAGCCAAAATAAAAGTCAACAATAGGAAAAATAAAGATAATGTGACAAAATAAAATAAAATTTAGAATGGCAAAGAGCAATGAAGTAAGAAAAATATTAAATAATATAAACTACTATTATACAAGATAAAAAAAGCCAGAAAACTGCATTGTCGATAAAAAAGTCACCAGAACAATACAGAAATATAGACTGAAAAACAATCTTATTAAAAATGACCAATAACATTTAAGAATAAGTAAAACAAGGCAAAACTCCACTAATAAAAGATTTCATTTATTTTTGTGGAGTAAAGTGATATTCCAAGGTGAGTAAACAAGGATGGGGCATTCAAATCGAACAAATGGATTCCCTTGGCCTAACAGAAGCAGGTAAGAGGGTAAGGTTCTCATTTAATCTTAAAAGTATCTTTAGGATCTCTCTCAAGTGATTCCTGAGAATGAAACCCCCCAGCGGGAAGCTCCATCAAAGACAATAAACCTACTCCTATAGCCCATGCATTTCAACTTGAAGACATATTTTTATCTAAAGACAAGACAATCTCCAGTTGGTATGGATTCTCCAGATCTGTGCAAGAGGCACATCTAGAGAGACAGTTTGTGGACTATTTTTCTCACCAAAGTGATAGATGTCCTATTGCTTGTTTCAAAATAAATGCATGAAAAACAATTTTTACAGAACCTTAAATCATCCACGTTATAAATGTACTGCAACACACTAGGCTCCTAAAACCTTGATTAGCACAAATCTTTTGGACTTCTGGTTCTTAAAAAAAAAAAAAAAAAAAAAGACACAGTCCTATCCTTATCCAGAAATTCCTTATCAACAATTTCTCATATGCGTTTTGAAATGTATACAATAGAAACGTCTATAGCTGTTCTTATTTAGGGGTCTCATATTGTACAGTTTTCCCGATGGCTAAAGTTGACTTCAATATATGCTTCCAATTGTAATTGATTAGTAAACATTATAATAACATAACAGACATACACAGAATCAGTTATAGTGATTGACTTTACTGCCCATATTTAGTAATTTCCTATTATCCTGGTAAGCCAGTTATTTCTGTGTGATCACACTGACATGACAATATTTTTATGAAGATCTGTTCTTTATTGATAAGATATTTCTTTATTTTCAATAGGACAAGATCTTTTCTACTTCTGCTGCACTTTTTTCTCTCTTACATCATCAGAAAGCAGTATCTTGATGAAACACATTAGAAAAAGGGAGTTGTCTAAGCACACAATCCAGTTTTTCTGAATTTAGCTAAAAACTGGTCCAGCTTCAGGAGTTACCTGGGGACAAGGAGGAGCCAGGACGGGGCAGATGGGGAAGCAGGGCTTCACTCTCCACTGTTTATATTTTTGGCCTTGAAATAAATATACATTAACTATTTATTTGTTAAATTAATTAAATATTTCAAGTGACTTACATTTAATCAAATAGCTCATTTTTAAAAACCTGAGATTTTCTTTGAATTTTCCGAATTGTAGTAACAAAGAGCCGAAGTGACAACAGCCAGGACACATGGGCCCTCTCTTAAGAGATCTTGGGTTTAATGTCCCACTGGAAAAGCCACCCAAGTGGCTCTACCTGACTGTGAATGCTTGATGTAACTAGTTATTTGGCTTAACTCAAATAAACGTTAAGAAATTTATTGCTGGATTAAACTCAACCTGTTTAGGAATTAGTTTTTGTTCTTGTTTGCAAATGATTTTGTCAGCATTTCTTTTCATTAATTGTCACCAGCTCATTTTGTAATTGTCTTCTTGTATCAACCACATGAAGTATATCAGTTCTATGTTCCCATTTTATAAAGAAAAATGGTGCTGAAAGCTAAGGATATTTCGCTATACTGATAGGGTAAGTTGAGACTAATTTTAGGGATGTAATGGAGATGTTAGTATTTTTGTTCCCTGACAGTTCATTAGAGATAGCTCAAAGCCCATTAAAAACAAGTATTTTTAAATAGAAACTTTTCGGGCCATGCCTGGCTGGCTCAGTCAGTTGGGTGTCCAACTTCAGCTCAGGTCACCATCTCGAGGTTTGTGTATTCAAGCCCCAAGTCGGGCTCTGTGCTGACAGCTCAGAGCCTGAAGCCTGCTTCGGATTCTGTGTCTCCCTCTCTCCTTACCTCCTTCCCCCTCATGCTCTGTCTCTCTCTCCCTCTATCTCAAAAACAAATAAACATTAAAAAATTTTTTAATTAAGTAAATAAAATAAAAAGAAACTTTTACTGGGGCACCTGGGTGGCTCAGTCGGTTAAGCATCAGACTCTTGATTTCTACTCAGGTTGTGATCTCACGGTGTGTGAGATCAAGCCTCACGTGTGGCTCTGCACTGAACAGCGTGAAGCCTGCTTGGGATTCTCTTTCTCCCTCTCTCTCTGCCCCTCCCTCACTTGCTCTCTCTCTTTCTCTCTCGAAATAAACAAACTTAAAAAAAAAAAAAAGAAAGAAAGAAAATTTTACTAACATAGGGGTTTTTTCCAATCCCATTTCTACAACAGGAAGGCCCCAGGAAATGTAGAGCTACATCATTTTTTTTCCTTTCTCACTAGCGGTTTGTTTTGGTTCCCTATGCTACATTTTCCATACCAGTTGATCCACAATTACCACTGAGCTAAAAATAATGTTTCCTAAATTGCCATAATCAGTAATACCATTTTATGATGAATTCAGTTGCTTGAGAAAAACACTGTTTTACTTAAATATGTGTCTCAGAATACGAAAAAAAAACTGCAATTTTTCTTGATAACTATATGTCAGTATTCAGGTAAGGCATATGATTCCAGCATGGAAGTTTATTTTTTAAATTGTGCTCGACTGTTTGAGCCTCTTCTTTATTATAACTATGACTCTATAAAGAGACATGTTAAATTTTCTCTAAATGAGAAAATTTGATGTGAGGCTAAATTTTCTCATTTAGAGAAAATTTCAAGGCCTTTCTGGGAACGTAGGTCCTGTCTTTCCAGATCTTCTGCTCCATCATGCACCCATAGGACACTATGGAAAATTGCAAATAATGTCTTCAAAACAAATAGGTTTCCTGAAAGGTTGTTTTCTGGGGGCTTTCTTGTTATCTAGAAAGATATAAAGTCATTGCCTTTTGTTTTTAATTTTTTAAGATTTATTTATCTTCAGAGAGACAGCATGAGTAGGGGAGGGGCAGAGGGAGAGGGAAAGAAAGACAGAGAATCCCAAGCAAGCTCCACACCATCAGTGCACAGCCCAGTGTGGGGCCTGAACCCATGAAATTGAGAGATCATCACCCGACCTGAAACAGAGTTGGACACTTAACCGACTGAGCCACCCAGGCGCCCCAGTCGTTGCCTTTTTAGATCTGGAACACCCCTTTAACATCATTAGTCCAAATTTCCCATTTTACACAACTCATGAGATCCGGAGACATGAATGGACTTGCGTGGAGGCGATCAGCAGCACCACAAGAAAGGGCAGCAAGTGCCAAGTGCAGCTCAGGTTTCCCTCGGTGCTTTCTGTCCTCTGCTCCCTTCCGCCCCCAGGAAGAGGTTCTGTAATGAGGTCGGATACTGCCACTCGGAATCTGCTGGAGAAGAGACTGGCCCTGATTTGCAACAGTACCAGAGAGGGCATAGTCCAGTGCACCAAGTAAGCAACCTAAGAGGGCTGGAACCACTGCGTTGCAGAAGCCTCACATCAAAGCCACAATGACTTGCTCATTCATATTGAAAGCAGACAGGATGAGACCAGTAACCTTTCCAATTATAAGGGGTGCATTTTTGGTAGAGTAGCAAATGAAATCACTGGGGAGGAAGGAAAAGAAAGGAAAGGCTAGTTCTGGGGACAGACAGCCTCTAAACAATATTCAGAATAATTTCCTCCTAAATAAGAACATGCTCCACAGAAGCAGGTGAAAATGTAATTTTGGAGCAGTTGATAATGGTTCTGTCTCTGACATGTGTTCATTCCAAAAAGAACCGGGGCATCTGTTTGCTGATTTTGCAGGCAGTGTGTGATTGCAGTGAGGAGGACGCAGGGCTGCCGGAGCCCTGATGCTGGGTAGTGCAGTCTCTCCCCAAGGCAGCTAGAAGGGAAAACCATTACGGTGCTTGGAAAAGGGCAAGAAAATGAAAACTGATTGGGCTGTGAAATGAAGTCATCGTAACTGTGGCGTAAAAGTCAAGAATGATAGAAGAGTGTCATGCACAAGAAATGAGAGAGCCCTTTCTGCCTTAGAAACTTTCTTCTGTTTTTTCCAAATGACTAAGCAATGCCTGAAATATACCTCCAGGTTTGTATCTATCATTAATCTAATTCAGGAGAAATGTCTTCCCAGTCACAATGTCTATTTGATCTGATTTCTTATTGTTCCCCAACGTGTTCCATTCCACTGACACCTCATCTGCTGTGCAATGTGCCTCTATGCCTTCGTGCTTGAAATACCTCTACTTAGCCAAATAATGCCCCTCTTCTTCCCTAATTCATGCCCCTGACCTCTTCAAAGTAAGATCCACAGGCTGTCTCTACCAGCAAGTCTTTTTCTTATTAAATCTTTCTGATTCCAAGTAGGTATTTACTAGGAAGCCTCTTCATGTGCACCTACTTGGATTATACTGTATTGTTTTGATGTGTGAATACTTTGTTTTATAAAGTGCATACGTTTTTGTTATGGATTCTAGATCTATTGCCTCAAGAAATCCAAAATTCCTTGAAGATTTTCCTTATTCGCTTTCTACTTTAACTGAAGAATTGAGCATATTGCCTGTGTGCCCTGGATACCCATACTAATTTTTATGGACTGTTTCCAAAGGGAAACCAGTCCCATTCTCTAACTCCATTTTTTTTTTCGTCATTTCACCACCAGGAATGTCAATGAACCATATTGAGAAAGAAGGCACACTAGGGACAAAAACCGCTAATGCACTTTATCTGACTTGCCTAATTTGCCAAACTCATAACTCTTCATAAACATACCCACCATGAGAGAAGAAGAAGTATCACCTGACTCCACTTAATTTAGAGAAAAACTGATACCATACCATACTATACCATACCATACCCTATCCTACCATTCCATACCATACATGAGAAAGAGTTACCACCCAGAGGGCATTAGAGCATTTGTCTGGTGGTCTCTGAATTGGCCTATTGCTTCCCAGGCTGGAAACATGGAAGACAGAAATGGAGATTGAGTTCTTGCTCTATCCTAGGTCTTCTGCAAAGGATACTCTGTCTTTTCATTCCTGTAGAAGCTCCAGTTTGTATAAAGCATGTAGCCTGTAGGTAATGGGCAGGCAGAGCCAATATAGGCCCTTTTTAAATAGTCTCCTGTTCTTCAGATGCCATTAATACGACAGAGCCCCTAGAGTTGAGGCTTTCGCGTAGCTGTTCCTCAGGCCTTTCTTTCTCAGACTAATGATAGCAAGCCAGCATCGTGACTAAATGCTTACATAGGTCTTTCTGGATTTAATTTAAATTTTTTTTTAACGTTTATTTATTTTTGAGACAGAGAGAGACAGAGCATGAACAGGGGAGGAGCAGAGAGAGAGCGAGACACAGAATCTGAAACAGGCTCCAGGCTCTGAGCTGTCAGCACAGAGCCCAACGCGGGGCTCGAACTCACGGACCGTGAGATCATGACCTGAGAGGTCTTTCTGGATTTAGATCATTAATTCCTCTATAATAATATACCGTAGGGACTATATATTTTAAATCTTAGTAATCTGTTTAGGAAAATCAGTCATACCACAGGTGAATTAAACATGAAAATGTACTTTTAAAAAAAAGCTCATTACGGTCATCATTTTGGTTTTAGTCAATCATTCATCATTTACTAATTCATGTAACAAACATACCTTACTTAAGTACCAGTTATGTGCCCAACACTGCTCTGAACATCTGGCAGAGGAGAAGAATAAATAAATATGGCCCCCAACTCAAAGGACCTAGAATATTTTTTTGAAACACAGACAAATAAATAGATGATGTATTCAGGGTTCTCTGGGAGCTCAGAGAAGATAACCTTTTGGTAGGAGAATTCTAATCACAGATTAAGTCAGTGTCATACCTCTGAATTGTAGGCAAGCTGCATCATAAACAGGGGTTTAGGTTGGGAAGACCGAAAGTGATGTATTTAAAATTACCCTCCAAGGTCATTAGGACGTTGCCATATTGAAAACCACCCTACCATTCTCTTGACAGGTCCAAAACATTTTGTCTCCTTAAGTTTTGAGTACCAGATGAAGTAGAACCACCATGCTGTATGAAAAAAAAAAATGTATTTTAAAATTGTACAAACACTCCCAGCTTGGCAAAATGCTCACACTAAATAACCGACATCAAAAAACAGGTCTGAAGAGATCATGCTTCCCTCTCAGGCTCACTTCAGGGCTTTTGCTCTTTGAGCTGAACGCAGGACTGAAATTTCCACACGATTCTTTTCTTCTTTTTTACATGAATGCATGTAGTTGAATTCTCATCAATTTAATATAAGATGATGCAATTTTGTCTTCTGACTGTATCCACATGTCAGTCCTCCCCCCCTTCTTCCTCCTCTCTCTCTCTCCCTTCCCCTCCCCCATATATTGCATGGGCTTGCCATTCACTCTAATGTCCAAACACCAAGCTGTAAAAGTGCTTTTCCATCTCAAGAGTCCAGCTCATTTCAGCTCTTGCTCCTTTGCTGTAACTGTTGCTCGTGATTTTGCCTTTAATTCTGCAAATACCAGCTAAGCATTTTTGTTCTGTGCACTGCACAAGGACACAAAGATAAATAAGACTCCTGAGTTCACAGCATTTATAGTAGCACTATTTTCACTATTTTTGCTTGCTCTCTTTTATCTCTGCAAACTTTTCACAATTTGTATCTCACTATATTATTCTAAGCTCAACTCCCCCTCGTTCCATAAAGCTGCCATACTGGTTGCACTGAATTTACGCTTTCTCTCCCAAACAGTTCCCACATCTCCTAGGCTCCTAGCATCTTTACCCTCCCCCATCATGAGGAACCAACCACATGGCGGCAGCAGCAGTGACAACTTCGGTTTCTTCCTTTATAGTCACGTCATCATCACAACTTCTGACTGCTGTGTCAATGTTGGGTACATCATCAAAAAGACATGACTGCCAATTGCCCCATGATCTGGACCCAGGCACTTGGAGGCTCTTCACTGGAAGAGGCTCTCTCCTGTCCCAGGGATATGGATTCCCCTTGCCTTTCCCACTCCAGAAGCTGCTCCAGTGACATAGCCCTGAGACAGTGATCTGGTGTTGAAAACAATTGCATAGTACCTGTGACTGAGTCCAGTTAGGGCCTCTTGATAAACTTTTAAGATTTGGCAGATGCGTGCATAAATCCATTAGTGTTGCTGCCTCCCCAGACAAGCCTTATATGTAAGTTCCCTTTGCTTATTAAAACCGCCAACTCACCAAGCTGGGGTGTCCTGCCTCTCTCTCTTCTGTCTCTTCCTGCCTTCCAAGTACAAGGAGCAGTTTCAGATTATACCTGGGAAGTTCCCAAGAGGGTTTTGAACCAACAATCAAGTTGCTAGGTTCACCTTGCCTTTATAATGAGGTCATCCTGCCGCATGGTTTGCCTTCCTCGTAATAGACATGACTGTGTATTTCCATGGATGTGATGAGTGAGGCAGGACTGGCTTTCTCACTGAGAGCCAGTAAGAAGACTAACCTCAAAAGAGGTTTTAAAACCCTGATTCTCAGATGCTTAATTTTCCCCATTTCTGTTTCAAAGCTTTGCCCTGCTCTAGCTAAGACACACCATGACTCTTCTTCAAAAGATGCCTGTTCGCATTTAACTGCAATGGTTCCAGAATTTTTTTTTAAGTCTGCTAGCTATTTAACATTTTCTTGCCTCCTGCATATAAGTATAATTTAAAGTGATGCCACTTCTTGGAAAATTCCTTTGTGGAAATGAAATTTATTCCCCCTGAAAGACCTGACTGAATATTTGAAATTACACAAGTCAGCCTGAGTACATCTACTTTGATCCTTGGGCCTGTGGACTCACTGCCTCTGGATGGATGGAAGGCAACCTGACAGTGGCTCCCGTCCAGGCCTCACAAGGGAACACTGTTGCTTTTGTTTTTGTTTTTGTTTTTGTTTCTGATCAAGGAACAAAACTAAGTTTTCTGATTTCAAAAAGGGAAAAATAAAACATAAAATATTTAGGAGCAACTACTGAGGGATTTTTCTCAAGGCAGCTACAAAACATACAAACCCACTTAAAAACACTGCATATGTCAATCAAAGCACTAAATGAATAAACAGAATGTAAGTGCTACAAAGGATAATATTTTTTGTGTATTTTCTCCAGTGTTATATCCTCATCATCTAGAACAGTACCTAGCACACAGTCAGCAATCATTAGATACTGGATGAATGGATGAAAACCTTTTTTTTTCAGCAAAGCGAAAAGCAATGCATGCCCAAACAAGGCAAAAACTATCTCTGAATGAGGTTCTAGGCTGAAGTGCAATGGTTGCCCCTGCACCTGTGCTAAGGATGTTAAAGGGGAAGAGCACCTGGCTGGCTCCATTGGTGGAGCATGTGGCTCTTGATGTCAGGGTTGTGAGTTCAAGCCCTATTTTGGATGTAGAGATTATTTAAAACCTTTAAAAAGGGGTGGGAGCAGGGAAATGCCTGGAAGGTGGAAAAGAATCATGTTACTGTGACTGGAAGAGGAGGTGGCTTTGGGGTGGACTTCTTCCAAAGTGGTAGAGAAGTAACTGTCTCCCGCAGCCCCGTAGGGCCTATTCAGATGCTGGAAACCTTCTAGTTTTGCTGTTTGGCAGAGAAGCATATTAGATCCTGTAAAATCAAGACAGGAACTCAGCTCTTCTCACGAGATTAAGACAAGCCCATTTTTATCCTTCCGTTTAAGGAATGAGTTGCTTATTCTTTCATTCCAAACCCTCACATTTTTGTGTTTCTTTTATTATCCTACCCTGGTGGCTCTCAGCCCTGGCAGCACATCAGAGTCACCTGCAAAACTTTAAAAAATGCCAGTGTCCAGATGCCAGGCCCACCCCACCCCACTGTGACTCACCTAGGGGTAGGGCCGGGCCCAGGCATTGGTATTTTTTTAAAAGCTCTCAAGATCACTCTGATGTGTGCCTAGGGCTGGGAAATTTTGCCCCACCCCATGTTTTGACTGAGATCTATTTTGCTGCCTTATCATAAAGCACATATAATTTTTCTTACTTCAACAATTTGATGTATCTATCCCTTTCTCTTCACCCCATGTTGAATTCTGCACTCTTTAGTGGTCTCCATGAATACACCATCTGATTACCAACTTGCCTTCATGACCATTCTGACTTCTTGCAAAACACTTAAAAACAGTCTTTTCAGAAAGACTCCAAAATGTTACTTACACACATAAGTGTATGCAATGTAGATCTCCAATTTTATTCTATTTTGGTTCAGAAAATGACTATCTCAACAAAGCAAAAATGTCAACAACAAGGGGTCTTTTAAACAATAAACAGTGCTGAGATCACTCTGTTGGAATGTTAGCAAATCTGGAAGAGGAGAGAAATCGCAGCTTTATCTTCAAACATCTTTTTTTGTAATTCCTCTTTTAGAAATTACCTCCATAGACTCAAAACGGCTCTAAAGCCAAAGCAAGGTAGGAGCCTAATCCACTGATTATTAGGACACAGAGTTCTACTTTTCTTTTATTTTTAAGTTTATTTGAGAGGGAGAGAGAGAGAGCAAGTGGGGGATTGCCAAAGACAGATGGAGAGGGAAAATCCCAAGCAGGCTCCACGCTGTCAGAGCAGACCCCAAAATGGGGCTTGATCCCACAAACCATGAGATCATGACCTGAGCTGAAATCAAGAGTCGGATGCTTAACTGACTGAGCCATCCAGGCGCCCCTAGAAAATTCTTTTAAAAAGTGTCCTCTTTAATACAAATCATTTAACTTGCTGCAGCTTGCCTTTCGTATCTATGAAATGAAGAATATAGAATATTTTAGCCCTAATATTCCATGAAAATGTGACTGATCATCAAGACCCTGACAAAATACTTTTTTTTCCCAAAGAAGATGAAGAATGAAATAGAAATTTTCAAAGCCAAAGTTGTTTCTAAACCAGCTACTCTGACTAAAATAAATCCACCTCCTACATTCTTTTGGGAATTCTACGGCTGGCTTCAGGGTGACATTTGTCTTTGGAAGGAAACTTTTGATCTTGAGCTCCTTAGTCTTCAGCTGTCACTCAAAGTATCAATTTAATAGGTGCACATTTATGAGCCATGAACTACTTCTTCCTTCATATTTTGAGGCACTGTGTGCTTTGAAAGAGTGATGGCAAATTTTCAGATCTATCAGCACACAGATTTTTTTTAAGAAAATAATTTTCTGTCAATCTTCTATTAAAGTAAAACTAAAATTAAAGTCTATGGAACAAAAGAAGCAGTTGGCAAAATTTCTGGGACTTGACTCGAGATGGAATTATTAATAGGTATGATGGGGAGAGAGCGCCATCCAAAAACCCACTGTAAGTTGAACTATATAAAATCCCAAAGTCTGGCAGCAGGATTTCTACCATTTTCAAGAGACAATAAATGTTTTGATGGCATGAGTTAGTTCCACGGTCCAGGACCAAGGAATAAAATTGTTCCTTATTTGGTTTTTTTGTTTGTTTGCTTGTTTGTTGTAAGCATTATCCATATCCATAAAAAGAAAGTGTAAACAAGAGAAACCTGAAGAATGGCATCCTCTGAATGAGAAATGCAGTGGAGTTGTTGATGAATACCACATGAGGACTAATTTGGTAAACTGAGTGCAGTGAACACTGACTACTTTCCACGAAGACACCTGACTATCTGGTAGCCATGGGAGGGAACCAGGATGAGCTCATACCCGTACAACTGCAAACTACCTATCTTCTCCCTTTCATTCACTGAATATATTCCCTAAGAATAAGTCACTGTGGGGAATGGCAACTACAGAGATTAATTAAGAAGAATTTCTGTTCTCCAAGAACTTCTATCTACCAGAAAGTATAACATGAGTGTATGTCCCACAGGTAGAATGGCTTTCTTAGACAGTAAAATAAAAGGAGGGAGAAGCGAACTCTCTCCTTGGAGGTTTCGCTGTAGAACACTCGTTTTATTGTAATTAACGTGGTTCAAATGAAGCTTTAAGTTCTGCAGGTTGAGGAAGCTGAGAGCATCCTAAGGAGGGCTACATCTCTCTGGCCAGAGGAAGATGAATATAAAGCTAGTTTTTAAGACTGTGGTAAAAGGAGAATTTAAATTGACTCATTTATCATCTTTATTATATTACATATTATATTTGCATATTCTTATAATTTCAACTTATAAATTTGTAATTGTGTATGGGCTAGGTATTGCTTGTGTCCATTTAACCATAGAGGACATCTGGGGAACTGTGTATTTGCCAACAAGTTTCTTGGTAAACAAGGAGTACAATCAAGCAAAGTTAGACTATCCGGTGCTTAATCAGGTCAAGCTAAGATAATAATATATTCATCACCATAGTATAAACTGCCTGCCAGTGAGACCAGACAACTCACGAGCCACGTCTTCTTCTACCTCAAGACCTAGCTTCTACTGACACTGCCAGTGTTTAACTTCTGAGCATCCGTTCTGTAATGTGGATAAATTCACCTTCTGATCAAATCTTTACCTATATGTATTCATTAGGCTATAACTGAATCTTATAGTTACTGGAGCTCTTTTATCTTTTTAATGTGACTTTGCACATCTCTGCCATGATCAGTATGAAGTAACCTTACTATTTAAATGTCAGTATGCAATTTTATATCACTTATATTGGAGGGAAATATGCCAAATGAATAATTTATATTCCTTAATTATCTGGCTAAGCCAGAAACTCTAGATAGTGGACCTACTAAAGTAGATGGGTGAAATAAATAATCATAAACCATGAATAGATCAGAAATTTATTTATTTTTCTAGGATTTTTTATTTATTTTTAGAGAGAGAGCACAAGTGGTAGAGAGGGAAAGAAGGAGAGAGAGAGAGACAGAGAATCTTAAGCAGGCTCTACACTCAGTGCAGATCCCGACACAGGGCTCAATCCCACAACCTGGGATCATGACCTGAGCAGAAATCAAGAGTCAGACGCTCAGGGCACCTGGGTGGCTCAGTCAGTTTAGTGTCCAAACCTCGGCTCAGGTCATGATCTCACGGTTTGTGAGTTTGAGCCCCATATTGGGCTGTATGCTGACAGCTCAGAACCTGGAGCCTGTTTCATATTCTGTGTCTCCCTCTTTCTGTCCCTCCCCCATCTGTGCTCTCTCTCTCTCAAAAATAAATAAACATTAAAAAAAAAAAGTTACACAAACAAACAAAAAAAAAGTCAGACACTCACCTGACTAAGCCACCTAGGCACCCCAGATCAGAAATTTACTTTATTACTCATGAAGTGTATCTTAAATATTACATTTAAATTTGTATTTCTCTAATGTTTTAGAGTTGCACAAAATTCAAGTGAATCAAGATAATTTAACCAAACTCAATAGGCAGTTTAAAATGTTAGAAGCAATGGTTCCTATGCCCAAACTTAACAACATTTAAGTAAAGAAAAAGAGAATGAAATCACAAAGTAGTTGAAATTATCACATGGGTACAAAGATTTAGAATAACAGTCCTATAAAACTGTCAGTCCTCCAACCCAAAAGACAGTTTGTGGCCTAAAGGCACGTAGCACGCCACTGTAAGCCATTCTCTCAAATCTGATCAGAAGCGCCATTTCCCACTGGCCCTATTAACCGGCAATAATCTGATCTGCTAGTAATTTGGAGACAACATAGTATAAACTATTTTGACTTTATTCCTACATGAGAGCCTCTGCTTCTCAAGGGAACCAACCATCAGCTAGAGTCTGGCCTAGAACCAGAGAGGAATCTAGGTAACAATACAGACTTACATTTTTCTCCTTGTCTCCACTTTTTCTTCCACCCTTTAATTCTTCCTTTGACACCCCTCTGTCTTGTCCAATCTCAGTTTACTGTTTACCTTAGTATGCTTCATTAATATCTAAGCATAAGGGGCAAGGTCACCTAGAACCACCACCTCAGAAGACAGATGCACATTTAGATTCCTTCTTGAAATTTCTGGATGGTCAATCATCGGACACTACAATTTTTCATCTGGCTATTGAGTGTGACCACCGATGCAGATCAGTTTTCCCCTCTCATGATACAGGTCCAAAACATCTGACTCACTTAGAGGTCCCCATATCAACTATTCCCTACTAAATATAGTGGGAAATTTGTATTTGTAATTTAGAGATATATTTAGTACAAGAAACAGGATGCCCATGTAAGATGACTCAAAACTGAATGCCAACATCACAGTATGACTCCATCTACACTTAAGATTAATTTAAAAGACTCAATAGTTCATTCTAGAAAAAATTAATTCAATTTAATTAATCATATACTATGCTAAATTAAATCTTAATTCCACCAAGTTTTGATGTAGCAACAACACTACTTATTTATAAGTCCTTCTTTTCTTGACAGTCTGCTCAATGTCACAAAACTGTCAAAGTTTCTATCATTTCGGTCCAAATATTTAATAAATAAGATAATCTATCAAATAGGCTGTATTCTATGATAGGTATAATCGAAATGTATTAAATATTGGCTTTCTTTTTCTTTTAGGAGTTACATTCCTTCCTCTTTTATTTTCGTCTTTAATGCCTGCTTTAAAATGTTGGGATCCTGTAAGTTTCCCCCCATCATCCTCCCATATTCTCATTTTTTTTAAAAAATGTATTTTCACACTGCTTACTTCCTAACAAACATAGTCTGGTTTAATTACATCACTTTCTATTTTTATATCTTTTTTCTGTCCACCAGACCATGGGCCCTTTGGAGGCAAGAAGGGTATCTTCTTCACGGCTATCTCTCCAGTGTCTATCACAATATCTCAAATTTATCGGGGGCTCATAATTCTCCCAGGTATCAATTTTGTTGCAGTTGATATACATATATAAGTGTTGCAGTTGATATTACAAGTGTGAGTACAGTTTCAATTTCATGACTATATTTTCTTGTCTGACCTGGTGTATCGAACACACAATGCCTGAAGAAGAGTTCCTCTGAATTCTCATATTTTGATTTACATTAAACCACAAAAGTCTGAGATCTCTGAGTTTTTTAAACATTACCAGTAAAATATGTCTCTTATAACAAAAGCCTCTATCTTTCTAATGTTAAGATTGCTATGCATGTTGAATAAAAGACCGAAAGGAAAGAGTTAAAAAAAGAAAGCTCTGATCTTTAGCCCAAGAGATCTGCAGAGATGGCCCTGAACAGTAATTAGCAAACCATAACAATGCTGTTCTACTAAAAACCTTAGCCAGTGAAAATCCCTTATGGAGAAGTGTCTAATGTTATTAGTTTCAAATCTAGTGCTGGCCTTTTGATATATATATATATAGAATGTAATTTTCCTCTCTCTTATTTTAGTAACATTGCTCTGGCTGTCTTCTATAAATTGCATTAAAGGTGAGTGTACTATTGATAAACATAATAAACCCCAATCACATTTCAGCATGTTAATATTAAGCCTATCATACTGCACTACAGACATGACAAGTTAATTTTTAAGTCTCTTTCTCACTCATGTTTATAATCAAAATAAGCTTCCACTTATTTGAAGTCACAAATTCTCATTTATTATTTCACATATCCTCAATTATCTGGTTTTTATTGATTTTCCGTTAGATTAATAAATTAACATACAGTGCAATTTTTAACAGAGTAATTAAGAAAAGTAATTTTATTGATTAGAAGAACTCAATATTCAAGGTAAAGCATACACCATTTTTCATTTATTCCATAATATATGTCAAAAATGACATTAAAGTTTTAAATCACACTACCAAGTCGATTTAATTTTCAAAGAATATTAAATCAGACATACTTTTTAAACACCTCATGTTTAGACTATTTTAATGATGATATACATATTGCTTTAATGGATATAAAATTTATGCTTGGAGCTATCCTGTTGCAGAATGTTGGAAGTTTAAAGGGTTGCTGGCTGACTAGGGGCAGGTGAGCTCTCTCACTGTGGGATATTTCTCCTTGGACATCCTGCAAAGTACTGGACCTCTGTCTGGAGGCGGCGCCTTTCCAACAGGCAGCTTAGTTTTCACCTTGTGGCTTAGTGGGTTCCAGGCACCCCCCTTTTTTAAAACCTGCTCAAGCTGCCTGGAAGAATCAGAATAGAGCCCAGCTCTTGGGTCTCAGAAGCCTCAATCTCAGTGATCTTCTTGCCTTCTGGGACTGGTCTTTAAAAAGGCCAATTTTAAACATTTCTATTTCTTTCTTCCATTAGCTACTTCTGGGTGTCTAATAAAATGCTTTCATTGCTATCTCTTGTTTATTTAATTTTAGATTATTCCTCAACTCTCTACTTTAAAAGATTTAGACCACTTAAAATAATATATCTTGTTCCATTCATTAAATAGTCACATCCCTTAAAGATTCATATAATCTTCCATAAGAAACTATTTCAGCTATTATACAAGACTTTCATTCAGGAGACTGAGACTCAGAGTGATTCAAATTAATCAGAATTATAATAGGGCAGAAGTTCAAAACGTAGGTTTCAGGTAGGGTCCATGTAATTATGAACAGCAAGTCCAACCTCTTTCGTCACTTGAGTGAGAGGAATTTAGCACATAAATATGTGTGTTTTCTTCTTCCCATACCCTCTGCTAGCGTCAGCATCTGGCACACTGACACCTTTTATTTAGACGATTGCATACAGCTGTTAGTTACCCCAGCTAGTTACCCCAAAACACACTTCTGATTATGTCATTTTCCTACTTAAACCTTTCATTAAGGCTTAGCATGGCTTACAAGCTATTGTGCTTTTCCTTTTACAGATAAGGAAACTAGGAAGAACAGGTTAGGGGCACCTGGGTGACTCAGTCAGTTAAGCGTCTGACTCTTGGTGTCGGCTCCAGTCATGATCTCACGACAGTGTGGAGCCCGCTTGGGATTCCCTCCCTCTCTCTTTGCCCCTCCCCTGCTCATGCTCTCTCTCTCTCTCTCTCAAAATAAACAAATAAACTTTAAAAAAAAAAAAAAAAAGGAAGAAGAGGTTAAATAACTTTCTAAGAACAAATGATTAAGGAAAGACTACAGCCAGGACTCAGACTCAGCTCTGTCAGAGTTTACATGTTGAGGGCTGGCAGAGTGACCTGAGGCAGCTGAAAAAAAGGAACTGGAACTTTCACATTTTTATTTGGTACCTGCCACATCACAGGTGCTTTGTTAATTTCTGCTGCTACAAAAGTAAGAAAAATATTGGTCCCAGTGCAATGTAAGGGAGGTATAAAGAAAAGTATTAGTCTTATGTCATTTAATTTTCTTTCCTATTAATCGAGGAGACTATACCATGAATAATTTACGAAGTTTCCTATAAACTGATTGTGGTTCCTCTTAACTCCGTCAGCATAGCCACAGAGGAACACAGCAGTGAAGAATGTGGGCTCCCGATTCCAAAGACCCGCACTCTAGCTCCACTCCCTATAGTGTGGTTGTGAAGATTAGGTGATAATTCATGCCGAGTGCTTAGTCCAGTCCTGGTAAATAATATGTTCTCAGTCCACAATTGCTATCGTTAAATGATTTTTTAAGTATCTGTCTTCCTACAGGGCAGCAGCATTCAGATGGGAAAGGGATTATATATCTTTAATATCAGAACCCTTAGTGTCTATCAATGCTGACATTACAGATTAATTAATAAGTACTACTTGGACAAATGGCATGAATTATGGTATATAATTCTTTGCATGTACAAAGACAAAGACTCAAAGAGAGGACAAGACTATTGTGAGTCACATAGTATGGATGGGGGCAGCGGAAGAAGCCTAGGCTATAAAGGTGGGCAGATAGATCTTGAACAGCTTTATAAACCATGTAAAGAAGATTGAACTTCATCCTGAACGGGGGAAATCATGAAGCATCTTATGCTTAAATAGCATAATCAGATTCGCAAATTTTGAGCATACACACTCCAAACAATATGGAGGCAATATTGGAGAGGTACCTGGTGGGAAGTGCACGGAAGAGTTGAGGAAACTTCTATGATCCAGGTAAGAAAGTAAGGAGAGTCTTATGCAAGGCAGTGACAATGCAGACATACTTGAGCGCCATTTGAAGGAAAAATACACTGAACTCTTTTGTGAATTCATGGGGTGCTCCCACACAGGACGAGGTCTACATAGTAATTGCTGAATACCAGTGTTCAGACTTGTAAAATCAAAATCACCTTGGAGAGCTCTGTAAAAATATAGGGTCCTACGCTCATCCTCAGAAGTTCTAATTTAGTAGTTCAAAGGGAGAATGCTGTATTACTCTAGTTCCGAACTGCAGCTTCCATGCATTGTTTAAGTTTGAATTGCACAATGTTCTATTTTCTTTTTTTTTTTTTTTTTTTTTTTTTTGCCATAATCAATGAATGGCCAAATCATCTTCTTCTTGCAACCACTGGCTAGCATTGTTCTAGGGGAAGTGGTGCATACAAGAGAAATGCGACACATTCAAGTCCCTAGTTCAAGAACCTTACAATTTGATTAAGATAAAGATAAGATACATTAACCAACTAGAGAACAACTAACTGCTAACCCATAAGCTACTGGTGATAGACAGTAGAAATGCTCCAGAGATACGAGGTTCTCGTGGAAACCGGAGCAAATGTAATTTGGACCCATGATAGGGAGAGTCTTAGGAAATTAAAGGAGGGAACATAATAGTCCAACTATGATATGATGAGCACAGAATGAGCCATTCATGTGGAGAAGAGTGAGAAGAACATTATGAATGGAGTAAAAAGTCAGAAAGTAAGTGGAAATCAGTGTAGTCTGATAGGCTGGATAACATAATGGAGAACTTCAGGGAAAAAATTGTTCTAGGAATATGACAATAGCATAAGAAAGGTAAACTGAAGAATGGAGAAACTTGGAAGCCTAGCCTAGGGTCAATGTGGGTCTGCTTCAATCATTTCAGGCATGAGGTTATAAGAGCACAGGTTTAAGGCAGGTACATAAACAGGAACATGCGATGGTTAATTTTACGTGTTAACTTGGCAAGGCTACGGTACCCAAAAATTTGGTCAAATATCAGTCTAGATGTTGCCATTAAGGTGTTTTCAGATGTGCTCAGTAGGCTCTGAGGAAAGCAGATCGCCCTCCAGAATGTGGGTGAGCCTCATCCAATCAGTTGAAGGCCTTTAGAGCAAAAGCTGAGATTTCCCAAAGAAGAAGGAATTCTCCTCAACAATGCTCCAAAGAAAACCTGCCTGAATTTCCAGCCTGGTGACCTGTGGAATTCAGACTCAGGACTGCAACCTGTCCCAAATTTTCAGTCCGCTGGCCTGCCCTACAGATTTTGGATTACCAATCCCCACCATCATGTGAACCAATTTCTTAAAATCTCCCCCTCTCTCTCTCTGTATATATATCTTATTAATTCTGTTTCTCTGGAGAACCTGGACCAAACAAAGAGGGTGAATACCAGAGATATTATGAACAAAAAAAAAAAACCAGAATAAAAGGAAGATTTAAAAAAAAAAATCAAAGGTAACTTCAAAGCTTCTAGAAGACTGAAAGCAGCTGCAGTTTCAGGACTGGCTGTGATCTACTGTCTTCATGTGCTTCCCTCAAAGGAGTTTTGCTCCCCTGAGTATTTAATGGTGCTGGTAGACAGGCCGCATTATATCATTGTGCTGTCAGCAACCCCATTGACCTTTTAATGATCTGGTTTCTTTTATAGTCAGTACTACACAATTTAGACTTTTCTTTTAATTATTTGATGTTTTCTAATTTTAGCATGTTTCAAATAGCCCATTCAACTTAAATAGAGGCTTAATTGCCTTAGAATTGAAAACTTTGGTATGCCTTTTTAAATATCTAAAATAACTAGCGGGCACTCACCCTCTTGGATTATGGAACAGGGCAATGGACCAAAAGACAATCTAATTTCTCTGCTTTGATGTCAATGAGAGGATGAACACAATGTAACCCTGGAGTAGCCAATTATTCTTCTTACGGGAAATTGTGATTCCATTCTTCTCTAACACCCTTCTGCCTCAGATCTATCAAGTACATTTTTTTAATTTTCTCCTGTTCACACTGACCTCTGATGAAGAAGTTTCCCATGGTGGAAAGTGAGGGGGAGAAAAAAGTCTCAGAAGGTTTGCGCGGTGCTATAATTTTCCTTCCGTATGGCACTCTATGCCAACAAAGTATTCTGAATGCTTATTTCATCCAACTCACCACTCCTGATAATTTCAGTGAATTTCAGCTAACTACAGAGACACACTATCCACCTTATTATTCCCAGTTTTGTTGAGAGAAGTCAACAAAATGTCTTTAATTAATCAACTCAACTAAATCTTTGCAATTGACAACAAAATCATAACTTTAGGCACCTGCAATAGATGTAGGAACCGTGATCTTTCACAGCTTAAGAGACGAGCCCAGCAGAGTGCTCTCTTTGTTAATCTACATGCAAACACTTCTATTTTGTAATTTGCTGGCCGTATAAGTAAGCACGTGTAGCAGACACTATTTTCCTTGAAAGTCAAGCATGTATTCACTCCTATTTTCAGAACCCCAGTTTTCCTCAGGAATCCAGTCCTAACTAAATTTCAGGGAAGGCAGATTGGTCTAAGCCACTTCTGCCAAACAGAACATTCTATGATTATGAAAATGTTCTCTGTCTGTGATATCTAAGATAGTAGCCTCATGCCACATGTGACTACTGAGCATTTGAAATGTGGCTAATGCACAGGCCTCGACAAGTACAAAAAGATCGCAATCATACCATGCGTATTTTCAGATTACAATGCTATAAAACTTGAAGTCAACCACAAGAAAAAATCTGGAAAGCCCTCAAACACATGGAGATTAAAGAATATCCTATTAGTGCTCGCTTTGGCAGCACATATACTAAAAAAAAAAAAAAATCCTATAAAGAATATCCTATTAAAGAATGAATGGGATAACCAGAAAATTCAAGAAGAAATTTAAAAAAATACATAAAAGCAAATGAAAATGAAACACAACAATCCAAAACCTTTAGGATGCAGCAAAGACAGTCCTAAGACAGTATATTGCAATTCAGGCCTATCTCAAGAAGCAAGAAAGTTTCCAAATATACAGCCTAACCTTACACCTAAAGGAGCTACAAAAGGAACAGCAAGTAAAGCCTAAAACCAACAGAAGAGAAATAATAAAGATTAGAGCAGAAATAAATAATATAGAAACAAACAAAAACAGTGGAACAGATCAATGAAACTAAGGAGCTGGTTCACTGAAAGAATTAACAAAATAGACAGGGGCACCTGGGTGGCTCAGCTGGTTAAGGGTCTGACTTTGGCTCAGGTCATGATCTCACTGTTCAGGAGTTTGAGCCATGCATCGGGCTCTGTGCTGGCAGCTCAGAGCCCAGAGCCTGCTTCAATTCTCTGTCTCCCTCTCTCTCTCTCTGCCCCTCCCCTGCTTCCTCTCTCTCCTTCTCTTTCTCTCCCTCTCTCTCTCTCTCTCAAAAATAAATAAACATTAAAAAAAAAAAACGAAAAAGAAATAAACCCATAGCTAGATTTATCAAAAAGAAAAGAAAAAGGGCCCAAAAGATAAAATCATGAATAAAAGAGGAGAAATCACCACCAACACCACAGAAATACAAACAATTATAAGAGAGGGGCACCTAGGTGGCTCAGTCAGTTAAATGTCTGACTTTGGCTCAGGTCATGATCTCACAGTTTGAGTTTGAGCTCCGTGTCAGGCTCTGGGCTGACAGTTCAGAGCCTGGAGCCTGCTTCAGATTCTGTGTCTCCCTCTTCCTCTACCCCTCCCTCACTTGCACTCTGTCTCTCTCTCTTTCTCTCTCTATCAAAAATAAATAAACATTAAAAAAACAATTATATTATATTATAATATATATATATATATATATATATATATATATATATATACACACATACCCGCAAACTGGGCAATCTGGAAGAAATGGACAAATTCCTAGAAACTCACAAACCACCAAAGCTGAAACAGAAAGAAACAGAAAATTTGAACAAACCCATAACCAGTAAAGACACTGAATCGGTAATCAAAAATCTCCCAACAAATAAGAGTCCTGAGCCAAATGGCTCGTCAGGGGAATTCTACCAGACATTTAAAGAAGAGTTAATATCCATTCTTCTCAAACTGTTCCAGAAAATAGAAATGGAAGGAAAACTTCCAAACTCATTCTATGTAGCCAGCCTTACCTTGCTTCCAAAACCAGACAAACACTGCATTAAAAAGGAGAATTACAGGCCAATATTCCTGATGAATCTGGATGCAAAAATTCTCAACAAAATACTAGAAAATTTAATTCAACAGTACATTAAAGGAATTATTCACCATGATCAAGTGAAATTTAATCCTAGGCTGTCAGGCTGGTTCAGTATTTGCAAATCAATCAATGTGATATACCACATTAATAAAAGAAAAGAACCATATGATCCTCTCAATAGATGCAGAAAAAGCATTTGACAAAATACAGCATCCTCTCTTGACAAAAACCTTCAACAAAGTAGGGATAGATGGAACATACCTCAACATCATAAAGGCCATATATGAAAGACCCACAGCTAATATCATCCTCTGGAGAAAAACAGAGAGGCTTTCCCCTAAGTCAGGAACAAGTTGAGGATGTCCACTCCTATCATTACTATTTAACAAAGTACTAGATGTCTTAGCCTCAGCAATCAGACAATCAGGCATCCAAACAGGCAAGGAGGAAGTCAAAGTTTCACTATTTGCTGATGACATGATACTCTATGTAGAAAACCCAAAAGCCTCCACCAAAACACTGTTAGAACTAATACATGAATTCAGCAAAGTCACAGGATATAAAATTAATGTGCAGACATCAGCTGCATTTCTATACACCAAAATGAAGCAGCAGAAAAAGAAATCAAGGAATTTATCCCATTTGCAACTGCACCAAAAACAGTAAGATACTGTAGGAATAAACCTAACCAAAGAGGTAAAAGATCTGTACTCTAAAAACTATAGAACACTTCATGAAAGTGACCGAAGAGGACACAAAGAAACGGAAAAACATTCCATGCTCATGGACTGGAAGAGCAAACACTGTTAAAATGTCTATACTACCCAAAGCAATCTATACATTTAACGTAATCCCTATCAAAATACTACTAGCATATGTCATAGAGCTAGAACAAATGATTTTAAAATTTGTATGGAACCCCAAAAGACCCCGAAGAGCCAAAGCAATCCTGAGAAAGAAAAACAAAACTGGAGGCATCACAATTCTGGATTTCAAGCTATACTACAAAGCTGTAGTCATCAAGACAGTATGGTACTGGCACAAAAACAGACACATAGATCAATGGAACAGAATAGAAAACCCAGAAATGAAGCCACAACTATATGGTCAACTAATCTTTGACAAAGCAGGAAAGAATATCCAATGAAAAAAGACAGTCTCTTCAACAAATAGTTCTGGGAAAACTGGACGACAACACGCAGAAGAATAAAACTGGACCACTTTCTTACACCATACACCATATATTTTGAAATAAATTCAAAATGGATGAAAGACCTAAATACGGGACAGGAAAACATCAGAATCCTAGAGGAGAACACGTGCAGCAACCTCTTTGCTGAGCAACTTCTTAAAGACATGTCGCTGAAGGCAAGGGAAACAAAAGCAAACATGAACTTTGGGGACTTCATCAAGAAATTGGGTTAATGGAGGGAAGTGGGTAGGAGATGGGCTAAATGGGTGAGGGCACTTGTGATGAGCACTAGCTTTTGTGTATAAGTGATGAATCACTGAATTCTACTTCTTTTTTTTTTTTTAATGTTTATTTATGAGACAGAGAAAGATAGAGCATGAACGGGGGAGGGTTAGAGAAAGGGAGACACGGAATCCGAAGCAGGCTCCAGGCTCCGAGCTGTCAGCACAGAGCCCAACGCAGGGCTCGAACTCACCAACCGTGAGATCATGACCTGAGCTGAAGTCAGATGCTTAACCAACTGAGCCACCCAGGCGCCCCTGAATTCTACTTCTGAAACCAATATTGCACTGTACATTAACGAATTAATTTTTTTTTAAAAATGAAATGTGGTTAGTGCAACTGAGAAAGTAAATAGTCACTTGTGGATGGTAGTTACCATACTAGACAACATAGAAAAATACAGATGCTGTTCTTACATTATCCTTGCAAGTGAGGGGTGTAAATGCATAAGGTTATAAGACAGTAATGACCAATGATATGAAACGGAAAGTCTGAAGGAAAATGTCCAAGAGCTTTAGCATGCCTACTAGAAATACAAACCAACAATATTAAGTGTGAATAAGAATATGAAATATGAATTCTCATGTACTGAGGCTAGGAGATTAAACAAGTACAACCACTTTGTGGGGGGGGCGGTTTATCTTATAAAGCAGCACTTGTCCCTACCTAATGATCAAGCAAAAGTTTAGGTTTATAAAGAAATATTTGCACATGTGTATAATGAGACACACACACACACACAGAAAAGAATATTCAAAGAAGCATTGTTCACAACTGCAAACATTTTTAAACAGTCATGTCAATCAAAAGAGAATCAAAGAGGAGGGTTGTGGAAAACTACCTAACAGTGATATGAGTACAGAACGACCAAATATATTAACAGAGATAAACATTAGAATGACAATTTTGCCTGAGAAAAAAGACAGCTGCAGGTGACAATAAACATCATGACACCATTTTTATAAAGCAAAAAACAAAATAAAAGGTATATATTTTACAAATGCGTATGTATATGGCAAAACTAAAGAAAATCAAGAAAATTTTGTATATGATTGAAGCTACATGAAGGGTTAGGAATACACTGGGGTATCATCTGGGTGAAGCGCACATGTAGGTTCAGCAGGATTAGAAACATCCTATTTAAGTTGTGACTATGCTCCACAAACTCCATGTGTATTACATACATTATCTTGAATGTACAAAATCTTCATACCTAAAAGAAAAAGGATAATAAGCAAGAGACAATCATTTTACTGAATCAAAAATCAACACAGATAAAAACCCCAGAATCCAGATGATACGATATATTGCCTAAGATTTCCAGGTTTTAACAAAAATTATGAGGGAAGCAAAGAAACAGGAGAGGGTTACTGATACTGAGGGGGAAAAGCACTGAACAGAAATTAACTCCAAGTGGTTCCAGATCTTCCATGTAACAAAGATATCAAAGCAGATATTACAAATATATTTAAAAGTTAAAGAAAATTATGTTTAAATAAAAGAAAACATGATGACAATAATTCATCTCATCATGGTAATCTTAAAAAAGAAATACAAACTACGCAAAAAGAACCAAATGAAAATTCAAAAGTCAAAAATTACAATAACTGAGCTCAACAGTAAATCTGGAATGGAAAATCAATCAGTAGGCTTCAAGCTGGATCACAGAAATAGTTGATCAGAGGAACAGAGAGAAAGACTGAAAAAAAAAATGAAGTCAGTGGTCAGATGTATGGGACAATAACACGTGTATCAACATACATTTAATGGGAGTTCCAGAGTAGAGGACATAGAACACAAAAAAAGTTTTTGAAGAAATAATGGCAGAAAACTTTCCAAATATTATGAAAAAAAAACATTACATCTTGAATACATACATCCAAGAAAGTCCATGAAACCCAAGTAGGAGAAACACCAAGAAATTCACTCCTAGACACATCATAGTCAAACTTTGTAAAGTCAAAAACAAAGAAAAAGTCTTGGAAATATAAAGAAAAAACCAACTGAAAACTGACTTCTTATCAGAAATAATGGAGGTCAAAGACAGTGGAATGATATATTCAAAGTGCTGAGAGAGAGGCACACTTCTGGAATGTAGTCTGTAGTTCCTCAAAAAGCTAAGCATACAGTTTCCATTAGACACAGCAATTCCAGTCCCAGGGAAAATGAAAACATACGTCCACACAAAAACTTTTACATGAATATTCAGAGCAGCATTGTCCATACTATTCAAAATCGAGAAACAACCAAAATTTCCCTCAACAGATAAATGGATAAACAAAATGTCTTCTACTCAAACAGACTATTATTCAGCTATAAAAAGGAATAAAATTCTTATATATGCCATGAAATGGATAAAACTTGAAAACATAGCAAGGGAAAGAATGCAGTCACAAAAGGCCATACATTGTATTGTTGCATTTACATGAACTATCCAGAATAGGCAAATCTACAAATATAGAAAGTAGATTAATGGTTGCCGGAGAGGGGGGAAGGGGATAAGGGACAGTGACTGCTGATGAGTATGGAGCTTCTTTTCAGGTGTTTAAAACTTTCTTTAATTAGATCGTGGTGATTAAGTCACAAATTTATGAATATACTAAAAACCACTGAATTGAAGATGATGCACTTTATGGTATGTGTATATCAATAAAATGATTATTTTTTTAAATGCTAAACAGGGAAAAACTGTCAAACAAGAATTCTATATAGCAAAACTACTCTCAAAAGTGAACGCAAAATAAAGATATTCCCAAATAAGCACACTAAGATAATTTGTTGCTATAGCAAACCTGGTTTACGAGAAATACTAAAGTAAATCCTTACAGATGATGGAAGTGACATGAGATGGTAACTTATACAGGAAGAAATGAAGATACTAGAATCTTAAATATGTTGGTTGTAATGAAAAATAGATTTTTCTTATTTCTCTTAACTTCTTTAAAACATAAGAGATGTAATAAATGTGGAGCTATATTATTGGGTTTTTAATACATATCGATGATATTCTACATTTCACAACAATAGCTGAAAGGTGGGGGGAGGCATATATCTTGGAACTAAGTGTCCACTTTTTATCTGAATTAACTTAGTATTATTCTGAATTAGATTTTGATAAGTAATGATGCACACCACAGTCCCTAGAGCAATCAGTAAGCAGGTGAGTCAAAATAATATAGTAAAAAAATCAAGAGTAATTAGTAAAAACGTTAAAAAATGTTTGCCTAACACGAAGAATACATAAAAGAAAGACTAGAACAACAACAGATCAATACAAAACAAATAACAAAATGGCAGACAGAAATCCAATCAAATCAATAATAACATTAAGTTTGAACAGATTAAACACCCTACTCAAAAGGCAGAGACTGTAAAACTGGATTAAGAGTAAGATCCAACATATGTTGTCTGTAAGTGACACACATTCAATTCAAAGATACAAACAGGTGGAGAGTAAAAGGTTGAAAAAAATGACTTCATGCAAGCAGCAACCATAAGAGAGCTGGAGTAGCTACATGATTATCAGATAAAATATATTTCAAAATGAAACATTGAGGGGTACTTCATGATGAGAAAAAGGTCAATATGACAGCAAGATACATACATATAAATGAATGTATGCCTAACAACAGAAATTCTATCTAAATAAAGCAGATACTGACGGAACTGAAACAGAAATGGACATTTCAGGGGCACCTGAATAGTTCACTCAGTTAAAGCTTCTGACTCTTGATTTCAGCTCAGGTCATGATCTTATGGTTCATGGGATTGAGCCCCACATTGGGCTCTGTGCTGACAGTACAGAGCCTGTTTGGGATTCTCTCTCTCCCTCTCTCTCTCTCTCTCTCTCTCTCTGCCCCTCCCCGTCTGAAGCACGTCCCCTCTCTCACTCTAAAAATAAATAAATAAACATGAAAATTTTTGAAGAAAAAAAGAAATAGACATTTCAAAAGTTAGAGGGGCACCTGAGAGGCTCAGTCAGTTAAGCGGACAACTCTTGGTTTTGTTTCAGGTCATGATTTCACAGTACGTTGAGTTGATCCCCACATTGGGCTCTGCACTGACAGCTTGCTTGGGATTCTGTCTCCCTCAGTCACTGCCCCTCCCCTGCTTGCTTTCTCTCTCTTTCTCTCTCTCAAAAATAAATAAATAAACATTTTTTTTTAAAAAGTAGTAGAGATTCCAATATCTCAGTATCAATAACTAATAGAACAACTCAAAAAAATGCAGCAAGTATACATAAGACTCAAACAATTCTTTCAACCAATTAAATCTCATTGTAACATATAGGACACTGCAAATAAGGACTGCAGAATCTTTTTCAGTGCACAAGAAAAATTCTCCAGGAGAAACCACACACTGGACTACAAAACGAGGTTCAATATAATTTTTTTTAAAGATAATCATGTAAGTATACTAAGTATGCTTTCTGACCACAATTAAATGTAACTGGAAATCAATAACAGATACCTGGAAAACACTCCAAATACATGGAAACTTAAAAAAAAAAAAAAAAGCTTCTAAAGGAGCCAAAAAAGAAATTGAAAAAAAATTAGAAAGTATTTTAAACTAAGTTGAAATGAAAATATAACATATCACAATTTGTGGTTTGCAGCTATGTATTTTGTAGTTCTCAGTGCGCAAATCTTGCACATTTTTGTTAGAGATTTCACTAAAATGACTATAATCAATAAGACAAAAACTACTAAGTGTTGCTGTGGATATGGAGTAACTGGAATCTTCCTCTTACATTACTGGTGGGAATGTAAAATGATACAGCCACCTTGGAGAAGTTTGTTAGTTTCTGAAAATGTTAACTTATGAAACATCACAATTCTACTCTCTAGCAATCTACCCAAGTAAAATTAAAACATATGTCCACATAAACACTGTATTTTCATTGCAATATTATCCATATCAGCTAAAACTAATGCTTAATGCAAATATCTGTCAACTGCCGAATGGATAAATCGTGGTAGATCCATTCAATAGAATACTACCCAGCAATAAAAGGGAACAAAAAATTGATACATGCTGTAAATAGATGAATCACCAAAACATTATACTATGTGTAAGAAGCCAGATGCAAATAGCCACATATTGTATGATTTTATGAACATTTATTTTAAATGTTCAGAATCGACAAATTTAGAAATACAGAAACAGATCAATGGTTGCCTGGGGTTGGGAATAGGGACTGATGAAAAACAAACTCAAAGACATTTTTTTGTATGGTAGAAATGCCATATAATTGGATTGTGGTGATGATTGTACACTTTTGTAAATTTACTAAATGTCATTGCATTGTAAACTTACAATGCTAATGGTTTGTAAAAATTATACTCCAATAAAGCCGTTAAAACACATGGAAAAGCATGCACCCAAAGTCAGTATTTCTTTCATTTTAGTTTTAACTGTATATAGCCAACTGAAAAATTACCTACCTTTCAGCAAACTGCTAAGGGAGTTCAATCATACAAAATAAACAGGCTGCCTAAAAAATGTAAGGTTAATTAACTAATTATTCATTTTGAAATTAGGTTTTGTATTGACAAAAGCATTCTATGAAAGATCCGTCAGCACTGACAAATCGATTTAACATGAAATTGCCTGCATTGTACATATACAATGTATAGTTATCCTAGTATGTTTTCAAAATCAACGCAAGGATCATAACATGAAACCATGTTTTAATTTACAAAATATAGTTTAAAAAACTAGTTATTACCTAGCTATCTTTCTGAATGGTTTCAATTAATTCCCTATTTTGGTGCAACCTGTCTCTGCTATCCACAGGGAATTTAATCTTAATTTCTTTATAAAATGACCTTTTCATGTTAATCAACTACAATTGTTAATTGCTCCAACATCAGGTCAGTATTACTGACTTCAAAGGATAATAAAATTTAAATATAATCAGAAATGTACTACTAGAGTTCCTTAATCCGATCTAGAATTTGGAGCTGGAAAGAGAGTATTAGGATACTCTGTGTGCAGTGGTTTGCTGGTAAATATTTAACAACAGGATTTTCAGAGGAAAAAATATTCTGATTTATAGTATTTCCCAATTTTCATAAATACTGTCACCAATGCCAAGCTCAGGTTGGTGATGTCAACCAGCATGCAAAATTCCTAAACATTTAATGATTAGTTCTTATAAACACTGGTACAAATGAAATCCAGCACACCACTTCCAGAATGTCTTTTTTTTTTTTTTGCTTCACTCAAATGTGAACTGTCTTGATCTGTACTTGTTTTCAGAATCCTTGATTTATGATGCTATACTATGCTTCTCCATTAGAGGGGTAAGTTCATTGAGGGCAGGAATTCACCGAGGATTCCTCACAGAGAGTACATTTTTCCTCTGACCACTTGCATTCCCGAAGGATATGTTTAAAAATGTAGATGGTTGGGGTGCCTGGGTGGCTCAGTCGGTTGAGCGTCTGACTTCAGCTTAGGTCATGATCTCACGGTTCATGAGTTTGAGCCCCGCGTCGGGCTCTGTGCTGACAGCTCAGGGCCTGGAACCTGCTTCGGATTCTGTGTCTCCCTCTCTCTCTGCTCCTCCCCTGCTCACTCTGTCTCTCACTCAAAATAAATAAAGATTAAAAAAAATTTTTTTTTTTTTAATGTAGATGGTTGATAGAATCATCAAAGCCCTGGTCAAGTTCTCACTGTCAGGATTTTTGTCCCAGCTCCCAGTAAGATTGGATTCTGAAGTTGGAAGGCTTCTACAAAGAGAGGTCTAAAGACCTTGATACATCTCCAAAAGAAAAAATGAACTTCTTGGCAAGGTCATATAAGGGACTGTGAAGAGTGGCTCTCCACTTTTAGCTAAGTCTTACACTTAGGCTTCCTAGAATCACCTTGTTTGAATAGTTCCAGTTTAAAGTTTGATGACTTACCAGTGAGAGAAACTGGTATGAGATTAAAATGAAGCAGGACAGTGAAAGCCATTATTCTTAGAACACTATGGTGGTCCCTCATGTTGGCATCAGACATCATCACTGAGTGATGTGGCAGCTTTACAGATCTTCCTGCTACCTACCTAACTCCTACTAAATGGTCCCACTTTGGTGACCAAATACTCATGACTTCTCGGACATTCCCACCTCCTCTAGTACTTCAGGATGCAGTAACTGATGACTTTCTCTCATCCTCTGACTGCCCGTGCCAAATCACCAATTCCACAATCCCACCATATTTGCATAAACCCTACTCTCAATTAAACCCCTCATTCTTGTAATACTTGTATTATTGCTATCAATTATTGCTAGTTTACTGTTTCCTGGCGGAATCTAGACTGACATTGTCTTTAGTACCACTAGAAGTTCTAGGAGAGGGGCGCCTGGGTGGCTTGGTCGGTTAAGCGTCCGACTTCGGCTCAGGTCATGATCTCACGGTCCGTGGGTTTGAGCCCCTCGTCGGGCTCTGTGCTGACAGCTCAGAGCCTGGAGCCCATTTCAGATTCTGTGTCTCCCTCTCTCTCTGCCCCTCCCCTGTTCATGCTCTGTCTCTCTCTGTCTCAAAAATAAATAAACGTTAAAAAAAAATTAAAAAAAAAAAAAGAAGTTCTAGGAGAACAAAATCTGAAAGATGGGAATCTAGAATAGTTCTCTGCTATGATCAGATTTAAAGGCATTAGAAACAGAAGAGTGTCTATTCATTCCAGTGGCAAATCCAAACACTTGGGGTTATGTGTGTTGGTGGTATTAGGGTTAAATGACCAAGTTCTTGGTACAGTAGAACATTATAGTCAAAAAAAAGAATATAAGGCTGTGGGGTGTGGTAGCTATTCTTAACTGCGATGCAGAGTTTTGATGGGGGAAAAAACTCATGTCTTTCAGGACTTCCATATATGCCCAGAACTATCCCTTACATTTTGCATCTGCAGGATGAGATGGCTGAAAAACAAACCCAAAATCTACTCCTGCAATTGGTTGAATTATAATACAAATTAAATTCAAATTCTTGAAGAGTCTCTTATGTAACATTTTTGGTACTGATTGAGAACGAGTGCAACACTGAAAATTACAACGGAGACATCTGGGTAGATTCCACTTGTACTGAAGATTTTTAACCCCAAATTTTACTGAGCCTCCCTTACTAGTAGAAATTTCTCCTCTTGTTCTAAAGAGTATCCACCTTCCTGGGGGGCCTGGGTGGCTCAGTTGGTTAAGTGTCTGATTTTGGCTCAGGTCGTGATCTCACAGTTCATGAGTTCGAGCCCCACATCAGGCTCTGAACTGTCAGCACAGCTGTTTCAGATTCTGTGTCTCCCTCTCTCTCTGCCCCTCCCCTGCTCATGCTCTGTCTCTCTCTGTCTCAAAAATAAATAAGACATTTAAAAAAAATTTAAAGAAATAAATAAATTAAATAAAGAGTATCCATTTTCCTGGAAGAAAAAAAAAAAAAAAAAGCCTATAATGACCTGTCCTGAGAAACAAGCCTTGCTCTCCCAGAGGCAAACATTCTACTTTTAAACTCCTACTTTAAAACTCCAGCTATAAGCCCTGGTCACAAGAGCTCATGAAATCCAGCCCCTCTCACTTTCCAAGCCAATGGCTATTGGTATTAATTTTCCATATGCATTCCCCTGTGTGCTAGTCTGTATCTTGTCCTTCTCCACAACCACAGCTCCCTCCCCACCACAGTGGCCATGATGTTCCTCTCAAACTGCATCTCCACACTTCCTGCCTTCTTTGATGTGGCCTCTTCTCTGTCTTTAGCTGTAGACTTTGTTCTGCCAGTCTTCAGGCCAATTTCTGGGGTATTTAGGATAATTTGATAGTTATCTAGTTGTATTGGTGGGACAAGGTGAGCCTAGGGTCCTCCTACCCTGCTGCCATCTTCCTTCCTCCTCAAGATCTTTCTTTTTTCTTACTGTAGGCATTTATTGCCATAAACTTCCCTCTTAGAACTGCTTTTGCTGATTGCCATGTTTTGGTATGGTGTGCTTCCATTTTCATTTGTGTCATGATAATTTTTTATTTCTTGATTTCTTCTTTGACCCATGGGTTTTTCAGAAATGTGTTTAAATTTCCACACACTTGTGAATTTTCCAGTTTTCCTCCTGTTACTGATTTCTAGTTTCATACCATTGCAGTTGGAGAAAATACTTGATATGATTTCAATATTCTTATATTTATTAAGACTTATTTTGTGACTAAACATATGATCTATCCTACAGAATGTGCTATGTGGACTTGAGAAGAATATGTAACCTGTTGTTGTTGGATGGAATGTTCTACATATGTCTTTAGGTCCATTTGGTCTAAAGTATGGGGCTCAAGTTGGTTTTCTGTTGATTCCTTGTTTATTTTCTGCCTGGATGGCATATCCATTGTTAAAAGTATTGAAGTCCTTTACTATTACTGTTTCACTGTGTATTTTTGCCTTCAGATCTGTGAGTACTTTAAATAAGTACTATAACTCCTAAGGGCTCCAATGTTGGGTAAATTTTTACACCTTCTTGATGAATTGACTCCTTTAACATTATAGAATGACTTTGTCTCTTGTTACAATTTTTGTCTGATATAAATGTAGCTACCCATGTTCTCTTTTGGTTTCTACTTGCATGAAATATCTTTTTCCATCCCTTCATTTTCAACCTGTGAGTGTCCTTTAAGCTGAAGTGAGTCTCTTATAGGCAATATACAGTTGGGTCTTGTTTTTTAACCCATTAAGCCACTCTATGTCTTTTAATTGGAGAATTTAAGCTATTTACATTTAAAGTTATGTGTAATGATACTGATAAGAACTTATTATTACCATTGTGTTCATTGTTTTCTGACTGTAGTTCCTTTATTGCTTTCTTCCTCTCTTTCCATTTCTGAGTTGATGATTTTTTTTGTAGTGGTGTGTTTTGATTCTTTTCTCTTTTTTATTTACGTTTCTTTATAGATTTTTGCTTTGTGGTTACTGTGAGACTTTCATAATACATCTTATACTTATAACTCTCTATTTGAAGCTAACAACTTCACTTCAATGACACAAAAATGTTCTACAGATTTATTTGCCCCCCCATGCAAAATTAATGTTGATGCCCCAATTTATATATTTTAATTATATGCCCATTAACAAAATATAGCTATACTTGCTAACACTTTTATCTTTTAACCTATGTGCTAGATTCAAAGCAATTTACACACTATTGTGGTATTAGAATATTTTGAATTTGACTATATATTTACCTTCATCAGTGAATTTTATACTTTCATAAATTTTGTCTCTCCATTTCTGAAAAACGGCTTTGCTGGGTAAAGTATTCTTAGTTGAAGTTTTCTTCTTTGAGTATTTTGAATATACCATCCCACTCTCCCCTGGCCTGCAAGCTTTCCACTGAGAAATCTATTGATTACCTTATTGGGATTCAATAATGCCTTTGAATGCCTTCTCTTGCTGCTTTGAAATTTTTCCTTTTGTTCTTGATTTTTGAGAGCTTGATTTAAAGTGTTTCAATGAAGATTCCTTCGGGTTGTATCTGGAGATCTCCGACCTTTGTATACCTGGATGGCCATCTCTCTCCCAGGATCTAGGAAGTTTTCAGTCATTATTTCTTTAGATAAGTTTTCTGCTTCTCTCTTTTACTTCTGGGAGTCCCATAATGTAAATATTGTTTCTCCTAAGGTTGTCCTATAATTGTCATAGGCTTTCTTCACTCTTTATCATTCCAACTTCTTTTTTCTCCTCTGCCTGCATAATATGTCTTCAAGTTCACAGATTCTTCTGCCTGATTGAGCCTGCCATTGAAGTTTTTTATCACATTTTTTATTTACTGTATTCTTCAGCTCCAGAATTTTTGTTTCTTTTCTATTATTTCTCTTAGTTGAACTTCACATTTTGTTCATGTGTTGTTTCCTAAGTTCACTGAGTTGTCTACCAGTGTTATCTTGAAACTCATTACACTTCCTTAAAGTAATTATTTTGAATTATTTTTTCAAGTAATTAACAGATCTCCATTTCTTTAGGGTCAGTTACTAGGATATTATTTGGTAGTGTTACCTTCCCTTGCTTTTTCATTTTTCTGGTGAATTTGTACTGATGTCTGCATAGTGAGGGTGCAGTCACCTCTTCCTGGGAAGGCACAGCAGCACAGTCTCTGTGCAGCTCTCTAAAGTGAGGTCAGTATCAGCACAGGCTAAGGGGTCCTCAGTAGCCAAAAATGTGCTGGTCCTGTGGTGGCAAGTTTCACCACATTGGCAGATTTCACCAGCTCCAGAAAGTAGATGCAGTGGGGGGATCCCAAGCAGCTCCATCAGTTGGGATCAGCATTGATGTAGATTCTGGGAAACTTCAGTAGCAAGTCTGCAAATGGCCACCATGGTGAGTCTTGCTGGGGTTCTCCTGCTCTCCTTTTTTCTAGGGGGTGAAATCCTCTAAGAGGATCCCTCATGGAGTCAAGCTGCTCTGAACTGTGAGATGGGATAACTCAGATAAAGCGTTTTCTGCACTTTTTATGTGCCCATCTTCAGTTTTTGAGCTCTACAGGATTTTTGCTGTTGTAGTTGTAGCCTAGGACTGTTGTAGTCTAGGACTGTTGTAGTCTAGGACTGTTGTAGTCCTAGGACTGTTGTAGTCTAGGACTTTTGCTGAGCTTTTTTATTGGGTTTTATTGTTTTTGTAATAGAAATCAATGTTAGGATTTTCTAGCCCTCCATCTTAATGATGCCACTTCTTAATCACATTTTTAATCTTTTCTGTGACTTGTATGATCATTAATTTTACACATTTTTTGATGATTTGAGTAACTTTTCATTGATTTAGAAGAAATCTAAGTATTGAAGATATTAACAATTATATTTTGTTTCAAGTATATTTTTTTCTCACCACCTGAATATTAGCTGTTGGTAACATTGCCCCAAACTTACATTTTTTATGTAAATTTCTGCCGGCATAGAATAAATACTTACCTGGGTTAACAACCACTTCTCTAAGTCCTGGCATAGTTTTCACCATTTACTTGCTAAGTATGACATTAAGCAAGTAAATTAACCTCTAATCTCTTTTCTCAATCATAAAATTAAATGTTTAACAGATAACCTAAAATACTTTCCAACTCTAAACTCCTAAGGCCTTCTGTGAACATTTACCATGTGTTCTATTTCCCAAGCACCTTGGAACACCCTCCCCATAAAGTTCATATAATTAACAAAGCATTTTCTTCTCTCTAAAGATACTCAGATATATTCATGGTATTCTAATAATCATAATCACATTATATAAGTTTCTACACTTTTCTAAAACACTTTTAACACTCACAGCTTATCAAAGCTGTAAGAATCTTAAAGATCATATCCCCCAACCATCTCATTTGACAAACAAGAGAATGCTGGCTCAGAAAGAGTTAAGTGGATTGCTCCGTGTCACCTAGCATGGATATCAGATTCAAACCTGAATCCTGTAATTCTTATTCTAGTGTTTTCACTATACCACATATGCCTCTGTTTTGGAGCTTCACCATTCTCTTGATTATTATAGTTGTCTTTAATATTTTAATCTTTATATTATCACATACCAAAAGTTACTATTAAAAACTGTTTCATGTCTATTTCTATGTAAGAATTTCCAAATACTGGGCAGTGTCAGTTTTAGAGATCTGACATATCTTTAAGCAGCTTATACTTTGAAATAAACTGGCCCATTCTCTGCTTATTTATTGACCTTTAAGCCTCTTTCATAATTCTAACTTGATTCTGTGAGCAACCCCAAGTCAAACTTGTTCCTTCTGTTTAAACAGACATCTAGACACCTGACCATGTAATAGCTGAATCTAAGAGCTCTAGAACAGTTGTGGCCAGCTACAGATATGGATGTTCCCAGTTAGCCTAAGGGCCCCTATACGGCTATCTCTGGTTCTATTTAAATTCTAATCACTAAGCAGCTTGTCAGAGTGAAGTCAGAGTGAAACCAAAGAAAGAAATAATTAGATAGATAGATAGATAGATAGATAGATAGATAGATAGATAGACAGACGACCCAAGGACAAATAGTACAAGGGGGCAATTGTGATAGGACTGTCTACTATCAATAGGACTATTGTGCGTGGAGTTAGGGATACAGAGATGAAGGATACATATCCTGTTCACAAAGAGATCAGTCTGATAGAAAGAACCCCCAAATAAACCTACAATCAAGTAACAATGTGATTACTCTAGGACAGAATAATAATAACACCATGTGCTAATCTGTTTAAATGTTTGGATAAAACATGAAGAAGATGAGTGTTAAATTACAAATATTATTAAAGCATGAGAAAGCAAAAGCATGCTACAGTTAGGTGGAGTTCATCTATTAAGAGCTTCCCAGATGAAGCAAGCCTTTTTGAAGAAGGAAACAGACACAGATTGGTGAAGAAGACTGGATAAGGAAGACAGCATGTTCAAGACAGGGTAACTTGACTGATTAGAGCCCATTTTGGCAAGGAACCATTAAGAAGGGAAGGATATGATGGAGATCTAAAAGCATGGGAAAGGAGGGGCGCCTGGGTGGCTCAGTCGGTTGAGCATCCGGCTTCGGCTCAGGTCATGATCTCACGGTTTTTGAGTTCGAGCCCCGTGTCGGGCCCTGTGCTGTCAGAGCCTGGAGCCTGTTTCGGATTCTGTGTCTCCCTCTCTCTCTGTTCCTCCCCAGCTCTGTCTCTCTCCGTCTCTCTCTCTCAAAAATAAATAAACATTAAAAAAAATTTTTTAATAAATAAAAGCATGGGAAAGGAGAGAAAAAACTTCCCTTTTCCTTGTAGTTTTATCTCAGAAAATGAAAGCATCTACCTAGATGAATTTAAATTAATCCAAAATCATTACTAAGATATTCAAATATTACTAAGGAGCATTTACTTAATTGGTGTACAGGTGTTGGAACTGATTCTGTCATCTGTGGCTTTCATTTATTTTGGAAGAAACATTTGCCTTAAGACTTGATTTTTTTTTTTTTAAACCTGTGAAGTAAAGCCAAGAGGCACTGTTTGGACTTCACTAAATATTTAGACAAGAAAATATTTCCTTTGGGAGATCTCTTGATCACAGACACAATTAACTTAGCATAGTAAACAGGAGAGTAAAAATCCTCCAGATTATTTAAAATAATAAATATTGTAAAAATCAAAATTTTGAAGCCTTACTATCTAATTTGAAACAATTTTTTTTCAAAATTGTTAACTTCTACCTTCTTCCCAGTACTATGGTGACAACATGGACTTATTTATGACCATAAGGAAATTGCAATGGCTAATAGGGAAGCTAGGAAACCAGAAACACTGAACTTCCAAGAATCATGAGAGAACATGTATTTTGGCATTCTATCACTGATAGAGGGTAGTCCATTTATAAAAATAAAATAATCATCCTCAACACAAATACACAGATCTATGTGTAAATCAACATAAATGAATAGGTGTATAAATTAAGAGGAAAACAGAATATAGTGAAATAATTTCATGTGCATTGTCAATGAAATAGCTTGTTATCCTGAAATCTTAAGAAGCTTTTTTATATATACCCATATGTATCCATGTTTTTCTCATTCTCTATTGCCCTTTTCAGAACATTATTCTTCCATCTGAATGCTTCCTTGAAGTTCATGTCACTTATCTACCTAATCCTCTACCTCTGACTTTTTGTGTTATCTATCAGGTCTTTTTTCTCTACCAAGGCTCCAAGACCTGGATCAATGTTGTCTTCTCCATCCCCAAGTCCACCTGATTTCTACTTCCTCTTGACTACCCTACACCGTGGCCTCCCAGCCCATTCATGTTCACATTTCCAAGGACCTCCATCTGTTCTCTACTTTAAACACCCACAGAAATCTGCTGGCTGTGCCCTAGACTTGGTCATTAACTGGAATGCTCCACTTCTACAACTGTCATTAGAGATGCCACATTTTCTAGTCACACTTGTGTGTTTCATCCTCTCAGTGACATATTTTTGGCTCCTTGCACAGGGATCCGTAGTGATTTGGCCCCTCTAATTTCTCCTCTTGTCTTCATTTCTACTTAGTTTATACTTATTGGCTCATCATTATACCAGTCTCTTGTTAGTATTTCAAATCTCTGGATGAAGTATCCTTCTGTAAAGCAAACTCTGGAGTCTAAATGAATCAAATTAACTGCCTTTTCACATCTATGTGAAAAGGTGGCTGAAAGCTACTGTTTTTCTTAACAAACATAACTAGAAGATAGACAAACTAGTGTTACCATAGTTGATGACATACAGCCTAAACTGGGCTCTCAAGTGCTCCTGGAAATTCTTTTGTATCTTTTCAGCTCTCAATAATCTCATCCTCCACTATTTTCAATTTTCTCTATATAACTCAAGACTTAGATCCAACAAATTGTCTCCTCATTCATACCCAACTGCTTTACCCACCACCCTTTCCAGAATAATAGAGGCCTACAGATGGGAACTCACCCAACTTCCAGATACCTTCAAACTTACTTCAATCCATGTTCGTTCTGTTACATTAGAAAAACTGTCCATGATCCTATCTAAAGTTTACCTTCCTGTTCTGTGGATCTTAGTCTTACCTATTCAGGCACAAAGAACCATTAGTCATTTCTTTGCATTCCTTGAATTTCCTCATATTTCAACCCCTGGATCTCCCTCTCGATCAAAAAAAAATCTCTCAAATTCACATTCCCCTTTTGATTTCCAGACCATATATTGTCCCTCTAACAATTAAACTTTTGAAAAAACTTTTACACTTCCTACCTTCACTTCCTTATTTTCAACTCAGCCATTACAATTCAACTTATCTTTATACCATTCCACAGAAACCGGCCTCAAAAATTCTCTTAGGAAGACATCCTTATTGCTAAATTCAATGGACACATTTTATTAATTATTTAATATTTCAGCATTTCTTGTTGCTGGTCCCTTCTTTAAAACACTTCCTCCCCCTTCAAGATGTCCTAACTGTAGGATTTTCTTTCTATTTTCTCAAAGCTTCCTATCAGTTCCTTATTTGGATCTCTCCATCTTTGCCTGTCTTTAACGGCTCTTACCTCAATCCATATCTCTTTCATTCTGACTCTTTTTGAGTGGCTCAGCTACTCCCATAATTTCTGATTACTTATATATGATGTTATCCAAAATCTGTGATCTCCCCCTTCAGCTAAAAACCACATATCCAATTTTCCATTGGGTATCTCTACTCAGCTCAGCAGTTTCATAGATGCTTCAAATTTCAACATATTACACATGAACACACCATCATTTTACCAAAAACTTCTGTTTCTCTGGTATCTCCTATCCCCATAAATTATTAGTTCTACTAGTTGCCGACACAAGAAGTCTGAACATCTTAGTGGATTTTATGCCTCACTGACTACATCCATCCTATTATCAAATCCAGTTAATTCTACATCCTAAATATTTCTCAAATCTATTCACTGCCTCCATAACCACTGACACTACCCTAACTCAAGTCATATTCTTGTCTCTCCTGTACTACTCCATCAGACTCATATGAGAACTTCTCATTCTAGTCTTGGATCTCATCCAGCTATTTTCCATATAGCAACAAAAGTGAACTTTCTAAAATTCAAAACTGATCATACCATTTATCTTCTTAGAATTATTCAATGGTCCTGACTACTCTTGAACTAAAATTTCAACTCCTTAATATAGTGTTTAAGATTCTTCATAATGTTTAACTACTGATTATCTTTATATGATCACTGAAGTCTCTGTGCCTTATGATCTATACTCCAGCCAAATCTGTCAATCTCCCATCTCCAAGTCATTATACATGTTATTTTCTCTACTAGGAAAACTCTCTCTTGCCTCTTCATCTAAGTGCAAATCATTCTTTAAGTATAAACTTAATGACACTTTTATAGAAAGCCTTTACTGATCCTATCAAATTTGACTTACATACTACGCCTTTGGGTTTAAGAACCTCTCAAGTACAGTTATCACATTTTTCTCACAAATGCATTTGTCACATTATAATTGTTTAGCTACATATCTATCTTACACCACTAGTTTCCAAGCTTCTTGAAACCAAGGAGTTTGTGAATCTCATTCATCAATAGCTAGCATTTATGTAATTTTTGTACTTAATGGTGAGTGAATGGATAAATATATAAATAAAATTTTTTAAAACTCTACTATTCTATTCTAGAATTGCTTGAGGCCCATTACCTATGCCAGCACCATTAGATTTCCTTATAGGTTGTAAATGATACTGTCAAAGAGAAGTTATGAACACAAATGTCAGCAAGAAGCAGGTAGAAAGTATAAACGAATGTAAGCAGATGGGTGGGAATATAGTAAGCAAAACAGTTTTTGTCACAAGAAAAACAACCTAACTATGGGTGGTGATGGATGTCAACTACAACTTATGGTGGTATTCATTTCACAATATGTACATATATCAAATCATTATGTTACAAACCTAAAACTAATACTAACATGTCAATTATATCTCAGTTATAAAAAAGAAAGAAGGATATTTTGAAAAAAATTTTTCTAGGTCTCTTTCATATAGAGATGGATTTTGAAGATGGTTAGATAGAAACATAATTTAACATTTTACTCTGTCTCAATTCCCTCACAATGGAATAAGGAATATATTTTCATCCATGTGCATGGGTATACTCATTTTTATGAGTATACATTTAATATGTGATAGGGAAAATAATGATGAAGGTGCTGCTTTTGAATACATAATGCTTTTGAAAACTTTCTCCTACGGTCTTTGCCTAGTCTGTTCCCCTCTTATCTTCTCTGTACCGTAGGCTCTTGTTAATTCCTAACGATTTTACTATTATCCCCCCATTTGAAATCTTTGTGTTTCTTTCTAACCTCCTTGCCAGTTCTTTTTGTATAACATGATCGCAAGCAATTAAGGATTTTGGTAGAATTGGGGCACCTGGCTGGCTCAGTCAGTGGAGCACACAACTCTTGATCTTGGGATTGTGAGTTCAAGCCCCACATTGGGTGTAGAGGTTACTTAAAAAATAAAATCTTTAAAAAATAAAGAATTTCAGGGGCGCTGGGTGGCTCAGTCGGTTAAGCGTCTGACTTCGGCTCAGGTCATGATCTCACAGTTCATGAGTTCGAGCCCCACATCAGGCTCTGTGCTGACAACTCAGAGCCCGGAGCCTGCTTTGGATTTTGTGTCTCCCTCTCTCTCTACCCTCCCCCACTTGTGCTCTGTCTCTCTGTCTCTCTGTCTCTGTCTCTCAAAAATAAATAAACATCAAAAACATTTTAAAAAATAATAAGAAAGAAAGAAAAAATTTCAGGGGCACCTGGGTGGCTCAGTTGGTTAAGCATCCAACTGTTGATTTTGGCTCAGGTCAGGATCTTGTGGTTTGTGAGATGGAGCCCTGCAGCGGGCTCTGTGCTGACAGTATGAAGCCTGGTTGGGACTCTCTCTCCCCCGCTCTCTCTGCCCCTCCCCTACTTGTGCTTGTGCACTCGCTCTCTCTCTCTCTCTCTCTCTCTCTCAAAATAAATAAGCAAATTTTTTTAAAAATTTGGTAGTATTTATGTGTATGTATGGATGTAGATGTGCATACATGAGCATGTAAACATGAATACACAGAAAAGCCAGAGAGCCTGTAACAGTGATCAGAAGGGCTGCTGGGATATTCTAATACTGAGAAATACTCCACTACAGCAGTACTTTTCTTCCACTTAACCACTCAAATCTCATTATACTAGGATACAATTCTAAATGAAAAACTCATGTTGGATGTCAAACCTGATCTCATTTTCTTTCTCTGACTTCTTTTTAACTGAAGTATAGCAGGGCTTCCAGAGTAACATTTGGGCCAATTATTTCTGATATGTCCAGACTTGCTCTACTATAAGGCATGAAATAACAGGTAATTTAAGCAAGGCATTTTACGCCATTTTTAAAGTATTTTAAAGTATACTCTTGAAAAGTAAAAAGAAAAGCAGTCTCAGATTCATAGAGAATTAACACCAAATAAAGTTTTGGCACACTCAAGCAAAAAATACTCAGTGCTAAATTGTTACATTAGCATTCATTCCAGAAATCACTGAAATTGATTACTTGAACAAATCATTATATAGACAATAGATACATAAATCAATGAGTAGATGGATTCATTGTTTTATTATTATATCTCTGAACTGACATTATTTAAGTGGAATTCATACCATTCACTTAGTATGTAATATTACCCTGATCTTATGCCTTTGGCCTTGTAATTAGCAGAATCTACCACAGGCACATTTTTACATAAAATTTACCTTTAATGTTTTTCTCTGTTCAAGTTAATGTTAGTTAAAACTCATTCAATGCTTACTATTTGCCAGGCATGATGCTAAGTTTTTTATATATATTATTTTCATTCTTACACTAGCCCTCTTTTTGCTTTTCTTTTTTATAATTAAGGAAATTTAAAGAAACTAAAATATTTACCCAAGATTACAGAATAGTAAGTGGCAAAGCCCAAGACACAAATTTGTGTAGTTGTATTGATTTCTTATGCCTGCCATAACAAAACACCACAAAGTAAGTGGCTTAAAACAAGAAAGATACATTCTCACAGTTCTAGAGGCTAGAAGTCTGAAATCAAGGTGCCAACAGGACCATGCCCTCTTTGAAGGTTCTGAGGAAGAATCTTCCCTTGCCTGGTCCTGGTTTCTGCTGGTGGATGCAGTCCTTAGTGTCTCTTGGCTGGGAGATTTATCATTCCAATCACTTGGCCATCTTCTGTGTGTGTTTTCTGTATTTCTCATAAGGACATCAGTCATATTGGATTAAGGGTCCACCCTACTCCAGTACTGACCTCATCTTAAGTCATTATATCTCCAAATACCCTATTTCTAAATAAGATCATATTTACAGGTACCAGGGGCTAGGATTTCAACAGACCTCTTCAGGGGATATAATTCAACCCAAGACAGCAGTCGTGCTACAGAATCTTCTCTCTGGATCTCCCCTCCGCTATTTCAAAGTCTTTCCCTCTCTGCCATCTGTCCATCCTCCTGCTTCACAACCTCTGTCTGCTATGTTCTATTTGCTCAGAGTAAGATACGGTATGATCAAACTCTTCTGAACAAACTACTTGGGAATTCATGCTACAGAATACTCTACCCCAAACTCCAATTAACATGAAGTTTCAGTACTTTCTTCAGTGCTTTGTTAACTACAAAGGAGTAATAAAAATTTACCAAAGGTAAACTTGCCTGAGCTGCTGTTTTACACTCATGTTCTATAGGGATGTCCTTCACAGGTTACAAATAAATAAATAAAAATAGAAAATAAAGCACTGCCAGACATCAAATGTCTTTCCACACACACACACAAAAATGTGTTATAATGATGGGAATTCCAAAAAGCTACATAGGCTGGCTGGAGGGTCTCATTCCACGCTATGCTAGTTGCCTTTCATTCAGCCAGTGTGAAAAGTGACCCCATAACTTGAGTCTATACCAGGCAACTAGCTCCTCATGATAATGGTGTAAATTTCTAAGAAAGTGGTGACTTCTTTTTCAGGTTTGGGAAATACTCCACACTCCTTGATATTGCAGGTAGAAAAATAATTTCTTTTTTTTTTTTTCTTTTTCCTTTTTTAGAGAGAGAGAGCATACATGTGAGTAGGGCAGGGGCAGAAAGAGAGAGAGAATCCCAAGCAGGCTCCGTGCCCAACACAGAGCCCAAGGCAGGGCTCAATCTCACAACTATGAGTTCATGACCTACACAGAAATCAAGAGTGGGACACTTAACTGACTGAGCCACCCAGGTGTCCCAAAACTCCAGTTTCTTAATCCATTTTCAAAGTTTTAATCCATTTTTATAGACCAATGAATAGGTCAGTACTTCTAATAACACTGCACTGGTAAGGTCCCATGTCAAACTATAGTATTCTTACCCAAAATGTTAGAAAAATGGCAAATATGCATAAGCACATTAATTCCCCAAGCTACTGCTATAATTCTACCTTGAAATTGAACCAAACCGACTTCTCCTTTTGGCCATCTAGATTTACCCTCCCTTCATGAACTAGATAACTAAGCAAAATATATAAACAACAATTTCACACATTAGACAACAGGCAGGAGAGGGCATGATCTCTGAGGAAAGTGAAATGGATGAGGCTGGCTTTATGACTGGCCTGACTTACTACCTGGAGGCACTTTTCAGGCAGTAACCCCCCAGGAGAAAGAACCCAAACAGAGCCTGAAGTTACTGTTGAGTTAAAGATACAGAGATTAGAATCCAGGGAGCCTGGACTACCAATCCAGGAAGGCAGACTGCCAAAGACTATCTGCAGAGAGAGAAGAACTATCTCCTTCAAAGATCTGGAGGATTCTTTCAAGTCTTTGCTGAGTACTGATCTGAGCACGCATGAGAAGAAATTTCCCAAGGCAAGAGATAGAGCCAATGAAAAACAACACAAGCTAATAAATTCCTGCAGCTCACAGAGGGCTGAAAATGGTTCAAGTTCCCACCAGCCAAAGAGGAAAATCCATTGTTATACATGGGTCCTCAGTACAGTCCTCAGACAGTTATCTCTTTAGGAGTAGAAATTAAGTCAACCCTGAATTAAACGAGAATCTGGAACAAACTAACCAAGTTTTTAAGAGTCTCAGCAAACTACAATTACAGATGAATTGTCTCAATCTCATACATGGAATCTACAAAAAACCTAGTTACCATCATTCGTCATTGTGAAAGACTAAATGTTGTCTCATTAAGGTTGGGAACAAATTAAGGATGCTCTCTGTCACCACTCCTATTAGAGTTGTACTAGCCAGTGCTATAACACAAGAAAAAAATATGCATAAAGACTGTGAAAGAAAATAAAATTGCTTTTATACACAGATAATATGATAATATATGTAAAAAACAATACAAAATCTATTTTAAAAAGAGGCTAGAATAAATGAAAGTAGAAAATCCAAAGGATGCATGATCAATACCCAAAAATTTATTCTATTCTTATATGTAAACAATGAGCAGGAGGAAATTGTCATAAAAACACCATTTAAAATAGCATCAAAAATAAGAAATAGTTATAAATTTAACAAAATATAAATAAGATCAATGCACTGAATATTTTAAAACTTTGCTATAATAAATTAGAATGAACTAAAAGGAGAGATATACTATGTTTATAGATGAGAAGACTCAATATTGTTGGAAGTCAATCTTAAACTGATCTAAAGATTTAGTGCAATCTCAATCAAAATCCAAGCAGGCATTTTTTGTAGAAATTGACAAAGCTGATTGTTTAAAATGTTAAAATATATATACACACAACTGAACCTGTTGACTTTTATTTCAATTGAAATTTAAAGACTTTTAGACTCTTGGTTTCAGCTCAGGTTGTGATCTCTCATTCATGAGATGGAGCCCTGGGTGGGGCTCCATGTGCAGCATGAAGCCCACTTAGGATTCTCAATCTCCCTCTTTCTCTGCCCCTCTCCCACTTGCACATGTGCTCTCTCTCTCAAAAAAAAAATGAGCACTTCTTGCACAAAACAAATGATTAGTAACATTTTTGGCTACAGCCTCCTCTTGAAGGAAAAAAAGAGAGAGAGAAAAAGGAAGAGGAAGAGAGGGAGAGAGTCAAGTTTCCTCGGTTTCCAAAAAACAGAAAACAATGTCTGTTTAGTAGAGTTGTATTTTATAGCAAACAAGGGGAAGATCTGAGATTACTACATAACCTAGCAGACAAATTCAAAATGGAAGCTAAAATCTTTTCAGGTGTTTATTAGACTTACTGCCTCATTAAAATGAAAATTGAATCATTCAAAGAAGATCCTTGCACAACGTGGGAAACAGGAGCTTTCTCAGTTCTCCTACCCACTGCAGGGAGGAGCCCTAGATGAAATCCAAATAGCTTCAAGGAATGAATTTCAACTCAAGAGTAGGAAATAATCAGCTAGCTACTGTTTTCTTACAAGAGGAAAACCTGCAAGAGATCCTTTTCACTGTAAAGTACGAAGTGCTAAATCCCACCCATCAAAGAGCATGCTACTGGCACTATTTCCAATCTAGCCCAGGAGACTGGATTGTGAATCCAGAGTAACAAGGAGAGAGATTAGATTACTTGGAATTCCTACACATGGCATTTCCACAAGCTTCCCATTTTGGATAGATACTCAGGAGGCACCCTTCCTCCCTGCTGTGTTCCCTTCTACCCTTTATTTTATCAAGGCCAAACTAGGGAGAATACAAATCAAAGAAACAAAGCAGAAGATGCTAAGAATTTGTGCTATCAAAGTTCAAATGAAAAATCTTCAGGGGCACCTGGGTGGCTCAGTCACTTAAATATCTGACTTCGGCTCAGGTCATGATCTCAGTTCATGAGTTCAAGTCCCACATTGGGTGAGCTCATGCCCCGCTGTGGTGAACACGAGCCCCACTTCGGGTGAACATGAGTCCCCACTTCAGATAAAAAAATAACAAGCCCCACTTCAGGTGAGCCCTGTTTCTCTCTCTTTCTCTCTCTCTGCCCCTCGCTCACTTGCGCCCTCTCTCTTCCTCTCTCAGAAGAAAGAAAGAAAGAAAGAAAGAAAGAAAGAAAGAAAGAAAGGTGGAAAGAAAGAAAGAAAGATCTTCATGTATCAGAAGACTTAAAACTGAGAAGGAAGAGGAAGAGACTGGAAAAAAACAAAACAAAACAGAGAGCCCTCCTCTGGACATTTGATACTAAGTCAATAGAGAGAGAAGATACATAAAGTCTTTGTTGATTATAGGATCTAATGCCATGGGAAAAGGGTGTTATCTCTCATATCCTTCCAAATATTTATACAACAGTGCAGACACAAGATAAGGAAATGTTGTAGTTGGTCTGGAAATGTTAACCTTTGGGAAGAATCTGAATGATTCTTCAAACTAGCCAACTTATCTAAGCTCTTCATTTTTCAGGTGAGAAAACCGAGACTCCCTGAAGTAAAATAAACTGTCCCAGGTAACACAGGTAATTATCAGATGAGCCAGGACTAGAAGCCTCATCTTCTGATGCCTAAGCTTCTACTCTGCTCTAATGCCACCGTAATGGCAATGATTAGTGTGTAATAGCTGTGAGATGATGATACCAATAAAATTTTCAAGTCACATAAAATAAAAATTAATTTGAAGATGAGAATGATAACAGAGAAATTAAAAATGCACTAATATTTTTGCTTGTTTAAAAATATTGTACTTCAGGGGCGCCTGGGTGGCTCAGTCAGTTAAGTGTCCAACTTCAGTTCGGGTCATGATCTCACAGCCCATGAGTTCGAGCCCCGCGTCAGGCTCTGTACTAACAGCTCAGAGCCTGGAGCCTGCTTCTAATTCTGGGTCTCCCTCTCTCTCTGTGTCTCCCTCTCTCTCTGCCCCTCCCCTGCTCATGCTCTGTCTCTCCTGTCTCAAAAATAAACATTAAAAAAATATTTTTTTAATATTACAGTTCAAATTCCAATGGAATCATACATTTAGAAAAATGTGGCCACAATTAGAATTAATGATAGGGCTTCCTAACATTATTCTGCTTTCAGAGAAACACATTTTCCTCTTTGCTTCTCACAATGCAAAAGCTGCCTAGTCATCGTCTATGTTTCTGGAGATAGAAAAGGAATCCAACTGGCTGTAGTTCCATTCTTTGCTCTGCCTCTTTTTTTTTTTTTTTAATTAACATTTCCTCACACTGATCAATGACCCTTGAGTAATAAACAATCAAAAGTTTATCTTCTGCAAATGAGTTACTCAGGAAATGAGGGTTTTGATCAAATGGTTTTACACACAATACTTTATGAGGACATGGCTCCAACTAGTCTTTATTGAGCACCTAAGAGATGCCAGGGACTGTGTTAGATGCTTTGTCTATTAGCCCATTTTACTTTCTGAGCTTCTGAACACATTCTGCACATTGAACAACAAGGTTATGACTTCTACCTCTTAATATACTTTGTTGGTCTCTTTAGATTCTTTCAATCTCAAGTTCACAAATATAACAGACCTATAGCTGCCTTAATTCATCATTTTGTTTGGCAGATAGTCTGTTTGAAAAGGTTTAAAAAGCAAAGAAGCCCAGGTAGGCAAATGGTATAAGCAGAAAACAATGCATGTTTGAGACTCCGCCCTGTCTTACCAGCTATAGGACCTCAGGGAAATCACTTCCAGTCTGTCAGATTTAGTTTTCTCATCTCTAAAACTGACCTAAGAACTTTTCCTCCTGCATTACAGGCAGCACAAATGTGATCATGATAATAACTCACTATTCAATGGCAAGGCATAAAATATTCTCATTAGGAAGAATAAATAAATTTAATTATCATCAAGAGGTTTTATAAATCCGGAAAATTCTTTGTCTATTTATAACAACACTATAATTTGATCAAATTTTGGTCCTTACTGTTGAACTCAGATCTTATCACTAAATTTCATTTCTTTACCATTAATGATCTTTAAAGTTGATTCTATTATGCAAAAGACTTTTCAAATGACTTAATTTCTTTTATTTTAGAGAGAGAAAAAAAGAGAGCACAAGCAGGGGAGAGGGACAGAGGCAGGGTGGGGAAGAGGGAAAGAGGGAGAGAGAGGGGGGGATTGAGAGAGAGACAGAGAGAGAGACAGAGAGAGAGAGAGAGAGAGAGAGAAAGAATCCCAAGCAGGCTCCATGCTCAGCACAGAGCCCAATTCAGGGCTCAGTCCCATGACCCTGGATCACGATCTGAGCCAAAACCAAGAGTCAGGCACTCAACCAACTGAGACACCCAGGCATCCCCAAAAGACCTAATTTTTAAAATTAAATACTGTCAAAGTGACCAGGAAAGCATGGCTGCCTAAAAAATACCTCATGGGTCAAGGAGGCATGCTGAGAGCTAGACTATCTCCACTTTTGTCCATGACCTTAAAATAATACTCCTGAGAATTAATAAACACATTCCTCTTGTTCATAGAACATGTCCAGCTAAATACAAGCTCAGGCATGTTGAATTCTTTGAGAACAATTCTATGAAAACATGTTATACCATTCTCATACTTAAATGTACATTCTATATTTTATGTATATAGAATATTTAAACATCATTCTATCATTGTTGACCTAAAATGTAACAGAAGCTCCAAAAGAGTCTGATAAAACCTGAGGGAAAACATCAAAATAAGGAATCAGTAAAGATGAATTATTTTTCCTAGTTACAATGATTTTCCTCTCATAGACTTACTCATGGATCTTACCTAAACTAGTTTGCTTATCCAGAATATTCATTTTCAGAATGTATTAATTAGGATAGCCTATTCGCTATAATGAGTAGGCCCAAAACACATAATGGCTCAAACACCATGTAAGTTATGTTTTGTTTCGTTCTTCATGTATGTTCACATAAAAGTACTCTACTGGTAAATACCTTGGTGGGGTTGTCCTTTTTCACACGGCTATTCACTGAACTAGATTGACAAAGTTCTGCTATTATCAAAACATGCCTTTCAAGGCCATGCTGGGATCATTTCCATTTAAGCTACCTGGAAAGAGGAAAGATTGTAAGTGAATACATGTGGAAGATTCTTAGGGGCCAGTCCCAGGAGTTGAAGACACCACTTCTCCTTGCATTTCATTGACTAGAACTCAGTCATACAGCCACATATCACTGCAAGAGAGGCTAGGAAATACATTCTAGCTGTGTTACCAGAAAAAAAAAAAAAAAAGGAAAACAGATTTATTGAGCAGCCGGCACACAGTGACATTTCCTGATTATCTACATGCAAGTTTTACAGATTTTTGGCAAACAGGATAAGCCGCTTTTTTTCCTCCACTGCTACATGTACAATAAATATTTACCAAGAATACACTAAATATGTTTTCTGTGCAAGCAATGACTTTGTGTATAGAAGTGTACTCCAGATTGGATGGAAAATCAAGCCCAACAAGTCAAATTCTTACTTATACCTCGAGTGACAAAATTGATGTTTCCACACTGACTTCATGTTTTCTGACCAAAAGAACTTCTCAAAACTTCAGTCTGTGAAAAATTAAAAAGATCCTTAACAGGATTCTTGTTCTATCAAAAATTGTATGACCTCTTGTAACGATCATATTCTTTGTCACACACTCAGCCAGGACATTTTGAAGGAGTACAGTGCTTTTGTTTGAGGGAGAGGGGACAGAAGATGAGGCCATCCTACATCATGGTTGACGCAGAAATACTTTATTCAGCTTGGAATAAAGCAATATATTTCAAATGCACAAAAGGGCTATATGTGTATCAATGAAGTACAAGTTTCAAGAAATATCATTTGTGAATCACTGAAACTTTCCATTTATTAACTTAAAAAACAGACCTTGAAGGGAAGATGGCAGAGTAGGAGGATCCTAAGCTCATCTCATCTCACAGATACAATCAGATAACATCCACGTCAGTGTAAATAACCCAGAAAATGACCCAAAGCCTGGCAGAACAGACTCTCAACAGCTAAATGTAGAGAAGAGGCCACATTATAGAGGGTAGGAAAGGCAGAGATGGGATTGGGAGTTAAATGGACCTATGAGACTGTCCACAGGAGAAAAGAACACTGGCAGAATAGAGAGGGGGTGAAAAACAGATCCTCACACCATGTATCCCAGATACGGTGAACCCGCACAGGGAAGATGAATCCCCATAACATTTGCCTTTGAAAACCAGAAAGGCCAAATTTCACAAGTTCTTACAATCCATGGGGGTTTAACATCTTTAACTTTAAAAATCTCAGAGGGAACAGTATAGCAATGTAGGCCTACCTCAAGAAGCCAGAAAAATCTCAAATAAAACAACCTTACCTTTGACCTAAGAAGCTAGAAAAAAGAACAACAAACAAAACCCAAAATCAGTAGGAGGAAGGAGATAATAAAGATTAGAGCAGAAATAAATGAAATAGAAATTTGAAGAAAAAAAATAGTACGTATCAATAAAACCAGGAGTTGGTTCTTTGAAAAGATCAACTAAATTGATAAACATTTAGCCAGATGCATAAAAAGTGGGGGGGGGGGAGTGGCTCAAATAAACAAAATCACAAATAAAAGAGGAGAAATAACAACTGACACCACAAAAATACAAAAGATTATAAAAGAATATTAGGAAAAATTATATGCCAAAAAATTGGACAACCTAGAAAAAAAATGGATAAATTCCTAGAAACATATAACCTATCAACACATAAGCAGGAAGAAATACAAAATGTGAATGGACCGATTACAAGCAATGATATCAAATCAGATATCAAAAAACTTCCAGGGCGCCTGGGTGGCTCAGTTGGTTAAGCATCCAACTCGATTTCAGCTCAGGTCATGATCTCACAATCATGAGATCAAGCTCCACCTTGGGTTCAACACTGGGCATGAAGCCTGCTAAAATTTCTCTCTCTCTTCCTCTGCCCTTCCCTCCAGGAAAAAACAAAAAACAAAACAATAACAACAACAAAAACCTCCCAAGAAACAAAGTCCAGGACCACATGGCTTCACAAGTGAATTCTACCAAACATTTAAAGAACAATTAATATCTATTCTTCTCAAACTATTCAATAAATAAAAGAGGAAGGAAAACTCCCAAATTCATTCTATAAGCCAGCATTTCCCTGATGCCAAAAACAGCTAAAGACACTATAAGAAAAGAGACCTACATGGCAATATCTCTTATAAACATTGATGCAAATATCCTCAACAAAATATTAGAAACTTATTCCAATAATACATTAAAAAAATCATTCACCACAATCAAGTGGGCTTTATACCTGGGATATAAGACTGGTTCAATATTTGCAAATCAATCAATGTGATATATCACATCAATAATTGAAAGGATAAAAACCATATGATCATCTTAATTATTGCAGGAAAACATTTCACAAAGTACAACATCCATTCATGATAAAAAAAACCCTCAACAAAGTAAGTTTAGAGGAAACATACCTTAACATAATAAAGGCATAGATGACCCACAGCTAACATCATACTCATTGGTGAAAAAGTAAGAGCTTTTCCCCTAAGGTCAGGAACAAGACAAGGATGTCCGTTCTCAGAACTTTCACTCAACATAGTACTGAACTCCTGGCCACGGCAATTACACAACATAAAGAAATAAACAACACCCAGATTGGTAAGGAAGAAGTAAAACTTTCACTGTTTGCAGCTCACATGATACCATATATAGAAAACCCTAAAGACTCCACCAAAAAACAACTAGAACTAATAAATGAATTCAGTAAAGTCTTCAGATGAAAATCAATATACAGAAATCCACTGCATTTCTATACACTGAAAATGAAGTAGCAGAAAGAGAAATTTTAAAAAACAGTCGCATTTACAACTGCATCTAAAATAATAAAATACCTAGGAATAAACATAACCAAGGAGATGAAAGACCTGTGTTCTAAAAACTACAAAATATTGATTTAAAAAAACTGAAGAGAACACAAATGGAAAGATATTCCATGCTCATGGATTAGAAAAACAAATATTGTTAAAATGTTCATGCTACCCAAAGCAACCTACAAATTTAATGCAATCCCTATCAAAATACCAACAGCGTTTTTCACAGAACTAGAACAAATAATCCTAAAATTTATATGGAACCACAAAAAACCCTGAGTAGACAAAGCAGTCCTGAAAAAGAAAAATACAACTGGAGGTATCGTAATCCCAGATTTCAAGAAACACTACACAAAACTGCAGTAATCAAAACAATACAGTACTGGCCCAAAAACAGACATAAATCGATGGAACAGGATAGAAAACCCAGAAATAAACCCATGATTATATTATGTGGGAAAACTGCATAGTTCTATGCAAATGAATGAAATTGGACTGCTTTCTTACACAACAATAGACTCAAAATGAATTAAGGACCGAAGTGTGACACCATGACAATCCTAGAAAAGAGCACAAGCAGTAATTTCTCTGACATTGACTGGAACAATATTTTTCTAGAGATGCCTCCTGAGGCAAGGGAAACAAAAGCAAAAATAAACTATTGGGACTATATCAAAATAAAAAACTTCTGCACAGTGCAGAAGACAATCTTCAAAACTAAAAGGCAGCCTGTGGAATGGGAGAAAATATTTGCAAATGATATATCCAATAAAGGGTTAGCATCCAAAACAGAGAAAGAACTTAGAGAACTCAACACACACACACACACACACACACACACACACACACACACACACACATATAAATCCAATTTAAACATGGGAGAAGACATGAACAGACATTTCTCCAAAGACATATAGATGGCCAACAAACACATGGAGAGATGTTCAACATCACTCATCATCAGGGAAACGTGAATCAAAATCACAATGAGATACTACCTCACACCTCTCAGAACGGCTAAAATCAACAACACATACTAGCAAGGATATGGAGAAAAAAGAACCCTTGTGCACTGTTGGTGGGAGTGCAAACTAGTATAGCCAATGTGGAAAAAACACTACGAAGGCTCCTTCAAAAATTAAAAATAAAATTGCCATATGATCCTATAATTCCGATCCTACTGGGCATTTGCCCAAAGAATGCACAAACACTAGTTTGAAAAGATATAGGCACCCCTATGTTTATTGCAGCATTATTTGCAATAGCCAAATTATGAAAGCAGCCCAAATGTCCATGGACAGATGTATGGATAAAGATGTGGTATACATATGCAATGGAATATTACTCAGCCATTAAAAAAGAATGAAATCTTTGCAACAACATGAATGGATCTAGAGAGTATAATGCTAAGTAATAGAAATCAGTCAGAGAAAGACAAACAGCATATTATCTCACTCATATGCAGAACTTAAGAAACAAAACATATTTAAAAAAGAGACAAACCAAGAAACACATTCTTAACTATAAAGAATAAGCTGATGATTATCGGGGGGGGGGGGGGCGATGCATGAAGTAGGTGAAGGGGATTAAGAGTACACTTATCAGGGCATCTGGGTGGCTCAGTCAGTTAAGCATCCAACTCTTGATTTTGGCTCAGGTCATGATCTCACCATTCACGGGATCGAGCACCGCAGCAAGCTCTGCGTTGACAGCGCAGAATCTCCTTGGGACTCTCTCTCTCAACTCTCTCAATAAATAAATAAACAATAAAAACTTTTTTTAAAAAAAAAGAGAGAATACACTTATCATAATGAGCACGAAGTAATATATAAAATTGTTGAATCACTATATTGTACACCGAAACTAATATAATACTGTGTGTTTACTATACTTGAATTTAAAAAAACAGGGGCCACAATTTTATAACCCACTAATGGGTCACAAATGAAGATTTAAAAACTCACAGTATATTGGGGCACCTGGGTGGCTCAGACGGTTAAGCGTCTGACTTCAGCTCAGGTCATGATCTCGTGGTTCGTGGGTTCGAGCCCCGCATCAGGCTCTGTGATGACAGCTCAGAGCCTGGAGCCTGTTTCAGATTCTGTGTCTCCCTCTCTCTCTCTCTCTCTGACCCTCCCCTGTTCAGGCTCTGCCTCTCTCTCTCAAAAATCAATAAACGTTAAAAAAAAAATTTAAAAACCCATTGTGTAAATAATGGAGCAAGGGCTTTGTATTGTATAGAGTTACACTCCCATCCTTGAGGCAAGTTGATATATTTTTAGTTTTTGGATTTTTTATTTTAAAATTATCTTATTATTTGGTGACATTATGAATTAAGAAATAATTTGTAATGCAACTGTTACATGTAAGCTATTCAGTAAGTGCTGGTCTCCCAATAAATATTAGACTTTTCTTATTCTCCCCTATTTTCACCATTTTCCCTTTGTTTTTACACTCTCTCACTATGCTAGGGATGTGATAAACTAGGATCGGAAACAAGGACTATCACTTTGATCTAAAAACTAGATACTATGTTTGGGCTCGTTGTCTGGATAATCATGGCAATTCCTAGCTCAACTGTCTTGGTAGTTTTTCCCATGAACTTGTTCTAGTGTTTTGTTTTTGTTTTCTGTGAAACACAGAATATGTTAAGTATCATAGTCATGATTGGTGTCATTCACTGATATTTCAGGTGGTCTTCCATCCAGGCACACAATAGGGTTTACACTCCCTTCTCACCCTCTTGGAAGTGAATTTGAGTAGAGGTGACATGAGCTACTTCCCAAGGAAGCCTTTAAGACCTACCAACAATTTTCCCTTTCCTTCACATTATCACAATGACCAGCGACATTTCACGTATGGAGGTTCCATCAGCTCCCCTCTGAGTGAAAACAGCTAGGACCAGAGCCCCTGAAATGGGCATATAGCAAGTCCTTCAAAATAATTTTTTTCTAAGACACTGAGAGTTGGGCATTATTACCACAGTGTAGCCTAGTGTATTTACTGATGAAAAATCTAATGTTCCTTTACTGATATAAGTAATTGTATTAGTTTACTATGGTTGCTATAACAAAGTACCACAAACTGGGTGACTTTAAACAACAGAAATTTATTTTCTCATAAATCTGGTGGCTAGAAGTCGAAGATCAATGTGTTGCAGGATTGGTTTCTTCTGAGGTGTCTCTCCTTGGCTTACAGAGGGGCCATGTTTTCCCTGTGTCTTCATATGGTCTTCTTTCTGTACCTGTGTCCTAATCTCTTCTTAGAAGAACACCAGTTATGTTGGACTCAGGCTCACTCTAATGACCTCATTTTAATTCAATGACCTCTTCGAAGACCCTGTCTGCAAATACAGTCACATAATGAGATACTGGAGATTAGGATCCCACCATGTGAATCTAGGGGGGACACAACTCAGCACATAACAGTAATCGTTCACTTGGTCTAAGGTGAATTATTTTGTATCACTTACCTTAAGGCCAAGCAAAAATGTAAACCTTGAGTGTCACCTCAAGTTTGACCAGGGTCTGATAATTAATTTGACATGATACCCCATGAGTATCTAAACCAATTTACTTTATCAGTTTGGGTCATAAACACATGGGCATTTGTTACTCTTCTTCATGGACCATCAATAAATATCCAACACTTGCATACATCTAGATCCAAAACAACCACAGAAATATGAATAATTGATCAAATAAAGAACTTTTTTCATTTCATTTAAAAGAATGTAACTTCTAGGAAAGCAAGGACCTCATTTTTTTTCTCATTAAACAAAGACTGTCTCATGGCAGGTACTCAAATGAATAAATAGATGAATTTATGAATGAGAATTAAAAACCCAAAAAGCTGCCACTGAATTGCTTTGCAGAGCCTAGTTATATTAAATATAACTTCCCCCAAATGAGACTTTTATCTGAGGATTTGGTATAAACACTAGAGATAGTATGTCTCAGAAGGAAACGTCCTTGTAGAATGTTATACAAACACTTTCACAAATTCTTACCTACTCTTCTTTATCACTCCTCTTCTATTGATAATGGATGGGTAGGGGAGCCTGGGTGGCTCAGTCAGTTAAGCATCCAACTCCAGCTCAGGTCATGATCTTGCAGTCTGTGGGTTCAAGCCCTGCATCAATCTCTATGTTGACAGCCTAGAGCCTGGAGCCTGCTTCTGATTCTGTCTCTCTCTCTCTCTCTCTTTCTCTCTCTGCCCCTCCCCCGCTCGGCCTCACCCTCTCTCTCTCTCTCAAAAATAAAATAAACATTAAAAATTTTTTAAAGAAAGGATTGAAAGTAAAAAAGGTTTCTGGTGTTCTGAAAGGCAGCCAAATTTGAAATATAGAAAGAATGTCAAACAAAACAAAGGAATGGTCACTAGTAGAATGACACTATGTGGTAAGAATAGCAACAATACATGATGCAACATCTTTGGCCGCTCGCACCATCTCTGCAAGAGCAATGAGTCATGGGCATTTCTCTGACCTAGTGGGTGGATGGGGGGAGGAAGGGCAGCTCTCTCTTCCAATGCTACCATGAGAATGTGTCTGATTTTTTTTCATTTCAGGTCTTTTTTTCCTTCATTTTAAAACTCCTGTTGTTTTATAAGTTTTAACTTGTCAATATGACTTGAATATGGAAGAGGCAGTACAGTCAATTTAAGAAAGAACTGAACTGGAAGTCAGGAGCCTGGTTTTCCGGTTCATCTCTATGATAAATTAGCTAAATGCTCTTGAGTGAGCCATATAACTTCTCCGGGCCCAGTTTCTTCAGTTATAAAACCAGAAGCCCAACACAAGAGCTACCGATGCTCTTCTCTGGTTGAAGTAATGGGTGGGGGGAAGGCACAGTCTGGCTCCTTTGGCCTATTTGCCCCCAGATCTTCACTCAGCATCATCAGGTTCCATGGGCCCTTTCTAGGAACCCAGTGCCCCTCACACCACTGAAAACAACTTAACTAGGAGCTCTAAATGGTCTTGGGCACCTGGCTGGCTCAGTAAGCTGAGTGTCTGACTCTTGGTTTCAGCTCAGGCCATGATCTCACGGTTCATGAATTCAAGCCCCACATAAGACTCTGTGCCGCCAGCACAGAGCCTGCTTGGGATTCTCTCTACCCCTCCCCCACTCATGCTGTGTCTTTCTCAAAATAAATAAATAAACTTAAAAAAAAAAGTTCTAAAAAAAAAAAAGTATCTTCAAAGAGCAAACATTTTACATTTTTCTGAAGTCTGATTTATAATTTTAAATCACATTATGGATCATGCTTATGTTGTCAGACCTACAAAATCTTTGTCTAACCTACGATCACAAAGATTTGTTCCTATGTTTTCCCCTAGAAATTTATAGTTTTTGTTTTACATTAATGTCCATTATCCATTTTGAGTTAATTTTGTGTATCATGTGAGATAAGGATCTGTTTAATTTTTTCTTTTTACTCTGCTTACCAAAATATTGCAGTTTATTAAAATATTGTAGTTTATTGGGGCGCCTGGGTGGCTCAGTCGGTTAAGCGTCCGACTTCAGCTCAGGTCACGATCTCGCGGTCCGCGAGTTCGAGCCCCGCGTCGGGCTCTGGGCTGATGGCTCAGAGCCTGGAGCTTGCTTCCGATTCTGTGTCTCCCTCTCTCTCTGCCCCTCCCCCGTTCATGCTGTGTCTCTCTCTGTCTCAAAAATAAATAAACATTAAAAAAATAAAAAAATAAAAAGTTCTATAGGGTCGTCTCACCAACTAAAATGCTGCCACTTATATGAGTTTTTCTCTTGTCATTAAGTTCTTGAGTATAAGCTTAAGTCCCTTTTGTAAAGTTTACCTGGAAAATCAAATATGCCTAATTCTGGCACTACTGTATGCTTTCCCAAACATTGGGGCATCTACTCCTCCCTCTTCCTAAAATGTATTCCGTTCCCTTTTATTCTCCCTTTCTATAACACATTCACTACTGCTGCCAGGAAAACTCCTTTTCAACTTTAAAAATCCTGTTCAGGGTTTCCCACCTCCAGAGTAAGCCTTCCCTGAGGACTATTCAACTCTCTGGTTCTCGAACCAATTCCTCCATTTTACCACCCCTCTTCCATGTTCACCTCTCGTAGTACATGGACTTCAGTGCCTTATGATTATTTATGTACCACTGCCTTCCTCTGGCGTGAGGAAGAAACTGTGTCATGTTCATCTTTATACCTCTATTCTCCACACCTAACGCTGCCCTTAGTGGTTATCAATATGCACTCGAAAGAGATTTATTGGACTAAAGAGATATTCTAGACATAAAGCAACTCTGTAACAGGAATACACGAAGCTTGTTAAAGGTGACACTGAGTTCACGGAAGCCCCCATACGGAGTTGAGTTCCCTGATCTAACAACAACCAGATCTGACTTTTTTTCCCTAACAGATTGAACATTAGGAGAGTGGGATAGGACTAAAGGTAGGTTAAAGAGAGATTTTTAGCATTGCTACATCACAAGTGAGAAAGAGTATTCTTCCTTGTAAAAGTTTTGCTTTATTTATTCCCCTTTAGTTGTCTTATTTCTGGGAAATTGAGAATTCTTATTTGAAGGTCAATTTTTTTTTTCTGGAGGACCCACCATGGCCTTGAGCATGATGTCCTAGAACAAACTATTCCCTGGAGAGATCTGAATGAGGAGACAGAAACAAGGTCATTTTCAAAACAGCCTCAAAATTTAGCCTGCCTCCAAGTCTCTTCCCAGAAGCAAGACCCAAAGGCTAAAAAGAAGTGCTCTAGGTTAAACCACTAATTCCCTAAATGCAGTTGCACATCCTACCTAATCATTGCTCATTATTAAACTGTGGAATACGTTGACTTTTATCTGGGGGTGAGGTGGAATGGAACCATAAAAGCATGCTATTAGTGCTAATTACACTTTGCCTTTCACCTCGTCAGCAGAGCAAAGCTAAAATTTAAAGTCCTTGACAGAAAGGCAGTTTGACTGCGCACCCTTTATTTTAGTAGCCTAGGTTTTTTTCAGTTTTACTAGCAGAGAAAAGACTCAAGTGGTTGAGGATAGAATGTCAAAACGAAAATACTGCCATCGTTATAGTCTGCGGCAGCTGACTTAGCCATCATCTGAGAAGCGGCAACATCCTGGCGGGAGAATTTACATCACTTAGTGAGAAAGTCCTGACTTGTCCTGGAAATTAGTGATGATCTAACAACAACCAGATCTGTGATGAATGTGGTGAATTCACTTAAACAGGAAGCTCTGTGAAGAGCGGAGGGTGGAGCGGGCCTGGTGGACACTGTGAATTTTATTATTTTTTTTTATTTTTATTTAAATTCCAGTTAGTTAACATACAGCATTATTAGCTTCAGGTGTACAATACAACGATTTAACGCTTCCATACAATACCCAGTGCTCATCACAACAAGTGTACTCCTTAATGCCCATCACCTATTTTACCCATCCCCCATCCACCTCCCCTCTGGTAACCATCAGTTTGTTTCATAGTTAAAAGTCTGTCTCTTGGTTTACCTCTGTCTCTTTTTTTTCCCCTTTTTTCATTTGTTTTGTTTCTTAAATTCCACATAGGAGTGAAATCGCATGGTATTTGTCTTTCTCTGCTGTATTTCGCTTAGTATAATACTCTCTAGCTCCACCTATGTTTTGCTAATGGCAAGATTTCATTCTTTTTGATGGCTCAGTAATATTCCAGTGTGTGTGTGTGTGTGTGTGTGTGTGTGTGTGTGTGTGTGTACACACACCATATTTTCTTTATTCATCAGTTGATGGACACGTGGGCTCTTTCCATAATTTGGCCATTGTAGACAATGCTGCTATAAACATCATGGTGCATGTATCACTTTGAAAAAGTATTTTTGTATTTTTTCTGTAAATGCCTAGTAATACTATTGGTGGATCATAGGATAGTTCTATTTTCAACTTTTTGAGGAAACTCCACATTGTTTTCCAGAGTGGCTACACCAGTTCACATTCCCACCAACAGTGTAAGAGGGTTCCCCTTTCTCCACATCCTTGACAACACCTGTTGTTTCTTGATTTTAGCCATTCTGACACGTGTGAGGTGACATCTCATGGTAGTTTTAATTTGTACTTCCCTGATGATGAGTGACCTTGAACACCTTTTCATGTGTCTGTTGGCCATGTGGATGTCTTCTTTGGAAAAATGTCTGTTTGTGTCTTCTGCCCACTTTTTATTGGTTAATTCTTTTTTTGAGTGTTGAGTTTTATAAGCTCTTTATAGATTTTGGATACTAACCCTTTATCTGATATGTCATTTGTAAATATCTTCTCCTATTCCATAGATTAGCTTTTAGTTTTTTTTATTATTTCCTTTGCTGTGCATAAGCTTTTTATTTTGATGAAGTTCCAATTGTTTATTTTTGCTTTTATATCCCCTGCTTCAGGAGACATATCTAGAAAGAAGTTATGGCTAATGTCAAAGAAGTTACTGCCTGTGTTCTCTAGAATTTTGATGGTTTCCTATCCCACATTTAGGTCTTTAATCCATTTTGGATTAATTATTGTGTATGGTATAAGAAAGTGGTCCAGTTTCATTCTTTTCCATGCTGCTGTCCAGTTTTCCCAACATCATTTGTTGAAGAAACTTTTTCCCATTAGATATTCTTTCCTACTTTGTCAACGATCAATTGACCATGGAGTTGCGGGTTTATTTCTGGGTTTTCTATTCTGTTCTATTGATCTATGTGTGTCTATTTTTGTGCTAGCACCATACTCTTTTGATTACTACCACTTTACAATATGACTTGAAGTCCAAAATTGTGATGTTTCCAGATTTTCTTTGCTTTTTCAAGGATCCTTTGGCTATTCAGGGACTTCTGTGGTTCCATACAAATATTAGGATTGTTTGTTCTAGTTTTGCAAAAAAAAAAAAAAAAAAAAAAAATGCTGGTGGTATTTTGATAGGAATTGCATTAAATCTGTGTATTTCTTTGGGTGGTATAGACATTTTAACAATATTTGTCCTTCCAATCTATGAGCATGGAATGTCTTTCCATTTCTTTATGACACCTTCCATTTCATCAATGTTTTATAGTTTTCAGAGTACAAGTCTTTCACCTCTTTGATTAGGTTTATTCCTAGGTATCTTATTATTTTTTGGCACAATGGTACATGGGATTGATTCCTTGATTTCTCTTTCTGCTGCTTCATTATTGCTGTATAGATATGCAACAGATTTCTGTACATTGATTTTGTAATCCTACAACTTTGCTGAATTAGTGTATCAGTTCTAGCAGTTTATTCAGAGTCTTTCGGGTTTTCTACACAGAGTATCATGTCATCTGCAAATAGTGAAAGTCTGACTTCTTCCTTGCCTATTTGGATGCCTTTTATTCCTTTTTGTTGTCTGACTGCTGAGGGTAGGACTTCCAATTCTATATTAAATAACAGTGGTGAGAGTGGACATCTCTGTCTTGTTCCTGATCGTAGGGGAAAAGCTCTGTTTTTCCCCAGTGAGGATATCACCTGTAGGTTTTTCATATATGGACTTTATTGTTTTATGTTTCCTCTAAACCTACTTTCTTCAGGGTTTTATCATGTCGAACACTTCCTCTGCACCCACTGAAAGGATCAAACGGGTTTTTTTTTACATTTATTTATTTTTGAGAGATAGAGTGAGACAGAACACAAGTGGGGGAGGGGCAGAGAGAGAAGGAAAGAATCTGAAGCAGGCTCCAGGCTCCAAGCAAGCATTCGGCACAGAGCCCAATGTGGGGCTCGAACCCACAAACCGTGATATCAGGACCTGAGCCAAAGTCAGTCACCCAACCAACTGAGCCACCCAGGCACCCCAAGGATCAAATGGTTCTTATCCTTTCTGTTATTAAGTAGTATATAACATTGACAGATTTGCAAATATTGAACCACCCTTGCAACCCAGGAATAAATCCCACTTCATTATGTGAGTTATTTCTTTTAATGTATTGTTGGATTCAGTTTACGAGTATTTTATTGAGAATTTTTGCATCCATGTTTGTGAGGGATACTGGCCTGTTAAATTGTAGAGTCACAAATAAACTGACAACAATATCTTGACCTCCTTATTCCTTGACCAGTGCAGACAAAGTTGCAGGTAAGAGGTCAAAGCAAGGTGACTTAGGAAAAAATATAGATCTTCCTATTGGAAATTGGAAATCCCCATGGATTGGGTAGGAGGAAAGCAGCTGATTAAGATGAAATGCAATAATACAGCAACAGGATATCAATTTGTCAATCTGGTTTCACTAAGTCTTATACCAATTTTTTTTAAACTTTCTTACTTAAAAAAAAAAGAATATTTTAATCCACGCAAATGGTTTTGATTATGTCCTATATCTGTGTCCTTTATATTAGTGGTAAAGAGTGCCAGGCCCTTACTAAGCTTTGAACATCGATTACCTCATTGAATCATCACAAGATTAGCTCTGCTGTGCCAATAAGGCACAGAACTGTTAAGGAATTAATCCAATTTTCCTTGGATAAGTTGTTTTGGAGTAAATGAGTTTGGTAAATAAAATTTATTTGGAGTAAATAAATTAGACTCCAAAGTCAATACTTTGCTGCTTTCATAGGAAAAATGGGAAAGATACAGACTTTGTATGAATCTCTAAGGACCATGTGAAATGAACATTAGGAAAAATACATTTTATTAGCGTGTGCCGAGCATCTTCAAAGAGGAAATAACATAATTGGTCATAACCACCAAAAAAGGGGTTTTTTTGATTAACTCTCCCAGGGTCTTTTAAATATCCTAAGGAGACCCAAACCCTGAAAATGATGGCATTTGTCTCAGAACATCATAAAATAGGAATGTAGATGTGGATGCCATTTAAAGTAGAAAAAAACTTTCCTCTCAGAAAATATACTTGCACTCTGTGTGTACATCCAAAGCTTTAGCAGGACAGATAGTAGATACATGTGAGGGGCTGAATGTTTTTGTCCCTTCAAAATTCACATATCGAAGCTCCAATGCCCAGCATGGCTGTATTTGCTTTTTTTAATATATATTTTATATTATACATGTATGTATATATACATGTATTATACATGTAAAGTTGCTACTTTACATACATTAAACATAATACTCATTCTAGGGAATTATCTTACATGGTTATGGAATTGGCAGATCCAAAATCTGCAGGGCTGATTTCGAACATGGCTATATATTTGGAGATGGAGCCACTGAGGAAGTAATTAAAGTTAAATGAGTTCATAAGGGTGGAGTCCTGATCCAGTAGAATTAGATTTCTCATAACAAGAGGCACCTAAGAGGAGCGCCTGAGTGGCTCAGTCAGTGAAGCCTCCAGCTTTGGCTCAGGTCATGATCTCAAGGTTTGAGAGTTCAAGTCCTGTGTTGGGCTCTGTGCTGACAGCACAGAGCCTGGAGCCTGCTTAGGGTTCTGGGTCTCCCACTCTCTCTGCTCCCCCACTCAAAATTAAACATTAAAAGAAATTTCTTTTTTTTTTTTTTTAAAGAAGAAGAGGTGCCGGAGAGGTCAAGGAAAGGCCATGTGAGGACACAGCCAGGAAGCCAGCTGCCACCAGAAAATGAACCCCGCTGGGCACTCGATCTTGGATTTTCCAGCTCCCAGAATTGTGAGAAGACGAATTTTTATTGTTTAAGCCACCCAGTTTGTGGCATTTCATTATGATGGCCTGAGCAGACAAACACAATGTAATATTTGGAGAAATCACATGTTCAAGTTTTTACTTTAATATTTTTGATTGTTAGTCATTCCTTTTGTTTGTTGCAAACAGAGGGAGACCTTGGTATTAAGTCTCGAAAATCTAAGAAAAACATCAAAGACCAAATAAATAATACTCAGCACTAATTCATTCCTTTCTATAATTTTAGAAAAGTACATCATATTTTATTTCATGTCAGTAGCTTTATTCAGTTCCTGGAATACCACGATCTCCTAGGGGATGAGCAGGACCCACCGGACTGAGAAGAAAAGTCCTAAGCTTTGTTAGTTTGAGAACACCTTCTGCTATGAAAGCTTTCATGTTTTTAAGTTGTTGTTCATTTTGAAAATAATTTTATAAATAACCAATATTTACTGGAAACTTCTAGGGAATAAATTTACCCTTGATACCTACCCACACATGTTATGAACACTCTGGAAGAATTATAGTCAACAGGTATGTATCCTGTTTATATTATCCTTCTTTATAGAGGATATAGACACTTCAGAGCATGGATATAGAGTCTGAGTCCGTGCTGGACTCTGTCACAAACTCTTTGTCAATTCAAGAAAAGACTGCTCTTCCTGGTGTCAAAAGAGAAATGATATGAATCCATATTGCCTACCAACTCTAGGATTTGTTATATTAAATGTATTTTTACGTGATATTAGAGCGTGGGCTTTCCCAAAGACAGAGTAACATGAATGTCAGTACCAAGCAGCCCCTAGTATAGGTGGAACAGTATGATCTGTGTGGAACTCAATTTATTTGTAGGTCTAAACTAAATTTTTTAAAAAGGGGAGTACCTGGGTGGCTCAGTTCTTTAAGCTCTGACTCTTGATTTCAGCTTAGGTCATAGTCTAACTGTTCATGGGTTCAAGCCCTGCATCAGGCTCTGCAATGTCAGTGCAGAGCCTGCTTGGATTCTCTGTCTCCCTCTCTCTCTCCCTTTCACCCCTTCAAAAATAAAATAAACATTTTTTAATTAATTAATTAATTAATTAATTAAATAAGCAAACAAACTCAACAGGAATACTGGAAAATTTTCCAGAGCTGAACTCCTAACCCACAAATCAACAAGTTAGTCACCATGGATCTGGCACCAACCGTGTAATCAGAGCAACCATGATTTTACTTGGTACTATTTCTAGGAATGGAAGAAAAGGAAAAACTGAGACCAGGTTTACTATGTGACCTACTGTTCTTATATATTTTCTTCTGTTTACTCCCAGATCTTTGGAGTGAAAGATTAGCTTGAATCCTCCCCATTCCTTGGAGTCTTGGAACACACAAACAGAAAGAAAACAAAGTGTGAGATGGAAAACAGCTGCTCTTTACTATAAACCCAAATCTAGGAGTCTAGGGCTAATGCTGTAACACAGAGCAAACTTAAGAGCATAATTCTTCAGGTTTACTCACTGGCATTACAAAATAATAAAACCTGGTTGCTTCTCTGTAAGGTTACTTTTTAAGGTATTTTAAAAAGAGGTGGTAACAGGGGTGCCTGGGTGGCTCAGTCGGTTAAGTGTCTGACTTTGGCTCAGGTCATGATCTTGTGGTTCTTGGGTTCAAGTCCCACTTTGGGCTCTGTGCTAACAGCTCAGAGCCTGGAGCCTACTTTGGATTCTCTGTCTCCCTCTCTCTCTGTCCCTCCCCTGCTTGTAGTCTGTCCCTCTCTCTCAAAAATAAATAAACATTAAAAAATTGTTAATAAGATAAATTAAATTAAATTAAATTAAATTAAAAGAGGTAGTAACAAATGCTTCTGGAGTACATTGTTTTTAGCTAGGTAACATGCTATGACAGAAAAACAATTGCAACCCCACCAGCAGCTCCTATTCCCCAAGTACTACAGGCCACAAAGAACATGTCACACTGTGGTTTCAAACTCTATATAAAACTGTAAATGAGGGGCACCTGGGTGGCTCAATCAGTTAAGCATCTGACTTCGACTCAGGTCACGATCTCATGGCTTGTGAGTTCGAGCCCCGCATCGGGCTCTGGGCTGATAGCTCAGAGCCTGGAGCCTGTTTCGCATTCTGTGTCTCCCTCTCTCTGCCCCTTCCCTGTTCACACTCAGTCTCTGTCTCTCTCAAAAATAAATAAGCATTAAAAAATTTTTTTCTTAATAAAAAAACACTGTAAATGAGACAGCTTCATACTAGAGTTTCATCATGGATTCTCTCATTGGGTTCCACACTTTGGGGCAAATTACTTGATATCTGAGAGTCTTTGTTTCCTTGTTGTAAAATGGGAATAATAATGTCTTTCTCAGTACTGCTATAAGAATAACAGAAAGAACATTTGCAGGTATATCAAGTCAACGTTCAGGAAACAGAAACTACTGTACAGGTTTCAAACAGAGAGGGCATGACTGCAGGGAGTTGGCTACGATGACATAAGTAAGGTTGCAGGGCACAAGAGAGGTGTCGACAGTGCCACCATAAGCAAGCTGCTACCACCACTGCTGTCGCCTCCTACTACTACCTCTTTCCCTAGTAGTAGGGAAAGAATCCAGGAGACCGCACCCCCACTGAGGAGTCCACACACACTGTCACAGATGCTGCGAAAGGCACTGCTGCTTCCGCCATTGGAACTGATCTGCCACCACTTAGCGAGAATCCAGGCACTGACATCACCACTGAGGAGCTGGCTCTCCCACCGCAGCTCCTCTCCCAGGTGCTTCCAAAAGCATGGGGGTCAATGGCTTCCTTCTTCCTCCTCCCTACCAATCTCCTACCAAGACGCCATGCAGGACCATCCATAAACCAGGTCTCTATTTTTCTTCTTCTACCAATTGATCAGAGGAAGCAAGTCAGAAGCTATTTCTCAAAGGGACAGCGCTTGCTTGCAGTGAAGGCCATGACTTTGCTCCACACTACCCATGACACATTAGGTGTGGATTGAGAGAAGATGATAGCCATAAAGCAGAAGTAGGAGTTCTAGAAGTCTGAGCCACTGGTCATACAACTTACTCTGTATTTTTAGGATCTGATCAAGTCTAATCTCATACACCCTGCTTCCACTTAATAATGTCTGGGTGGCTCCTTCAGTTAAGCATCCAACTCCTGATTTCGGCTCAGGTCATGATCTCATGGTTCATGAGATGGAGCCTCGCATCAGGCTCTGTGCTGACAGTGCAGAACCTGCTTGGGATTCTCTCTCTCCCTCTCCCTCTCTCTCCCTCCCAAAATAAATAAATAAACCTTAAAAAATGATAAGAATTCTGTTGCCATGCCCTTGTTTAATGCTTGGTGGATCAGATAATACCCAGTTTACAATGGGCGTTTGGGATACCCAATGATCTGATCAAGCATTGGCTTTACCAGGGCCCAAAAAGCATACCAGGAACTCTTTCTAGAGGGACAGTGTAGTTTGTAGGCGAGGGCACAGCTTTTTTCCCATGACCCTCAGGATCTGCCATTGAAGTTCATTTTAAAGCATAGAGCATCCTATGAGCTCTTCCTAATCAGTGACAAGCCACTTGGACCCAACCACTGAATCTGCTGGTCATAAAATCCAAATGGCAGAGCCTTGATTTTCAAAAGCAGTAATTCTCAAACTTTAATGTTCATCAGAACTACCCTGAGGGATTGTTAAAACACAGATTAATCCACCCCTAATTTCTGATACAGTAGGCCTCGGATGGGGCTGAGGCTGGAGAACTTTCACACGTTCCCATGTGGCATTGATGCTGCCAGTCCAGGAAAAACGCCTTGTGAATCACGGTCTAGGTCACGGAAAGTAGCTGTTACTTAGCAAACACCAGGATCAGTCAGCATGGTATAATCTATGTAATGGATCATCATGTTATATAGAAAGCTGAGATAACCAAGGTCCTCACAGACTAGATGAGGATCAAGAGAACATGAGAATTAACAAAGCCTTGAGTGAAGGTGTACTTCTGTCCTTACCAGATGGAAGCAAACTATTCCTTGTAAGTTGGTATAGAAAGGGAAAAAAATTTTTTTGCCAGGTCAATAGGTATATAACTTCTTCCAAAGGCTATACTGGTTTCTCTAAATCTTGTATTTATAATTTGTAATCGGCATTTATAATTGGATTTATCACATGATCACATTTATAGAATTCTACATTCTCCAAGATCCATCTGCCTTTTTCTCAAAAGGCAGTATTAATTAGGTTGGTGATAAGAATTAATACTTTTACATTTTTCAAAAATTCAATGGTGAAATTAATTAATCTCTATGACTCCCCGCATGGATGAGATAATGCTTTTAGTTTATATCTTGGTCAGGATGGGAAGTTTCAAGGGCTTCTGCTTGGTCTTTTCTATAATAATAGCCCTCAATCCACAGTTCGCAAATCCATAGTGAGGATTCTACCTATTCTATTACCAAAAATGTCATTTCAACATGCATTTGAGAATTGTGAAAATCACAATAACATGGTTTCATGAACCTTCTGGACCCACTGTGAGATCTAATCAGCTCCAAACTCCATATACTTTTATCGGACTACAATGGTATCTGACATCACCAGGGATTAGCAATTCGGAGCCACTGATTTATAATGCTCTAAAATCTGGGCATTTCCCTTTGCTCAGTACACAGTCATCCTGGTAGATGGAGTCACATCCCTTTGAGAAGGATTTGAAGAAGATTTACAGTATTTATTTACTAAAGTGTCCCAGGAAGCATCTTCAAGGATACTCAATTTCCCCTTCATTTAGGTGGGATTGAGTCTTTGAACTGCCCCCTGTCTGAAAACTGAGTGAGAGAATGTGACTTCCTTTTGTGCAGACTCAAACCAGTATTTTCTCCTCAGTCCTAGAATTTTACCAATTATAAGGTAGGTTGCCAATATATTTTATACTATAAGGACTTTTTTTAAAAATTAGCAATTGCTAAAAATCCCTGCAAGCTAAAATTGATTGTCACTGTAGCCCCACACACACAAATATACCCAGCAATTAGGCACTGCCGTATGGCCTCTGCCTCAGTCCTTTGGGGCCATCATCCCCACTGAACAAGAGGGTCCATTAAATTCGGTCTTTTTTGAGCTACCCACTAAAAAGCCATTACCACAATATACTCTAGGTGTTTCCAATATAAACTGGCAAAATGTTGTCATTTTTTAATGTTAATCCCTTGGAACGTTTTGGGATCTATTTCTAATTATGGGTAATAGAAACAAAGGTAAGTGTTAAGGACCATGAGGAGAAAAAGCAACTGTGTCCTGTAGGGTAATTGCTGGCTGTTCAAGAAAGGAAAAGGTAGGGGAGGAGGAACTGTTTCTGAAAGTAAAGGATACTCAGGTGGTTTTAGGCATTCCAGTTCCTTAGACTCATCTGAATACTCTCAGATGGCCCATTCCCATTCCAGTTCTCAAGGTCCCTTTCCTTACCAGCCAACACCTCAACTGTAAAACACCTAGTGATGTCGTGAATTTTAATTACATTGCAGATCTGCAGCCCACAGGACAAGTTCTGGGTCTGATTCCCAGATGTATCAGTCCTGAGTTTATAGGCTACAGAAGGGAAGAGATCTTTTCTGAGTTATCACTAAAGATCTCTGGTTCTCTAAACATAGAGCTGAGAGTTTTAAATACTGAGCTTTTCATTTTCTTCCTCTAACTCTCCAGCGAAGTCAGAAGCAGCCAACAAACCCTGGAATCCTTGTCATCATCACTTCTAAACTAGTCACAATAGACAGTCATTCTCCTGAAGTCCTGCCTTTAAGAAACAATTTATCCCAGGCCACTACGGACTATAGATTCTGAGTATTTCATTTCCCCTCATGATTTCAGGATATTGCAATGTCTGAGCACACGCCAGTCAATAACAGATCCCGGATTCCATCGTTGAGGTTTTGTCTTCTAGGATCACAGTTTTATACCATGTATTATATGCAGACTTGTCAGAAGATAAAACTCACGTTAGATGTATCAAATCGAAAAAAGATTTCGCGAAGGGTGCTGGTTACAAAAGCATTTGAGGGGATGGAAGACCAAAAAGGAGAAAGAGGTAACCTCTCAAAGACCAGGATGCCACTATCACTTGTGGTACAACTTTCAGAGGAACCCACGTACTGGTGTCACAACTGTCAGTGCACAACCACAGCTGAGTAGGAAGCTAGGAGCCTACGCTACTGCCCAGAAGCCACACTCTCCAGGCTGCTGCAGCTATTGCCTGAGCACCACCCAAAGCAGGGAATTTACCACAAAAAAAAAAAAAAAGTGTTTGCCCTTCTTCCCATCTTCCAGCTTCTCATTCTACCTCCCACTGCAGGACCCATCTAAAAGCCAGCTTGCAAAGTAGTCTTGGGAGTAGAGGTATGCTGTTTTCAGGCTTCTGCATCATACCCCATGCCCATCGTAGGGAAAAGAGAGTTGGAAATGGAGCAGTTCAACAAGAAAATGACCGACAGCACAGGAATTCTACTCATATATGTTACTCATTTCCTTCCCCTACCCATATCCGCGACAGACACGCTCTATCTTCAACTTTCTGACAGTCCTCTTTGCCTGGAACACGGCAGGATGGAAGTTAAGAGAAGAGATGAGCAAGTTGTACGTAAATATAAGATTCTTTGGTATTTTTCAGGTCATGAAATTTCTATTTAAACGTATGCCTGTAAATAGCCAGGATACACTTTATCAATATCACTACAATGCCTTAAATACGGCGATAACAGAGTATTTCTTGAATATCCACTGAGGTATATTCTTCTATTACGTGGTGCTTTGTGACAGAAATAAAGCAAAATGGGTGGGTTACGTTAACTTTTATAAAGCATAAGTCTCTGGCTCAAATTCTGGTCATTAAGGATGTCAGTCCTTAAGGATGGATGACATTCCATATCCTGACTGATTTGGCTAAACACAACAGCTGATGAAAATCGTGTCACTTTTTTTATGCCCAAAGATGAATAATACCTTAATCAATCACATTATATAAATTCTTCCTTTCTTTATAGACATGAAAATATAATTTCTGTGCTGTGATTCAGTGAGCAAGTAACTTTATAGTTTAACAGGAAATCGTAGGTCTCTGACTCAGAGTTGCCAGAATTTGCAATCAGTTAGACTTTAGAGACATAAAAAGAGTCTGGTTCACTATATTAAAAGTGTATTCTGTTCTCATCAGATGAGATCAAATGGGCACAAAATCTTTATTCAAACATTATATGCAGGTTAATTTGTCAAAAATCCATTTAGAATCTGAAAAGCAAAAAAATTTTTTACTAAAAAATTCCAGCATCCAAAGCTAAAAACCCTGGTTCAAAGGCACTATTTCTTTCCCTCTCCCATTCTATTTGTCAGGTTTTTTATAAAACCCCTCTTACTTCAATCAAAAATATGTATTAAGTGCCTACTGTATATTTGGCTCAGATCTAGATACTTCAACTACATCATTAAATAAAACCAACATGGTGAAAAAAAAATTTTTTTAAAAAAAGGAGGGTGCCTGAGTGGCTTAGTCAGTTAAGTGTCTGACTTCCGCTCAAGTCATGATCTCATGGTTCAGTGGTTCAAGCCCCACATCGGGCTCTGTGCTGACAGCTCAGAGCCTGAAGCCTGCTTCAGATTCTGTGTCTCCCCCTCTCTCTGCCCCTCCCTCATTCATGCTCTGTCTCTCAAAAATTAATAAAACGGTAAAAAAAAAATTTTTAAAACAACAACAACAACAAAGTTCCCTGAACTCTGCCCTTGTGGAATCTATATTCTAAAAGAAAGAGTAACAACAAAAATGCATAATAAATATATGGTTTATCAGAAGAGTATGAGTGGTGGGCCTGTGGCTCAGTCAGTTGACCATTTGACTTTGGCTCAGGTCATGATCTTGCAGTTCTAGAGTTTGAGCCCCACATAGGGGTTTCTGCTGTCAGCTCGGAGCTGGCTTCCGATCCTCTATCCTCCTATCTCTCTGCATCTCCCCCACTTGTTCTCTCTCCCTCTCTCTCTCTCTCTGTCTCTCTCTCTCTGTCTCAAAAATAAAACCTTTAAAAAAAGAAGAAGAAGATTACAACTAATGGGAGAAAGGAAAGTAAAGCAAGATAAGAGAGATTAGGAATATCAAATTTTAAAGTTTACAATTTTAACTAGAATAGGTCATAGAGGACTCAAGAAAAATTTTTAAATATTTTAACCAAATGAAAATGAAAATACAACTTCCCCAGATTTGTGGGATGCAGTGAAAACAGTGCTTTCTGCGGTTTCTATTTGAATACATATACAGGAAAGAAAGATCTAAAATCAATCATCTAAGTTTCCACCTTAGGAAATTAGATAAAAAGAATACTTTAATCTTAAAGTAGCAGTAGAAAAGAAATAACAAAAATTAGACCAGAAATCAATGAAATTAAAAACAGGAGAACAACAGAAAAAATCAGCAAAACCAAGAGCTGGTTCTTTAGGAAAAAAATCAATGAAAATAATATGCCTATTGGCAGACTAACCAAGAAAAAAAAAAGATGCAAATTGCCAATTTCAGAAATTGAAGAGGGGTCATCACTACTGATTCCAGGACATTAAAAGGGTAACATGCACTTTAAATGTATACAATTATGTTTGTCAATTATTCCATAATAAAGCTTTTTAAAAAACAATATATAATTTTATAGAGGAATACTATGAAGAACTCTTACGCCACAAATTTGATAACTTAGATGAAGCGAACCAATTCCTTGAAAGACACGAATTACCAGAACTCAAACAAGGAGAAATGGACTATCTGAAGAGGCCTATATTTGTTAAAGAAATTGAACCAATAATTAATAACCTTCCAAAAAAAGAAAACATCAGGCTCAGATGATTCAATGATAACTTCTGCCAAACATTTAAGGAGCAAATGATACTAATCCTTCACAGTCTCTTCCAGAAAATGGAAGCAAAGAGAATATTCCTTAATCCATTCTATGAGGCTAGCATTATCCTAACAGCAAACTAAACTATTAGGACTTGGTTTGCTACTCCTCCAAGAAGATTTTTAACTTGTAAATAAAGATTGGATCTCTACAAATGTGACTATCGTTGTCTGTGGTACCTAGATGCCTTTGGGCATTCTTAAACATGTCACAGAGGAGACCCTGGGCTAAAGGCTGATCTTTGAACTAAGGCTCAGGAAAACATGAAGAATCTTCAGTAACACAGGACAAAGTTGATGAAACTAGTTTCTAGACTTTCCCTTTGTTTAAAAGGTGTGAAAACCCTTTGTGTGTTTTTGATATATTAGAGGTATTGAGCCTGCATTTCGGCAAAGCAGAAACCGAATAGCAGCCTGACTAAACTGGCCTTACTCTGACCTTCAGCCCTACATATGCCCCACCTCTCATCTTTGACCTCCATATCCTGGGAACTTCCTGTGTATAGTCTGGTCTGCTCCCTCTCTCCTATTCCACCTTCTGTGGTTTCTCTTCAGTTCTCTTAGTCCTGGTTCTTCTCTTTCTCCTTACCTCTGCTGCCACCCACGGTCCTGGCACAAAGAGCACTACCCGGATGTGCTGTCTTCCCCATATCAAACATCCAGATATCTGGATATCATACAACGGACTGATTTTTTAATTTTCCTTCCAAGAGTTGGCCTATGATTGAGACAAATTCTCTGTATTGTCTGGTTCAGCTCTGGGTATTGTCAAATTATTTATAAAGGCAGACAGAGGGTGAGGGAATCCAGTGGGTTTGAAGAGATCAACCTAAACTTGGCCTTTGAAGTGAGTTTTACTGAGATAAGAAACATGTGCAAAATCTGTATCTCCCTACATAAATGCTTTTTGTTCAAAAACCCAGCCTTTGAGGGGGTGAGGTCAGGGAACAGTCGGGAAATTGCTTCTTCCTTGTAATATGCTAAGAACTTCATCTCAGAGAGTGGTAGGAGGATAAACTTCCTCTTTAAAAGCCATTAAGCATATCCCTGGAAAAAGTAAAAACTTAGATAAATGAGACTATGCAATAGAATTCCATATTCTTTGATGGCCCAGGAAAACAATGACTGAATATAAGCGATGGATCATGTCATTTCCATTTGACTTTTCTAAAGATGTGGACACCATATTTGAAAACTGGACTTGAGACTTTAGAAAAATCTGATCTGGAAGTTATATACAAGAAGTCAGTCAAAAATTGAAAACAATCATAAAAATTTATATAAGTTTTGCAAACATCAGATAAATTCAATTCCTTGAGATTTGTTAAAAATGTTTATCCCTATTCTCCCTCCAAAAATAAATTATACCACAAGCCTACAAACAACTCCACAAAACACTGAAATGACATGACATGTAAGATATGAATCTTAGGAGCACCTGGGTGGCTCAGTCGGTTAAGTGTCTGTCTTTGGCTCAGGTCATGATCTCACAGATCTGTGCTGACAGCGCAGAGCCTGGAGCCTGCTTTGGATTCTGTGTCTCCCTCTCTCTGCCCCTTCCCTGCTTGCACTGCCTCTCTCAAAAATAAATAAACATTAAAAAAATAAATTTACAAAAAGATATGAATCGTAGAGGGATTTGGGGGTTTACTGGAGCTGGCTACGGATTATAAGAATTACAGCCATTTTGCAATCTCCAGAAACTTTTAAATTTTATGTTTTAGGTACTTGGCAATTTTATACATAAAATAAGTATATAAATCCAAAAATCAAATATGCCCTTCTGATACATCCAGCCACTATGTTTTCTAAATCAATGCTATATCCAGTCATTGATTTTTTTAAATCAATGAAACTAAAAATGTAATATGTTTTAAATAGAACCCTAACTTCAGGAGGGAAACAGACATCCAAGTGCAAGAAACACAGTTCCAAACAAGATGAACCCAAGGAGATCCACATCATAACACATAATAATTAAATGTCAAAGGTTAAAGATAACAAGAGAATCCTAAAAGCAGCAAGAGAGAAACAAAAAGATACCTATAAGGGAAAACCTATAGAATGATCAGCTGACTTTTCAGCAGAAATTCTACAGAAGCGAATGGCATGATATATTTAAAGTACTGAAAGGAAAAAACCTACAACAAAGAATACCCAGCAAGATTCTCATTCAGATTTAAAGGAAGGATAGAGTTTCCCAGACAAACAAAAGATAAAGGAGTTTATCACCATTAAACCAGTGCTACAAGAAATGTTAAAAGGGACTTCTTTAAGTGGAAAAGAAATGGCCATAATTAGACATAAGGAAAGTATAAACAAAAAGATGTAAAGTATGACAACATATACATAAAAGGTAGAAAAAGAGTCAAAAGGAGAGGGGGGCAAAGAAAAAAGTTATTTCCTTTTTCTGTTTTTTTTTTTTTCATTTTTTTTAAGAATGTGTTTCAACTTAAATGACCATGCAATCAATGCAGACTGCTATTCACTTAGGATGTTATTTACGAACCTCATGGTAACCACAAACCCAAAACCTATGATAGATACACAAAAAATAAAGAGAAAGAAAGCCAAGCAAAACACTATAGATACTCATCAATCACAAAGAGAGCAAGAGAAGAAGAAACAAAGAACTACAAAACAACCAGAAAACAATTTTTTTAAATGGCGGTAAGTACGTACCTATTAATAATTACTTTGAATGTAAGTGGCCTAAATGCTCCAATCAAAACACACAGAGTGGCAGAATGAATAACAAAAAAAAAAAAAAAAAAAAAAAAAAAAAAAATGCAAGACCCATCTATATGCTGGAGGCAAAAGACTCAAGTCAAACCAAGAGGTCTACAAACTTCAAGCCTATAAAAAAGTAAAGGGATGGAACACATTTACCATGCAAATAGAAGTGAAAAAAATAGCAATACTTAACATCAGATAAAAATAGACTTTAAAACAAGGACTAACAAGAGACAAAGAAGGGCATTATATGATGACGAAGGGATCAATCCAACAAGAGAATGTAACAATCGTAAACATCTATGCACCCAACGTTGCACTTGATCTTAGCCAAAAGGCCAAGAAGTGATTTTGTACCCAACATTGGAGCACCTAAATGCATAAAGCAAGTATTAACAGACAAAAAGAGAGAGACTGATGGTAATACAATAATAATAGGGGACTTTAACACTCCACTTACATCAATAGATAGATCATCCAGACAGAAAATCAATAAGGAAACAATGTCTGTGAATGACATATTGGACCAAATGGATATAACAGACATATACAGAACATTCCATCCAAAAATAAGAGAATACACATTCTTTTCAAGTGCACATGGAAACATTCTCCAGAATAGATCACACACTAAGCCATAACACAAACCTAAATAAATTTAAGAAGATTAAAATCATACCATGCATCTTTCCCAACCACAAGGGTATGAAACTAGAAATCACAAGAAAAAAAATGGAAAAAAACACTAATACATAGAGACTAAACAACATTATTAGAAATTATAAAGATCAGAGCAGAAATAAATGGTATAGAGGATAAAAGAATAATATTAAAAAAAATCAATGAAACCAAAAGCTGCTTATTTGAAAAGATAAACAAAATTGACAAGCCCTTAGCCAGACTCATCAGGAAAAAAAGGGAAAGGACCCCAATAAGTAAAATAAAAAATGAGAGAGAAATGACAACTAATACCACAGAAATACAAAGGATCATAAGAGAATACTATGAAAAATTATATGCCAACAAACTGGACAACCTAGAAGAAATGTAAAAATTCCTAGAAATACTCAATATTACAAAACTGAACCAGGAAGAATTAAAAAATCTGAATAGACCAATTACAAGTAACCAAATCGAATCAGCAAATAATAAAAAAAAAAAAAACACTAAAAAATAAAAGTCCAGGACCAGATGAATTCACAAATGAATGCTACCAGGCATTTATTTAAATTTTTTTTTTAACGTTTTTATTTATTTTTGAGACAGGGAGAGACAGAGCATGAACAGGGGAGGGTCAGAGAGAGGGAGACACAGAATCTGAAACAGGCTCCAGGCTCTGAGCTGTCAGCACAGAGCCCGACACGGGGCTCGAACTCACGGACCGCGAGATCATGACCTGAGCCGAAGTCGGCCACTTAACCGACTGAGCCACCCAGGCGCCCCACTACCAGGCATTTAAAGAAGATTTAATACCTATTCTCCTCAAACTATTCAAAAATAAATAAATAAATAAAAATAGAAGAGGAAGGAAAGTTTTCAAATACATTCTATGAAGCCAGCATTACTCTGATACCAACACCAGACAAAGATACCACAAAAAAAGAAAACTACAGGACAATATCTCTGATGCACACAGATACAAAAATCCTCAACAAAATATTAGCAAACCACATATAGTAATACATTAAAAAGATCATTCACCACAATTAGATGGGATTTATTCCTGGGATGTCAGGATGATTCAATATTCACAAATCAATCATGTCATACACCACATCAACAAAACAAAGGATAAAAATCATACGGTCATCTCAATAGATGCAGAAAAAGCATATGGCAAGATTCAACAGCCATTCATGATGAAAACTCAAAACAACAGAATTAGAGAGACCATACCTCAACATAATTAAGGCCATATTATAAAAACCCATAGCTAACATCAGCGTCAATGGTGAAAAACAGAGTTTTCCCTCTAACGTCAGGAACAAAACAAGGATGTCCACTCTTACCATTTTTATTCAACACAGTACTGGAAGTCCTAGCCACAGCTATTGAATAAGAAAAAAAAATAAGAGGCATCCATATTGGTAAAGAAGAAGTTAAACTGTCACCATTCACAGATGACATAATCTTATTCATAAAAAATCATAAAGATTCCACCAAAAAACTATTAGAATAAACAAATTCAATAAAGTGACAATATACAAAATTAATATCCAGTAGCATTTTTATACATAAAACAATGAAGAATCAGAAAGAGAAATTTGAAAAACAACACCATTTACAACTGCACCAAAAAGAATAAAATACCTAGGAATAAACTTAACCGAAGAGGTGAAAGACCTGTACTCTGAAAACTATAAAATGCTGATGAAAAAATTAAGAATGACACAAACAAATGGGAAGATATTCCATGCTCATGAACTGGAAGAATTAATACCAACAAAATGTCCATATTACCTACAGATTCAATGCAATCCCTATCAAGATCCCAATAGCATTTTTCTCAAAACTAGAACAAATAATACTAAAATTTGTATGGAACTACAAAAGACCCTGAATAGCCAAATAAATCCTGAGAAACAACAAAGCTGGAGGTATCACAATTCTGTATTGCAAGATATACCTCAAAGATACAGTAATCAAAACAGTAGGAGACTGACATAAAAATAAACATAGAGCAGTGGAAGAGAATAGAGACCCCAGAAATAAACTGACATATATACGGTCAATTACCATATGACACAGGAGGCAAGAATATACAATGGGGAAAAAACAGTCTTTTCAATAACTGGTGCAGAGAAAATCGGACAGTTACATGTAAAAGAATGAAACTGAACCACTTTTTAACACCATACACAAAAATAAACTCAAAATGGATTAAAAACCTAAATGTGAGACCCAAAACCATAAAAATCCTAGAAGAGAACACAGACAGTAATTTTTCTGACATTAGCCATAGCAACAATTTTCTAGATACATCTCCCAAGGCAAGGGGAAAAAAAGCAAAAATAAACTAATGGGACTACATCAAATTTAAAAGCTCCTGCACAGCAAAGGAAACAATCAAAAAAACTAAAAGGCAACCTACTGAAGATATTTGCAAATGATATATGTATATGATAGGGGTTAATATCCAAAACATATTTTAAAAGTTCATACAACGCAACACCAAAAGTCAATCCAATTTAAATTTTTTTTTTTTAACGTTTTATTTATTTATTTATTTATTTTTGAGACAGGGAGAGACAGAGCATGAACAGGGGAGGGTCAGAGAGAGGGAGACACAGAATCTGAAACAGGCTCCAGGCTCTGAGCTGTCAGCACAGAGCCCGATGCGGGGCTCGAACTCACGGACCGCGAGATCATGACCTGAGCCGAAGTCGGCCGCTTAACCGACTGAGCCACCCAGGCACCCCAAACAATCCAATTTAAAAATGAGCAGATGAGGGACACCTGGGTGGCTCATTCAGTTAAGCATCCAGCTTCGGCTCAGATCATGATTTCATGATGAGTTCTCTTATGAGTTTGAGCCCCAAATCAGGCTCTCTGCTTTTAGTACAGACCCCCTTTGGATCTTCTCTCCCCTCTCTCTCTGCCCCTCCCCCATTCTCTCTCTCTCTCTCTCTCTCTCAAAAATAACATATATTTTTTAAAATGGGCAGAGGACCTGAACAGGCATTTTTCCAAAGACATACAGATGGCCAACAAACACATGAAAAGATGTTCAACATCACTCATCATCAGAGAAATGCAAATCAAAACCACAGTGAGGTATCACCTCACACTGTCACAATAGCTAAAATCAAAAACACAAGCAACAAGTGTTGACATGGATATGGAGAAAAAGGAACCCTTGTGTACTGTTGGTGGGAATGCAAACTGGTACAGCCACTATGGAGGACAGTATAGAGTTTCCTCAAAAAATTCAAAATAGAAATACCATATGACCCAATAATTCCACTATTGGGTATTTACCAAAGGAAAATGCAAACACCAATTTGAAAAGATACATGCAGCCCTGTATTTATCTCAGTATTATTTACAATAGCCAAGACATGGAAACAACCTAAGTGTCCACAACAGACAAATGAATAAGGAAATATATGTGTGTGTATATATGTGGACTATTACACAGCCATAAAAAAGGGTGAGATCATGCCATTTGAGACAACATGAATGGACCTAGAGGGCATTATGTTTATTGAAGAAAACCAGACTGAGAAAGACAAATACCATATGATTCTACTCATGTAGAAACTAAAAACAAAACACAAAACAAACAAACAAACAAAAAAACGGAGGGGAGGGAGGAGGGGGACAGACAACAAAGAGCAGAATCAGAACTATAAATACAGAGAACAAACTGATAGTTGCCAAAGGGGAACGAGGTGGGAGACTGGGGAAAATGGGTGAAGGGAAGAGGAAGATACAGGATTTCAGTTATGAAATGAGTAAATCAACAGGAATAAAAAGCAAATGGAAGCAACATAGTCAATGGTATTATAATAGTGACGTAATGGGACAAGTGGTAGCTATACTTGTGGTGAACATAGCATAAGGTATAAACTTGTTAAATCACCTAAGTTGTACACCTCAAACTAATGTAACACTGTACATCAACCATACTCAAATAAAAAGGGAAAAAAATCCAGTGATAACTTAAAACCAAGGAAATTTTAATTTGAGAAAAAAACCATGCTTTGTCATTGTAAGTATTCCAAGAGATAAAATATCCTCACTAAAGAAAAATAAATCATTTGAAAGTAACAAAAATATAAATGTCTATGTAAATATGAAACACACTCTAATTCTGATGGACCTATTAAATGATTCAACTAATATAAAAAAGGATTATTGAAAAATAGCACGTAGGGCACCTGGATGGTTCAGTTGGTTAAGTGCCCGACTGCAGCTCAGGTCATGATCTCAGTTTGTGAGTTCAAGTCCTCTGTCGGGCTCTGTGCTGACAGCTCAGAGCCTGGAGCCTACTTCAGATTCTGTGTCTCCCTCTCTCTCTGCCCCTCCTCTGTTCACTCTCTGTCTCTCTCTCTCTCTCTCAAAAAAAATAAATAAATAAATATTTTTTTTTTAAGTAGCAAGCTAAATACTAACATAAGCTAATGTAATAAATACTAAAAATCTTAAAATGAAACATTATTTCAGCTGTTTTTTTAAACAATGCACCCCTTAGGGGCTCCTGGGTGGCTCAGTCAGTTGAGCACCTGACTTCGGCTCAGGTCATGATCTCAAGGTTCATGGGTTCAAGCCCCAAGTCAGGCTCTGTGCTGACAGCTCAGAGCCTGGAGCCTGCTTCAGATTCTGTGTCTCTGTCTCTCTCTGCCCCTCCCCTGCTTGCTCTCTCTCTCTCTCTCTCTCTCAAAAATAAACACTAAGAAAATTAATTAATTAAAATAAAATTAAAAACCTAACCTTAAAAGACAAAGTGCAACAAGCATGCAATTTCTGCTATTTTGTGCAAAATATTTTAGCTTCAGTTAAAAATTCTGATTCTTTGCCCTGTAAGTAAAATGCTGGGGAGACAGAGTTATGTCAATTCAAACATTTACCTCTCTTTCATCTTCAAATAATCCTATATCTTGTCATAGTTTTAAAGAAATCCTTTTGAAGACTTTTACCTGGCGGGGAAGGGAAATAGACTGAAATCTTTATACTGAGAGTCAAATGTTCTTGTTTAAAGAAAGCATTTCTAGGGGCGTCTGGGTGGCTCAGTTGGTTGAGTGTCTGACTCTTGATATCAGATCAGGTCGTGATCTCATGGTTGGTGAGATCCAGCCCTGCATGGAGCTCTGTGCTGACAGCCAGAGATTGTCTCTTCTTCCCCCCCGCAACCCCCCCTTCCTTGCAGTCTCTCAAAATAAATAAACATTTTTTTAAAAAAAGGATTTCCAGTTGGTCTTCCTCTTCTTTAGCTGCATTACATATAGATGGAGATTCTCAGTTACAATTACCTGTATCAACTTTGATACTATCATATTTCATTTGTTTGAAAGGTTTTCTAAAATAAAACTTATCCTTCCTTTTTTATTTTTTCTTTTTTTTTTTTGGAGAAAGAGAGCACAACAGAGGGGCAGAGGAAGAGACAGAAAATCTCAAGCAGACTCCATGCCCAGCAGAGCCCGGCGAGTGGCTCAATCTCACCAACTGTGACATCATGACCTGAGCCAAAATCAAAAGTTGGACACTCAACTAACGGAGCCACCCAGGCGCCCCCACTCCAACCACTTTTGTCTTCACACATGTCTCTTTTCGTTCTTCTTTTTTTCCCCCTCTTGTTCCAGGGGGAAAAGCGCTTTTGCTTCTCACCTGCTTCCAACTCCTTTTCTTCTGCCTCCTGGAAGCATCATCCCATTAATGCTCCATCCCCCTTCCCAATTTCCCATCATCTCTAATTTGTATTTCCAAATACGTTAGTTCTCATATTTTAAAATTACCCCTGACTCTGTTGTTTCCTCTCCATCTTCTTTTTCTCTTCCAGAAGCAGTCCTGGTGGTCCTGAGTACATAGCCTGCTGCCCATCTCCCCAGGCTCGCAGCCCAGCTCCACTACCTACTAGCTGTGTGACCTCCGGCAGGTTCCTTAATCTGAGTGTAAAATGCTGTGACGCTGCTGTTTTTATTAGCTCTTTACATTATTCTTATGTTTAGAAAGATTAACCGTATTTCCTTTTCTTCTGTGGTCTCTCTTCCTTACCAAGTATAGAAAGTTTGAAATGTGAAGCCACAACACAGGCAAAAATGCGACTTGATTTTCTTGTAAGTGAATGTAACTTGCTCATGAGCCCCATCTTTACGCCACAGTAGATAACACTAAAATTATCCCGGGAGGAGAACCAGGCGCAGCTAATTTTAAAGGTTGTCTGATGCATCAAAGCTCAATTTAAGCCTCCTCCATTTTGTGTCTAATTATAGAACCTTCTTGGTGAAAAAGCGTGAAGCGGGCTTAGCCTTAGAATCAGAGACTGAAATCTTTATCCTACTGTTCAATTTCAATTTCACTGACAAAGGCAATGAGGTATAGGATGTGAAGGGATGGTTTTTTGACCATAGCATTATATCTGAGAAAATAATTTCCCTGTGCAACTACTGTGTCTATCTTCCCGAAGGGTGGAGAACAGGAAGAGTATTGGGAACAGTATTTCATTGTTTTAATTTTTTTAGCTGAATGACCATTCTGTAATATTCTCTACTATACATTACTGTAACATTCATCTAGAAAAAAAACACACACACATATTGACTAAAACAAAAAGCTTAGAATTTTTCAATAAAAATTCTTCAGGGCATTGTGGTATTAAGGAAGCTTTAGTTATTAAATGCACTCTACACAGTAGATGCTAACTAAATTGACCCACACCAAAAGAACAGAAAAACAATCTTGGAGAGTTACTTCCCAACTGCCTGGCCTTTTTGAACAACGAGGTGTGAAGGGACCAAAGATTGCATTCCTCTGACCCTGCTCTTTCTGATGCATCAAGTCTTTCTCTTGCAACACTGGCGCAATGCCTATTTGAGCCTGAATTGCAGGGGGAAAAGTCACTTAAATTAGAGAGATCAGTCTGATTAGGTGAGACTTCTCACCAAATCCATCAAGTCTAAATTAGACTGAGGTTCTAGAGCGAACGGGGGAGGTAAGTAAGCAGACTGTGGATGGAAGATTATTTCTACTCCAAGGAAAAATGTACGTCAGAAACTTCTTCCCTCCTAAGGTTAGCCAAAACTCAACTCCCTTCCTCTTCACTTTTTCCTATTACTTTCTACAGAAAACAGTATTCACAAATACCAATTACATAATTATTTAATTATACGGATGGCCAACTTCCCTGAACAGAATAACAGTAGCAGGTGCTGAGTCAGAGTGCAGATTATGCATGATTATCGTGCATATCCAGATTATCCTCTGGGTCACTGTGACACAGAACTCAGATTCAGGAACTGTGCATACCTCGACACCAAGGCAAACTGATGGGTCAGCCAATAAACCACAACTGAGAAAAGACATCATTTTAGAATTGAGTTGTGATTATTGCATTTTCCTGTGGGCATCTGAAAAGAAACAAATGTGAAGTAACCTATTCCTGACAAAAGAATGGAAAATAAATGAACAATACACGTACTAAAAAAAAATTGCTCCCTTTATTATTGGAAAAAATGTGTCCATTGCACTAAATAATTCACTACATTATCTCTCTGATGAGTATTCTAATGAGATAGATTTATTAGTATCTTAAAGTATGACACAAATTCTCAAATGCATTACCAATTCTCAATACATTAACAAAGTCCACTTGTTTATTTATACAAATGCTGAACATTTTCCATTACAAATAGAAATTAATAGGGCGGGGCGCCTGGGTGACTCAGTCCGTTAAGTGTCCGAGTTCAGCTCAGGTCATGATCTCACTGCTTGTGAGTTCGAACCCCATGTCTGGGCTCTGTGCTGAGAGCTCAGAGCCTGAAGCCTGCTTCAGGTCTGTGTCTCCCTCTCCCTCTGCCCCTCCCCCTCTCGCGCTCAATCTCTCTCTCTCAAAAATAAACAAACATTTAAAAAAATTTTTAATAAAAAGAAAAGAAATTAATAGGGTAAGACTATCCTACGAGCATGGCTAACACGAGATGTTAGAGAGTATACCCTACTTATCTTTTTAAGTTTTTTTTTTTTTTAAGTGTAACATACATGTAGGGAAATGCACAAACTTAGAGTACACAGCTCAAAAAGATTTTGCAGAAGGTAACACACCCAGCCAACTACCACACGGGTTAAGATATGGAATATTACCAGCATCCCAGGACTCTCCTTTGTGCTACATCCCAGTAACTACCACTCCAAAGGGATCTGCTTATCTGATTATAACTGTCATCGACTCGTTTTCACTGTTTTGGAACTTGAAATAAGTAGGATCATACAAAGTGCACACACATGTGCTCCTAGGTGTTTTGAGTTCTTTCACTCAATAGTCTGTAAGATTTATCCACAGAATCACAGTAGTTTTCATTGTTGAATAGCTCCCTTGTGGAAATAGATCCAAATTTATTCATCCATCCCATTTTTGGGCATGTGAGTTGCGTGGGGCTATTATGAACAGTGGTGCTCTGAACATTCTAGAACATGTCTTCTGGATCACATATTGGGATAAACACATATTGTGTTTAAATTGGGAACAAACATAGGAGTAGAACTGAGTCATTGGTTAGGTGCACTGTCAGTTTTCCAAAGTGGATTTGCAAATTTAAATTCCCTCCAACAGTATACAAAAGTTCCAGGTGTTCTAACATCCCCACCAATCTTGGTATTGTCAGATTTTAAATTTTTGCCATTCTGGTAGATGTGTAGTAACATTTCGTTATAGTTTCACTTACATTTCCCCGATGACTCTGAGCTTTCTTTCTTTCTTTTATTGTTTTTTTAACTGCTTTGGTCATTTAAATACACTCCTTTCAGAAGTTTTGGTCTAAGACTTTTCCTGTCTATTAATTCGATTGTTCTTTCTCTTATTGGTGTGTTAGACATGTTAAGTAATTTGTAGAAGCAATTTATTGTGTATACTATATATTGCAAAAATCTCCTATGGTTTTCTTTCATTCTCTTCGTGGTAATTTTTATAAAGAGGAGTTCCTAATTTTAATTAAGTTTATTAAACTTATGGTTATTGTTACTTGTTTTCTGCTTATCAAACCTTTAACAAAACTTTGTCATAAAAATATTCCCCCCCCCCCCATACTACCTTCTAGAAACGTTATTGTTTTTAATTTTCTCAGTTTCACCTGAATTTGATTTTTGTGGCTGGTCTGAGGTAAGGATCAAGTTCTTTTTTTTTTTTTTTTTCCACATGGACATCCAGTTGATCAAGCACCATCTGTATGAGACCATCTGCTGCAGTAATATTTTCCAATTATGTGTGGATTTGTTTCTGAATTACTCACTCTGTTTTATTCACGTAGTTGTCTATCCTTGGGCCAGTATCATACCCTTGATCATTATAACTCTTAATAAGACTTAATATGTAGTAATCTAAGTCTTCCAGCTTTGTTCACATAGATTACCTTATCTATTCTCAATTCCTTGTTCTTTGATATAAATTTTAGGATCAGCTTTATATCTCCTCTAAAAAAAAACTACTACTTTAACTGGAATTTACAGAATACAGAGACAATATATTATTATATTTAATAATTTACAATGTTTAATAATTTTATCCATGAAGACAACATATTATTCCATATACTTAGGTCTTTAATTTCTCTAATATTTCAAGTCTTCCGTGTTCTTTTTAATATGAAATTTTTGTCAAACTGGTTTCCATACAACACCCAGTGCTCATCCCAACAGGTGCCCTCCTCAATGCCCATCACCCACTTTCCCCTCCCTACCACCCCCCATCAACCCTCAGTTTGTTCTCAGTTTTTAAGAGTCTCTTATGGTTTGCCTCCCTCCCTCTCTAACTTTTTTTTCAAGTCTTCTGAGTTCTTGTTCTTTCATTAAATTTATTCCTCAGTCTTTAGTATTTAAATTTTTCATTTAAAAAATCAAATTTGTAATTAAAAATTTTTTTAACTTCATTACTAATATATAGACATATCATTGATTCTGAATATCAATTTTGTATCACTGACCTTTCTAAGTTCACTTAATAATTCCAATAACTCACTTATAAATTATTTTGAATTGTCTACATATATAATCCTAACAAAAAAATGATAATGTATTTTATTTCTTTTTTTACTTTACCTTTGATTTCCTTTTCTTACTTTATTCAACTATCCAGGACTTCCATTAAAATGTTGAATAGAAGGTATAGTAGCAAATATCCTTGTCTTATAGATCTCACAGGAAAATCTTTTAATAAATGAATGTGAAGTTGCTGCATGTATTTGCAGATATCTTTTACCAGGTTGAAGAAGATATTTTCTATTCTTAATTTTCCAAGAATCTTATTTGTAATGAATAACTGTTATGGGTAAATGTTATCAACTGTCTATATATATATGGTTGGATGACCATATGGTTTCCTTCTTTAGTCTCAATATAGCAAATGGCATTGATTGATTTTCATATGTTAAACCAACTTTGCATTCGTGGAATAAACCACCTGGATAATGATGTATTATCTTTATAATATGTCAGCAGATACTACTTGCTAATATTTGATTCAATATATTTTCATCCGTGTTCCTGAGATTGCCTTGTAATTTGATTTTCTTATCATTTTCTTATCAGATACTGGTATCAAGATTATGATAGCCTTATTAAAACAAGCTGGGCATTGTTTCATATTTCTTTATTCTATTGTCTGGAGGAATTCGTACAAGATCAGTGCTGTTTCTGTCTTAAGTGTTTGGGGTTATTTACCAGTAAAGCTTTCCGGGTTGAATGGTTTTTTTGCGGAAGGTTCTTACTTATGGGCTCGGATTCATTAATAGATATTAAATTATTCAGGCTTTAAATTTTTTCTTATGTAAACGTTTGTATATTATGTTTGCAAAGAATTTTGTGTACTTTAAGTAAATTGTCAAGTTTATTGGCAAGGTGTTGTTTAAAATAACTTTTATTTTAAAATTTTCTGTAGAATCCATAGTGATCTCCCCTTTACCACACCTGATATTGGTAATTTATACCTTTTCTCTTTTACTTCTGAACAATTGTCTAGGATTTATGATTTAAATTTTTTGAACTTTGTTGAAACTTATTTTGTGGGCACTTGAAAAATGCATATTCTACAGTGGTTTTGGTTTTGGTTTTTGTTTAACTAGGCTCTATGCTCAATGTGGGGCTTGAACTCACAACGCTGAGATCGAGAGTCACATGCTCCACCAACTGAGCCAGCCAGGTGCAGTTTTAGTACAACATTCCATATATGTCACTTACCATTAAGTTTTAACGTTTAGTTGTTTAAATCTTAAATCTCCTATATTCATCTGACACTGTGGTGAGGGGAGGTTTATATATTTATTACTGAAAAAAGTGTGTTAGCTCTCCAACTCTAATAAGTGGATTTGTATATTTCTATTTTTCTTCTTACCTCGATGTCATATACATATTCTTAGCTCTGTATCTACACAGACAGAGAGAGAGACAGACAGGGAGAGAAGGGAGAGGAAAGCAATAAGCAACATGTTCTGGATACAAAGGTGAAGTTTGTTGTATCTTCTTGATAACTGACACTGTATCACTATCAAATGTTTTTCTTTGTCCTGAGTTAACTCTTTCTGTCAATATTTACTTCATCTACATTTAGCATGCCTAAACCAAATTCATTTTTGCTAATGTTTGTATGATATATATTTTCCACCTGCTTTTCTTTCAACATTTCTATGTCCTTATTTTAAATGTGTCTCATAAGCAGTAAATACTTAAATTTTGTTCTTTAATCCAATCTGAACAGCTTTGCCGTTTCATTGCATTATTGGCTCAATTTACATTTAATGGTGCAAGTGCTGTACTTGAGTTTGTATCTTACATTTTATTATTTGTTTTCTACTTGACCTACATGTTTTATGCTTCCTATTTGAAAAATGTCTTACATCTCTTAATGAAGTATTTCTTTTTTAATTGCTATTAACTTCATAATGACCTATGTTTATGTTATTCTTTAGTGTTTACCTTAGAGATCATAAGAGGCATCCTCTACTTAATCTTCTTAAATTTTACTTTCACCCATTTTTCCCACTCTCAAACTGATGTTATAGTTTTCATATATTTAAATTTTACATATATTTGAAACCACATGAGACCAAGTTTAATCGTCCTAGAAAGTCAATATTCATATAGATTTACTAACATATTTACATTTCCCAGCGTTCTTCACTCCTTCCTGCACTGCCACGACTCCCTTGGGGGATCACTTTCCTTTAGTATTTCTTTTACTATGTTTCCTTTAGTATTTCTTTTACTATGTTTCTTTTACTATGTTTCTACTATTCCTTCAGGGTTATTTGTTTATTTCACTTTCATTTTTGAAAAATGTGTGTATGGGTCAACACTTTTTAAGGACTTTTAAAAGTTATTTCTGTTGACTTCAAGCTTTGATAATTTGTGCTGAGAAGACTTCTCTCAGTCTTATTATGTTCCTGTGACAATGTATCTTTGTTTTCTTTGGAATGGATGCTTTTAAAATTTTCTTTTCTTTTTTAGTGATGTGCTTTGGTGTGCTTCTCTTTGATTTCGTTCCCTGTGGAATTTGTAGAGTTTTTTCAGTCTGTCTTGACATTTATATCAGGTTTAGAATCCTTAACCATTACCTATTCAAATTTGGGTATGTCTCATTCTTCTTTTGTGGGACTCTTGATATGTTAGATCTTTTCACCATATCCCATTTGTCCTTCATTTTTCCTGATGCTTCAATATGGATATTTCTATAAACCTATTCTCCAATTCACTAATCATTTCTTTTGCTATGTCTACTAAATCCATCTACTAAATTTTTAATTTCAGTTATTATAAGTTTTAAAATTTTTATTTGATTCTTTTTTTATAGTTTCCAGCTTTCTGTCTATAGTTTCAATATTTCCCCTATCTCTATGAACATACTGATTACCATCATTTAAAGACCATCAGGTAATTCCAATATCTGGATCACTTATGAGTCTATTTCTACTATATTTTTTCACTTGGCTTTCATTCATTTTGTCCTGTTTTCTGACGCACCTATCAATTTTGGATGGGTACACTTTATGCAAAACTTTCAGACATTACTACCCCCAGCAAGGGTTTAATTTTCTTCTGGAAATCAAACAGATCATGGGTAGGTTACTTTGATCCAATCAGGAGTGAGATGATTCAAAGTGGTAGTTCAGATGTTGTGAGGGCTCTTCTATTTACTGTTTTCCCTTACATTCCAGGGTCCAGCGCTTCAGACATCTCAACTGAATACCTGGGGTGCTCGTCAGGCTCTTCCTTCTCCAGCAGCCCTGAGGTCAGATGTCTCCTCAGCAACATGAGACTTCAACAATAACAACAAAACTCTGCTTAGAGGTTTTAGCCCCTTAGCAGTAACTTTGCTTGTTTCTTGACCTCTCACCTCACATGCACAACCTAAGAATTGGTACATTCCTTGAAGGGAGACTTTATGTAGAATATTGAGCTTACTGATCTACAGGTCCCTTACTTCAAGGCTTAGTTGCCTTGATAGCCTTAAACTCCAGTGATTGTCTTCCCAGACCAACTAGTTCATCACAAGCTCTAGGCCACCATTTCCTACTCTGCTTCTATATTCCTCAATATCAACTGGCAAATAATTTGATGACAGAAGCCCCTAGGGCTTAAAGGCTTACTTCAGTATCTTTTCCTTCTCTCCAAAATCTTCACTGCACAAGTTCTCTCTGTTCACTTGTTCTATAAGACATTTAAAGAGCTGGGATGTTGTTTATGATTTTGTATTCCTTTTATGAATTTTATCTATCTGTTGTAGTTATTCTAGGTGGGAGGCTTGGTCTTATCCAACCTATTCTCCGTAGTCAAAATCTATAATTAACTCAATATGCCCTCAATATCTTTAATAGTAATAGATACTTACTGAGATACTGATACTTACTGAGAAATAATTTCCATATTTATTTTTAGAGAATATTTTAGTACTGCACATGAAAACCCCTATGTTGTTCAAATCAAATAATCAAATATTTGGTTTTTCTATTGGATCACATAGCAGAGATAGAATATCAGTGGATCTGGAATGAGAGTCTATCTAATTTTGATATCAATGCAAGTAATAATTTTCTATTCATTTATAATATTAACTGTTAAACAGAAATATTCTTAGGATGAAAATACAGTTAGGTTGAATATCTGCTGATGTGGAAATCATAAAAGGAAACCAATTAAATGATCACAAAAATCTCTGCCTTAAGTTTTCTATAACTTTCTTGGGGTGACAGGCACTAAAGAAAAACAAATGAATGAAATCTTCTATTGCTTATAATTTTCGTGGAGAAGAAGAAAAGTTGCACATGAAAAAAATCTCAAGCAAGTCTTAAAAGCAACATAAAATGTAGTAGAAATTAACATATTGCAAAAGGAATCTGAACACCATTAAGAAGAGTGAGTAATATGTAACATCTTTATGAAATGCAAACAATTTCGCCTATACTATCTTCTCAGATTCTGGCAACAACCCTCAGAGCAAGGTATCCTCAACACTATTATAGATGAGGAAACTATCATTGACATAGTCAATGAGTAGAGAGACCTGGGCTCAAATACAGGTCATTTTCTACATTCACTCAATCTCCCAATATTTAATGACTATTTACCAACGGTAGGTATTAGCTGTGACAGGATGTCTTCTTAATGTCTTTCTTAATGAAGAAAATAAAACTGAAGTAGGTGCTGCTTTCATGGAGCTTATGAATCATGACGGAGGCAGAAAACAAATCAAACAGTCACAATACACAGTGATAAAGTCTATAATGGGGGCAGCATGGGGCCAGATGAAAAATTAGGGAAACAAAAATCAGATCTGAAACACAGAGAGAAGGTCAGGGAAGTCTTTTCAGAGAAAGAAATCTCTAAGATGAATGAAATAAAACTTACAGATGGGAAAGGATAGCCTGTCTGAGCAGCTGATAGGAGATCACCGTGGCTGAAATATAGAATGTAAGGGCCTGGTGGCCACGGATAAAGTCAGACATTTCCAAGTCTGTATTGTTCCTCTATACTACAGAGTTAGTAAAAATAAAAAATTTAAAAAAAAAAATACTACCAATCATTACAAGTGTTTAAAAGATCTGTAAGAATGACAGTAAGTATATTAGATTGTATTAATCAGTTGTAGTTCTAAAGGAAGATCTACTTAATTTCTAAATACAAGCTTGTTGATAAAAATTCTAAAAAGGCTGCTTAACTCAGATGTGTTGGATGTCCTGCAGAGATTAGCAGAGATGTGGTGGGTTCTTGATACGTATTTGTGATGTTGAATTATCAGATGTTTCAAATGAGCACAAGAAGTAGGAGACGGGACATATGACACACCCTTGGAGGATCGGGTGAGGCTCAGAATCGGCACAGTTGGAGCATGTAGCAAGCACATTTCTAGAACACTATCTCAATCCGTCAATGGGAAGCTAACCATGCAAGCATCAAAACTCAAATTCCAGGAAGCAAGACTGAAGTTGAAAAAATTAAGACTCGGACAACAAAGAGAGGCACATGTTGAAACAAGGACAGCTCTCTGCCTCTTTATAACAAAGCTGCACAATGCCCAAAATACCTGCAACCCCTTTAAGAGATTGCTTCGGATTCAAAGACAGTTTGCCCTGGTATGTAGACCCTGTTTCTAAGGCACAAAATATCCAAAGCTTTTTTGTCCATTTTCAGTCATGTTGCCAGCCCAGAGAACTCTTCCGGTCAAAGCGTGCTCCTGGGAGCAGAAATGGTCCCTTTAAGTGGGCAGTTGTGGAAGTGCATAATGCTGGCCTACCTGGGCCACTTGAACCTGAATTTCATTAATAACCCCGAGTGAGCAAGCAGGGCCTTGTGGGAGGAAGACAGACTGTTCCCAAGGCAGAGAAAGAAAACCATCAGCCAAGCCCGTGTTTTAAATCCTGTTCATTTACTTTAAATTCATAATCTATTATCAGTTTCCATTGCTGAATAGAGCTCATTGTGATTTTTCAATTATCTTCCAGGAAATCTATACTGAACTTCTTCCGTCATCATCCTTCCAGCTTCCCAGAATGGGTGCAAATGTCACTGGCAATATTCATTTTATTCCATTCCAAAGTCTTACTTTAAATGTTACTTCTGAAATTTACTATGAAATAATGCATGGCTTGGGTTTAGAAAATATAACCTACTAGAACAAATATAACTTTGGATCTACAATTTCAGACCCTGAAGGTGATCTTAATAAATCAAGATAATAAATGTTTTCCAAAACTTTAATTCAGCCTCAAATCCATGACTTGGTAAATCTCTCACTGTCATGCAATATATGCTTACATCCTCAAAGGAATCAGGATAGTTCCAAAAATGATAATTTAAGCAATGCAACTGCTCACACAGTGAAAGTTTCATATCACTTAATTCCCTCATCACTGGTTTTCACATCAGGGAGGCTGTACCTGAATGATACCTAAACAACCATTCAAATCGCTTAATATCATGAACCCAGATTGTTAAAAACTGGTGAGTTGATTTCCATAACAATTAGTTCACTGGCTCACTTGCTCCATTTTTAAACCTTGTTAAAACTCTTTTGGTGTCTATGTGAAGGTACTGAGTGCACATGCATTGACAGATTGCTATCCCTGGACATAGGTAGTGTGACATGAAGGGCACTGACAGGCAAGCTGATTTAAATTCTCCAAGACAACTGACATGATTAAGTGCCTTAGGTCTCTCCCATCACATTACTCTAGTGTAGATCAGCATGGAGTCCAACAGATCAGATCTGAACCTGGTTCTGCCCCTTACTAGCTGTACAACCTTGATAAATTACTTCACCTCTAGGAGTCTGCTACTTTATCTATGAAATAACAGTGATATCAGTAAGTACTTGATAGAATACTGAGTGGATTAAATGAGACATTTGAGGGCTCCAACAAAGCATTTGGTTACAAGACAGACAATATATACTACTATTTTCTGTCAATGCCTAGAATCTCTATCCTAATCTCTCCTCTTGATGCTTTTTCCACCTCCCTTGCCTTAAATACAACAAGCATTCTCACTTGAATGCTTATTCCTCCTTATTCCCATACAATCAAATAAAGAGAAGAAACTATTTTCCCACCTTTTTTTAAGTTTATTTTGAGAGGGACAGAGAGAGAGCATGCAAGCCAGGGAGGGGCAGAGAGATAGAGGATCCAAAGCAGGCTCTGTGCTGATAGCACAAGAACTCCAGCACAAAGAGCACAAAGCGGGCTCGAACTCACAAACAGCAAAGCCAGGAAGCCAGCACAGAGAAGAAGAAACCCTATAACATTTAGCTTTGAAAATGAGAGAGGCCTAATTTCATGAGTTCTTACAACCCACAGGTCTTAAAACCTGGAATTTTATCTTTTTTTCTTTTTAATTTTTTTTTTAACGTTTATTTATTTTTGAGACAGAGAGAGACAGAGCATGAATAGGGGAGGGGCAGAGAGAGAGGGAGACACAGAATCCGAAACAGGCTCCAGGCTCTGAGCTGTCAGCACAGAGCCCGACGCGGGGCTCAAATCCACGGACCGTGAGATCATGACCTGAGCCGAAGTCGGACGCTCAACCGACCGAGCCACCCAGGTGCCCCAAAACCTGTAATTTTAAAAATCAGTGGGCTCAGCTCTAAGAGAGTTGGGAAGATAAGAGGAAACAGATTCCTTGCCCTTGAGGGAACAGCACACAGAGATACGACATAGAAGGAGCAGTTTGATAACAATGAAGCAACAGAAAGACAAATGAAGAAAATGATCCCATTCACAATTGCACCAAGAAGCATAAAATACCTAGGAATAAATCTAACCAAAGATGTAAAAGATCTGTATGCTGAAAACTATAGAAAGCTTATGCAGGTAATTGAAGAAGATATAAAGAAATGGAAAGACATTCCCTGCTCATGGATTGGAAGAATAAGTATTGTCAAAATGTCAATACTACCCAAAGCTATCTACACATTCAATGCAATCCCAATCAAAATTGCACCAGCATTCTTCTCGAAACTAGAACAAGCAATCCTAAAATTCATATGGAACCACAAAAGGCCCCGAATAGCCAAAGTAATTTTGAAGAAGAAGACCAAAGCAGGAGGCATCACAATCCCAGACTTTAGCCTCTACTACAAAGCTGTCATCATCAAGACAGCATGGTATTGGCACAAAAACAGACACATAGACCAATGGAATAGAATAGAAACCCCAGAACTAGACCCACAAACGTATGGCCAACTCATCTTTGACAAAGCAGGAAAGAACATCCAATGGAAAAAAGACAGTCTCTTTAACAAATGGTGCTGGGAGAACTGGACAGCAACATGCAGAAGGTTGAAACTAGACCACTTTCTCACACCATTCACAAAAATAAACTCAAAATGGATAAAGGACCTGAATGTGAGACAGGAAACCATCAAAACCTTAGAGGAGAAAGCAGGAAAAGACCTCTCTGACCTCAGCCGTAGCAATCTCTTACTCGGCACATCCCCAAAGGCAAGGGAATTAAAAGCAAAAGTGAATTACTGGGACCTTATGAAGATAAAAAGCTTCTGCACAGCAAAGGAAACAACCAACAAAACTAAAAGGCAACCAACGGAATGGGAAAAGATATTTGCAAATGACACATCGGACAAAGGGCTAGTATCCAAAATCTATAAAGAGCTCATCAAACTCCACACCCGAAAAACAAATAACCCAGTGAAGAAATGGGCAGAAAACAGGAATAGACACTTCTCTAAAGAAGACATCCGGATGGCCAACAGGCACATGAAAAGATGTTCAACGTCGCTCCTTATCAGGGAAATACAAATCAAAGCCACACTCAGATACCACCTCACGCCAGTCAGAGTGGCCAAAATGAACAAATCAGGAGACTATAGATGCTGGAGAGGATGTGGAGAAACAGGAACCCTCTTGCACTGTTGGTGGGAATGCAAATTGGTGCAGCCGCTCTGGAAAGCAGTGTGGAGGTTCCTCAGAAAATTAAAAATAGACCTACCCTATGACCCAGCAATAGCACTGCTAGGAATTTATCCAAGGGATACAGGAGTACTGATGCATAGGGGCACCTGTACCCCAATGTTTATAGCGGCACTCTCAACAATAGCCAAATTATGGAAAGAGCCTAAATGTCCATCAACTGATGAATGGATAAAGAAATTGTGGTTTATATACACAATGGAATACTACGTGGCAATGAGAAAAAATGAAATATGGCCTTTTGTAGCAACATGGATGGAACTGGAGAGTGTGATGCTAAGTGAAATAAGCCATACAGAGAAAGACAGATACCATATGGTTTCACTCTTATGTGGATCCTGAGAAACATAACAGAAACCCATGGGGGAGGGGAAGGGAAAAAAAAAAAAAAAGAGGTTAGAGTGGGAGAGAGCCAAAGCATAAGAGACTGTTAAAAACTGAGAACAAACTGAGGGTTGATGGGGGGTGGGAGGGAGGGCAGGGTGGGTGATGGGTATTGAGGAGGGAACCTTTTGGGATGAGCACTGGGTGTTGTATGGAAACCAATTTGACAGTAAATTTCATATATTAAAAAATAAAAAAAATAAAAAAATACAAAAAAAAAAAAAAAAAAAAGAAGGAGCAGTTTGAAAACTGCCTGGGGCATATGGGAAGGAGTGTTGTGAGAGATCATTGGACAATTCCTCTAGAAACAAAGGATCTGACAAGCACTGTTTCCCTCCCCCCACCCACAGACCACCTAAGGGAACCAGCACAGCTCTGACACTCCTACATAACTGGTTAACACTGCGTCCTGCCACCCCAACCCCCTACTTGTTGGGAGATGTGCCATCTCCAGCCAGACCTGCCTCAGTCCTGGCACTGCAGGTCTCCTCTGGCAAAAGACCAGAGCAAACCTTGCTAATACCTGGCCTCCCTCCACCCCACACCTTGTGGATCCACCACCTCCAACCCAACCAGCCTGAGTCATAGCAGCAGCAGGTCCCCTCTACAGGAAACGGATGCACAAAACTTGCTAACATTGCATGTTATGGATCCATCCCATCCAATATGCTCTGAGCCAGAGCCCATCCAAAGCAATGCCATAAGACTAGCAGTGTGCAGGCAGACCTAACAGAAGCCAGGACCATTCCAAAGTGATTCCTGCTCCAGGGAGAGGGAAAGATAACCATAAACCCAGTCAGACTGTGGCCCCAGCAGTGGGCTCAGAGTAGACAGTATGTCCAACTGCTGGCCTATAGTTTGATGCTACTACATCTCTGGCAAACACCTGGTCTGACTCAACTCAAGCCCAAGTTGGCCCCAGACTGGCCCACAACAACGCAGGGACCAAATACTGCCCACAAGAAGCAAAGAAAGCCACTGCAGATGACTTGAATGAAGGAAAAGGGACGCAGCCACAACAGTAGGACACACACAACCCATACAGGAGAAGCCTCTTAAGTACCAGGTTCCAATGAACAGTGACATTGCACTACAAGGCACTATAGGACCTCTTCTTCATAAGGCCACTACTTTCAAGAGCAGGATAAGTAGCTGACATTCTTAACACACAGAAACAGACACAGAGAGTTAGACAAAATGATAAGACAAAGGAATATGTCTCAAAGGAAGTAACAGGACAAAATCACAGAAAGAGACCTAAATGAAATGAAGATAAGTAATATGGCTGATAGAGAATTTAAAGTAATGGTCATAAAAATACTCACTGGACTTGAGAAAAGAGTGGAGGACATCAATGAGACCCTTAACAAAGAAATAAAAAAGAACAAATCAGAGATGGAGAAAACAAAAAAATGAAACTAAAAATACACTAAAAGAATAAATAGCAAACTAGAGGAAGCAGAATAAATCAGTGACCTAGAGGACAGAGTACTGGAAAGAAATCAAGCAGAGCAGGTAAGAGAGAAAAAAAAAAAAGTTACACAAAATGATAATAGACCTAGGGAACTCAGCAACATTATCAAGTTTAATAACATTCATATTATAGGCATCCCAGAAGGAGAAGAGACAAAAGAGGGCAAAAAAATTATTTGAAGAAATAATAGCTGAAAACTTCCCAAATCTAAGGAAGAAAAAAGATATCCAGATCTAGAGGGCACAGAAATCTCCCAACAAAATCAACCCAAGAAGGGACACACCAAGACACATACTAATTAAAATGGCAAAAATAGGGATAAAGAGAGTTTTAAAAGCAGCAAAAAGGAAAAAAAAATTACAACAAGGGAAACCCCATAAGACTATCATCTGATTTATTAATAGAAACTTTACAGGCCAGAAGGGAATGGCATGATATATTCAAAGCTCTGAAAGGAAAAAAAAAAAAAAAGGTAAGAATACTCTATCCAGCATGGCTATCATTCAGAATAGAAGGAAAGATAGTTCCCCAAACAAAAGTTAAAGGAATTCATGACCACCAACCTAGCCCTCTAAGAAATGTTAAAGGGGAGTATTTGAGTGGAAAGGAAAGACCATAAGTAAGAGTAATAAAAGTAGGAAGCAGAAAAGCAGTAAATATATCTGTAAAAAATAGGCAAAGGGCACACAAAATAAAAGGAAGTAAAGTATGACACCATGTATCTAAAACATAGGAAGGAAAAGGAAAGAAAAAGGAAGGAAAACAATGGGTTCAAACTTAAGTGACCATCAACTTAAGATAGACTGCTATATGCAGATATATAGCAGTGTATATGGTTATATACAAACCAAATGTAGCAACAAATCAAAACCAGTAATAGATATACAAAAAAAGAGAAAGGAATCCAAGTACATCACTAAAGAAAGCCAACTAATCCTAAGAAAAGAAAGCAAGAGAAGAAAGGAACAGAGAAGAACTACAAAACAACTATAAACAAGTAACAAATGGCAATAAATACATAGCTATCAACAATTACTTTGAATGTAAATGGACCAAATGTTCCAAACAAAAGACAAAAGGTGGAAAAAAAAAAGACATAGGGTGACGGAATGGATGAAAAAGCAATACCTATTTCTATGCTGCCTACAAGAGATTCATTTCAGACCTAAAGACACACACAGATTGAAACTGAAGGGATGAAGAATTTGTCATGAAAATTGAAGTGAAAAGAAATCCAGGGCAGTAATACTTATATAAGACAAAATAGGCTTTTTTAAATTTTTATTTTTAATCAAGTTATCTCTACACCCAACATGGGGCTTGATCTTACAAACCTAAGATCAAGAGTCACATGCTCTACTGACTGAGACAGCCAAGTGTCCCTCAAACAAAATAGACTTTAAAACAAAGACTACAAAAAGAGACAAGGACACTATATGATCATAAACTAAACAATCTAACAGAAAGATATAACAATTCTTTTTTTATATATTTATTTTGAGATAAAGAGAGAGTGCACATAAGCAGGGGAGGGACAGGGAGAGGGAGAGAGGGGATCCCAAGCAGGCTCCATGCTATCAGCACAGAGCCCAACATGGGGCTTGAAATTCACAATCCATGAGATCATGACCTGAGCTGAAACCAAGAGTCAGACACTTAACCAACTGAGCCCCTCAGGCACCCCAAAAATATATATAACAATTGTGAGTATTTTATGCATCTAACATGGGAGTACCCAAATACATAAAGCATTTAATAACAAACATAAAGGAAGTAATCAATAGTAATACAATAATCATAGGGGATTTTTTAACAACCCACTTACATCAGTGGGTAGAACATACAGAAAATCAACCAGCCAACAGTGGCTTTGAATGACACACTGGACCAGATGGATCTAACAGATATATTCAGAACATTCCACCCAAAAACAGCAGATTACACATTCTTTCCAAGTGCACATTGAACGTTCTCCAGAACAGATTACATATTAGGCCACAAAACAAGTCTCAACAAATTCAAAAAGATGAAAGTCACACTATGAATTGTTTCTGACCACAACACTAGGAAACTAGAAATAAACGAAAAAATCTGGAAACAGCACAAAAAATATGGAGGTTAAATAACTTGCTACTAAACAATGAATGGGTCAATCAAGAAATCAAAGAGGAAATCAAAAAATACATGGAGACATATGAAAATGAAAGCACAACTTTCCCAAACCTTTAGGATGCAGCAAATGCTCTGAGACCAGAGGTTACAGTAATACAGGCTTATCTCAAGAAGTAAGAAAAATCTCAAATAAATGACCTAACCATATACCTACAAGAGCTAGAAAAAGAACAACAAACAAAACCCAAAATCAGTAGAAGGAAAAAAATAATAAACATTAGAACAGAAATAAGCAAAATAGAAACTAAAAATAATTTTATATTTTTAGAGAACAGATCAATGAAACCAGGAGCTTGTTCTTTGAAAACATCAACAAAATTAGTAAATATTAAGCCAGATTCATCAAAAAAAAGGGGAGGGGGCCTCAAATAAAATCAGAAATGAAAGAGGAGAAAAAAACAACCAACACTACAGAAACGCAAACAATTGCAAGAAAATATTATGAAAAATTAAATGCCAACAAACTGGACAACCACCTATAAGAAATGCATAAATTCCTAGATACATATAAGTTCCCACAACTGAATCAGAAAGAAATAGGAAAAAAATTTATGTCTTACTTATTTTTTGAGAAACAGAGCATAAGCGGGCAAGGGGTAGAGGGAGGGAGGACAGAGGATCCAAAGCAGGCTCTGCACTGACAGGCTGACAAGCCCCAATGTGGGGCTTGAACTCACAAACTCATGATCTGAGCTAAAGTCGGACACTCAACTGACTGAGTCACCCAGGTGCCCCAAGAAATAGAAAATCTAAATACACCAGTTACCAGCAACAATATTGAATCAGTAATCAAATCACTCCCAACAACAAAAGTCCAAGAGAAGACAGCTTCACAGGTGAATTCCACCAAACATTAAAGGGGACTTAATACCTATTTCTCTCAAACTATTCTAAATTCTAAACAGAGGAAGGAAAACTGCTAAATTCATTCTATGAGACCAGCATTACCCAGATACCAAAACCAGGTAAGACACTAAAAAATAGGGTACTATAAGCCAACATTTCTGATGAAAACAGATGCAAAAATCCTCAAAAAAAAAAAAATAAATAAGCAAACCAAATCCAACAATACATTAAAAAATCATTCACCACAATCAAGTGGGATTTATTCCAGGGACGCAAGACTAGTTCAATATTTGCAAATCAATTGACATGATACATCTCATCAACAAGAGAAAGGATAAAAAACATATGATCACTTCAATTATTGCAGAAAAGGCATTTCACAAAGTACAATATCCATTCACAATAAAAACCCTCAACAAAGTAGAGATAGAGTGAACATACCTTAACATTATAAAGGTTATATCTGATAAACCCACAGCTAACATCATACTCAATGGTGATAAACTGAGACCTTTTCCCCTAAGGTCAAGAACAAGACAAGGATGTCCACTTTTATTTAGCATAGTCCTGTAAGTCCTAGCCACAACAATGAGACAAGGAAAAGGAATAAAAGGCATCGAAATTGGTAAGGAAGAAGTTGAACTTTCACTATTTGCAGATCACACAGAAAACCCTGAGGACTCCACCAAAAAACTACTAGAAGTAATAAATGGATTCTGTAAGAAACAGATACAAAATCAATGTACAGAGAAATCTACTGCATGTCTATACATTAATAATGAAGCAGTAGAAAGAGAAATTAAGAAAACAATCCCATTTACAATTGCATCAAAAATAATAAAGTACCTCAGGATAAACTTAACCAAAGAAGTGAAAGATCTGTGCCCTGAAAACTGTAAAATATGGATGAAAAAAAGTGAAGATGACATAAACAAATGGGAAGATATTCCATGCTCATGGATTGGAAGGACAAATATTGTTAAAATGTCCATACCACCCAAAGCAATCTACACATCTAATGCAATCTCTATCAAAATGCCAATAGCATTTTTCACAGAATTGAAACAAACAATCCTAAAATTTGTATAGAATCACAAAAAAGACCCCACATAGCCAAAGCAACCTTGAAAAAGAAAAACAAAGCTGGAGGTATCACAATTATGATTTCAAGTTATACTACATAGCTGAAGTAATCAAAACAGTATAGTACTGGCACAAAAAGAGACATATAAATCAGTGGGACAGAATAAAAAACCCAGAATTAAACCCATGATTAAAATTAAAACCCACAAGGAGGGCCTGGGTGGTTTAGTCAGTTAAGCGTCCAACTTTGGCTCAGGTCATGATATCACAGTTTGTATGTTTGAGCCCCGCACCCAGCTCTGTGCTGACAGCTCAGAGCCTGGAGCCTGCTTTAGATTCTGTGTCTCCCTCATTCTCTCTGCCCCTCCCCTGCTCACACTCTGTCTGCCTGTCTCTCTCTCAAAAATAAACATTAATAAATTTTCTTAATATATATATGAGAAAACTGGACAGCTCTATGCAAAAGAATTAAACTGGACTTCCTAAATATGAGATCTGAAACCATAAAAATCCTAGGAGAGAACACAGACAGTAATGGGTCTGACATCAGCTGTAACAACTATCTAGATGTCTTCTGAGGCAAGGGAAACAAAAACAAAAATGAACTATTGGGACTACATCAAAATAAAAAGCTTATGCACACTTAAGAAAACAATCAACAAAACTATAGGCAACCTACTGCATGGGAGAAGATATTTGCAAATGACATAGCTGATAAAGGGTTAGTATCCAAAATAGAGGAAGAATTATACAACTCAACATGCAAAAAAAAAAAAAAAAAAAAAAAAAAAAATCCCATTTTGAAATGGGCAGAAGACATAAACAGACATTTCTCCAAGGAAGACACAGATGGCCAACAGACACATGAAAAGATGTTCAACATCACTCATCATAAGAGAAATGCAAATCAAAACCACAATGGCTAAAATTTTAAAAAGAAACGAAAAGTGCTGGTGAGGATGTGGATAAAAAGGAAAACTCATGTACTGTTGGTGGCAAGCTGATGCAGCCACTGTGATTAACACTGTGGAGGTTCCTCCAAAAATTAAAAATAGAATTACCATATGATCTAGTAATTCCACTATTTGGTATTTACCCAAAGAATATGAAAACGCTATATCAAAAGGATATATATTTACTGCAGCATCATTTACAATCACCAAATTATGGAAGCAGTCCAACTGCCTGTCAATAGACAAATAAGCAAAGAAGAACTGGTATAAATATATACGATGGGATATTATTCAGCCATGAAAAAGAATGAAACCTTGCCATTTGCAACAATATGCATAGATCTAGAAGGTATGATGCTAAGCAAAATAAGTCAGTCAGAGAAAGAGAAAAACTATATGATTTGACTCACATGTGGTATTTAAGACACAAACAAACAAACAAATAACAACAAACCACAGGGAGGAAAAAAAAAGAGACAAACCAAAAACAGACTCTTAACTATAGAGAACTGATGGTTACCAGAGGGGAGGTGCCTAAGAGTATGGGTGAAATAGTTGAAGGGGATTAAGAGTACATTTATTATGATGTAAGCACTGGATGTTGAAGAGAATTGTTGAATCACTATATTGTACCTCTGAAACTAATATAATACCTCTTGTTAACTACACTGGAATTAAAATTGCTTAAAAGTGATGAGAGTGGGCATCCTTGTCTTGTTTCTGCTCTTAGAAAAAAAGCTTTCACCTTTTCACTGTTAAGTATAATATTGGCTGTGGGTTTGTCATATATCCCCCTTATTATGGAGAGGTACGTTTTCTATATACTCACTTTTACTCACTTTGTTGAGAGTTTTTACCATAAATGCATGTTGAATTTTGTCAAAAGTTTTTTCTGCAACTATTTTTATCCTTCATTTTGTTTATGTGGTATATCACATTAATTGATTTGTGGATATTGAACCATCCTTGCATCCCTGGAATATATCCCACTTGATATGGTCAGTGATTCATTTAATGTATTGTTCAATTTGGTTTGGTAATATTTTGTTGAGGATTTTTCCATCTATGTTATTGGCTTATAATTTGTGTGCACATGTGTGTGGTGTCCTTGTTTGGGTTTGCTATCAGGGTAAGGATACCCTCATAAAATGAGTCTGGGAGTATTTCCTGGTCTTCAGATTTTTAGAAGAATTTAAGAAGGATAGGTATTAAATCTTCTTTGAATGGTAGAATTCACCAGTGAAGCCATCTGGCCCTAGACTTTTGTTTGTTGGGAAGTTTTTTACTACTGATTCGATTTCCTTACTAGTAATCTGTTTATTCAGATTTTCTATTTTTTCATGATTCAGTCTTGGAAGATTAAAAGTTTCTAGGACTTGATCCATTTTCTAGACTGTCCAATTTTGTCATTGTATAATTGTTCATGGTAGTCTCTTACAATCTTTTCTATATCTATGGTATCAGTTGTGACTTCTCTTTCCTATCTGAATTTTTAAATTTGAGCCCTCTTTTTTTCTTGAGTATAGCTGAAGCTTTGTCAATTTTTTTAATCTCTTCAAAAAAATCAGCTCTTGGTTGTATTGATCTTTTCCATTGTTTTTAAATCTTTATTCCTTTTCTAAGCTCTATTATTTCCTTTATTCCTCTCTTTCTAGTTCCTTTAGATGTAAAGTTAAATTGAGATTTCTCATTTCTTGTTTCTTGAAGTAGGCCTACATTGCTATGAACCCTCTTAGAACTGCTTTTAATGCATCCTGTAATTTTGGGGATAAAATTTTTTGTTTTCTGTATATATCTACTAAATCCATTTGGTCTAGGGGCACCTGGATGGCTCAGTCAGTTAGGCCTCCGACTTCGGCTCAAGTCACACTCTCGCAGTCCAGGAGATCAAGCCTCACGTTGGGCTCTGTGACGACAGCTTGGAGCCTGGAGCCTGCTTCGGATTCTGTATCACCCTGTCTGCCCCTCCCCCACTCATGCACGCACTCTCTCTCTCTCTCTCTCTCTCTCTCTCAAAAATAAATAAACTTTAAAAGAATAAAATTTAAATCCATTTGGTTTAATGTGTCATTTAAGACCTATGTTTCCTTACTGATTTGTATGATCTAGCCTTGATATAAGTAGGGTCTTAAAGTCCCTGTTATTATTTTGCTGTCAATTTTCCCTTTAGGTCTGTTAATATTTGCTTGGTACATGTTGGTGCTCCTTTGTTTGGTGCCTATATATTTATAAATATCTTCTTGATTGTCCCCTGTGCCCCTCTGTCTTTTATTATAGTCTTTGTTTTAAACTCTTTTGTCTGATATGAGGATAGCTATACCAGCTTTCTTCTCATTTACATTTGCATGAACATCTTTTCCCATCCCTTCATTTTCAGTCTATGTGTATCCTTTTGAAGTGAGTCTCTTATAGGCAGTATATAGATATGTTGTGTGTATTTTCAGCAGTTCAGCCACTCTTTAAATTTTTTTTTTTACATTTTATTTATTTTTGATAGACAGAGAGAGACAGAGCACAAGTGGGGGAGGGGCAGAGAGAGATGGAGACACAGAATCCGAAGCAGACTCCAGGCTCCGAGCTGTCAGCACAGAGCCCGACACAGGGCTTGAACTCACAAACTGTGAGATCATGACCTGAGCCCAAGTTGGACGCTTAACAGAATGAGGCACCCACGTGCCTCCAGCCACTCTTTTGATGAGAGAATTCAGTCCATTTATATTTAAAGTGAATATTGATAGGTATACATTGATTCTCATTTTGTTAATTGTTTTCTGGTTGTTTTTATAGTTGCTTTCTGTTCCTTTCTTCTACCCTTTCTCTCTCCCCTTATAGTTTGATGATTTTCTTTAACCTATGGTTAGATACCTTTCTCACTCTCTTTGTGTATTTACCAGAAGTGTCTGTTTTGTGGTTACTGTGAGGTTCACATATATCATCCTGTGTAAATAACAGTCTTATTTTTAAGTTGGTAGTAACTTCAATTTGAACACATTCCAAAACTCTACATTTTTATTTCCCTCCCCCATATTTTTTGTTTTTGTTTTCACATTTTATATTTTATGTATCCTTTAATAATTATCTTAATTTTTGTTAATTTACTACTATTGCCTTTTAACTTTCATAGTAGCTTTATAGTGATTAATCTACCACTTTTACTTTAAATTTACCTTTTCCAGTGAGATTTTTACTTTTGTATATTTTTGTGCTGTTAATTAGGGATTTATTTTCAGCTTAAAGATGTCCCTTTGGGGTGCCTGGCTGGCTCAGTCAGTTAAGCATCTGACTTTTGATTTCGGCTCAGGTCATGGTGTCATAGTTTGTGAGATTGAGCCCCACATGGGATTCTCTCTGCTTGGGATTCTCTCTCTCTCCCCCTCTCTCTGCCCCTCCTCTGCTCATGCTTGCTCTATCTCTCTCAAAATAAATAAATACTAAAAAAAAGTTTTTAAAGATGTCCCCTTAACATTTCCTTTAAGGCCAGTTTAGTGGTGATAAACTCCTTTAGCTTCTGCTTGTCTGAAAAATTCTTTATCTCTCCTTCCATTCTGAATGATAATCTTGCCAGATAGAATATTTTTGTTTTTTGTTTTTATTTTTTTATTTGAGTATAGTTGGCACACAATGTTACATTAGTTTCAAGTATACAACATAATGATGCAACTTCTCTACATGTTATGCTATGCTCACAGCAAGTGTAGCTGCATCTGTCCCCATACAATGCTATCACAATAACACTGTCCATATTCACTATGTTGTACCTTTTATTCCAATGCCTTATTCATTTCATAATTGGAAACTTATATGTCCCACTCCCCTTTATCCATTTTGCCCATCCCCACACCCCACCTTCCCTCTGGCAGCCATCAGTTTTTCCTCTGTATTTATAGGGAAATAAATTTTATTTATTCATTTGTTTTTTGAACTCCATATATGAGTGAAATCATATGTATTTGTTTTTTCAATATGACTCATTTCACTTACCACACACACACACACACACACACAATATCACATCAGGTAGAGTATTTGGGGTTGGAAGCTTTTTCCTTTAGGGACTTTGTATTTATCATGTCATTCTCTTCTGCCATGCAAAGTTTCTGCTGAGAAATCTGCTGGTAGCCTTATGGAGTTTCCCCTGTATGTAACAATTTGTTGTATGTAACAATTATTTTTTCTCTTGCTGCTTTTAAGAATTTTTCTTTAGGGGCACCTGGGTAGTTCAGTTGGTTAAGTAACTTCAGCTCAGGTCATGATCTTATGGCTCATGAGTTTAAGCCCCACATGAGGCTCTTTGCTGTCAGCACAAAGCTCACTCAGATCCTCTGTCTCCTCCTCTTCCCTCTCTCCCTCTCTCTCTCTCTCAAAAATAAATATTAAAAAAGGGATCTTTCTTTATATTTAACTTTTGACATCTTATTTATAATGTGTCTTGGTGTGGATTGCTTTGGGCTCATCTTATTTGGAACTCTGTACCCAATTGTCTATCTCCTTCCCTAGGTTAGAGAAGTTTTCAGCCATTATTTCTTCAAATACGCTTTCTGCCCTTTTGTCTCTCTTTGCTCCTGGGACCCCCTGTAACACAAATGATATTCCACTTGATGTTGTCCTACAGATCCTTTAAGTTATCTTTATTTTTTTAATTCATTTTTCTTTTTCCTGTTCTGTATAGGCGAGCTCCATTGCTTTGTCTTCCAGCTCACTGATCTATTTTTCTGTTTCATCTAGTGTGCTGTTGAAAACCACCCCCAACCTCAGCATTTTTTTCAGTTCAGTGAATTCATTCTTCAGTTCTGTGACTTCAGTTTGGTACTTTCTTATATTTCCTATTTCTTTGTTGAAGATCTCACAGTGTTTATCCATTCTTCTCCCAAGTTCAGTGAACATCTTTATGACCATTATTTTGAATTCTTTGTAAGATAGATTACTTATCTCCATATCATTAAGGTCTATTTCTGAGGTTTTATCTTTTTGTTTGTTTGGAATGAATTTCTCCGTTTCCTTATTTTGCTTTACTCTGTGTTTGCTTCTATGTATTAGGTGAAACAGTTACCTCTCTCAGTCTTGAATGAGTGGTATTGAATAGATGATGAAACTTCTTTAAACCTCACCCTAGCTCTTGGTTGTCTCTCCAAACTTTGTATCATACAAACAGCCTGATTTATTCTATCAAGGATTCTTTTTTTTTTTTTTTTCATTTTTTCCATGTTTATTTATTTTTGATAGACGGAACACAAGGAGGGGAGGAGAAGAGTGAGAGGGAGACACAGGATCCAAAGCAGGCTCCAGGCTCGGAGCTGTCAACACAGAGCCTGACGCGGGGCTAAAACCCACAGACCATCAGATCATGACCCTGAGCTAAAGTCAGTCGCCCAACCGACTGAGCCACCCAGGCGCCCCAAGAATTCTATTATCGATAGAATAAATCACTGTTGAGGATGTGCCAGGTTATGTCAGTGTCCAATGTGAGGAATCTTATTTAGCACCCAGTTTCAGACTAACTGGAAAACTTACCCTCAGGCAGAAGCTTTTAAAATATGCAAATACAGTAAAACCCTGGATTGTGAGTAACTTATTCTGCAAGTGTTCCAAAAAGAAGCAAGCATTTCTAAAAATTTTAACTTGATAAACGAGCAATGTCTTACAATATGAGTAGTACATGATGCCAACTGTTATATATTCACAACTGAGCCAATGGTTCCTCTCTCTCTGTCTCTCTCTCTCTCTCACTTGCTGTGGCATTGTGGGTGATCTTCTCTCAAGCCGTGGTGTTTGGCAGAAATCGGTGATTTTTCAGAACGTTGGAAGGTGCCCACAACTGGCGTGAGTGTATTTTTTGTCACTTCAAAGCACCTATGGACAGTCCTCTGCTTTTCCATACAAGGCTTAGGAATGCTTTGCTTCATCCTAGGTCAGGCTGCCTACAGATAGAGACCCTTTCCTCTGCTGCCTTATTGCCCATTACATTCAATACAGTAAATGACAAGTTTATTAATACCGTACTGTAGTCAACATCTGTGCAAGCATATACAGTGGCCCCCAAACAGAAAAAGGTTGAAAAGAAAGGCAGTAAGGAGGAGATGATTACAGAGGAAATTAAGAAGGAAATCACTGAGAAGTATGAATGAGGTATGCGAGTGGCTGAAATTGCAAGATTTTATAAGAAGTCTATATCTGCATCTCATCTACAAAGGAGGAGGAGAAAAAGGCAGAGGAATCCCTCACTTCAAATGAGATTAGGGAGATGTGTAAGATGTGGGAAACAGTGCAGAATTTTGTAGAAAAACACCACCCAAATAAGGCTGTAGCAGTGTAAGTGATGAATCTGCTTAATGACCATGCAACGTCACATTTCCGCAAAATCCTCAAAAGGAGGCAGGAGCAAGTGTCATTGGATTGGTTCCTTGTTAAAGTTGCACAAAAAGAAAAATATTCCATTGAGTCAATAGGTATCAGTGATTCCATTAGTGATAATGAAAGTTATCCTACCCAATAACTCTTCTTTCTCTTCTCTCCCTCACACCAGCCACAAAGGTTTTCAAAGGTAAGTGCAAGTTAATTTATTTTTCTTTATATTTTGTATTTTCTTTATTATTTTGTATTATATTACAGTATTGTAATCATTTTTATATGAATATTTTTGAGTTGTGGAATGAATCATCTGAGTTTCCATTATCTCTTATAGGGAAATTTGCTTTAATATACAAGTGCTTTGGATTACAAGCATGTTTCTGGAATGAATTATGCTTGCAAACCAAGGTTTTAGTGTATATTCAGGCCTGTGAGACCACAATTATGATCCCTACTAGCCTCCAGACCAGGAGATCTGAGAGCATCCCCTTGTGTGGCAGTTTCAAAAATCAGGGCTCCTGACAAGTACATAAACTCATTTCTGAGAGGTTTTGCTGAGCTGTGGCCAAGAGGGTATCATGAATAGCGTTTTCCTGCTAACATTCCCTGGGGGTGCCTCTGTAGCCTCTAGTTGTGTGGAAAACCTGAAGCCTATTCTTCAAGCCAAAGTGCCAGGCTTACTAAACAGGCCTTTTTCACAAGAAGACTGGGTTGTGTTTCAGTCCACTTCCGTGCAGGGCCATATCATGGCCTGTCAAGAACTGTCTTTCCAATTGTTACATTCCCATGGAACTCAGAAAGGCCTGCCCCAGTCTCTCTTGTTCCCATCCCTCTCGATGTGGTCTTTTTATCCTTTGTTTTGCAAAAGCAGTTCACCTAGTTCTCAGATAGATATTTTTCAGAGGGAAATGACCATATGTAGCTGTAGATCTAGTGTGTCCAGGGACAGAGGTGAGTTCAGGATCTTCCTACACTACCATCTTGCCAAAATCCACCCCACTCCCCATCTTCCACATTTCTATACACCTTACAAGTGACTTGCTGTCTGCCCTTTATTCTAGACTATTATTTCAAGATCTTTGTCTAGCAAACAACCTTGGAAGGTAGAGATAATGTCTTCCTCCAGAGCTAAGCAAAGTTTTGCTCACAGCCTAGTAAGATAGAGATAACGCTCTGAAGCAAAGGGCAGGCATGACTAATATTCAGCATTAATAAAAGTAGTATCTGGGGCGCCTGGGTGATTGAGTCCGTTAAGCAACCAACTTCGACCCAGGTCATGATCTCACAGTTTGTGGGTTCAAGCCTGGCGTTGGGCTCTGTGCTGACAGCTCAGAACCTGGAGCCTGCTTTGAATTCTGTGTGTGTGTGTGTGTCTCTCTCTCTGCCCCTTCCCTGCTTGTGCTCTGTCTCTCTCTGTCTCTCAAAAATAAATAAAAGCATTTAAAAAAATTTTTAAAGGTAATATCTAACTTGAGATCAAAAGTGAAGCATCCTTACTGCCTTTTCTAAAAGATTCAAGGGCCTAAAGTTTAGGATTCCTCTCCTATAACGCAACCGACTGGATGTGTACGTGTCATTTGGCTCTCTTCACATTACTCTATGGGAATAGGGCCTCAGGAAATCAGCACAACGATGCAGATACCTTGGCCACTGCTACTGCTATGAGTAATAAAGGGGATTTCATCTCTGACCCAGGAGTCTCATGTCTTCTGCCAGCATCCATGGAGCTGTACCAGGTCAATTTGTGAGCTTATAAGTAGAGTAAAATCTCAGACCCTTCACAGTTCTTGACAACTCTCTCCAGTAAAAATGTGCATTTTTGTTCTGTGTGCATTTTGCTGTTAGCTTGCTTTGTTTTGCATGGCCTTTGTACATAAAGCTAAAAATCCAGCTCCAAAAACAAAATGATTTGCAAATCTCTGCTGTTCTTGATTCTTGTTTTGCAGATAACTATAAAAGCAGTTTCCTGTATTTATTTACCAAAAAATACCCATCTTGTTATTGATATAAAAAAATTGTCATGCTGCTGACAATTATATATTTTTGAGGTCTAGTAAAAGCTGTTGATGTCATTATTACCCTCTTGCTAAAGTTACAAAGGTTCCTGTTCACAAAAGGCATTAGCAGACATTCTGATTAGAATGATCTAACACACAAGAAGGTCTGTTATACATGGCATGGTTCAAGCAGTTTGGAATGTTTCAGAATGTCTTTCCGCCTCCCCTTTGTTCCGGTGAACAAAATCTTTGCTAGAGTGCAGGTGTGTTCCTGAGATGGTCGTCCTTGAAGTGAACAAGAACTGTGCCAGAAGCCAGTGAAAGCATTTTTCCAATTTCCCAAAGGAAAAATCAAATGGAATGGTAAACCGTTTCTAAAACCAGATAAAAGTAATGCATTAATGCATGGACTTGTACCATTCCTTGTTCTCTTAGACGCCCACTAGTTTGTCTTTTACCACAAACTGCCCGCTGGAGCACTAGAGTCAAGACAATAAATACATATTTCTAAAGAATCAAATGAGTTTCCATTGGCTGACAATGATGAATAGTCAGTCTCTAAGGAGTTCTTCAAAACGAATTCTTCCACATTGATTCTCCCAGAACCTTACAGAGTAAAGTCTTTCTCTGCAGTCCTGGTAAAAATGGAAAGTTTCAAGCTGTTACCTGAGAAAGCAGAAGAGGGATGATGTTGTTCCCTCTGAGCCACTAGTGAGGAAGACTAAACAGTGATTTATGTTATAGTTATTTGTGTGTAATAGAAAAACAATTTCCTTCCACTTAATGGAAGATTTTTAATGGATTCATCTACTTGTTAATTTCCAGCAATAGCAATGTTGTTTTCCTAAAAGAAATTGGATCAAAGTAGCCATAAAACCTAGGATTTGGAGGTTATAAAAAGCTTTTTTTCTATTAATTTAAAATAGGAATATACATCTGTAATGTCCTAAAAGAGTCTCAGAAACAAACAACTAGCTTAATTTTTCACAGGTTAAGTTTCTTAAGATGGTGTAAGAACTCATGTTTTTATCAACTACTTTTGACGGTTCAAGGCACCAAAAAGTTTATAATACACAAATAATACGGACAAGCTATAGTGCTTGATCTCTGAGTTTACTCTTTGAAAACTAATCAAGATTAATCCATATGCATACACATAAGCATACTGATCTTTCACGGCAAGAATCTTTTACAAGCTGAATACTATCTCCATCATGTTCTTGCTCTGTGGTTTGGACCAGGCTGCCAGCACGCCTGCCTGGTTCCTCACTTAACTACTGAAAGACAATCACATTGTTATATTACTCAAGGATGCTACTTAGTAAATAATTATAAAATTGTGTTAAGATGTCTAAGCAAAACGCTTGCTGCTTCCTGCATAGCACTTCTTCTCTTCCAGGATGACCATCTGAGGAATACATGTGCATTCTAGCAAAGATTTTGTTCACTGGAACAAAGGGGAGGCAGAAAGACATTCTCAAACATTCCTTCCCACTCTCCTGTTTGCACAAGTGCACTCTCTGAGACCTGACTGGGAACAGCATGTTGATATGTGGCGGGGGATGGAGAGCAGGAAATAGGTCTTCACACATATTCTCCTAAGGCCCAGAAGATACAGAAAGCCACTCACTGGTTCTTTGTGCTCTTTATAGCTACCACTCAGTACAAATTATTTTGGGGGTCTTCATTTATTTACTTATATAACAAATACATACTTATTATACGACATAAAAATATATAGAAGTAAAACTATCTGGCACCCTCCTCAGATCATTTGATTATTGTGTTGGCATAAGAGTAGTTATGGGGCGTCTGGGTGACTCAGTCAGTTAAGCGTCCCAATTCAGCCCGGGTCATGAACTCACGGTTCGTGAGTTCGAGTCCCACATCAGGCTCTGAGCTGTCAGCCTGCTTCAGATTCTGCATCTTTTTCTCTCTGCCCCTCTCCCGCTCATGCTCTGTCTCTCTGTCTCTCAAAAATAAATAAATAATTAAAAAATTACTAAATAAGTAAGAGCTCTGTAGTTTGGGCTGCCAGAATACCATAGACCGGCTGGCTTATAAACAATAGAAACTGATTTCTCACCATTCTGGAGGCTAAAAGTCTGAGATTGGGATGCTAGCATAGTTGGGTTCTGGTAAGGGTCCTCTACTAAGGTTGCAAAAAGCCATTTCCTCACTGTATCCTCACATGACAGAAGGAGCAAGGGAGCTCTCTGGAATGTGTTTTATAAGGGCACTAATCCCATTCCTGAGGGCTCCACCCTCAACCTAATCACCTCCCAAAGGCCTTGCTTCTTAATACTCGCACACTGCAGAGTAGGCTTCAGTTATGAATTCTGGAGGAACTCATTCGGTCCCTAGCAACGAATCAAATCTTATGTGGTTACAGAGTGGCGACAGCCACATACTCCAGAAAATTCCAGGCCCCACTGAAAACACACTTCTCTACTTATACATTCTTCCGATTTTCCTTTTTATTTCCACAACCCCTCAGGAACAAAGGGGGAAAATGTCAGGGAAATATCATCCTGCTGACCATGTTTAGGGAGAGCTGCGTGGTGCAAAAGTCTGTCCTTTAATATGGATCCCACCTGGAGATGAGAGAACCAGGTTCCTCCTCTGTGGTTAAGTGAATGGACACTCCCCTGCCATTTTTATAAGTTCAAGATTTCCCTCTGTTCAGAGATTTGATAGAACAGAAGCCAGACTTAAATGGGTGACTGAAATTCAAGAATTTGCTTCCTGCCTCAAATTCCCTCCTGTTAGCTATGGACAGGTGAATACCAAATGATATACCAACCACTGTGCCCTACAGCATGTTTGGCTCAGAACAGATGGTGGTGCCAGACAGGGGAGATGAATAGGTTGAACTAATCCCCTCTGGCTTCTGGGTTAGAGTCCAGTGAAGCTTCTCTTCCCATCATGACTCTCATTCTATGCCAGGTATATGTGCCTGGTTCTAAAATACCTCTTTTATGAGCCCCTTCTTGCTACCGTTTCGATACACCCTCATTTCTCACCCCCTACTCCTTCCGGGGACATTGTTTCAGCTCATAGAACTAAACCAGGAGTTTCTCTCCAGCACACAGAGCCAGAAAATCAATTTGGTTTAGGACAAGCTGAGCTGGACTCAGCACCACCCTCCACCACTCTGTGGCTCTGCATTTTCCATCAAAGCATAAATGACGACGGCCTTGCCTGTTTAAACAATGCTTCCTGGCCAGGCTGCCCAGCTTTCAACATCACTGACCTCTGACCAAAGACATGCACCCTCTCCATCTTTGCTTCTGTCTCTTTGGTTCCGTCTTCAGGTCCCAGAATATCTTCCCCGGTGATGCCGTGTGTTGATTTTTCCTTACAAATTAGCAGCAGCAAAGGTAACACATTGCCCTGCTCCACCTCATCACAAGCTTTGTTTGGAGCAGCTCCCGTTACAGTGGCAAAGTTACTGTGCCAGGAAGGCAGGAGACGATGTCAGGGAGTCGGGAGTCCTGGACTGAGCCATCTGCCACTTTGAGGCCAAAGTCACTGCAGGGGCAACACGCGGTTCTCTCCTGCTAGTATTCAACACAAGGTGCTCACACTCTAGGGCCGGTCGGGTATTATTCAAAGAAAAATGCATTCCAACTTAAAAATTCTACCTATGGAACATGGTCTTGTCTTTAGAAAATGTTACCTGTTTTTGTTGATGTCTCTAACAATGCCTCTAACAATGCATGCATCACCAACACGTCTGTCTACTATAATAATTGGTCTGAATGAGGCATGTTTGTACAACTCCACCTTAAATACAATCATCAAGACTGGTGGAATGCTCTGGCAGTTTAAACAGACCCCAAAATGTAGCTCTTTCACGTGAATACTAGAACAGTTTTTGAAACAGACAAGCCCAGATTTGGATATCAGCTCTGCCACTTCATTCCTGGACCTTGGGCGGGTTTCAGATTCAATCCGACATCTCTAAAATGGGGATGAGGAAAATAACCACAACTAATAAGCACAAAGTCCTACTGCATCCCAAATACAATGCTAAGTGTCTTAGACCCGTCATGCCATTTAATCCCCCTAGTAAGCCCGTTAGTTGGACAGCTATCACACCCATTTTACAAAGGAGGACACAGAGGCTCAGAAACATTAAGTGTCCTCCCATAGTGGACGCGAGGATTAGATGAAGTGAGCCACGTGACGTGCTTCACACACACTCTTCTCCTGACTCCCTCACAGCGCAGCTCACTGAGTTTTTCATCTCTCTTTCTCTGCGAAACTTCCCTGAGCTGCTTGGGGGCAAGACAATCGATGTCTACGAAACAAAAATATAACATATATTCTTCAGCTTCACATTCTTCAAATAAAAGGCATCTTCTCTCTTAATTGAATATATGGTAGGTATGGAAACACTTAAGCGATTATGGAGACAATCACTGTTAATATAACGTAACATATTATATATCCCTTCATCTTTTCTCTCTATATATACTAATCTATTATTGCTATCATTTATTTATACACAAACACACAAGTGTAAATGTACTTCATTCTTTTTAACAACTGTTTAGTGTTCTACGGTGTGACTACACCTAATAATACATGTAATTATCATGAGTTGCCTCTAAGGAGGCCAAGTATCTCTGGAACTCATGTGTACATGGGCGCGCACATGCACGCACACACACACACACACACACACACACACACACTCACTCACTCACTCACAGAAGAAACCTGCCACCCCAGAAACCTGTGACTGCTGCTGGAGAACTCTACTGTCATTTCTTTGTTATGAAAATGCCTTATTTCTGGATGTATTCTATTCAAATGCTGGTACCCTACTTAGGTGCTCTGAATCAATAACTCATTAAATGACACCCTTAGAGCTTGATGCCTGGGTAAACTGAGAAAAAAGAAGCAGAAAATGGAAGTGGAATGTGCAAAAGAGAAAGCTTTGCCATTACAGTTTGTTTTCTGAGTGGTTGCCGTCACTGGTATTATACTATCTCTTTTGTGTCATCAGCCCTAAAACACATCACATGGCACCTTCTACAACCATCTTAGTGCGTCACTCAGCAGTTGCTGCCACTCACTTACATGCTGTCTTGAGGAAAGTTTCCTTGGGTGTCACAGGGACCTCGCAACCCTGGTGAATATGTACTGCCTTTTGTAAATGAATGGATGCTACTTACATACCTAAAACACAGCCTGAGTATCCATCGTTCAGAAAGAAGCTCTAAAAGGTACTAGGGAATAAAGGCATTGCCTTGATCTCTGGAGCACTACTGTCTATGCAAATGTCTATGTTTGGCCCGAGCTCTTTAAAAGAAGTCCAGAGAACAAGCTGAGGGTTGATGGGGGGTGGGAGGAAGGGGAGGGTGGGTGATGGGTATTGAGGAGGGCACCTTTCGGGATGAGCACTGGGTGTTGTATGGAAACCAATTTGACAATAAACTTCATAAAAAAAATAAAAAATAAGAATAATAAAAAAATAAAAGAAGTCCAGGTCTATTATTCTACACCCCTTGTCTCAGCAAGATAGCTTAATAGGAGAAATGTCTCTATTGCAGAAGATAAAAGGACAGACCAAAGCCAGGATGCTCACAATTTTCCAGACCTAAGAACCATGTAGGATGCTTTTAAAATTGGATTTCTAGATCCAATTTGGGAGTAGACCCCAAAAAGCTGCATTTAATAGGTTATTACTCAAGAGATAAAGATGTAGGTAATTTGTGGACCATACTTGGAGAATCACTACAGGGTATGTGCTCAAAAAAAAAATAATTTTAATACCCTACATTCAAACCTGTGTTGCTTTCTGATTCTGCCAATGTGAAGTGACTATAATTATATTTAATCTTCCCCATGTAAACACTTGAAAAACTAGACAAAATATGTTAAACAACCTTTTTCTTTTTCATACAATGAACAGTGTAGTACAGACAGCACAAGAACAAAGAAACCAGTGAGGTGAGCTCTATGATCATCCCAGCTTTCTTCCCAGAAGCTATTCCTGGATCACAATACCAGAAGAGGTACCCCATACAAAAAATAGTTGTCTCAGGGCACCTAGGTGCCTCAGTCGGTTAAGCTTCCAACTTCAGCTCAGGTCATGATCTCGCGATTTGTGAGTTCGAGCCCTGCATCGGGCTCTGTGCTGACAGCTCAGAGCCTGGAGCCTGCTTCAGATTCTGTGTCTGCCTCCCTCTCTGCCCCTTCTCTGCTCACATTCTCTCTCTCTCTCTCTCTCTCTCTCTCTCTCTCTCTCTCTCTCAAAAAAAAAATAAACATTAAAAAATTTTTAATAATAATAATTGTCTTAATGAGTTGAAAAGAAGAGATTGAAGTGACTGAATTTGCAGGGAGGAAGGCATCCTCAACAAAATGCTCCCTAAATCTGCACAGCATTCCCCTTGGGCCTGCTGCTAGAGCCCAAGTCATGGATGAGTAGAATAAAATTCAAGAAGGATGGGCAAAGCTCATCCCAGCTCAGGACTGGGAAGAATTTGAGCAGAGGGGTTTTCAGTGAACCCTAAAACATTCAGTACAAACTCCAGAAGAGTTATGTCTTAGTAGGAAGACTAAACTAGCCCTAGAGGAAAAACCTATCCAAACAAAACATGAAAGTATCAAGCTGATCCACAATTAACTAAACTGCCTGAATAGTAAAGTCCAATATACTTTTAAGAAAGACAATGTATTATGCGGAGGGAAATAAGTCAGTCAGGGAAAGACAAATACCATATGATTTCACTCCTATGTGGAATTTAAGAAACAAAACAAACAAGCAAAGGGGAAAAAAGAGAGAAAGAGGCAAACCAAGAAGCAGACTCTTAATTATAGAGAATTGATGGTTACCAGAGTGTAGGTGGGTGGGGGGCTGGGTGAGTGCACTTGTGATGAGAACCGGTTGTTGTATCAAAGTGTTGAGTCACTAAATTGTACACCTAAAACCAATGTTACACTATATGTCAACTGGAATTTAAATAAAAACTTATAAATAAAAAAAAACAACAAATTTCAGCTCTCAATAATGTAACATTCGCAGTGTCCAATATGCAATTTAAAAATAATGACTAGATAAGCTAAGAAATAAGAAATAGAAAATGTATCATCCACACCCAGGAGAAAAATCAATCAAGACTGACAGATCCAGGAATGATGGCAATGATAGAAATCGCAGACAAAAATATTAAATTAGCTATTATAAATATACTTAACTAGTAAAAGAAAACATGAACATAATACAGAGAGGTGTTAAAGATAAAAAAATAAAGCAGATGAAAATTCCAGGGATGAAAAAATACAATAAACAAGTTGGATGGGGAAAACAGATTAGACACTATGAAAAAAAAAAAATTGGAGAACCTGAAGATACAGCAATAGAAAATACCCAAAATAAAGCACAAAGGAAAAATGACTGAATAAAAAGAACAGAGACTCATATGACACACTATCAAGCAGTCACAGAGATAGGTATCTGAAGTCCTAGAAAAGGGAGGGAATAAAAATCACTTTCAAAATGGATTCTAAAATTTATATGAATATTCAAAAGACCTAGAATAGACAAAACAACTTTGAAAGAGAGAAAAAAGACTTAACCTACCTTATTCCAACACTTACTATAAAGCTATGTTAATCAGGACAGTATCATAGTAGTATAAGGGGACACATAAAGATCATTGAGTCCAGGAATTGACCGACACTTATGTTTTCAATTCATTTTCAACAAAGGTGCCAAAGTAATTCAATGAGGAATGAGGAGTAAAGAAGAGAATGCAAAACTGAACAAAATGGGGGAGGCTATCAAACTGCAACATACACCTGGCAGTATCTGTCAACCCAGCACAGAAATCTGAGCAAAGGTTTTCATTGGTGGAGTCTTATGTTGAGTGGAAATACCTACGTCACTTTGATGAGTCACTGGCCAAGAGATCGTCTTAAGAGCATGGCCCTGACTCTCACTGCCTAACTCAATTATTGGCCAATAAATAGTTGGAGAATAAGATATTCTTGGAGGAAAAAAAATGAACTTCAATCCTTACCTCACACCATACACAAACATTAAAACAAATGACTCACAATTCTTAATATATAAACTGTAACTATAAAGTCTCTAGAAGAAAACATAAAAGAAAATCAAAACCTTGGAGAAAGGTTTCTTAGACCACAGAAACTACAAAGCATAAAGGATAAGTACAACTGACTTCATCAAAGTTAAACCTTTTACTCTCTGAGTGACACTGTTAAGACAATGAAAATATTGCATATGTGGCAAAAGACTTGATGCAGATTACATGAAAAACTATACCACTCAGTAATAAGAAAACAAATCAATTTTAAAATGGGCAAATGATTTGAACACTTCAGTAATGAGACAATTGGCCAATAAAGCACATAAATAGCTGATTAATACCATCAGCCATTAGAGACATTCACATTAAAACCACAGTAAGATACCACTATACTCCCATTAGAATGGCTAAAAATAGAAAGACTGAAATATGATGTACTGTCAAAGATGTAGAATGAAACTAGTAGAACCACTTTGAAAAACAGATGGCAGTTTCCTTTAAACTCAAACAAGTACTTACTAAGATCCAAGAATCCTACTCCTATGTATTTAACCAAGAGAAATGAAAGCATATGTCCACCCAAATACTTCTATGCAAATGTTCATAGCAGCCTTTTAAATAATATCCAAAATTTTCTAACTAAATCAACAAGTGGGTGGATATAAACTAATAGTGGCATATTGATATAGAATATTATTCAGCAATAAGTAGGAAAGAACAAATATTGCAAAAAATATGGATAACTCTCAAAATCATTATGCTATGGAAAGACATGAAATAAAAGGAATATATATTTTCATTAATCCATTTACATGAAATTCTGGAAAAGTAGAAACTAGTCTATAATTATACAAAGCACATCAATGGTTACCTCGGGTCAGGGTGCAAGAGAATGACTTCAAAGGGGCGTGAGGGAACTTTTTGGAGTGAGGAAAGTGCTGTATACCTTGACTGGTGTAGTGGTTATAGGAGCAGTTATACATTTGTCAAAATGTATCTACTAGTATACTTAAAATGGATCTATTTAATTGCATGTAAATAATACTTTGATAAAAAAAATTTTTTTGAGTGATGTGTTTCTCTGTAATTTTCTCATCCATCCTGGGCTCATCTTGTCTTTGTTGTCTGTAACTATGTAAGTCAGGGGCTGCTTTATAAACCTGTTTAAAAAGATATTTTTATAACTTCAAATGTTTGTCAATAATGACTTTTCTCTTCTGTGGGCCTACTCACCATTTCCATATACTTCTCTACGAACAAATTCACACACAGCATTTGTCTCTGTAATCAATCGCCTAATGACCAGTAGTTCTTTACCTTAGAATGTGGTCTTAGGATTGATCTCTCCCCACATCAGTCATGAGCATTAACATACTTGTCCTTGGCAATTAGGCAACATATCCTGTTTACAAGAAGTGAACATTCCTTTGTTTGACAGAGAAGCTGAATGTGCTTTCCCCTAGGCTTTCTGAATATTTGGAAACTGCTCTTTGTATATTAGTCCCCATGTGACTTTAATTGAGATTGCCTTAAATTTATCATTTTATTCAGGAAGAATTGCCAGCTTTTCAGTTTTAACATATTTAGGCTTCCCATCTGGGAATCTGGTTTGTCTTTCTCCTCAAGCTTTCTTTTATGTGACTTGGAAATTTTTCATTAGCTTTCTTAAGTACTTTCAGAAGTATTTCTAAGTACTGTATATTTCTTACTGCTATTGTACTTGAGGATTTTTTCTATTATACTTTTGAATTGAATTTTGCTAATATGGAAGAAACTATTGTTGTATGACAATATATTTCTTGTAATTATTGATGTTTTTGTTAGGATTAGTTTTCATATTATCTGCAAATAATATAATAATAATAATAAAATAATAAAATTTCCATTTACCCCTCCAGCATTTTTGCCTCTTATTTAATCTGCTTATAACATTAGCTAGAATTTCCAAAACAGTATTAAATAAAAGTGGTGATGTCATTGCCTTGCCTCTGACTATAATGGTAATCAATACCTAGAGTGTTTACCATTAAATAAATGTTAGCCATTGATTTGGAGTTATTTTCCTTACCAAAACAACTTAATGCCTTACAAAGCCATTTTATCGTAATTGATGTTTTAGAAATACTGTCAGCACTGAAGCAGATAACAGTTGCACCTACATGCCGAAACAGCTCTAGGACCTTCCCAGGATACTGAGAAGAAAATCCCATATTTACCATGGTCTATCCAACCTGAAGCATTCTAGTCCCTGATAAGCCCTCCGAATTTACCAATCCCTCTGACTCTGACTCATTACCTCTATCTTATTGACTTATTTCTGTTCATAGAACATGCCAAATTTGTTCTTACCTTCAAGGCCTTTACACCTACTACTCTCTCTGCCTAAAGCAAATTACCTCCAGATTATTTCATCCCTGAATCTCTCTCTTCATTTAGATCTTGCCTCTAACACCCTCTCCTTGGAAACAACCAAATACAGCAACAAACCCTGGTCTCTTTAACACATTATCTAGTTTTATTTAAGTCACCTGACACAATCTGATATTATCTTATTTATCCACATTTTTTCTGCCCCAACAACTTCCCAACTCATCCCAACTAAAATATAAGTTCTGTGGTCTGGTCCAGGGTTTGGCAAATATTTTTTAGAAAAGGCCAGATAGATTTTGTAGTAGTGTGGGCCATGTGGTCTCTGTTGCAACTAGTTAACCCTGCCCTTGTAGAATGAAAGAAACCAACAAACAATACATAAATGAACAGTCATGGTAGTGTTCCAATAAAACTTTATTCAAAAAAACAGACGGTAGAACAGATTTATCCCATGCACCACACACAGTTTGCCAACTCCTGTCCTGTCAGTCTTGTTCTCTGCTTCATTCCCAAAGCCTAGAAAAACACCTGGCTTACAGCAGGTAATCAATAGCAGGTAACCATGAGAAGCATGAATGCTTCCCATAAATTTCTAATTTTATACAGTTACTTCATCTTGCAAAATCTGGTATGTTTACCAATTTTATTTTTAATTAATTTTTTTTATTTTGGAGAGAAAAAGCACGAGTGGGGGAGAGGCAAAGAGGGAGAGACAGAGAGAGAAAGACAGAATCTCAAGCAAGCTCTATACTCAGCACAGAGCCTGACACAAGGCTCAATTCCACAACCCTAAGTCAAAATCAAGAGTCAGAAGCTCAACCGACTGAGCCACCCAGGTTCCCCTAATTAATTTTATTTTTTAAAGTATAATTTTAACATTTTTTTATTTGAAAATTCTATTATTGTGAAAAAAAATGTATTTTACATTTAATTTCAATAAAAATTTTTATTTATTTATTTAGTTTTTAATTTAAATTCAAGTCAGTTAACATATGGTATAGTCTTGACTTCAGGAGTAGAACCTAGTGACTCATCTCTTACATATGACACCCAGTGCTCATCCCAAAAAGTGCCCTCCTTAATGCCCATTACCCATTTAACCCATCCCTCCACCCATCTCCCTTCCAGCCACCCTCAGTTTGTTCTCTGTATTTAAGAGTATCTTATGGTTTGGGGCTCCTGGGTGACTCAGTTGGTTAAGCATCCAACTTCATGTCAGGTCATGATCTCGCAGTTAGCGAGTTAGAGCTCCGTGTTGGGCTCTTGCTGACTGCTCAGAGCCTGGAGACTGCTTCAGATTCTGTGTCTCCCTCTCTCTCTGCCCCTCCCCTGCTGGCGCTCTCAATCTCTCTCTTTCTCTCTCTCTCTCTCAAAAATAAGTAATAAACATTAAAAAAAAATTTAAGAGTCTCTTATGGTTTGCCTCCCTGTTTTAATCTTATTTTTCCTTCTCTTCCCCTATGTTCATCTGCTGAGTTTCTCCAACTCCACACAAGTTAAATCATATGATATCATCTTTCTCTGCCTCACTTCGCTTAGCATAATACCCTCTAGTTCCATCTACATTGTTGCAAAAGGCAAAATTTCATTCTTTTTCATCACTGACTAGTATTCCATTGTGTATATATGTGTGTGTGTGTGTATGTATATATATATATATATATATATATATATATATATATATATCACATCTTCTTTAATAAAAGTTTTTAAAAAACAATGCCATTGTGCTATTGATAAAAGCAAAAGCATTTAAGCAGTGTTTAGTTGTTTACAGATTTAGCTGCTTACAGCTTATTTTGTACAGAATTGTGCAAAATCACTGATGGAATATTTTTGAATGAAGACAACAATAACTGTTATTAATATTAATTATAATAATTACAGCTCAAAATAGTTTACTGTGCTCATTGTGTTACACCCCGTACTAACCAATTACAAGTCTATCATTTTACTATAATTTGTTAAAAGCTCTTAAGAAATAAAAAATCAAATTTGATGAATATATTCCAGTGTGGATTTTATCTGTTAGGCTATCTTCTTTCAAGTATACCTGTTACAAATGTAGTTGAAATTACCTCTACTCTAATAATTCTTGGAGGATAGAAAAAATAAAATATAAATCAATATAAATTTAGCTATCCTATTGTTACCATTTCATAAATATTAAATACTAAAGTTAAGTGGCCATTCTACTTAAGACAAACACTGAGTGTGCAGTTTGTGGATTATCCAGGTCCATTATCCCCTCCCTCCCTTCCTTTCTTCTTTCTACCTTCCTTCCCTCTTCCTTCTCTCTTTCTTTCTCTCTCTCTCTCTCCCCTTGCCCCAACCCTTCCCTTTTATTTCGCTGCTGGAATTGATCAGAAGATGTAAAACATGTGAAGAGAATACGAGATACTTGTCAATATGCAGGTAGTCCTGACAAGACAGTAGGTAGGCAGAGGCCTCAATAAGGCCTTAAATGAAATTTTATTTGTATGTGTTCCCACTATCTAATGTGCATTTCCATTATCTCATCTGACTCTCCATTATGAGTTGATATGTGAGGCCACAAGGCAAGAAAACTATGTAATACCATATATATCAAAATAAATTTTTAAAATTAAGCATATTTTTTTATTTTTTTTTACATTTTAATCTTGAAATTTATCAAGAGAAAAAAATACTGTTAGAAAGTAAAGCTAACCTGAGTAACCTTCATAATGTGACAAAGGAACAACGGGCATGAGTCAGATTAGCTACATTTGTTACTAATAAAAATTTTTTTTAATTTTTTTTTAGCATTTATTCATCTTTGAGTGAGAGAGACAGAGCACAAGCGGGGGAGGGGCAGAGAGAGGGGGAGACACAGAATGCGAAGCAGGCTCCAGGCTCTGAGCCACCAGCATAGAGCCCGACACGGGGCTCGAATTCACGGACTGCAAGATCATGACCTGAGCCGCAGTCGGAAGCTTAACCGACTGAGCCACCCAGGCACCCCACTAATGAAATACTTTTTTTTTTTTTTTTTTTTACTAATGAAATATTTTTAATTATATATTTAAAGTAACTAACTTAAGAGTATATAATATAGCCTCTTTTATAATGTATGTATATTTTGCAAAATTTTCTCCCTAAAATAATTTTTATATACTTGTATATGAACAGCAATCCTACTCCTAAATATTTACATAGGAAAAATAAAAACTTGCTTCCATTCAAAAACCTGTGTATGAATGTTTATAGTGGCTTTATTCATAATCACCAAAAACTAAAAACAATGAAAATGTCTTTCAATGGGTGAATGAATGGCAAATAAACAACTGAGTTACATGCACATAATATTGCTTAGCAATTAAAATAAACAAATTGCTAATCTACTTAACAACATAGATGAATCATTAATGTGTTTTGCTAAGTAAAAAAAAGCCAGATTCAAAAGGCTAAGTATTGCATGGTTCCACTTATATGACAAAAATATTTGGACATAGATTCAATGTCATCCTAACCAAAATCCTAGCATGTTTTTCCGTGGATATCAACAAATTGATTCTAAAGTTTCTATGGGGAGGCAAAAGACTAAGAATAGCCAACACAATACTGAAAAAGAAAAACAAAGTTGAAGAACAGACACTATCCAAGTTTGAGATTTATTATAATGCTACAGTAGTCAAGACAATATGGTACTGGTGACAAAGAGACAACTAAATCAATGGAACACAATAGACAGCTCAGAAATAGAGTCAATTGACCTTTGACAAAGGAGCAAAAGCAATATAATGAAGCAAAGACAGTCTTTTCAATGTATGATTCTGGAACATGTGGACAGCCACGGCACACACACATGCATGCAAAATCAATCAACCAATCTAAGCACAGACCTTACTCAAAGTGAATTACAGACCTAAATGCAAACATAAAACTGTAAAACTCCTACATGATAACATATGAGAATGCCTAGATGACCTTGGATGGTGATGACTTTTAGATAAGACACCAAAGACTCAATCTATGAAAGAAATAATTGGTAAACAAGACTTCATTAAAATTCAAAACCTCCGTTCTGCAAAAGACAATGACAAGAGAATGAGAAGACAAGCCACAACCAGGAGAAAATATCTGCAAAAGACACATCTGATAGAAGACTATTACCAAAAATATATGAAGAACTCTTAAAACTCAACAATCAGAAAACAAACAACGAGACTGAAAAATGGGCTACAGATCTTAATGGACACTTCACCAAAGAAGATACACAGATGGCAAATAAGCATATGAAAAGATGCTTCACATCATATGTCACCAATCAAATGCAAATTGAAACAGCAACAAAATACCACTATTAGAATGGCCAAAATCCAAAACACTGACAACACCATATGCTGGCAAAGACGCGGAGCAACAGTTACTCTCATTCACTGCTGGTGGGAATGCAAAATGGAACAGCCACTTTGCAAGACAGTTGGGCAGTTTCTCACAAAACGAAACCATTTGATCCAGCAATCGCACCCTTTGGTATTTACACAAAGGACCTGAAAACTTATGTCTGTGCAAAAACCTGCACATGGATATGTATAGCAGCTTTATTCATACTCACCCCAACTTGGAAGCAGCCAAGATGTCTTTCAGCAAATGAATACATCAATAAATGGCACATTCAGACAACTGAATATTATTCAGCACTAAAGAGAAATGAGCTTTCAAGCCATGAAAAGACGTGGAAGAACCTTAAATGCATAGTACTAAGTTAAAGAAACTAATCTGGAAAGGCTACAAAGTCTCTAATTCCCATTATATGACATTCTAGAAAAGGCCAAACTATGGAGACAGTCAACAGATCAGGTGTTGAGGGGAAAGGGAGAGGGGTGAATAGGCAGAGCATAGAGGGTTATTTAGGGCAGTGAAAATATTCTGTACAATATCATAATGATGGATACAAATCATTATACATTTGTCTAAAACCACAGATACACCACACCAGCAGTGAACCATAATGTAAACTATGGACTTGGGTGGCTATGGTGGGTCATTGTAGGTTTGTCATGTAGTGCTCTGGTGAGGGATATTGACAATGGAAGCCCATGCCTGTGTAGCAGCAGAAGGTAGATGGTAAATCTGTACCTTCCTTCAATTTTGCTGTGAAGCTAAAACTGCTCTAAGAAATTAATGTCTTAATTTAATACATACATATATACATATGTATACATATACATATACATATACATATACATATACATATACATATACATATACATATACATGGACAGAAAACAAATAAGTGGTTGCCATGGGTTAGGAGTGGGGAGATGATGATTACAAAGAAGCAGAAGGGAATTTGGGGGTGTGATGGGATTGTTTGATACCTTGATTATGGTGGTAAATGTCTGTATGCTTTTGTCAGACTCAGAACCATCACTAAAAGAGCAAATTATACTGCATGTAAATTATACATAAAGCTAACTAAAAAAGTCGTCAGAAATTATTAATTAAATAATAGGAAAAATAGAAATAAAAGTAAGGCTTAGTTTTCTTTCACATATTAGTTGTTTATAACTTTGAGAGTTATGTTTTGATTATAAAACATATTCATGTGCTTAATTTCTGGTTTTCACGAATATATTTCTGTAATTTCTAGACTGTTTAGAAAGCAATATCAAGTATCTCTTCTCTACAAATAGTAAACAAGCATAAAACCCAGAATAAGTCTATTTATCTGCGTAGTAAGTAGTGAAATGAGAAATTATTTCCACTGTCAATTATAATACATAGGTGTTCATTGGTTTGAGTCTTCAACCAAAGATGAATGGCGATTCTTCCCTTTGTGGACTGACATACCCCTACACTCAGCTGTGTATGAGTTCCTCAGTGCTTCTGGACCCACAAACAACTGACAGCAATTCTCCACTATTAAAAATTCCCTGAGGCGCCTGGTTGGCTCAGTCAGTTGAGCATATGACTCTCCATTTCGGCTCGGGTCATGATCCCAGGCTTGTGGATCCAAGCCCAGCACTGAGCTCTACGCCGAGCGTGCAGTCTGCTTAAGATTCTCTTTCTCTCTCTCTCTCTCTCTCTGTCTCTCTGTCTCTCTCTCTCCTTCTGCCCCTCTCCCCTGCTCACACTGTCTACGATAAAAAATAAAAAAATAAAAAAATAAAAATCCAACTGGTTTTTAAGGCAGCTCAGATACGAATACTCTGAACTACCCTCTGTAACCAGAGCACAAATTGATCTAAGCCATTGTTTTCTAAACTCTGTTCTCAGTGTGACATTTTCATAAATAGATTAAGAGCATTAATAAAAGCTTTGCATATTAAAAAAAAAAAATCCCCAAAGACAGAGTTTAGTGCAAAGGAAAGCAAACTATTTCCAGCAGCGCAAGTTACTGGCACTTTTCCAATGCCGTGCGTTTTTTTGCACCAATAATTCTAACTACAACTGTATATTTTGGCCAAAAAACAAAAGTATTATTATTATCACAGCCACTGATATAATCAACTTTTACACTTTCACCATCCAATCTCAGTTGCTAAAAAAGATTGATTTCAATGGTTAAATTTGCTAATATTATAGGATTCATCTTTTAAGTCATAGAGACAACGTAAGACCAATTTAAGACCGACAATTTCACACTATCAAATAACTCTGGTGCCTAAATATCGTGGAGCCGTGGTGCCCCCATGATATTTCTTTCCAGTCTTCTTTTTACTACTACTGTATTAGCCCTGTTCCTGTTTCACTGAGAAAAACTGAAGTGCCCTGACATTCTATTTGGAATGTTTCAATTAAACATATATCGAATGCATTATAATTCTTCAAACAGCACTAAAGAATTTCTGAATAATGTGTCCTCACCAAAATACATAAAGCTGTGATTTCAAGATAATATTCTTAATTCTGTAGATATGTTTGCCTTCATTAGCACATTTAGATTATAATGTATCACAAACTGTCTGTTGTTTGGGGGGGGGGGTTGTTTTTAAGAAACACCAAAGCCAACTACATCTTTAAGTCTTTAACACATGACACCAAAGCCAGCTTCATAAATGAACTGAACTAATTATCACTCGGATATGGAGCCATGCTTACAGGTTGATGCTGCATGTACAGCAGAAAAATGCCACCTGGCTCAAAGGAAGCACCCAGAGGACAAATGGGTATTATTAATCTACCAGGCAAGAACTAGGGCTCCAGCCAATGATAATTAATAGTAGCACAGGCATGGCTTAGACTAAAAATATGCACAATGCTGTGGCACACCAGTGCCTAAATGGATGTCTAAAAATATAAAACATGGACCCCAAGTCACGTTCAACAAGAGACTTACTTATAAGTAGTTAACTTGAGATTCTTTTCGCTCTCAGTTTTGTGGCCATATTGTTCATGGCTTTGCAAGGTGATTTGCAGCGGCTCCTAGAAACCCAGAGATTCGCCGTCCTAAACTGCTCTCACGAAATGATGAGATGTTGAAACCAACTTGCAAAGAAACTCATATATTTATAAACTTAGCCCTGTTATGCTCCCAGTCTCATGCTGTGTGAGATAATAACTGAGGCCAATTTTTGCTCCCTGTTTCAGTTTTCTCAATGAGAGTTTCTTTATGATGACAATGAATAAATGAGAACAAATAGGAAACTTTCACATCTTACAGACATTTCACATACCCCAGGTGTTATAGTCAACAAAAAAAATTCTAGATTCAGGATGCATGTTATAATGCCAAAATTTTTGTTAAGTTACTTTTGTAACTTTTTTCTAGTTACAAAAATAACTAGAAATAACCATCAGATTGGCTGAAAGGGCAGTCAAGATTTTAAAAAATATGTTAGTAACATATCAGTTTATAACTATCAATATTTTTTTTTTTAAATTTTTTTTTTTTTTTTTTTTTTTTATTTTTGGGACAGAGAGAGACAGAGCATGAACGGGGGAGGGGCAGAGAGAGAGGGAGACACAGAATCGGAAACAGGCTCCAGGCTCCGAGCCATCAGCCCAGAGCCTGACGCGGGGCTCGAACTCACGGACCGCGAGATCGTGACCTGGCTGAAGTCGGACGCTTAACCGACTGCGCCACCCAGGCGCCCCTATAACTATCAATATTTAAGAATATTCTGATGGAGGGGCACCTGCGTGGCTCAGTCGGTTAAGCTTCTGACTTTGTCTCAGGTCATGATCTCATGGCTCATGAGTTTGAGCCCCGTGTCAGGCTCCATGCTGACAGCTCAGAGCCTGGAGCCTACTTCAAATTCTGTCTTCCTCTCTTTCTGCCCCTCCCCATTTGTGCTCTTTCTCTCTCTCTTTTAAAATTAAATAAACATTAAAAATTTTTACAAAGAAGAATATACTGATGGAGACTTATTTTTCCTTCAGCTACTCCATAAACATAGCCGATGATGTACATCTTCTACTAACAAAAAGAAAGCCAGCAAAGATCATGGTGGGGCTACCTTGGAGGACAATAAAGCATTCACTTGGTGATCTGTTTAAGAGCTGGCATAATTTACATTCTGGCAAAGTTAAAATCAAACAGCTTTTCCAAACTCCATCTAAGGTCAGGTTTTCAGAGTTAGAATCCTCTTGTATTCTAGGACTTCCTACTATGTTACTAAAATATATATTTTTTTTTAAATTTTGGCTGCCTTTTCAGTTAATCCAATGGTTATTTCTAGTTATTCTTGCCATTTTTGTTTTTTGACATTATAACATGCATCCTGAATCTCCTATAGAATTTTTTTACTGAGTGACTATTTTTAAGAATAGTGTAGTAAAAGGTCTAGCAAGGTCTAGCAGTTTATTCAAAACATAACACAGAAGGCGTGAAGAAGGACTAGAAACCTGTCCACTAGGGAAAGATTGAAATAGGAGCCATGCCCACACCATGGTGGGTGAGGCTTATTTCCATATGGTCTTGGCAACCTCCTATCACAATTTGGGCAAAGAGTGACCTCCTAGGAGTCCATCTGGCTTCTGACGGGGGAGAGCAATGAAGAACCTAAAATGGAGGCCAACAGAGAAACTTATCCTTGTGAACTTGGTTTAGGACAAGGCTCCAACTTCGGTCTTAGATGTAGGGGCATTGAAAATAAAATAGAAATATTGCATAGGTCTGGGGATTTGGGCAGTTGGAAGGGAGACTGGCAGTTATGTGCAGGGTAGGGAATGACAAAGGATGGCAATGATAAGCTCTGGGTCAGTCTCTCTGTGACAATTACCTCACTGGTAAGATTCAGTAAACAGCATTTATTCTGTACCAAAACTCATTTCTGATTTTTTTGGTAGGTAATAAAGGGCATGATGGTATAATGAAAGGAGCACAGACTTTGTAGGCAGAAAACTTGGGTTCAAATTCTGAGTCTTCTACTTACTCACCATGACAAAAAATGCTGGCAATTCACCAAAATCCTCTTTTACCTGGACACCCAGCTAGGCTGCATTTCCCAGCTTCTCTTATAGTCATACTACATACAACTGAGTTCTAGCTAACAGAACGACAACGGAAGCAATGTAAGAGGTGCCTGGGTGGCTCATTCAGTTGTGCGTCTGACTCTCGATTTCAGCTCAGGTCATGATCTCACAGTCATTGGGTCAAGGCCCATATCAGGCTCCAGGCTGGGCATGGAGCCTGCTTGGGATTCTCACTCTCCCTTTCCCTTTGCCCTTCTCCTACGCATGCACGCTCACTCTCTCTCTTTTTCAAAAAAAAAAAAAAAAAAAAAGGCAATGCTGATGTGATTTTTGACCAAACAAAGATGCTTAAGAGTTGTCTCAGAGGACAACTAGGCATTTGTCACCCCCATTGTATTATAGGGCATGCACTGTGCCCCTAGTCAAAAAATAAAAAAGGAGCAACCCTCACAGCTCTCCTGAATTCTAGGTTCTCACCCGAGAACAAACTGAGCACATGCTGCTAATCTCTCCTCCCACCATTAACTACCAGGAAAGAGATTTTCTTTTTAATGTACAAATCCATAACAGGAAACAATAGGAGGGGGGTTTGCCCATTTTTAACTCACTGAAGGCACTCCTTGTCTAACGTATGGAACAGAATTAAAGAAAACCAGAATTTCAAGCCCTCATAGAAGATGATGACTACTAAGAAAGAGCCAGGTTCAAGGGCTCTTTCAAGGTTCAAGGTGATTAAGGTGAGTACTTCAGAAGAAATAGCCAAGCAGTTCAACTTGCCATCATCATGTCTACTCATGGGCAAAAGAGAGCCGCACAGGTGTCTTCCCCAAGGAGGAACCAAGAATATGCACGGAAGGCTCGGAGAGGCAGGACAGTCTCCTAAGTGTCTGGCATATCCACCACATTCAAAAGATCACAGAGCCCAATGCTTAAAGTTTCTCCCTGAGGCCACAGCAATCAAAAGCCAATGATACACCTATAAAACACCAACCTGGGGGCACCGGGTGGCTCAGTCGGTTAAGCCTCCGACTTTACTCAGGTCATGATCTCACGGTTTGTGAGTTCGAGCTGCTTTGGATTCTGTGTCTGCCTCTCTCTCTGCTCTTCCCCCACTCACGCTCTCTTTCTCTCTCTCCCAAAAACATTAAAAAATGTAAAAAAAAAAAAAAAAATTTTAAAACACCAACCTGAACAGATTATTATGAACCAAGTCAACAATAATTTCCAAGTTTTATTTTAGGAAAAGCTAAACATGAACTTCATTAACTAATTAAAGGTATCCACAAAATGCCAAAAGTAAACAGGACATAATATTTGATAAAAAGAAGAAATAAGGCAACAATGGTTTCTTTGCTATCACTTCTTAATTAAAACAGTGCAATGAAGTGTTTTGCCAGAGCAATGAGACAATAAATGAAAAGTAGTTTTAAAACTCTCTAAAATGGAAATGAACTGAAAATATGGAAAACTTTTTTAAGGAAGCCATAAAATTATCCCAAATGACAGAAATAATAATCTGAATAAAGAAATTCATTATAATTCTCTAGAAGTCAGTCTTAAATTTAATATAATCCAAATCCAAATTCCAGTAGGATTTTTTTAATTTTTTTTAAGTTTTTTTATTCATTTCAAGAGAGACAGAGAGACAGCAGGGGAGGGGCAGAGAGCAAGGGAGACAGAGAATCCCAAGCAGGCTCCCCACCATCAGCGCAGAGGCCAATGTGGGGCCCGAACCCACAAAACATGAGATCATGATCTGAGTCAAGATCAAGAATCAGACACTTAACTCACTGAGCTCCTCCAGTGGGATCTTTGAAGGAATTTGACAGGCTGATTCAAAAATTAATCATAAGGATATCAAAAATATTTTTGAAAAAGAAGAAGAGGATTATCAAAACATACTAACAACGTAAGGAAAATTAAACCTGACTATTAAAATAATGGGGCACCCAGGTGGCTCAGTTGGTTAAGTATCCGACTTCAGCTTAGGTCATGATCTCACAATTCATGGGGCTGAGCCCCACATCAGGCTCTGTGCTGACAGCTCAGAGCCTGGAGCCTGCTTCAGATCCTATGTCTCCCTCTCTCTCTGTCCCTTCCCCACTTGCGCTCTCTCTCTCTCTCTCTCTCTCTCTCAAAAATAAATAAACATACAATTTTTTTAAATACCTCTCATGTATCATATTTGTATTCCTGCCGGGGAAATTTGCAGTGATATTATCTTGTTTCCGGTCATATTGTGGAAATTTTTTTTTTTTAGTACTGTCTAGAATAAGCTCTCCTCAGTTCCAGCAGACATATATCTTACTTGCCAATTTGTTCATCTCTTTATCAGATATTGGTCTCACTGAGATTTAGAGCGAACATTGTACAACCCCTCCACAGGACAGTATTTCAACCTTCTAGACAGGCTACTGACATACAAGGTTACAGTGCTTCCACATGGCAAGAGGGAAATGGTCCTCAGCAAACTTTCAGCCAACTGAAATAGTTCTCAGTGATTCCATCTTCTTCAATAACAACAAAAAGAAAAGTATAATTTTTAAAGACTTTTTTAGAGCAATTTTACATTCACAGCAACATAAAGAGGAAGGTACAAAGGGGCGCCTGGGTGGCTCAGTCGGTTAAGCATCCAGCTTTTGATTTCAGCTTAGGTCATGGTCTCACAGTTCGTGAGTTCGAGCCCCGTGTCTGGCTCTGTGCTGACTGTGTGGAGACTGCTTGGGATTCTCTCTCCCTCTCTCTGAGACCCTCCTTGCTTGTGCTCTCTCTCACTCTCAAACAAATATAAATAAATGTAAAAAAAAGAGGAAGGTACAGAGAGTTCCCATAATATCCCCCCCCAACACACACACACACACACACACACACATAGCCTCCCTCGTTATCAGCATCCCCACCAGTATATTTGTTATAACCTGTGAACCTACACAGACACATCATTATCCTCCTAAGTCCACTCTTAACGTTATACATTCTGTGGGTTTGGGCAAATGTATAATGACACGTACCCATCATTATAGGATCATACATCCAGTATTTTGCCCTAAAAATCTCTGCTCTGCCCAACAATTCCTCCCTCCCCTCCAGCCCCTGGCAACCACTGCGCTTTCTGCTGCCTCCACAGTTTTGCCAAGTATATCAGGAGAAAAAAAATTTAATGAAGAATGCCTTGAAAATCATGATTGATTTTAGCCTCTGTTAAAATCAGACTGATCGACCAAATTCACCAGTTGTATTTTTTCCACTGACAGTATTTTTCCATATCGTTGTCTCATTTATTTTCCGTCATCAAAAAGCACTTAAAATACCAATGACCCCCTCCAGAACAAGTTCATGGATGAAAGCCCCTGACTGGCTACTAATGCATCAGGTTTATAACCTTTTTTTTTTTTTTAGCACCATTTTCAAGTCCAAGAGTTTCAAAAAGACTACTTTTTACAGAATAGTTTGGGAAGTCTGTAGGTGAGGGAAGCTATTTTTGAAAGAAGACTGAAGATAAGGACGGTAGAAGTTTAAGATAAAACTTTTCCATCAAGGGTTTTAGTCTATTATCATGAAATTGAAACAGAAGATGAATCGTCCTCCTTTCCACTTATGCTATGAATGTCATCTTTTCAATTTATAGCGTCTTATGGTTCTCGAGAAAACTGCTCTGCTCATTGTCTCTCAGGCAGAAGTTGCCCCAAGCATGGAGAGAGCAGGGAGGTTATGAGGATACTAGAACAGAACAGCGGTCTGGAGAAACCAAGCCTTGAGGAAAGAATATTATTTTTTTAAAAATTTAAATGGTCCGTATTATTTTCTATTCTCAAGATAATTAAATTTAATCATTTTGTTGAGCTCCCTAAATAGACAAGGTTTTTATTCACTCAGCCTCAGCATAAGCAGAAACGGAAAGCACCCATAGGCCAGGAAGACATAATTTGGAGTCAAGAGCATCAGATTTTGAATTCCATCTCTTCCAGGTCCTAGCTGATAACCTTGTACAGGTTTCATACCATTCTTTGTGACTGCATTTCCACATCTGTTAAATGGGATTGCAAATACCTCCTTCATTGGCTGTCATGAGTCTTACATGAGATAATGTCTTCTTTGCACTGTCAGGCACATACTAATAAGGACTCAACAGATGACAACTGTTGCTATGCACTTTGTATTTTTTAAATCACATTGAAGATTCGGAAAATGTATCCCTGTGACTAATAAAATCCACTCACTCAGTTTAGGCCAATTTCTTCTTGCTTCAATCTCTGCAGTCCTGGATGGAATACACACCATGACACCTACAAATTACCCCAATTAGGCAAGAAGTAATTTAACCCAGAGGCCAGGTCAGTCCATTTATTGATAGAATTTACTGAAACAGTTATTTTGGATTAGATGATGAATCTGAAAAAGGTACCCTTTATATATCACATTTCTCCAATAATGAAACACCCAAACTGAATTTCTATCAAGACTATAGACTGAGAAGCTAACATTAAATTCTGTTACTTAAGCTATCCTCTGTTCACTGAGGCACTTATCCTCAAAGGAAGGCATGAATCAAAAGAGACAGTAGAGTAGCACACTCCGGGCTAAAGTATGGGTGTATGAATAATTAGCTCCTTTTATCACTCATTCGTTTAATCAGTAAGTATTTTTTGAGCACCTACTACCTCTCAGGCATAGTTTTAGGAGCTAGAAACAGGGCAGAGACTGAAACAAAGCCCCTTCCCTTAAACACACTAGAGATGGGCCATAAACAAATAAGCAAATATATGTATAGATCATATAGGTCATAGGTCTCTAATATGTACTATTGTCCAAAATAACCCAAGATGGGGTTGATTAGGAATGCCAGCTTCAGAGTGGGGGTGGGAAGCCAGAGGCCTTTCTGAAACGATTACTGAGCAGAGATCCACAGTGGGTCATGCAGGCACCTAGAGACAGACAGCTCCTGGCTGAAATCCTTGGATGAACCACAACATCACAGCTAGTAGCTCAGTGATAATGACCCAGCTTCAACTAAAAATTTCCAGAGAAAGTAAAACAACATTCCGAATGTATACAATTCACGATTTTAAAAACACACTTCCAACTTCACAATTCAATGACAAAACCAAATCACCAAGAATGGAATCTCAGAACGTATATAATTCTCAGTACATTGCTGTAAAACCAATCTGCACTGAAGAGGGCAAAAAATCAGCTGCAGAGCAAGGCCCAATGAGCTGTTTTATTGTGGACCGAAGAGAAGTGATTCCAAGCTGGAAAACAGGGAATGCTTTACCATGGCGTGTGAAGAGATGACAAACTACAATGGGGACAGGACACTTGGTGGCAGCCTTGAGGAACCATATCGTCCCACTGGAGAAAAATCTTCAGGGCCAACCAAAAGGCAAAAAATCTTTTTTTTTTTAAGTTTATTTATTTCTTTTGAGAGAAAGAGAGAGAGTGCACGTGCACAAGTGGAATAAGAGCAGAGAGAAAGGGAGAAAGAGAATCCCAAGCAGGCTCTACTCTGTCAGCACAGAGCCTGATGCAAGGCTCAAATTCACAAACCATGAGATCATGACCTGAGCTGAAATCAAGAGCTGGATGCTTAACCAACTGAGCCACCCAGGTGCCCCAGGGCAAAAATCTTAGTCACAGCAGCTTTAGACAGGAGCCACAACTGGTCATCAAAAATGGACCTAACACGGATTCAATGAGAAAAGCCACAGCTGCACAATAATATACAAATGCCCTTTCAAAATGCCCAAACACACAAATTTATTCCATCACATAGGTCCTGGTCATGCACATGACAGACATTCAATTCTTGATGACGTAAGACGCTGCATAATACGAAACATTATGTTTAAGTTAGAAAAATGTGGTCTTAATTGCCATGCAGTATTGTGACAGTCAGGCTCATCTTGAATCAGAAACATCCTATCTTAATATTCTCTGCCATCATGTGGCTTGAGAAGACCTCCGTGTCAGGTCCACCTTGGGCTTAGATTTGTATTTTTATGGGCTGTATTTTCAAAGGAATGCACATGGTTGCCAACCTATCAGACACATGCTGATCAGGTAACAACACCTTAAGCAATCTGCCAGTGCAAAATTTAATGATATGACTGTGAAACTCTCACATGTTCATATTACAGAAGTTTTAGTTTTCTGGCTCTGTATTTTCTTTCCAGGACTAATAAAACATGTTGCCTCTTTATCCTGAGTTTCTTCCTATTCGTTTCCACAGAATTGTGGGCTTCCTGGGAAGGTTCTCTGGGCTCATTTTAACCACAGAAGCAATGCCAATTGTGTTGTGTTGGCTGTAGAGTGCCAGTTGTAGAAAGTGGTGCCGTATTTCTTAAGGTAGAAGTTACGAGGCAATCGATACATGACCAATCATACGTTAACTTGTAAAAGTCGCACCAACAAAGAGTCAGCCCTGGTGCTAGGTAAAGAACAGAGAGAGAGGAAAAAAATTCCTAATCTTAGGTTGACTGTGTTGACTTAAACAGTTTAATAGATTCTAGCTTGTCGGTAACATCCTAGATGTAAGTTTAGAAAATCATATTTTAAAAAGCTAGGCCGTATTACAGGTTAGAATCTAATAAGGATACCAAATTGAAGATGAAGGGGAAAATCAACAGAATAAGAATCTTAGCTAACATACTGTGAGAATATAAGACAATCACCAACTTCAGATTATATTCCTCTATCAAGCTTCACAGCCATATTAAACAATGAAGAAAGGTTATCACTGAGGTCATCTTCAATCAAAAGCAATTTACTACAGATCTAAGCATTGTGTTTGAAATGACTGAGTTCCTACAAGTTGTTCTAGCATCAAAGCCCTGAAATGGATGGTGAAACGATAGAAAGATGGGGCATAGGACATGTCATCAACTTTTAAAAGAGACAAACAAATTAGTGTTCTTAAAATACTAAGATTTCTCTTCAAACTTAAAGAACCTGAACCTGTGGACCAAACAGGATGAGGCATGTCTGAGTGATCAATTATGGAACACCTCAGACTGTCAGAGTCAAGATGTCATTGCACCTGAGGAATTAATTGACCATTAAGACATGTCTGGCCAACCAATTTCAAAATGGATTTTTTTTTAATTCACTGAGGATCTTGGTATTGTAAAAGTCTTCAAGTAAAATCCAGTGTCTGTAAGTCCTACAGGATGGGATGATAATTAAATGTGGAACTTTAGAAAACATACTTCCAAACTACCCTTTTTTCTGTCTGGCAAAAAAAGGAAAGTGAATTTTAAAACTGCAAACACATACATACACCAACACCAGTCTTTATTTTTCTTTATTTACTCAACCCATTAGCTTGAATTATATTTTTTAATTTCAAAAATATGCTAGCCCATATTTAAAGAGACTTCACAACCCGGAAAGATTAGGATCATACCAGATTAGTAGTGTTGGGGACTTAATCCAAGGCATCTCATTAATCCTCACAATAAACTGTAAGACATTACCATACCAGTCCTGTCAGATGGGTCATTCAGTGAAAACATGCCTGACTTGAACAGCATGAGTACTAATAAGTGTGGCAAGGTGTGTCCAACTAGCAGATGGCCTCTTGTATCCAGCAAGGAGCCCCTGCTAGATTGTAACACAGATCGTATTTTTACAGTTCACAACTTGGTGTGGATGGTGTGTTCCAGCTGTCAATTACTTTCTAGGTTTCCTCCGGACATGTGTAATTTAAGCTCTAATATTCAAAACATTAGATTTAGACCAGGGAAGATCCAGCAATGTGAACAATAGACTGTAAGTCCAATGAAGACAGGGATTCACTCCTGTCTTCCAAATATCTAGGACAGTACCTGGTACAATGGAGTACGTACACTACAAATATTTGTCCCATGGATGAATAAATGACAATATACATTTAAAAGTAATGTTTGAATGGAAAATGTTACAGTGCACATGTTTGGGACAAGCGTCCGTACTTTTCATCAGATTCTTGAAAGGGTCTTTGAGTTATGATCTGCTACTGGAAGAAATGAGGGATTCCCACGTTAAGTGGCAAGTGAAACCTCTTAGGACTGTCAAACTTTAACATTTGATCTCAGAAAACTTCTATTTTTATAATGCCACTACGTTTACACTTCAAAGCACATCAGGCCTAAAAGCCCGACCTCTAACCATGAGACTGAAGCTTCTCTTCCTTATAAAGGAATTCTAAATTGTATTGAACCAGAAGGGAGTCAGATGCAATCCCCAAAACCTCTCATAGAGGGTAACTCCAGCTCTGCTAATAGAGGAACCCCACCCCACCCACCACCCCCGTCTCTTTTCTGTCAAGGTCAGGCCACCAAAACAGCCTCAGCAGCAATCCACCTGGTGTGAATTTCCAGGAGGGCAAGCGGATTTCACGTGTGGCAACCACATTTTCTAGACTATTGTTTCCTGAGACCAGTTACATTATTATGTATGCTTTCTAAAAAACTAATTAATGCCTAGAGTCTATACTTTTCTGACTTATATTTATATCAAAAGTCATATATTTAACAAAACCTCCTTATTGTAAAAGGAGGATAGATTTGTGGTGGCTGTAAATTCTAAATCCAAAATTTGGGATGCAAAACCTAAAAACAAATTTTGTTTTGTGAATTTACTATACTAGAAGTCATACTAAAGGGGCACATAGATGGCTCAGTCAATTAAGCATCTGGCTCTTGGTTTCAACTCAGGTCATGATCTCACAGTTTGTGAGTTCAAGTCCCGCCTCAGGCTCCGTGCTGACAGTGCAAAGCCTGCTTGGGATTCTCTCTCTCCTCTCTCGCGCCTCTCCCACTCACGCACTCTCTCTCCCCCACTCTCAAAAATAAATGAATATTTTTTAAAAGTATTTAAAAAAAAAGAAATTCCTTTCTTAAAAAATGTCATATAAAATTCTAAAAATGAAACCATATTAAATTGTGTGCGCCATGGTTGACACATAAAAAGGAGAAATTACAGATTTATGTATATACATGTATCTGCAAATACACACACACACACACACACCTTCAAATTATCTGCATGTGCCTAACTCTGATTCCAATCTTCTATGAAAGCTAAAGGAAGAGAAAATAGCAGGAAGTCAGGAAATTGATATTTCTCTGAAGTCTCATTTGAAAAAAGCCAGAACAATGATCAGGACAGGAGGGAGGTATGGGATGTGGGGGATGGTTCCGCTAGATGAGCAAGAATTTCTCTGAATCCTCCAGGTCCAAGTTCCATCCCGCCCTCGGGACTGGTGGGGTTTCCACTGTCTCCTGGGTGATTCCCTTCCCTCCTACTTCATCCTTCCCCCTTAGTTCTTAAGGAAATTCTCCTAGCCTAGCATAAAGGTCTGTATTCACAGTGCAAGCTCGGTACATGCTGTTCAACTAAACAAAGTGGACACCATTTTAATCCTATTATGCAGTCCTAGGCTCAGGTTGTTACAAAGCATGTATCATTCCCACAGTGTGAGAGGACTGTTATCCTTGAACTTGGAGATGCATAAAAGAAAATCAGGTGAAACTATTATGTCTCTCTGAGTGCCTCATTATCTCAGCCAAGGAAATGAATGTTTTCTGATTATTCTCTACTGTTCTCCAGCATGAAGTCTGGGTTTCATATTTATTGACACTTTTATAGTTGACCTTCAAGCTGGTTGACAGATCTCAAAAGTGATGTTTAACAATGAGAAATAAATCACTCTCCCTACCAACACTGTGCTGTTGATGGTTCCCACTCCTCACTTTCTTAGCTCCATTATTTATCCTCAGTCTCCCAATATAAATAAACTGAAAGTGGATTAACATAATGTTGGCCCACGAACTGTATTAGAAAAAGTGTAACTTACTCAACATGACTGAAAAAAAAAATAGGGCAAAACACTAAAGATAAGAAACTGCTTTTCTTAAAATAATAAAGTTTAAATCAGATGCTTCTGATTCTATATTTTGTGTTTACAGATCCGGGCATATATGGATCAACCTTACCAATAGAGGCTTTTCTAGGGCAATAGATTTTGTCATTTTTTTTAAGAAAGCACATATACAGACAACAGGGTAAACTTCACTTTTCTTTTTTTAATATCCAGGTTCTCCCAATCTTACATCTTCTGCATGTATATACTAAATATACATATATGTATATGCATCATTCTTAACTGCATGTGTATATCTAGTGTATATATAAATTTTACACGTGATTTTAGCATATTTGTTGTTAGAACATTTACAGAAATGTGGGTGCTTAAAAAGCTTAAAACTATATTGAAAACTACCAGATGTTACTTAAATATTTGAAGGAAGTGGTCTTTGAGAACAGAAAAAAGCTGGGGGTATTTCAACTGCACATAATTTTGTGGAAATACTCATGAATTTGAGTCCTTTCCTATGGTCAGGATATCCTTATTGATAAATGTATTTGTATGGAAGATAAAATCCACTAACCTGCCTTTATATACCTATTATAATGGGCAATTCTATTAAATTAAAATAATAATTAAAACATTTAATGAAAGCATAGTCTGTGGTTTCTGCGCATTTTGCCAGGAAGAAGCAGAGAGTCGAGGAAAGTATCTGATTTGAAAATTCACCCAAAATAGTCTAAATGTTAAAAAGGAGGAATGTGAGAGACTTGAATGTCATGAAAGAGATTTAAAATTAACTAGAGCTATTATAGGTTTTAACTACACAGTTTCAATTTTAAAAATTCAAACTGTTTTTTGTTTTGTCTACCCAACTCCAGAGATGATATATATGAAAGCATTTTGAAAAATGTATTTGTGTGTCTATACAGAACTTTTCTGATTGTAAAAATTTTTAGACCTTGGGACAGGTTGCCAAGACAAAAACAGTGGAATTTCCTTCCCTGGACACTGTTTAAAGCAGAATAAAGAGCTGTCTGGACCCCTTCCTGAACAGAGGGTACTATTCTGCACAACTTTTGAGGTTCCTTTTCATTCACCATTGTATAGAATTTTCTAAGGCTACAGGATTAATACTGACATTCTGCAAGCTCTCGTGACTTTGGACATTTATTTCCATTTTCTTTAACCAGACAGGATTCAATCTAGGTAGTAAGTGATGACTTCAGGGCTTTAGTACTTAAAGATTTTTTCCTATTTCTTTACTGTCTATTGTAAGATGTGTAGCAATGCCTTATAGTAGGAAGCTCTGAGCTTCCCTGGAACAAATGGATCTTGCATGCTGTCTTTAGTATTCCCTTGATTATTGCCCACTTCTCCAATTATGCTTCATTAAAGCACAACATCACAGTGCATGCCTGACCCTTCTAAATTCAGTATGACTGTGATAGACAACCATGTAACCCAAATGTTCATGGGTTCCCTGACCATGATGTAGCAAAGTCTAGCCATTGTGCCCTTCACAGAGACATAATCTGCAGATGTGGTCTCACTAGGTTAATCAACACAAGGCAATTTTCACACATCAACCATCATTTTAATTCGGGTGAGAAATACTTAGACAATAATGACCTTACGTGGCTGTCTGTTCGGTCAGTTCCCATAGACCACAATGACCATATAATTTACTGTCCAATTTAGGACCCTTTTGAGAGTAAAATGGAGGATGGAAGTGTTGGTAGTAATAACCCTGGGACCACAGATATAGACAAATATAGACAGGGATACAGACAGGGGCTGTCCCAGGAAAATGGGAATGCATGGTTGCCCTACTTTGAACCCAAGCCCAGGTGCAGTAGCAGACAAGAAGGATCGCTGATGGAAGTACAATGTTAGAGATGTTTTATCACTCCTAGTTATTTACTGAAAAGGAAAACTACTAAGTAGGAAGACACAGTTCAAGTACATCCATCGTTTTTCTTATGCTCTGCAACCCCTTCTCTATTTTCGTTAGATATAATATATAGCATTCTTAAATGTTAATTTCTTTTTTTTTTTTTTTTTTTTTTTTATTTATTTATTTTTGGGACAGAGAGAGACAGAGCATGAACGGGGGAGGGGCAGAGAGAGAAGGAGACACAGAATCGGAAAGAGGCTCCAGGCTCCGAGCCGTCAGCCCAGAGCCTGACGCGGGGCTCGAACTCACGGACCGCGAGATCGTGACCTGGCTGAAGTCGGACGCTTAACCGACTGCGCCACCCAGGCGCCCCTTAAATGTTAATTTCAATAATGCATTCATTTTCTACAATTAAGGCACCTCCATTTATTTTAATGCTTTTGATTCGCGTGGATCCAAGTCTATCATCTTGCACAACAAACTACCCCAAACATAGTAGTATCAAAGAGTAGCCATTATTTCTTATGTCTTCCAGTCCTGGGAGGTGACTGGACAACTAAGTTGACTAAGCTATCGAAGTCTTGCTCCATGGACTTCCCTCAAGTTGCGGTCAGACAGTGTCTGGTACCAATGTCATCTCAAAGGAGTCCCACTTCACGAGTGGTAGTCTTTGCCGACTGTCAGCTAAGACCACAGCTAAGCGCATGAGCCAGAACCACCTACGCAAGACTTGTGCGTGTGACCCAGGTGTCCTCATAACATGCAGCCTCATAGCATAGCTCTGGATTCCAAGAGCAAGTGTCCCAAGAGAAAGAGCCAGGAGGAAGCTATCTCTCCTTTTATGGCCTAGTCGTGGCAGTCCCACAGCATCACATTGACCCCAGATTATAGGAACAAAGATCCACCCAGTCTCAAGGGGAAGGGACAGTGACACCACCTCCTGATGGGGAGTAATGAGGACATACTGTAGCAATAGCATGTGAACTGGGAGATATTTTCACAGCCACCATAGTGGAAAATACGCTATACCCAGAGGATATCCAAGAGATGCAGGAAGAAAACTTGAAAAGGCAAACATTTCTGAATAGACTAAACAATGAAGTGCATATTTTTCTTGACTCAAATTCATATCTTATAACTTTCTCATTCTTTCTAAATGAGTTACTTGAGGTGGGACTGTTAATGGATTTTTTTCTGAAAAAGAGAGAGGGAGGGAGAGCATGCATAAGTGGGGAAGGGGAGAGACAGAAAGAGAGACAGAACCTTAAGCAGGCTCCACACCCAGTGCCAAGTTCGATACAGGGCTCAATCTCACGACCATGAGATCATGACGTGAGTCGAAGTCAAGAGTCAAACACTTAATTGGCTGAGCCACTCAGGCCTACCGGATGTTGTTGTTTTTTTTTTTTTTTTTTTTAGTTTAAGCAATGTAGTTCTCAGAAAAGGTGTACAACATCACACTAGCTCAAACTGCTATCCAAAAACCACAATACTGGCTACTCCACACCCTGTGTCCTTGATCGAATTCCTGCCATCATCTCTTACATGTTACCCTCACTTCAGTCTCTCTCTATAACCCATCTTTGACATTGAATGAGTTTTTTTCAAAACACAGAAAATTCAGGTCAGGAAATATAATAAATATTCCACCTAATGAAAGTTACTATTTAGCTTTTTGTATAACCAAAACAATAAATTAGAGAATGTTTCACTTCCCTTTAAGAGACATAAAACCCAAACAGAAGTTAAACTTGATTCCTCAGGCTTTTGCCATAACCTGTAATAACTTTATCTTCACACCTAAGGAGTTACCAACATAAGATCCAGTCTTTTTTTTTTTAATGTTTTATTTACCTTTGAGAAAGAGACACAGTACTAGCAGGGGAAGGGCAGAGAGAGAGAGGAAGACACAGTCCGAAGCAGGCTCCAGGTTCTGAGCTGTCAGCACAAGAGCCCGATGCAGGGCTGAACCCACAAACTGTGAGGTCATGACCTGAGCCAAAGTCAGATGCTTAACCAACTGAGCCACCCAGGTGCCCTAACAAAGGATCCATTCTTAAGTTTTCTCATGCACCCAACCCATCAGATTTAATGATGCATTTGAAAAGAAGAGCTAAGGAGAATACCTAGAGAGATTATATGAATTGTAACATCACTGTGCTTTGAAGAAGATGCAGTTATAAGAAAGAGATTGCTGCAGGTGGTATATTTCATCTTGCTCAAGAAAGATCACAGAAACAATACAATAATGTATTGGAGTCAGAATTCATGTTAATTGCTTTAGGGAAAACTTTGATTCTGGCAACTAGTTATAGATCTTGAAAAGCTCTATAATCTACACAAGTTATGTGTGTAACCATTAAGTTAGGAGTGCAAAATAACATCTTTAAATTTCTTAGAATTCATTTTTCAGTAATTGCTGTTAAACTGTACCTGAAATCATCAGAGTTTAATTTTTGAACAATAATTACCCAAAATTGTGGTACTCTAAAAGCATTTGTGCAAGCTTCCCAATACAGATCACACTACAAGTTAGGTTTAAAGCTCAGAGTGACAGGTGGCTGGGAGAAGGGCACAGTTGATGGGGGTGGTGATAATGGTGACAAAACTCTGGGGAAATAAATGGCTTGCACATTACACTGAAGGAGGTGCCCGAAGTCAGAGAAGGCTCTGGGGCAGCAAGGGTAGACTGGAAATCATGGACTCCTAAGCCCAACAGGCTGAGTGAGAAAACATGCCCCTGAAAAGCCTGGTCTGTAAACCCATGCTAATTCTGTCTAATCCTTGAGGATATATGAAAACAGTTTGAAAAATTGTGTCTTTAAACCAATTGTGCTGCTTCCTAAATTCTAATTTGATTTAAATTGTTCACTGATGTTATGAATTTCCCAACGCATCCTTCTCATTTGATGTCAGCTTGGAAAGAAACTATTTGGAAATTAAGTCATAGTGTACTTTTCCCTAATTATTTCATAATAATGGGAAGATCACCATTTAAATGTAACCAACCACCTTGTCAAAAATCTTTCCAGTCTACCAACATTAATATAGATAAATATCTGTTAAAACTTGTTTAGTTTTTCCATTACTATTTTTAATGTAATATACTATTTGCAATTTTGTTAGAATTCTGAATTGACAACTCACTATATGTGTTACCTTAGATAAGTTACTTAAACCTTCAGAGTTTCAATGTTCTCATCTATAAAATCAGGATAGTGTAGTATGTAATCGTACTCAAAACTATAACTATTAAAACTAGCTATTAGTGTGGTATCCTACCCTCGATCACGTAAGAATCAAAAGCTTAGAAAATCAAAAAGCATAGAACCATTTTCTACCCATAAGCGCTCAAGAGGTTTGTTCTCACAGTGATAAGCAAGAGCCACTTAAAGTCTGTTGTTGTTGTTGTTGTTGTTGTTGTTAGCCTACAAATACATAAACCTAAAGCTCGTGTTAACTAGGGCACCTGGTGGCTCAGTAAGTTAAGCCAGACTCTTGATTTCAGCTCAGGTCATCATCTCACTGCTCATGAGTTCGAGCCCTGCATCCAGCTCTGCACTGACAGCATGGAGCCTGCTTGCTATTCACTCTCTTCTCTCTACCCCTCCCCCGCTTCCTTTCTGTATCTTTCTCAAAAACAAATAAAAATAAACTTAAAAAACACTGGCGATTAATCAGTGAATATATCCACATTTAGATATTTTTGATACCACATGTATAACTTCTGAACTCCAATAACTAAAAGTGGAAAATGATTAGTTCTTCAAGTTGGCAATTGCCAGAGGAGAAGGGTAAGGGGAGACGGGCAAAATAGGTGAAGGGGATTAAGAGGTACAAACTTTTGGTTATAAAATAAATAAGTCACAGAAAAGTACAGCATGGGGAATATAGTCAATAGCATTGTAATAACGTATGGTGACTATGCTCACCGTGGTGAGCACTGAGTAACGTACAAAATTGTCAATTCACTACGCCTACATCTGAAACCAATGCAACACTGTATGTCAACCACACTTCAATAATAAAAAAAATATAAAGAAAATGACTAGTTCTTTGTTCTAAAGATAATCCTCCTTTGGAATGAAAGAGGAAGATCTAAATGTGAGAAGAAAGGCTTTTGTTTGCAGAGGTCTGTTTACTACGTGACAACAATGATTTGTAGGCCTTCCATAAAGGAAAAGAGTAGACGCTTTCAGTAATTCTTTGCTAGGATAATATTCAAGACCAGCAGGGGAGGATGAGCAAGTTGCCTGATTCTACTTTCCAGAGTGGCTTTCAGTTTTTCTGAGGCTGTTGAAGCTAACTGATTTCTGCTCTGGTACAATGACTTTTCCTTCAACATAATAGCTGGGAGTCATGAATCAATGCAGAATTACCTGAGGAAATGCTCACCAGGAATTTAGTGGATCAACTTTTCCAAGTTCTTCAGGACTAGATTTCTGAAACATATTTAGCCTGTGGCAAAGAATGATCAGATCAGAATTTGTTGGGACAAGGCAGGCGCAAGGTCTGAGAAAGGATACACAAGATAACAGAACGATTCTCATTCTTCTTCCAGAAAAATCCATCTGGAGTAATATAAAGGTAAGGAAGGAGTCAGGATGAGTGAGGAAAAAAGGAAATGGAGACAGAAAATAATCACTAGACAATTATTTTAAAAGGTTGGAAATTATGCATTTGTCATGAAATGTACCTGATTATCACCTCTTTAAAGGACATCCCTCCATTTCCTTTCCTTAACTGAAACTGGATTGAATCCTTTACGGGTTTTGCTTTTCCCACAACCTTCATGTGAAGTTCTTCAATCTTAGGTCCTAGGAACGGTGTCCAAATGCATGGAAAGCACTCTGCCAGCTGCCCCACAACCTCATTCAACACCCTCCCCCTTCCTTTGATGGTCACAACACCTCACTACACCAGAGACTAGTTGGATTTGTGCTAATTATGCTCTACCTGACCTTGGGCCGTGAAGAAAGGCCCACATTCTCCTGGCTCCGCACTGTAGTTCCCAGGCCTCTGGCAATTTATCTTCTTTCAACAAGAGCTACTTCTTTTTGTCTCTTATGTTCTCCTATTTTCTTCTTTTTTAAATAATCGTATACACCCAACGTGGGGCTCGAACTCACAACTCCACAATTAAGAGTCACAGGCTCCACTGACTGAGCCAGCCAGACACCCAAGAGCTACTTCTTTGAACCTCATGCCTCCAGCTGATACCAATTTAGCTTCACTGTCCATTATTATTATGGGTTATTCCTCTAATTTTTGGAGGATTTTAGCACCTAGCTTATTGTCTTCCTAGGCCAGCTTCTTCTATCATCCAGGGCATTCTGACTCACTCTAGGTCTCTGGTCTCATAGCTCTTCAATCTGCTCTACCATAATGACAGTAATAATAAGTCAGTTTTTACCTAATTATAGTCCAATACAAACCTTTACAAGAACCCTGTAGGTAGATATTATCCCCCATGTATAGATGAGAAAACTGAGATGAAGAGGTGTTTTGTTTTTTTTTTTAATTTTTGAGTTTGCACAGGTGCTAGGGAGCTGAAATACACACCCAACTCTGGTCTTGAAAACAGAGTTTTTAACAACTAACCATGCTGCCTCCTAATTATCTTTGCCTCAGTTGAAATTTGTGTCCCTGTTCCTAGGTCCCTGTAGCATCAGTTGTCACTGTTCAATCCAGTTCACCGTGGAAATACTGAACTGTGAAGTCTGTAATCTACCAACTTCTTCCCTTCCATCTGTCACTCATCCTGACTCAACCTCGCTTTCAAGCTCACAACTTTTAGTTTCTTGACAACCACCTGTTTTCTCAATTTTCTTTTCATTCCTGTCTTTCTCCTCCTGAATGTCACCAACAATCCAACTCTATGTTCAGTTGTTCCCCACCCCCTTACCTCGCCACAACCAGTTTGCCAATCTCAACTCGATTGTTCTTTTTCTCCACACCAGGCCCCGGGTGACAAGTATTATTGAAAGGGGTATCTGCTAATTTAGCACATATTTAACAGGCATTTAATTAGTAGCTGCTATGTAGCAGTTAATATGTTGGGATGAAGATACACAATCCCAACCTCAAGGGAGAACACGCGGTCTGGCAGAAAAAGGCTCACGGGTAGTTAAGTACAATAAGTGTTATGTAAACACTTCACATTCAGTGGAGGCAGATAAAGGTTCTGGACTTAAGTCCAGCAAATAAAAAACCATACTATCAAGTGGTCCTATATATGAAATGTCCTGGAAGACCGGCAGAAGTTTGCACAGAGGTAATAAAAACAATAAATCCTTTGTCTAAGTCCTACATTGTCATGTTGGTGAAAGAAAATGGGGCAGTTAGGAAGTGCAAGTTTAGGATGAACAAACCTAAGAGTTACAGTGGAAATATTGGTGAAAATTATAAAAACCATCATTTTTCTTTTTCTGGCAACAATCTTGATTTTCCTTGGGGAATTCACCCTCCCACCACTCTTCTGTCCAAAGGTGGTCCAAATGCAGTGAATGAAAGAACTTTGACAAGAGCTGCCTTTCTTTTTTTTTAGGGAAAATGTGTTTTCTTTATTGTTCCAGTATGTCACCGCTGTGTTCAAGCCTCCTCTTTTGATTTTTTTTATTTTTTTTTTTTAATTTACATCCAAATTAGTTAGCATATAGTGCAACAATGATTTCAGGAGTAGATGCCTTAGTGCCCCTTACCCATTTAGCCCTTCCCCCCTCCCACAACCCCTCCAGTAACCCTCAGTTTGTTCTCCATATTTATGAGTCTCTTCTGTTTTGTACCCCTCCCTGTTTTTATATTATTTTTGTTTCCCTTCCCTTATGTTCATCTGTTTTGTCTTTTAAAGTCCTTTCATTCTTTTTGATTGCCAAGTAATACTCCATTGTATGTGTGTATATGTGTGTATATATATATATATATATACACACACTTTATTATATATTTATATATATACTTTATTAATTATATGTAATATATAAATATATATATATATATATATATATATATATATATATATACACACACACACACACACACACACCACATCTTCTTTATCCATTCATCCATCGATGGACATGTATAGGCTCTTTCCATACTTTGGCTATTGTTGATAGTGCTGCTATAAACATAAGAGCTGCCTCTCTTTCAAACTGAATTTGACCCTGAGCTACTGCAGTCTTCTGACCAGCACGTGAAGGCTGAGGATAAAGCCAGCACGCCAAAGACAAGCATAAGGTCGCAGAGACAGGGAGTCAGCGCTCTGATGAAACTGAGCCTAGAAATTAAACTGTACCTGAAACCTGGACCACTTTTCAGGTTCACAAGCCATTAAATTTGTCTTCATCTTCATGTAGTAGGAGTTATACTTTCCTATTACCTACAACTGAAAGAGAACTAATGTGACCAAGTCTAATAAGAAGGGTAGATGAAGCCAGATCTAAATGAATGGTGTGATTTTCTTGCATATACAAAAACTCAGAAAAGAGGTTAATAGCTTATACTCTTACAAGCAGACTGCCTGGATTCAAATTCCAGATATTTCACTTGTTACATGTACAACTTAGGGCGAGTTACTTCTAACTTTACTGGCAAAACATGAATCATAATCATTTCCACCTCATACATTTGCTATGAGGATTAAGCAAGTTAACCTCTTACAACAATCTGGGTCTTATTTGCCAGACCAGGATAATCTAAGAAGCACTGAGGGTGTAGGGGGCAGGAGAAATGGAGGTAGGGATTTGCACCAGAAAAAGTGAAGACATATTCTTAGAAAAAAGCAGCAGTGGCATATGGAAAGCAAAGCAAGAGAAAAAATAAGATCCCAGGCTGGCAGGTGTCAAGGAGGAGGAATGTGGAATGAAGCTTCAAGGTATGAGAGTTGAGTGAGAGAGATGGGGAAAGGCTTGAAGAAGTGTTGTTGTGTTTCACAAATTGGTCAAAGAGTTAAAGCCAAAAAAGTTGGTCTATTCCTGTGATCTTGCTCTAAACGTGGGCTGTGCAAAACTCCTGCTTATAGCTAGGTTATGTGTTCTTGGACACCACTGGTGTGCAGGCAAGGTAACGCAAGGACACAGGGATGAATGCAAAGTCAAGAAAAGAGAAGCAGGTAGTGTGTTCAAGGGCTTTCTCATCTCTAGTGTGGGAGCAGGTGACCAATTTTCATGATGAGAGAATTCTATTTCTTTAAAAGGAAGACTGAACTGCTTCCCTTGTTGGCTGCAGTGAAGTCTTCCACTTAGTTGACAGTGGGGAAGAGGAGATACTTATGCACATGTGCATGTGTGCGTCTGTGCGTGTTTGTGTGTGTGTGTGTGTGTGTGTGTGTGTGTGTGTGTGTGTGTATCAGCCGCTGAAACACTCTTCTCTGAATAATATTTGTACCAGCTCATTACTGATTTCAAACCTCATCTCCTTGTCATGACCAGGTACAAAAAAAAGGGAGAAAAAAAATATAGTCACTTTACCTGATACCAATGCATTGACAACATCAGGATTTATAATGTGATTAAAACATTTGAGGGAAGGGGCGCCTGGGTGGCTCAGTCAGTTAAGCGGCCGACTTCGGCTCAGGTCATGATTTCGCGGTCCGTGAGTTCAAGCCCCACATCAGGCTCTGTGCTGACAGCTGTTAATTTATTAAAAAATTAAAAATTTTTTTAATAAAAATTAAGAAAAACACATTTGAGGGAAGATTATGCATAAGATAGTCAAGGTATGATCTGACTATATTTGAATATTAACATGAATTACTCATGATTTTTAAACTAATGAAATACTTACACAAGTATAACAATGTATATTAACAAAGATGTTCTCCATGGATACATTTTGTGACAGTAAAGACCGGGAGCACCTTAACTGCCCACCAATAAAGGAATGGTTAAATTGATTATGGCATAACAAGTACATTTAGTGTTGTTTAAGTGTGTTACAAGTATGAATTAATTTCAGAATTTAAAATTTTTAATGTAAAATTTTGTAAACACTATAATGTACTGTGTAGCCACTGGAAAGAGTGAAGTGGATATGTATGCACTTACATGAAAAGACATTTCTGATGTAACATTTTAAAATTATAAAAAGCTACAAATCATATAGAATTTAATTTTTTTATTTTTTTAATGTTTATTTATTTTCAAGAGAGACAGAGCGTGAGTGGGGGAGGAGCAGAGAGAGAGGGAGACGCAGAGCCCAAAGCAGGGTCCAGGCTCTGAGCCATCAGCACAGAGCCCGACACGGGGCTCAAACCCACGAACTGTGAGATCATGACCTCAGCCAAAGTCGGACACTCAACCGACTGAGCCACCCAGTCGCCCCAAGAATCTAATTTTTTAAATAAATGTTTAAAATTCTATTATATGTGTTATTTCTGTATCCTTAAAGAGAATTTTACAAAGTTACATACCAAACTGTTACCAGGAGTTATCTCTCAGGATTGGTAATGGGTGTCAGCAGAGGACTGTTACTTTTTTAATACACAGGTTTTATATTGTATGGGTTTTATTATGTATTTATTTCATTTAATGTAAAACAAAACAATAAACTGGTAGTAATCAAAAACTTAAAAGGATATTTATATAATTACTTTTTTAAAATACTGTATTTTAGAGGTACCTGGTTGGTTCAGGTGGTTCAGTGTCTCAACTCTTGACTTCGGCTCAGGTCATGATCTCACAATGGTGGATCAAACCCCGCATCGGGCTCTACACTAGGCATGGGGCCTGCTTGGGATTCTTTCTTTCCTTCTCTCTGCTCCTCCCCTGCACACACATGTGCTCTCACTCTTTCGCTCTCTCTCAAAATGAAGAAACATTAAAAAATAATAAAATAAATTACTGTATTTTAAATCACGTGAAGAGCCAGTTTTCAAGCTAATGTGACTTGAAATGTCATTAGCTTGATGCTTTTTCCATGAATAAAATAAAATGAAATAGTTCATGTGTATGTCATAAGGTTATATGTTAAGATTCAGAGGAATATAATAGTATAAACCATGTAACTAAGAATCAGAATTCATGCATATTTACTGTCAAGAGCATTTTTTGATCTTTGATACAATTTAGAGACCCTTAAGAATGAACTAGAATGATTATATACCACTCTTCTTTTTAGGTGTCCACCACTTTCCTCTTCCCGTGCAACTGCTGTTTACAAAAACTAATGTTTTGCTTTGGGAAATCATAAGGCCAAAAATTCAAAATGGTGTCCATAACCAAAAAATCACAATAATAAAGTTTACAGACACGAATTCTCTAATAAGTTATTATTTTTAGGTTTACAAAAACAAATGTTTTTTTTTTGAGAAAGAGAGAGAACACGAGTGGTAGAGGGAAGGATCTCATGCCTCTGAGATCATGACCTGAGCCAAAATCAAGAGTCAGATGCTCAACTGACTAAGCCATCCAGGCGCCCCTATTTAAGCTTTTATTTAAATTCCAGTTAACATCAGTGTAATATTAACTTCATATGTACAATACAGTGATTCAACACCGGGGCGCTCATCACAGCAAATGTACTCCTTAATCCCCACCACCTGTTTAACCCATTTCCCCCTCACCTCCCCCCCAACTCCCCACCCAACCTCCCCCTCCCCGGCCCAGGTAACCTTCAGTTTGTTCTCTATAGTGAGGAGTCTCTTTCTTGGTTTGCCTCTCTCTTTCTTTATACTTCAATAATAAAAATTTAAGTTGACAATGTTACTTTCAAGCGTACAACATAGTGATTTGACAGTTCTATATATTACACAACGCTCACCATAAGTATAGTTACCATCAGTCACCCGAATTCATTACCATATAGTGACTACATTCCCAATGCTGTACTCTTCATCAATAACTTTTAAAAGACTTTTCTTCTAAATGTACAAATGACTTGCCTTTGTACTATCTATCAAATATGGTAGCAGTGGTAAGTATTCTTCCAGCAATGATTAAGAAATGCATCAGTACCGATAAAATCTCTATCTTCTTATCAAATCAGTATAGAAAGTCTAAATGACTATGATCATATTATAATTAAAAAATAAATTTCTCTTTCTGATTGCAGATTTATCTGGATATCTGTTTCATTATTAGAATACTGCCTTTTTTCCAACCCTCCTTCTACAGGGCTTAACCCTGAATACATAAGATATATAAATTAAAAATATAAGAATTTTATAAACAAAATAAAATAATTTCGCTAACTACATACTTTATTCTCTTTGACTCTGGAAACATTTTAAGGAGAATTATAAGGAAACTTATTTTGTTCTAAGCTACTAATATTTTGCACATCCAAAATTACCTCTTTCTATAGACATATCAGAAGAGCTTCATAAATATTCTTAATCAGAGACACTAAAATACAGAGCAGTGGATGATATATAGTGAACTTTTTTTTTTAAGTTTATTTATTAATTTTGAGAGAGACAGAGCATGAGCGGGGAAGGGACAGAGAGAGAGAGAGATAGAATCCCAAGCAGGCTCTGCATTGTCAGTGCAGAGAACCACACAGGGCTCAAATTCATGAACCTTGAGATCATGACATGAGCCTAACCCAAGAGTCAGTCACTTAACTGACTGAGACGCCCAGGCACCCCTATAGTAAACTTTTTATGACACAGATTTCTTGACCTACATCTCAGCTTGCAAAACGTTACATATTTGTATATAGGTGGAGTGGTCTACCACAATGAAATTTCCTCCTCAGAATTGGGAATGAGAGTTCCATTTATTATTGAAAAAGAAGATTTACGTTTAAATAAAAGCTGAATCCAAGGTAGAAAAAAAAAGCATGCGATCCAGGGGCACCTGGCTGGCTAAGTCAGTAGAGCATGCAACTCTTGACCTTGGGGTTGCAAGTTCAAGCTCCACATTGGGTGTGGAGATTGCTTAAAAATAAAATATTTTTTAAAAAAAAGAAAGAAAAGCATGCTATCCAAAACCTCACTCAAATTAGTAGGAAAATTAAATTAGTTGCTATAAAACACAGGCCAGGAGGACTGGGAAAAAAGAAATCTGGTTATAGGTGGAGTTTTGGTTTAATGCAAAAAAAGTACTTTCTCCCCCAATGCAAAATTATTGTGCTGTGACTACATGGAAAAATGTTAGAAGGGACCATAGTGGATATTATTCCTGTTTCTTCTCAACAGAGAACCTTATCCTATGTTTTGAAAATTGTCCATCATATGAATCTTTGTTTGCTCCTGAATATAGAAACTAAGAAGGTGATAGGGTTGCCAGCAAATAAAAATACAAAGTACCAGCTAAATTTAAATTTCACATAGAGAATAAAATTTTAGTAGAAGTACATCCCCCAAGTTTTGTGAATGTTGAGACTCTTGTATTCTGTTCAGCAACCCTGGAAGGCAGAACACTTGATACTTGATTTCCCAGCTAGGATGTAACACAGGATACACTTGTGACCTAAGGTTGACCAATTCCTTCTTCTACTGACCCAGACCTTGAATCAGAAAAAGCAGAAACAGGGGCGCTTGGGTGGCTCAGTCGGTTAAGTGGCCGACTTTGGCTCAGGTCATGATCTCACAGTTTGTGAGTTCAAGCCCCGCATGGGGCTCTGTGCTGACAGTTCAGAGCCTGGAGCCTGCTCCAGATTCTGTGTCTCCCTCTCTGACTCTCCCCCGCTCGCTCTCCCTCTCTCTCTCTCTCTCCAAAAAAAAAGAAAAAAAAAGAAAAAAATAAATAAAACCATTAAAAAAAAAGAAGAAAGAGAAAGCAGGAACAGGAGAGAATCCATTTAGTTAGTGGCAGCCATAGCGGCAGCAACAGCATCTCGTTTCCATGGCAACAGTGATGCTCACGTCTTAGTGGTGCCCAGTGGTGCAGCTTTGGTTTCCTGTATCCAGTAGCAGCATCTCCACAGACTGATTCTGGGGTGTGATTTTGCTGCTGTGTCTCTTCTTCCTGCTTCATTTCCAAGTTCAGTTCTTTAGAATTTTTGTTGATTATTTGAGCTACCCAACAACCTCTCAGCAATTTCCTTTTTTCTGTTGAAATGGCCCAGAATCACGTTTTATTCTTATTCAAGCATTCCTCAGATATACTGAGGGTTCTGTCCCAGACTACAAGAAGGTGAATATGACATTAAGTCAAATGCATTAAAAACTTACATTTACACAGTATTGTAGTCTATCAAGGGCACAAAAGCATTATGTCTTAAAAAAAAAAAAACATAAACCTTAATTTAAAAACTTTATTGCCAAAGATGCTATCACCTGAGCTTGAAGAGAGTCATAATCTTTTTGCTGGTGGAGGGTCTTGCCTCAATACTGACAGCTGCTGACCAGTCAGGGTGGTGTTTGCTGAAGGTGGGATGGCTGCAGCCATTTCTTAACATAAGACAACAGTGAAGTTTGCTGCACCCACTGACTCCTCCTTTCATGAATGATTTCTCTGTAGCATATGATGCTGTTTGGCAGCATTTTACCCACAGCAGAACTTCTTTCAAAACTGGAGTCAATCCTCTCAAACCCTGCCACTGCTTACTCGGTTACATTTATGTAGTATTCTAGATCCTTGGTTGTCATGCCAACAATCTTCACAGCATCCTCACCAGGAGGAGATTCCATCTCAAGAAGCCACTCTCTTTGCTCATCCACAAGAAGCAACTCCTCACCCGTTCAGGTTTTATCAAAAGATCGTAGCAATTCGCTCACATCCTCAGGCTCTGCTTCCAATTCTAGTACTCTTGCTGTTTCCACCACATATGCAGTGACTTCCTCCCCTGGAGTCTTGAACTCTTCAAAGTCATCCATGAGAGTCGAAATCAACTTCTTCCACTCACCCTCAGCGCATGAATCACAAATGTTCTCCGTGGCATCTAGAATGTTGAAAACTTTCCAAAAGGTCTTAAATTCACTCTGCCCAGATCCATCAGAGGCAGCACTATCTATGGCAGCGACAGCCTTATGAAACGTTATTTCTTAAATAATAAGACTTGTGAACGCCTGGATGGCTCAGTTGGTTAAGCATCCCACTTCAGCTCAGGTCAAGATCTTGAGGTTCATGAGTTTGAGCCCTGTGTCAGGGCTGTGCTGACAGCTCAGAGCCTGAAGCCTGCTTTGGACTCTGTGTCTCCCTCTCTCTCTGCCCCTCCCCCACTCTCTCTCTCTCTCTGCCTCTCCCCCTATCTCTCTCTCTCCCTCTCTCTCAAAAATAAATAAAACATTTAAACATTTAAATAACATTAAAAATAATAATAAGCCTTGAAAGCTGAAATTACTCCTTAATCCATGGGCTGCAGAATGGATGTTGTGTTAGCAGGCATGAAAACAACATTAATCTCATTGTACATCCCCATCAGAGCTCTGAGTGACCCCGTGCATTGTCAATGAGCAGTAATATTTTGAAAGGAACCTTTTTATCTGAGCAGTAGGTCTCAACATTGGGTTTAAAATATTCAGTAAATCATGTTTACTGAAACAGATGTGCTGCCATCCAGGCTTTGTTGTTCCATTTCCAGAGCACAAGCAGAGTACATTTAGCATAATTTTTAGGGCCCTGGAATTTTCACAATAGTAAATGAGCATTGGCTTCAACCTAAAGTCACCAGCTGCATTAGCCCCTAACAAGACAGTCAGCCTGTCCTTTGAAGCTTTGAAGCCAGGCATGGACCTCTCCTCTCTAGCTGTGAAAGTCCTAGATGGGATCTTCTTCCAATAGAAGTCTATTTCGTTGGGGTGCCTGGGTGGTACAGTGAGTTAAGCATCCGACTCTTGATTTCAGCTCAGGTCATGATCTGACAGTCATGAGATGGAGCCCCACATGAGGCTCCACACTAGGCATGGAGTCTGCTTAAGATTCTCTCTCCCTCTCCCTCTGTCCCTCCCCCACGTCAAAAAAAAAAAAAAAAGGCTATTTGGTCTACATTGAAAATCTACTGTTTAACTTTTTAGATAACTTGCCGTCTCCCTATGTACTTTAAGGTTATGGAAACAGCTTCTTTCCTTCAACCTCATCAGCTAACCTTTGTTAGCATTAAATGTTTTTTTCTGCAGCTTCTTCACCTCTTTCAGCCTTCACAGAAATGAAGAGGGAGAAAGATGGGAGAATGGCCTCTCAGTGGGACAGTCAGAACACACACATTTATCAATTAAGTTCACAGTCTTACATGGGCACACAGCACGCTGAAACAATTATAACAGTAACCTCAAAGATCACTGATCACAGATCACCATGACAAATGATAGTGACAACGTTTGAAATGTGAGCACTGCCAAAATGTGACACGGAGACACGAACTGAGCAAACACTGTTGGAAAATGGTGCCCACAGACTTGCTCAATGCAAGGTTGCCACAAACCCTTCAATTTGTAGAAAATGCGGTATCTGCAAAGAGCAATTAAAGCGAAGTGCAATAAAATGAGGTGTGCCTGTATAATATCAGGAGAGAATGATTTGGAGAGGAAGAAAAAAGAATGGAAGCTTTCAAACAATAAATTTACAGGCATCCTCTCGAGAACAATAAAATGTTCACTTCCTCTTAAGAGCAGCGGAGACCCATGGACTCTGGAGTCATGGCCCCTGGGTCCAGAACCCAACTCCACCACTCACTACCTAAGTGACCTTGAGCAAGTTACTTAATTTTTCTGCAGATCAGAAAAGTTTCTATTTCCATATCTGTAAAATGAGAATAATAAGGTTTATCTCATAGAATTATTTTGAATTTCAAATGAGCTAATATTTATAACAGGGACCGGCACATAGAAAGTACTATATACATGTTTAAAAAACAAAAATCAATCCTCATGCACAATCCCAGGTTGTATTCAGAGGCAAAAACAGTCAGGGTAATTACCATATTGATTCTCTCCTCCAGGGGCTGGAAAAGGGCTTCAAAGGAGACTTTTGTGTGTAATAAACCATTCCATGAGTAGGACATGTTAGAACCAGCAAAACACTCTTAATAAGAGCACTCAGACCTCCAGCACTACATTATCAAGCTAGTGAACTTGGAGGGTCTTATTTGAAAGTGAAGTAGATGAGATATGGGAGCCTATGTACCATAAAGCATCACTCACCAAGCTTGTTATGGTCTTAAAGAGTGATTTCTTAATGGACTAGGCAGCAAAGGTGCCTATGGAGTCATCACCTAGCTAAAACACCATTAGCAGGGGCGCCTGGGTGGCTCAGTTGGTTAAGCTGCCAACTTTGGCTCAGGTCATGATCTCACGGTTCATGGGTTCAAGCACCACATGGGGCTCTGTGCTGACAGCTCAGAGCCTGGAGCCTGCTTTGGATTCTGTGTCTGCCTCTCTCTCTGCCCCTCCCCCTGCTCGTGCTCTGTCTCTCTCTGTCTCTCAAATATGAATAAGAACGTTAAAAAAAAAAAAGTTTAAACACCATTAGCAGTATATAAAGGAGACTTCATTTGATCAATTAATTGGTATTACAGGTCCTATAGCAACACCAAACAGGATTTGGTATTTTTAGTAGACTCCGTGATGGGAAACAAAACAGAGAATTTCACCATCTCTTGATGAAAAGAGAGGAAAGTATGAAGTTGAGGTCAAGAGCAAGATAGGAGAACAGACGAAATGTCAGGAGCTAGAATGAGAATAAAGAAGGGCATAGGGAGGGGGCACCTGGGTGGCTCAATTGGTTAAGCATCCGACTTCAGCTCAGGTCACTATCTCATGGTTTGTGAGTTTGAGCCCCAGGTCAGGCTCTGTGCTGACAGCTCGGAGTCTGGAGCCTGCCTCAGATTCTGTGCCTCCCTCTCTCTCTGCCCCAACCTACTCGCATTCTATCTCTGTCTCTCTCAAAAATAAATAAACATCGGGGCGCCTGGGTGGCTCAGTCAGTTAAACATCTGACTTCGGCTCAGGTCATGATACCACAGTGCGTGAGTTCAAGCCCCGCATCAGGCTCTGTGCTGACAGCTCAGAGCCTGGAGCCTGCTTCAGATTCTGTGTCTCCCTCTCTCTGACCCTCCCCCGTTCATGCCCTGTCTCTCTCTGTCTCAAAAATAAATAATAAAACATTAAGAAAAGTTTTAAAAAATAAATAAATAAATAAACATTAAAAATTTAAAAAAAGATTCAATAAATCCTTTTATTCTAATGTGCATTTAGACACCCTTTTTAAAATCCAATGTTAATGAGAAAGTGCTGTGTAAAAGACTGTGTAAGTCCAGCAGGAAAATGTTACACATGCCTCTGTTTACCCCTCCATCTGCCAACATGATTCATAGTTCACCTCTTCTCTGTTCCTCACTCTGCTAAAATCTATACAAAGACATACTTGTGTGGATTATTATAACACTTCTACTCAGTCATTACAGAGTTAGAACCACATACACTAGTAAAAGAAATCCTCTATTAGCTTATCCACAAAAACTAGTCTGTACTGACTATACCTCTAACCCAAGGGTCCTCAACCAAGTGTGATTCTGACCCCTAATGGGCACTTGGCAATGTCTTGAAACGTTTCAGTTGCCACAACTAGGGGGCGCTTCTGGCATCTAGTGGGTAGAGGCCAAGCATGCTGCTAAAGCTCCTGCAAGACACCGAAGAGCCCCTCACAGCAAGAATAATTCAACCTGGAAGGTCAGCAGCACCAAAGTTGAGAAAGCCTCCATCTAGTGCCCACACCACTCGCAGAAGGTTGCTTCACCCAGGAAAGAATTAACGCAAATCTAGAGACAGAGTAGGAGTCAGGAGCAAAGGTAGTATTCTAGGGGCACCTGGGTGGCTCAGTCAGTTAAGCAACACACTCTTGGTTTCGGCTCACGTCATGATCTCATGGTTGTGAGATCAAACCCTACATCGGGCTCTGTGCTCATGGCATGGAGCCTGCTTGAGATTCCTTCTCTCTCTCTCTCTCTCTCTCTCTCTCTCTCTCTCTCTCTCTCTCCTCCTCCCCTGCGTGCGCGCTCCCTCTCTCTCTCTCTCTCTCTCTCTCACTTTCTCGAAATAAATAAATAAATAAACATTAAAAAAAAAAAAAGCAGCACTCTAAAAACTAGACTTAGAACTGAAAGCCACATCAGATATTGTGGAATAGTCATATCCTACTTAAAAACAGATTTGTGAATGCTATTGTTTTTGTACTTACAGCACATTTATACAAGAAAATGCAGACTCAAGAACCAGACTCCCTTGGTTTGAATTCAAATTCTGCCACTTACTAGATTTGTAATACTGAGCACCTTGTTTTCTATTCATCTGTTCCTACACCTGTAAAATAAAAATAATAATAATATATCTACCTCTCCCGGTGGCCATGAGGAGGATATCCGTTCCTATTTGCAAAGTACTTAAAAACAGCATCAAGTATATACCAAGTGCTAGGACATGTGAACAGATATCACTTATACAACTCATCTTTCTGGAACCTGGAATATGAAAGTCTAAAATGCGGGACACCTTCCTGGTATCAAAGTCCACAAGAAAAAGACTAGAGTCTTCGGTAAGCAAAGTAAATTATACACATGCAAGAAATGCTCAGTCTGCAATAGCCTGATACACTATCTTTTCACTTTCTGCATTTCATCATTGGAAAGGTACGCTTTTTTCAGATGTTACCATCTCTAAAACTGGCTTCTATCATCACTGGGGTCCCACCATCCCTGTCAGCTGTGTTACAATTGTGCTGGAGTGATCGCTGATCGTGCATCCACACATGTGGTTGTCACTCCTGGCGAGAGGACTGAGGAACTGCTACTCCCTTAATGTTTCAGTCATTAAACCAATTAAGAGCCTTTTGAGGACACTATAAACTCCAACTGGCATCTAAAAACTTTCCTTTGACACGTTCTGGTAAGATCAAAAAGCTTCAGTACCAATATTTGTGGCAGTAGCTTGGAAGAAAATCCTAGTGACAACAGTGAAATACTCTTTTAAGAAGTGTGTGTTCCGGGGTGCTTGGGTGGCTCAGTCGGTTAAGCATCTAACTTTGTCTCAGGTCATAATCTCACAGTTGGGGAGTTTGAGCCCTACATTGGGATCTCTGCTGTCAGCACAGAGCTTGCTTCGGACCCTCTGCGCCCCCCCAAAAATAAACAAATATTTTTTTTTTTTAAAAAGTGTTTGTATCACCAAAGTCTTCATGGAATTATATACTGCATGAGAAATACAGATCTCAGTGACTGAGACCAAAAACATTGGTAAAAATGGACTCCAATGTGAAGATGTTTCAGGAATGCCCTAATTCACTTACACCTTTCTCCTTAAACAAGTACAACAATGATACATAATAAAAATCTACATTAATTAAATTAAAAGACTTCTTTCATCAATGTGAAATAATTTTAAGTAGGCTCCACACCCAGTGCAAAGCCCAACTGTGGGGCTCAAACTCACAACCCTCAGATCAAGACCCGAGTCAAGATCGAGAGTCGGAAGCTTACCTTACAGAGCCACTCAGGCACCCCATAAAATTCTGTTTTTTAAAAGCATTTACTTGCACTGCTCTTCTTTTCTAATGCAACAGAAATACTAGCACATCTTACGGATGATGGCATATTAGAGTTGAGTTACTGTAATTAGCGTGACAATCTTTCTCAGCACCTGGAATAATTATGCTTAACAAATCCAACAGCCTTCTCAATGGTCAGTGTCAGATAATCAAAGAGAAAATGTGTTCCTAACACCTATGAAAAGTGAGTTACCAGAAATATCAATTACATATTTAGTAGAATTGACACTATAATTAAGAATATTAATTCTTAAGAATATTATGAGGATCTAATGTGCAGTGCGGTCACTATAGTTAAAAATACTGCATTAAGGGGCACCTGGGTGGCTCAGTCAGTTAAGTATCTGAATCTTGACTTCAACTCCAGTCATGATCTCAGTTCATGAGATCAAACCCTACGTGGGGCTCTGTGCTGACAGCATGAAGAAAGCCTGCTTGGGATTCTTTCTCTCCCCTCTCTCTCTCTCTGCTCCTTCCCCGCTCTCTCTCAAAATAAATAATCTTTTTAAAAAAATAAATAATAGGGGTGCCTGGGTGGCTCAGCTGGTTAAGCGTCTGACTTTGGCTCACGTCATGATCTTGAGGTTTGTGAGTTTGAGCCCCGTGTCAGGCTCTGTGCTGACGGCTCGGAGCCTAGAGCCTGCTTCGGATTCTGTGTCTCCTTCTCTCTCTGCTCCTCACCTGCTCATGCTCTGTCTCTCTCTGTCTCTCAATAATAAATAAACATTAACAAAATTTTTTAATAAATAATATGAACATAATCTTAACACTAAAAAAATACTGCATTAAGTTTTTAAAATTTTCTAAAAGAATAGATCCTGGGGCGCCTGGGTGGCTCAGTTGGTTGAGCGCCCGACATTGGCTCAGGTCATGATCTCACAGTTCGTGAGTTCGAGCCCCGCATTGGGCTCTGTGCTGACAGCTCAGAGCCTGGAGCCTGCTTCGGATTCTGCGTCTCCCTCTCTCTCTGCCCCTTCCCCACTCATGCTCTGTCTCTGTCTCTCAAAAATGAATAAACATTAAAAAAAATTTATAAAAGAAATAAAAGAATAGATCCTAAGTACACTCACCAAAAAAAGGGGGAAAAAAGGTAATTGTGAGGTGATAGGTAACATTTCAATGTTTACATTTATTAATCATAGTACTGCACATTTTAAATATATTTACATTTTATTTGTCAATTACACCTCAATAAATCGGGTGAGGGGGGTCCTCATTCAACCTGCATCTGTCTTCATGGTCTGATATCTGATCCTAGAATCTGAGTTGCATCCTGCTTCCATCTGCTCCAGCTAATATACACCTTATATTCTGGGCCTCAAACATGCTGAACTCATGTCAGCTCCAGGCCTTGATAGCAGTTATTCACCCTGCAAAGAATTTTATCCCCCACAAATTCCCACAACTGGCTTCTTTTGTTTTTTAATTTTTTTTAACGTTTATTTATTTTTGAGAATGAGAAAGAGACAGCATGCAAGCAGGGGAGAGGCAGACAGAGAGGGAGACAAGAGGCAGAAGCAGGCTCCAGGCTCCGAGCAGCACAGACCCGACATGGGGCTCGAACTCACGGACTGCGAGATCATGACCTGAGCTGAAATCAAACCAACTAAGCCACCCAGGCACCCCATAACTGGCTCCTTCTACTCTTCAGGTGCCGGGTTGAAATTCTATTTCCTCTGAGAAAGTACACATTATCCAAAATAATCCTCATCCCACTTCTCTATCTCATGCTTGTCTTCATGCTACTGTGTCACTTGCTTTTGTTTGAATTTATTTGTAATACGTCTGCTTCTTCCCCCACCCCACATATGTACTCAAATTGAGTAGAATTCTGAGTGGGCAGGGTTCTTACCCATCTCTGCAGCTGGAACTTAGTTCTAAAATTGTTCCTGGCATCCAATGGGACCTTTAATTTGAATAAATGAATGCTCACAGCCACTTAATGAGGTGGGTGATGGCATACTTGTTTTACAATTGGAAATTCAGACTTCGAACCCTTGGCTCAAACACTCAACTGTTAAGTAAACAGGATTTCAAATCCCGGTCTGTTGTCCGTAAAATTTTACTCTCTTCCTAGGTCAGGAAATGACTCCTTAAGCAATGGAAAATTGAGAAGACATACCACTCAAATACATCAAATGTATCTGTTAAGATATTTTTCAATTCAAGATCCTTGGTTAGTAGTAAAAACAAAAAATAATTTTTAGAAGAATATGATATTTAGAAGAATGTGATTTCAGTTTGGAACGACTTGCCTTTATACAGGTTTGCAGTATCTTTCCCTCTCCTCTTTGCTTGGCTAACTTCTACTTGTCCTTCATAGCTCAGCTTTGACACCATTCTTCTTGGCTACATATTCTGATTTCTTGGACCTGGGCTAGGTGCCCATCTTATGCTCACCTAGAGCACCTTGGAAACGAATCCTCTTATTACTCTGTACTGTGGTACCTGTTTATTTGCCTAAAGTCCTTGAAGGGACATAATCTTGATCACTGCTGTTGTGCCGCCACCTACTACTGTGTCTAGTATGTAAGAATATATATATTCGTAATATATAACATATATTATGTATTATGAATAAAATATATATATTAAGTGCTCAAAACTTGCGTGTTTAGCCTAATACACCATGGTCCTCTAACGGAAATGTAAAAAAAAAAAGAAAAAAAAAAAACCTGTCCACACTATTAGCAAAATAATCACGGTATCATTCCATCAACAAGTATTTATTATTCTGAGCACTGAAGTTACAAAAGTGAACAAGGCAAGGAAATTCTCTGGCATCTCTGGACATCGCAACAATCACACAAATACACAGATATGTAGTGCATTATGTTAGATGGTGGTAAGTTTTCTGGAGAGAAATATAGTAGCCTAAGGGGGCAGGTAGTGTATGGTTGTTACTTTACACGGGGTGGTCACCCTCACTGATGAATGTCACCTGAAGAGAGTGGAGACCCTGGCCAAACAGGTGTCTGAATAAGAAATATACTAGACAGACAGAAAGGCATGACGTGGAGGAGAAAACTTAATAGACTTCCAGATTATGTGGCTGGAGCAGAACATTCAAGGGGCAAAATGCTAGGAAATGAGGTTTAAAAAGTAGCCTGGTCATGTGAAGGCTTTACGCCATTAAGTGTTATTTAGAATATGACAGAAACTATTGGAGAAGCATCTTTTGGGGTGAGTCATTTCTGTTGACATTGTCTCACCCGTCATATATTGGCTTCTTGCCTCACTAAAGCTCTACTGGCTTTGTTGTCATGTTGTGTAGACTCCACTGCTCTTACCAACTACAGAGTCATTAACAACATATTACAACAAATAAAATCCTCAGGGAATGAATGAATTGTTGGGGGTAGCCCAACATAGGAGACCTGGGTCAGTGTTAGTGTTTTTTTAATTAATTGATACTAATGATTAGAGGGGCGCCTGGATGGCTCAGTCGGTTGAGCATCCAACTTGATTTTGGCTCAGGTCATGATCTCAGGGTTGTGGGATCAAGCCCAGCATCGGGCTCCACAATGAGCGTGGAGCCTACTTGGGATTTCTCTCTCTCTCTGCCTCTGCCCTTCTCCCCCACTCACACTATCTCTCTAATATTATAGATAGATAGATAGATAGATAGATAGATAGATAGATAAATGTAATGGTTAGAAGAAAGTCTCACGAACTGTATTGTTCATCGTGCCATTGCCCGGACCAATCCTTTCATCCTAATGTGCCTGCACTAGCTGTGTCCCTCTCTCCTGCCACTGGAAGCAAAGTAATCTATTTTATGCAGTGATCCTTTCACCCTTTGGGTACTGAAAATATCCCTGAAGTTGGAGTCACAATGCTGGAACTGTAGTTCCAAAGCAGGAATTCTAGAATCAGACCTCCGTTGGTGACAAATCAATCAATCTTACTTTTTAACTTGTAAAATAGGGATAAAAATATCTACTCTTCAGAAGTTCTGTCAGAATTAGGATTATTTGTATAAAGAATTTATCATGACCCGTAGCATGTAGCAAAGGATAATAATATGATTTTTTAAATTCATAACATAAGCTAGAACATCTGATAAAATAACTTCACAATCATCAGGTATTTATTACGGTCTATCAAGAAACTTTCCCCAGACGGGTTTACATTCTGTTCATCTGTGCCCATGTCTATTCTCACACTAGTGTGTGTGTTCCTGGAAATAAAACTGCAAGCAAGTGGTTTTGATGCCCCATGCTCAACCGTCTGTGTTTGAAAAGCTAGATGCTCAATAAAAATGAGTGTTGAGAGTGTGAGTCTTCCAGATTTCAGCAGAAAAATGCAGGTGGTCTTCCCCCATCCTTTCCTGACGCACAAAGTGGGACACAGTGAGCTGTTTCACCTCCTCTACCCCCGTCAGGTGTCTCCAGGCTGGACTTCCTAAGAAAGTCAGTCTTCTAGATGCTTCACCCTCTAGCAAGCCCATGTGTCATCCTGTGCAGTGCCTATTCCTCTTTGAAGAAATTCATTCAGAGTCTCTCATGGGAAAAAAAAAAAATTTGAACTACTTCTAAGCAAGATCTCATTGATGGCAACTTGTGGGTCCCATCCAGATTTCACGGATTCCATTCACTTGACTATAATAAGGCCCTCGGTTAGTATTATTGGTTGCTTGGATTCATCTCTTCTCAGTGAAGGCTAGCATTTTGTTTCTGTTCCTGGTAAATCATACAGTCAACGGCTCAAGTTATGGCTATGAGGGCAATGCACCTCTGGGAACAAAGGTAGCTGGTTGATGTGCTATGCCTCGTAATGAGTATTATTTAAGTGGTTTGCTGAACTCTGCTATTTTGCACTTTCATCCCTAAGTCGCCTTGTGCACATACCCACGCACGCAAACACACACACATACTATCACATCATCAAAAGCAAGAAGCTACAGTGTTTTCTGAATTTGAGATTTCAATGGTTTTTTTTACTTTTAATTATTTGGGATTACTACATTGTTATTTATGAAACTCTGCAGTAAGTTACTAATATGCTGAAGAACATGTAAGAAAACAATGAATTCCCTACAAATAGTACGGTATTGCATTTTATAAAGCACAATTTGCTGAGAAAATTTGAAATGAAAAGTCTTACGTAAGTAAGGAGTGCCACAGTGTGGCTACCGTAGCAAATTTCATACAAACTTTTGTCCAGAGGTTTTTTTTTTAAGTTAAGATAAAATTCAGTTACGGCTCTTAATGTTTCTCCTCTACACTGCAAATTTAAGTAAATTGTTAAAATCTGTTCATTGTCTAAAGATTCCCCTAAAATAGACATATATAACAACTAACATTATCATTAATATCTGGCCAAATGTCACACTACTGGTAAATGGCTGAGCAGTACTAAAATTTATTTTTATCTGACTTCAGGTCCCATGTTTTAACAATCTGTAATCTGAGCTGAGCCCTGTATCACCTAAAAGACATCCCCTCTCCCAACAATTAATGATCCTGGCTTCACAGGTCTATAGGATCAATTCTATTACACACATACATTTCCAAGAGATCACAGTAATACCTCACACAAGACTTAACAGCTTTGATGTACTTCACAGTGACCTTCTCACATAGAAGAGACAGATACTAACATTCATGCTCCAAACAAGGAAAATGAAACTCAAAATATTTAGGTGCTAACGTTTCTACAGCACTTCAGGGACAGAAACGGGACTAAACCCCTCAGCTTCTGGAGGGATTATGAAAACATGTGGGGTTAGAGGTCAGGAGACCAGGGCTGCAGGCGAAAGGCTGTCACACTATTAACTGTATAACATCAATCAAATTACTTAAATCCATGAGTTTCTAGTTCCTTTTTTCTAAATAAATTATATTCACCTTGCCTGTCTTTGCAGACTGTTGTCTCAGTCAAACGAAATACAGTACATAAAAGCGCTTTCTACAGACGGTGAAATACTATAAACGTTAGTTGGTTTGTTTCTGAGTTTTCTTGTTACCGTTGCAACAAAAAGTCGAACTTTATAATTTAACTTAAGCTAAAATGTCTACTTAAATTATTCATTCAAACTTGGGGTTTGGGGGCACTGGCTGGCTCAGTCAGTTAAGTGTCCAACTTGAGCTCAGGTCATGGTCTCATGGTTTGTGGGTTTGAGCCCCGCGTCGGGCTCTGTGCTGACAGCTCAGAACCTGGAGCCTGCTTCAGATTCTGTGTCTCCTTCTCTTTCTGCCCCTCTCCCGCTCGCACTCAGTCTCTCACTCTCAAAAACAAACACTAAAAAAAAAAATTTGGGGATTTTTAGGTCTGAAAATACTTAATCATCAAATCCTTACTGATAGCCTCTCACTTAGGGCCCTAGGGAAGACTCTCCACTACACTCTCTGTATTATAAACAGTAAAACAGAATCTGTAGTTATAAGAGCTTTAAATATAATTTTATAGTCATTCTGATATTAGATAAACCTCCAAAAACTCCAAGTGCAATACACAAATGCAATCAGGGGCGCCTGGGTGGCTCCATCGGTTGAGCATCCGACTTCGGCTCAGGTCATGATCTCACAGTCCGTGAATTCAAGCCCCGCATCGGGCTCTGTGCTGACAGCTCAGAGCCTGGAGCCTGCTTCCGATTCTGTGTCTCCCTCTCTCTCTGACCCTCCCCCGTTCATCCTCTATCTCTGTCTCAAAAATAAATAAACGTTAAAAAAAATTATTAAAAAAAAAAAAAACAAATGCGATCAACATAGCTCTCTTCTCACAGGAGCTAACATAATAGTTTGGATTAGTTTCCTTTTTTGAGTGGCTAAAAGAAGCCTGTATCCTCGGGAAGGGGTAACAACATTAATTTCCTAAAAGGTTCCTAGTAGTGTTGCAAGGGGTATATTTTCTATACATTGTACAGACCCCCTTCAAATTCTTTAACAACCAGTATTTGGTTTTATTCATAACATTAGTTATTTATTATAAAATAGGTTCAACAAAGTCCACAATAAGATACATATTTTTGTATTACATCATGGCCATAAAATTAATACAGTGACTTTAAACTAAAGAGGTTTTCCACGTTCAAAAAAAAATGTAAGAAACTCTGGGAGTTTCAAACTCTGTCACTAAATTCTGCTTCAGCTCTCCAATCCGTATGTATAGGCATGGCTAGTATTGGAAATGTATGGAGGAGAAGGTAAGAAGACCATTTGATTTGCTGGATTTTTGGCCAAATAATGTCTCGTACAATGGATAGCAGAGTTTACACACAGCTAGGTAAGGTCGGCATTCGTTCAGCAAACAATCATTGGATTCCAGCACATAACAGGTACCTCAGCCAGACTCACACCCTAGGTCCAGTGCTCAGAAGTTCACAGTGAGGGGCACGTGGGTGGCTCAGTTCATTGAGCAACCAACTCTTGATTTCGGCTCAGTTCATGATCTCCCGGTTCTTGAGTTCAAACCCCGCAATGGTCTCCATGCGGACAACAAGGAGTCCGCTTGGGATTCTCTCTCTCCCTCTCTCTCTGACCCTCCCCCACTCCCTCTCTCTCTCTCTAAATAATAAACATTAAAAACACTAAAAAAAAAGCTCACGGTGAAAGGAGAGACAGATAAATAGATGAATAAATAAACCACTGGACAAGGGGAGGGCATTACACTGGAAATACAGGGAAGTATTTCTGTAGGAAGGAAGTATTCTGTCCTCAGGATGAAGGGAAGAGTGAAGTATGACAGCAGGTAACACCTGAAAAAGTTAGGATTTTGAAGACATTCCAGGCCCAGGACAACATGTATAAAGGCATGGTTGAGAAAATATTAGAAATTAAAAGGTGACTCTAGTGTGGTAAGTAGACCATTCACTTCTAGGTTTTCCTTATATCTTTCTCATGACTCCAGTTTATTCCTGTGTATATTTAAATTGTTTTGTGCCAGAAAACAAAAGAATGCCTAAATCGCTTTTTCAAAAATACGTGTTACATTACTATAATACAATTACATATTACACATGTGTTCCTAAGTGCAAAACATGTCCTGAAGCTATCTCATTAGAAAAATAGAACTATAGGGGCGCCTGGGTGGCTCAGTCGGTTGAGCGACCGACTTCGGCTCAGGTCATGATCTCGCGGTCTGTGAGTTCAAGCCCCGCGTCGGGCTCTGTGCTGACAGCTCAGAGCCTGGAGCCTGTTTCAGATTCTGTGTCTCCCTCTCTCTCTGACCTTCCCCCGTTCATGCTCTGTCTCTCTCTGTCTCCAAAATAAATAAACGTTAAAAAAAAAAAAATTTTTTTTTAAAAAAAAAAGAAAGAAAAATAGAACTATATTTGGGGCACCTGGGTGGCTCTGTTGGTTAGCGCTGACTTTGGCTCAGGTCACGATCTCACGGTCCGTGAGTTCAAGCCCCACATCCAGCTCTGTGCTGACATCTCAGAGCCTGGAGCCTGCTTCAGATTCTGTGTCTCCCTCTCTCTCTGCTCCTTCCCCACTTGTGCTCTGTCTCTCTCTGTCTCTCAAAAATAAATAAACATTAAAAAAATTTTTTTGAAGAAAAGAAAATAGAACTATATTTGCATTAAAAGACCCACTGGGGGGGGGCGCCTGGGTGTCGCAGTCGGTTAAGCGTCCGACTTCAGCCAGGTCACAATCTCGCGGTCCATGAGTTCGAGCCCCGCGTCAGGCTCTGGGCTGATGGCTCGGAGCCTGGAGCCTGTTTCCGATTCTGTGTCTCCCTCTCTCTCTGCCCCTCCCCCGTTCATGCTCTGTCTCTCTCTGTCCCAAAAAAAATAAATAAAAAACGTTGAAAAAAAAAAATTAAAAAAAAAAAAAAAAAAGACCCACTGGGGGGCACCTGGGAGGCCCAGTTAGTTAAGCATCCGACTTTGGCTCAGGTCATATCATGGTTCATGAGTTCAAGCCCCAAGTCGGGCTCTGTGCTGACAGCCCGGATCCTGCTTCAGATTCTGTGTCCCTCTCTTTCTGTCCTGCCTCACTCACGCTCTGTCTCTCAAAAATAAATAAACATTAAAAGAATTTTTTTTTAATTAAATTTAAAAAACCCACTGAGAAGTGTTGAACAATTTTTGAGAGAATGCTTCCATCTAGTGGTCAAATTGAGAAATTCATTAACATATGAATACATATATTCATCAGTATAGTATATAATATTGGGGAAATTACAGCACCTGCCACTGATATACCTATTGGGTGGGTGAAGGAAACATCATATTATATCAAATTAAATAAAATAATTTGATTCCTCTATAAAAATTTCAGACATGAACAACACCATCAACATGCCTCATCTTTAACCTAGCCTAGCTTGGTGCAGAGTGGTCATGCTTAGGGGAATACTGGCAGTAAGGGCCACAGTAACAACAGATTTTCTTGAGTACCAAGAACAACAAGAAAGAATTAAACATTTATAGGACATTGGGGTGCCCGGGTGGCTCAGTCGGTTACACATCTGACTTCAACCTGGAGTTATGATCTCATGGTTCGTGAGTTCGAGCCCCACATCAGCTCTCTGCTGTCAGTGCAGAGACCGCTTTGGATCCTCTGTCTCCCCGTGCTCTCTCTCTCAAAAGTAAATAAACATTTAAACAAAGAATGTAAGCTAAGTAGATAATTATTTTAAAAATCTCAGACACCATTATCTTTATTTTGCAGGCAAAAATCTGCTGTGTATCTTTAACCCCATCGAGACCCACGAAGCGGGTCAGTGCCGTGTACTGCCTGCTGGCCATAGTGTTGCCTACTGCTCACTATTGGTTACCATACTTATCGCTGCTATGGATACTCTTCCGCCAGCAATAGCACTGCACCACTGTTCCAAAGTGCAACGCCACCTTCTGGTCCAGATAATAAGTGCACTGTCTGTGACATCCTCTACTTCCTTCACAGATCACCATCCTGGTCACCTTACCGCAAAACGAGGACTCACCAGCGTCCCCCACATCCCAGGCATCACCAAGCCCCACCTCTCCATACCACCCTTCATTATCAGCACCATCTACTCACAGGAAACCTTCAGCCAAATACTTTGGGAAGCTGATGAAGCGGTAGAAACCTCCATTTCAATCTCCACAAGAATCAACAAGGATCATGAACAACACTCCCTTCCAGAGACTGACTTGGAGGATGAAGATTGGCCTGAACTGCTAACTGGATTTTGGTATTACAACCCAGCACATACACCAAGACTAGGTACTGACTTTTGTACTTTTCCTTTATCTTACTGAATTGAGCACAGCATTGAACACATAGCAGGGTCTCTGTGAAAATAACCTCAGTTTAATTCCTGATTCACTTTGTGTGCTAGCATTTTATGACAAAAGGGCATCTGATGAATATGCAAAATGGGCAATTATTTCTTTAAATAGAAATCAGCAAAAAAAAAAAAAAAAAAAACCTGTTCATTACTATACTCCCAACTTACTGTTTAATCCATATTCACCTATAAGAAAAATAACAATAGATCCACAGACACTATGTCCAGACTTTAAAAACAGGGACACCTTGTCATGTGTATAGAAGACACACAGAGGGGCGCCTGGGTGGCTCAGTCGGTTAAGCCTCTGACTTCAGCTCAGGTCACGATCTCACGGTCCGTGAGTTCGAGCCCCGCATCGGGCTCTGGGCTGATGGCTCAGAGCCTGGAGCCTGCTTCCGATTCTGTGTCTCCCTCTCTCTCTGACCCTCCCCCGTTCATGCTCTGTCTCTCTCTGTCTCAAAAATAAATAAACGTTAAAAAAAATTAAAAAAAAAATAGAAGACACACAGGAAACTTAGCATAGTACATATTACCTATCATGGTATATACATCAGGCTTCTATCTCACACCACAGATTTCTACCCCAAGAATATGGGCAACTATGTTAATAACCTCTCCCAGTCATTGTAACCCACAATAGCAGCCTATGTCTTGAAATTTGACATACAGGACTTTCAAGCCAGATACAGATCCCCAAATTCTGCTCAATTTACAACCTATGCCAAAAACAGATTCACTAAAAGTAAGGAAATCCTTACAGTTCCTTGTTGGACTGGTAAGAGGTTTCCTTGGTAGAACAATGGCAGTCACTTTTTCTCAATTCTAAATCAATCGAATCACATTAAATTTTAGAAGTTTTGAAACAAAACAATCTTAATTTAACACACAAGCAATGGAAGCTCTAGCATTATTGTATTATTGTATACGCAGATACATTATTGTATACACAGATGGATAAAATTAGCAATTTATTACTAAACATATTTCACATGGAAATAAATAGAGCAATGGAAATTTGACAAAAGTAAGTTGGATAAAACACTAAACATAATGACATCTAAAAATGCCATAGGAGGGGCGCCTGGGTGGTGCAGTCGGTTGGGCGTCCGACTTCAGCCAGGTCACGATCTCGCGGTCCGTGAGTTCGAGCCCCGCGTCGGGCTCTGGGCTGATGGCCCAGAGCCTGGAGCCTGTTTCCGATTCTGTGTCTCCCTCTCTCTCTGCCCCTCCCCCATTCATGCTCTGTCTCTCTCTGTCCCAAAAATAAATAAACGTTGAAAAAAAAATTTTTTTTTAATAAAAAAAATAAAAATAAAAATAATAAAAATGCCATAGGAGACATTCCTGAAGGCACCTGGGTGGCTTAGGTGGTTAAGCTGCCAACCTCGGCTCAGGTCATGATCTCATGGTTTGTGAGTCCGAGCCCCGCGCCAGGCTCTTGGCTGACAGCTCAGAGCCTGGAACCTGCTTTGGATTCTGTGTCTCCCTCTGCCCCTCCCTCGCTCATACTCTGTCTCCCTTTCTCAAAAATAAAGATTAAAACTTTTTGTAAAAATAGAGATGTTTCTCCAACTGTGCACTGTCAATCGTTGCAGTTAAGACTGGTTGATATATGGAATTATCTCAGAACAGCTACCATCTCAGGGAAATACTGGTCATCTGAGATAACAGAGGACCCGAGCAGAAGTAAGAGTAGATGCCACACTAGCAGACCCTAATGGCTGTGATCCCTGCAGCAACTGTGAAACTAGAATACTGGCACTTAAAGAAGGAAACAGGACATTAGGTGCCACTCTTTTGCGGTTCCCAATGTCAAAAGAGAGGGTGGAGCCTACAGGCCACAGAAAGCCCCCTTCTGACAGATGGAAAACACGTTCCTAAGGATATGTTGTTGGAATGAAACCAATCTTTATTACCGCTAGACCTCTGGATATACCTATAGTACACATACCTATGATGATAGCCTTGATGCCTCCTCAACCAGTTATGTATAATATGGAAAACTGGACCAGGATAGCATGCTCTAAGGCAAACCTCACCCTAACCTACTGGAGTCAAGAGAAAAATACAGTAAAAATACAGTAGGATGAAATGTGTAAAACCACAACAGGGAATTAATCCAACAATACGAGGAAAAAGACGTTATTCAAGGTCAATAGAAAAAAAGATTAAAGTAAACAGAGACATAGTTCACGTTGAAAATATTCAAATTAATCTAATAAATGTAAATCGTACATTAGAAAACTTAAAACACATAAAGGCACATTTGGAAGACGAGGCTACTGAAGTGAAAATAACTTTGCAAGAATTGAAAAGAGAACAAAAACTTGCATCCCTAAAATTTTGACAGCCTCGAATTCTGATGTTACGGTACGAGGTTATGCAGGCTCACAGCCCCGGAAGCTTTATAAAACCTATCTTTTTGGAAACCTAATTGTCAAAGAAGTTAAACTAGGTGGTTCAAGAAGCTTAACTTTGGGTCATCTGGCAACTGGCCATGGTACCATATTAAAGAGTTCTTGGTCATCCTCATATTAGGACTATGGTTACTTGAACTGGTCATTAAACTATGGTGTAAAAGAATGGGTGTCCAAGGGAAAATACAAAATATGATTGTGATTAACATTGCAAGTGATATTGGGGCACCTAGGTGGCTCAGTCAGTTAAGCCTCCAACTTCAGCTCAGGTCACGATCTCATGGCTGACATCACGGTTCGAGCCTGACATTAGGCTCTATGCTGACAGCTCATTAAACACTTAAACATTCAAACATTAAAAGAAAAACATTTTTAATTTAAAAAAAAAAGATTGCAGGGGCACCTGGGTGGCTCAGTCGGTTGAGCGTCTGACTTCAGCTCAGGTCATGATCTCACAGTTTGTGGGTTCGAGCCCCGCATCGGGCTCTGTGCTGACAGCTGGGAGCCTGGAGCCTGCTTCTGATTCTGTGTCTCCCTCTCTCAATCTGCCCCTCCCCTGCTCACGCTGTCTCTCTGTCTCTCAAAAATAAATAAATGTAAAAAAAATTTTTTTTAATAAAAAAAAGATTACAAGTGATACACAATCATGGGTGGATAGATATTTTTGTGAGCTTAAAGAAATTTTTTTAACTTTTTTAATACTCATTTATTTTTGAGAGAGACAGAGACAGCGTGATCAGGGGAGAGGCAGAGAGAGGGGGAGACACAGAAGCTAAAGCAGCCTCCAGGCTCTGAGCTGTCAGCACAGAACAACGCGGGGTATGAACTCACGAACCGTGAATCATGACCTGGACTGAGGTCGGACGCTTAACCGACGGAGCCCCCCAGGCGCCCCATTTTTTGTGAGCTTAGATTTGTGCAGAACATCAGACCCTTAGTATGAACTAGTGTGTGAGTGGCTGGAATCACAGGGTGGATTGTTGTGTATTCGGTATGATTTCAAATCCACTCGTTTATGACAAAGACTTAAAAAAGTTTATTTTAGGAATAAACCTGTTTCAATACCAGAATAAAGTAAGTTGTGTCAGGGTGTCATCATCTGCTCAACCAGTCACTCAGCTGCTGAGGGACCTCAGTTAGGGCTTATCAGTAAGAACATACCAAGAAGCAACTATAGGGGCTCCTGGCTGGCTCAGTCCAACTAACAGGCCATTCTTGATCTTAGGGCTAGGAGTTTGAGCCCCACCTTGAGTGTAGAAATTACTTACAAATAAAATCCTAAAAAAAAAAAAAAAAGCAACTATGGCAAGGGACATTTGGACTATAAACACTGAGCATTTGTAAGGACTGACAGTGTTCCTTCTGGGCAAAGCTACAACTTGCTGATCTGAAAGAGCCTTTGAAGACCGTGGGGCTATCCCGTCCTGGGAGTAAAGCCAACTTTTTCACTGGTGACCATGTTTCCTAACAATGTGCTCTAGCAACACAGGACTTTTACTTTTGCACTGGCACCTGGACTTCAGCTCCCAGTTGGCTGGGCCACCTCTCCCAAGTACCAACTCCTATGAAGGTACAACTTCAACTATATTTGGACTTTAGTCCTTTCATCTCCCCTTGCCCAGAACAATACAATGATTAATCTAACACTGGTTTGGAATATGTTACTCCTTTATTGGCTAACTAGAAGACATTATCCTATATGCAACTTGCATGTGAAATTCACAGACTGAACCAGTGTTACAATACGTTGTTGCAAAGCCAAAATCTCTGCCTTTACTTGCCTCCCTAAACAAAATAGCCATCAGAAATGATCAGCACTTTTGTGTAAATTAAGCCTTGGAATTAAGCAGATACTAGGTACGCCCAACAGCAGGCTTCTGTGTCCTGGCCTTACCCAAACCACCCTGTTCCAGGTCCCTGGCTACCCTGACCTGTGCCACCTGGCATTAACAGTCTGCACCCTGTCAGGCACCCTTGGCCAGTACCGACTTTCCAGGCCTGTGGAGCTAAGTAAAGCTCATCCCCAACCACCTGTATTGCCTGGAGGGTTGGAGGAACCCCACCAACCCCATGATGGCTGAGAAGACCACTGAAATGGGTGACAGTCAGTCCCCATGAGTACTTACCGTTTGCTGGTGTCCCGGGCTTCTGTAGCAATCAAGGTTCCCAAGCGTCTCTTCTTGGAAGATCTATCAGCCAGCTCGTGAAATCCAGCCCTAGCGAATAGGGAAAGGGTTAACATTAGAGAGGGAGAGAGATAAGGGACCTTCAGGGAGGCAGACTGCAACCGCAAGGGGGAGGCTGACCAAGCTACAATGGCAGCGGAGTTGGGGGGAAAAAAGATGATGAGACGAACCTGCTCCCAACCTGCCTGAGCTGGGTGCCGTGCATGAAATCTCACAAACCTTCTTCTGATAAGGCCCCAGTAAAAAGTCAGGGACAAAAATCCTTGGCAGGAACCCAGTCGGGACCCCCTCTCACTCTTGAGAGCTTTATACTTTCTCTCAAGAAACTCTATCGCTTTCCTCACTCTCTGTGGTCCCCGAGATTTTCGACTCCGTGAGACAAGGACCAGTGTCTCTCCCACCCTCCTGTAACACGAGCAAGGCACCACAGCCTCCTCCAGCTCTGCCTCCGAGGGGAGACGGTCTACGCGCAGGTTAGGGGTTCGAATTAGGCAGACCCCAGGGACCTCCAACACCCTCACCCTGGGATCTGGCCTCACCGGCATGGCCCTGTTCCAGGTCCCCGGCTACGCGGACCCGGGTCTCTCGAGCATGCGCAGTTACACCTCCGCAGCTGGCTTTTGGCTGCGCGGGTCCTGCAGGCCTGTGGAGCTCAGGCTGTTCCCAGCCACCTGCTTAGCCTCCAAGGTGGGGGCAGCCCATCATCACCTGAAAATCTTCCTGAGGTGGTAATCAGCCCCCACTCACCCAGGCTGCCTGCCTGATAGGGGTCTGGGCTTCTCCGGCCATCAAGGTTCCCACGTGTCTGTCAGCCAAGGCTACCCCAGCCAATCCCCAGCCCTGCCCAGGCATGGTAGTCCAGATTCTTCTAGCATTACTTTCCACAAAAGTATGTGCAGTCGTGTAGGTTAGAATTGGAATTAGATTGGAATTAGTTTGATGCCATGGACACCAAGAGTCCACTCTCGAGACCTGGATTCTCGCGACTTCGCCCATTTCCAGGTCTCTGGTGTCCCTGAAGTGTGCGGCCCGCGCATGTGCATTAAGCACCCGTCAGCTGCCCTTGAGCTACCTGGATCATCCATGCCTGTGGAGCTCACGCAGGTCCCCTACTGCACAGCCTCCCGGGCGGAGGGAGCCCAACCACGAAAATCATTCTGAGGCGGCAGCTTTTACCAGAAACACAGTCCAAATTTAGACTGGCTGCCTGACGGGGTCTCAGCTTACCAGTTCAAGGCTCCCGGGCATCTTTAGGTGAAGGGCACTCCAGCCAGTCTGCCTGGCCCAATCCTGGCAAGGCAATCCAGAATCCCCCAGTTTTACCTTCAGGGGGAATATGCATGTCGGAGTAGGTTAGGGCTTGGAATTAGGCACATGCTATGACCCTCCAAGAGCCCACCCCGTGACCCAGGCTTTCCCAACATTTGCCCTGTTTCAGGTCCCTGCCTAGTCGGACCTGTAGGGCACACACATTTGCAGTTTCCCTCATCAGCTAGCCTTGGGCCATAGGGGGCGCTCCAGGCCTACAGAGCTCCAGCTGACTCCAACCAACCTGAGTAAACCTCAGGCTGTAAGCCTTAACCTACACAAATGTGTATCTTCCTCCTGAAAACAGAGCTGGAGGACGCTGCACTGGCTTGTCCGAGGGAGCAGGGTGAGCTGGCTGGGGAGTCCTCCAGTAACAGATACCTTGCAGCCCCGGTTGCTGGAGAAGCCTGGGACCCCATTACAACCCCTGAGTTGTAACGAACTCAGCTTGCTAGGAAAATAACTGGCCATTTTATATTTAAGGTTGCCATTAAATGGTATCCTAGAAATGAGATCCAGAGCAAACCCCCAACTCTGAGGCTGGTGAACAACAGGCACCCACAGAGACAGATACCCACGGAGCCTGTTTGGCTCACTGCTTTCTTGCTGACCCTGGACTTTGAAGGAAAGTCTCTCATGGGCTTCTAGCTCAGCTCCTTTTGTTTTTTGGGCTCTCAGGCTTTATTCGAGATCCATTTTTTATGAATTCATCACCCTTCCTGGTGAGGACTCTTGTTGCTGTTTGTTAAAGCTTACTAGTATTTACCCATCCTGTTCAAAATGGGAGCAGATGCATAATTTGCAGTGTTTTAGCACAGCTGTTGGGAAATGGGGACCCCCATAATTAAAACATTTTGAGGACTCCAAAGGCAAAGTAAGTTCCACCTGTTCCCTGGACCAGGCTCTTGTGCTTTTTTGGAAAAGTGGGTGAACTTTTGGATATTTAGAAATTATAATCACTATTCTGGGGAAGGCTCGTTTTAGATAAGTCCATTTTAAGCGGCAACCTTAAAAGAGAGTATTCCCAGCCTCTCAGAGACAAGGGAATGCATTATTTGATTGATATGTAGAATCTTCTAAAAGACAAAATTGATGAGGAAAACAAAGGCAAGAGAAATGTAGCTAAAATCTCCTTACTGCTTGCAGCCCACTGTTAGATATACCTGAAACATACAGAGTGTGACTTTCCTCAAGGAACTCATGGCTGTCTTACTTCCTTAATATTTTGTTGTATTAAATACTAAAAGTAACTTTACCTTAACAGCTCCTCAAGGTCCTGAAAGCCTTGCTTTCAAATTCCTTAGAGACTTATGCTGTCCCTAACCCCCACTAACTTAACAGTACATAATCAGTCACTCCTCATAACCCCAGTTCAGCTCTTTCTGCCCACGGGTCCTGTCTCTGTACTTCAATAAAATCACCTTTTTGCACCAAAGACATCTCAAGAATTCTTTCTTATCCATTTGCTCAAGAACCCCATCAAAAATGGCTCCAACAGGGGTGCCTGGGTGACTCAGTCAGTTAAGCCTCCGACTTCGGCTCAGGTCATGATCTCGTGGCCCATGAGTTCAACACCGCGTCGGGCTCAGAGCCCGGAGACTGCTTCAGAGTCTGTGTCTTACGTCTCTTCTCTGCCCCTCCTTAGCTTGCACTCCATCTCTCTCTGTCTCTGTCTCTGTCTCTCTGTCTCTCAAAAATAAATATACATTAAAAAAATTATTTTTTAAATGACTCCAAGAACAGTTCTAAAAGAATGGTTACAGCATGCAAACTTGGGCCATAGAGCTCATAACCTTAACTTAGTCTACCTGCCAGAAACACAATTCGGATCCAATTATTTTCTTTCGGCTTATATACCTGACACATTGTTAACATTTCTAAACAAAAGCTATAAGATATCTAGGTCTATCTACATGTTATGTATGTCTATGCTATGTATGTTATAGGTACATAATGTTTTTCTACCTCTAGATGATATGACATTTAATTATTTAATTAAATTAATAAATTAAATTATAATTTATAATTATAAAAATATTAATTAATAAATTAAATTAATTTGTAAAGAGTTCTAAGTAATTGGCTTAAAGAAAACTAAGATCTTATAGAAGTCAAATATATTCTAAAGAAATATAAAAACTAACCCAAGTGTTTTTCAAGTTCATATGATCCTAGATAATCTTTCATAAATAAACCTAAATTTAACATTGTTGGTTTAGGGGCATTTAGGTGGCTCAGCCACTTGGGCATCTGACTCTTGGTTTTAGCTCAGGTCATGATCCCAGGGTTGTGGGTTCGAGCTCTGTGTTGGGCTCCAAGCTGAGTATGGATCCTGCTTGAGATTCTCTTTCCCTCTCTCTCTCTCTCTCTCTTTTCCCCTCTCACACCCTACAAATAAGTAAATGAACATAAATAAGATCACAGTTTATACTAAATTAAACCAAATAATTGATATTCATTGAATACCTAAATTATTTCCAAATAAGACAAACATTAAAGGCTAAACATAAGTTTATCTATTTTTGTCTTTGTCATGAGCACACGATGAAGGCACACACAAGTTGTGTCTTTCCACAATGTCTGTTTTATTCAATCATAATGATGGGATCTAAAGTTTGGGTTCCAGAGCGTATGGCCAAGAAAGAATTCTTGAGACATTTTTGGTGCAAACGGGTGATTTTATTATAGTAGAGGGACAGGATCCATGGGCAGAAAGAGTTGCACTGGGGCTGTGAAGAGTGATTCATTATATACTTTTTAGTTAGTGGGGGTTAGGGACAGCATAAGTCTCTAAGGACTTTGGAACCAGGACTTTCAGTACCTTGAGGGGCTAGCTGCTGTTAAGATAAGGTTACAGTTAGTCTTTAATAAAACATAAATATCAAGGCTTTAAGGCAGGCATGAGCTCCTTGAGGAAGGTCACACTCTGCGTGTTTTAGGTGTCTATCAGGGGGCTGCAAGCTGGAAGGAGATTTAATTTAAGTTACATTTCTCTTGCCTTTGTTTTCCTCATCAATAAAGCCAAGTGAGTCACAATCATAAAGCAGGTGCCGGATTCCAAACTCAGTGACATTTCACCATGTGATTAACTCGGCTTCTTAGAAGGCACGTGGAGCAGAACATAAGATAAGCCACGCAATAAACAAGGTAACAGAAGGATGTAAGAAGTTAACTAACCAAATGCAAAGTCAGTCTGTGGGCCTACAGTTAAGATGAGACCTCGGTCCGGTCAGGATCAGCTCTCGGCACTTACTTACTTATTATGTTCAAGAAGTGAAGGACCTCGGTTCTGTTCAGAGATCAACTGGCCAGAGCCTTCGGTGGAAGCTGCCTTTTTTTTCTAAGTTTTATTTATTTTTTTTAATTTATTTATTGTTTAAATTACCCATTTTTAAAATCTTCATTCTGCCTTCTCAACTTTATTGAGAGAGAGAGAGAGAGAGAGAGTAGAGGAGGGGCAGAGAGAGGGGGAGAGAGAGAATCCCAAGCAGGCCTACATTATCAGTGTGGAGCCCAACACAGGGCTCCATCCCTCAAACTGTGAGATGGTGACCTGAGCCAAAGTCTGACCCTTAACTGACTGAGCTACCCAGGCGCCCCGGCAGCTGCCTTTTTCACGGGGTCAGACATAGAGGGCACATGTCTGAAGAGTCTGACAGTTTGCTGCAAAAATCCTCCCCTTTTCAAAGGGAATTCATCGGTCTTGGGCCCCTGCCGACCTCCTTTGCTTCTGCCTGTTATCACTTCTCGGTCAGCTGATGCAGGTCCTGGTGATATCTTGTAGCTACAACATCTTTGACTGCTTGCGTCATTGCTTGACATAGTCTCCTGCTTGACATGAGAGACTCCATTTTGCTCTCTACAGGCTTTTTAACTTTTACAGAGAGACAAAAAATATTTGCATCTATTAATACATGTTTTGTGCCATACTGAGAAAAATTTGTTATAAGGAAAAATATGCTTCAAAAAAATTTTAAAGGTCTTTGTAAGTTTGCTAACCTTCTACAGGATGCTAATATATGATAATTCATATTTGCCTGCTTCCAAATTTTCACCTGAAAATAAAGATTACAATTTTTTTTATTAGAACAGCTGAGAATACAAAATGAACCTTAAAATAATTGTCAGAACACTTTTTTTTTTTTGACATTTATTCATTTTTAAGAGACAGAGACAGTGCATGAGCAGGCGAGGGGCAAAGAGAGAGAGAGAGAGTCACAGAAAGAATCTGAAGCAGGCTCCAGGCTCTGAGCTATCAGCACAGAGCCCCATGAAGGGCTCCAACTCATGAACCGTGAGATCATGACTTGAGCCAAAGTCAGAGGCCTAACCGACTGAGCCACCGAGATGCCCCAGAACACTTAGAGCAATAAGCATAAGTTAACCCTTCCTTCCTCCCTCCCTCCCTCTTTCTCTTTTTCTTTCTTTCTTCCTTTCTTTCTTTCTCTCTTTCTTTCTTATACCCTCTCTCTGCCTTTAAAAAAACTATGTATTTTGTTTAACTTGATGGAACATCTCTCTACTTACCAAATGGGATGCTGCCCAAGTCATGAATTGATTAATAAAACCAATTAGATCTTCAATTTCACTCGTTGAATTTTTGTTATTTAACAACTGGAAACTCACCCTGATCTAAAATCCTCTAAAGAGGATGGATTTTTAAGGAATGTCCCAATTAGCCTCTGGGCTAAACATGCAAATGAAGTGGGGCCGCTTCTAAGTGCAGAGCCTGTGTGATTTCTTGGAAAACGAATAAACCATGTCCATCCTTAGCTCAATATACCCTGTCTCCAGAGATGCAAAGAATTAACCCTATAATAGGTTCTCTCCTGAAACAGGGCATCCTTGTCTTTGCTATTTCATCTTGTAACACCCCAATCTTGCCAGTAAAGAATGAAGGCAAATTTGACTTCAGCAGGAAACCAAATTTATCAATTTATACAGGATCTAAGGACCATAGACTCTTTTTGTAATTCCCTGGCACCCTGCGGTCCCAAATCTGGCTGGTCTTCCCAAGTCCTGCAATGCAGCCTGCTTTACAGTAATTGACCCCTGTTCTGCTTTCTTTTCAGTCCCATTGCACCCTGACTCACACTTTACATTTGCATTTAAAGGGAGAAAATTAACATGGACTGGAATACCTCAAAGTTTTGGTGTCTCCCTCAATATTTCCCCAAGTCCTAGAAGCCAGATTACACTCTATAATCTTGATCCAAGCTTCCATGCTGGTGCAATATGTTGATGACTTTCTGCTCTGTTATCAAACTAAGGGAGGAGCTCTTATACACTCCCTCATTCTCTTAATGGCAGTAGGTAAACAAGGCCATAAAAGCTCCAGATCTAGGGGCACCTGGGTGGCTCAGTCAGTTAAGCGTCCAACTCTTGATTTCAGCTTAGGTCATGATCTCACAGCTCGTGAGATCAAGCCTCACATCCAGCTCCGTGCTGACAGTTCAGAGTCTGCTTGGGATTCTCTCTCCCTCTCTCTCTGCCCTTTTCCCACTCACACTCTTTCTCAAAATAAATAAATAAACTTAAAAAAAAAAAAAAAAGCTCTAGGTCTAAACTTCAATGAGTGCAAACAACTGTTAACTACTTAGGACATGAGATATCTCTGGGAGTTCAAAAGCTGACTGCAAAACACCTTGAGTCAATCCTTGTCTATCCCTTTTCCCAAAACAAACAAAAAATTGTTACTTAAATTTGTAGGGGCCGCTGACTATTGTGGCCAATGGATTCCCAGATGTCACTCCAAAGCTATTTCCTGGCCTGAGAGGCATTAACCTCCTTTGAAGCCTTAAAATGAGCTCTGTCTGATATGCCCCGATTTGAAAGACCCCCCGAAAACAAACCACCAGAGTCCAGAGTCAAAGCCAAGCGGCAAGGGTCATTTATTTCAGGTTCGAACCCGGTCCTCCGCGCACTCGTTGCCGGTGACACTAAGAGGCCCCGAGTAAGGATCTTACAGCTTCTTTTATAGCCCGCCACAAACAAGTTAGGGACCTTTTTTAGAGGTTACAGAGCTGTTGTTGGTTAACATTTAAATTTGAATGCTCAGCAGAACTCGATTGGTTCCCGCCTTTATTTTAAACCATTCAGCAGAACTTGATTGGTTCCCGCCTTTATGTCAGACTACAACCGGGCACGCCCTGGCTGGTTTCCGGAACGGGGGTGGGGGGGGGGGGGGAGAGATCTTTTCTTTGCAGTTGCTGTTGTGAGTACACCTGGTAATTTTTCTCTTAGCCTCTCATTCCCCCCTCTCTTTGGTGCCTTAAGAGCCAATCTTGGATCTTATGTGTCTGACTCAAATATTTCAGTAATGACAGGTTGGCATTGGGTCCTAAGGGCCATCAGTTGGATCGTGTTAACTCGGTCTTTGATAAAGGCAACTAGTTTATTAATAATATAAGGCCCGAGGGTGAGGAGGAGAAGGAGTATAAGGGGCCCAGCTAGAGCAGAAAGCAGGGTGGCTAGCCATGGGGACTGATTGAACCAAGACTCAAACCAGCCTTGTTGTTGTTCTCGTTCACGCTTCCATTTGGCCAGGCCTTCTCTAACTTTAGCCATGGACTCTCGGACTACTCCAGTGTGGTCAGCATAAAAACAACATTCTTCTCTTAAGTCTGCACATAAACCTCCCTGTTGGAGGAAGACTAGATCTAGCCCCCTTCGGTTCTGTAGGACCACTTCAGAAAGGGAGGTCAGAGATTTTTCGAGGTGCGAGACTGAGTCCTCAAGTCTGGCTATATCCTCATCAATGGCTGTCCTTAGGCTATTGAACCCTCGGTGCTGGATGGCTAGTGATGAGATCCCTGTTCCTGCCCCTATGGCACCGAGGCCAAATAAGGTGGCCGAGGTTATGGCCGTAAAGGGTTCCCGTTTTGTTCTTATTGACTCTCTTGCTTCCGCCCCTTCTGTCCACAGATCATATACAACATTTTCTCGGTGGTAAATAACCCTTGGAAATATTAATATCATGATACAATATTCGGGTGACAAATTAAAAACAGCCCTGCTAACACATGAGGTGAGCCCTGTCTTAGAACAAATCCACCAACTGTCAGGAGCTGGAATCATCCATTTAGATTTACCTATAGAGTAATTATGGGCACAGAGCTGGATATGGCTAGAGGGGACCTTTCCTATACAAGTCCCATTGCCAGTGACCGCTTGCAGTGTGAGGCGGGGGCCCTTTCGATTCCACTTGCAAGCTGCTGGTGAGTCTTCATCTGACTGTGAAAAAGGGGCAGCTAGACCTATGGCTTCGTAGAAGGGGGGTTTTATATCATAACATAGCCAGCAGGCCCTTGTTGCCTCAGGGTCCGATCGGTTTAAGGCCTCATATGCTGCTGTTAGCAATTTCCATAGGGAGTCTATACCTTCTGGGATAGACTCGTCTCTTTTTTTTCTTTTTTTTTCTAATACCTGATTTGGCCCTACCGGTTGTACAAGAGGGGGGACTTAATTTTATTTGAATGGCAGTCCCAAAGAGGGGATATTGATGTAAGTAGAGTCCCCAAGTGAGTCCTAGGACCCACCACCTGTCCTTTTTCCCCTCCTCTGTAAATCTCACATGAATAAGGTTACAGTTTTCATCATACCTGGTGCAGGTATCTGGTTGGACATAGGACATTTCAATAAATTGGGGTTTTACTTCCCACTTCCATTCCCCATCATTGGAGGTGATATAACTCCAGGCTGCACAATAGAGGGTTTCAAACCCTCCACATGTGCACCTCATCACCCCCGTCCTAAATCCCGGACATGCATAAAATCCATTTCTACTTATTGATACCCTCCTCTGCAGTTGCCTCCATTTACCTCCTTCCATTTCTTTTAATGGACTAATTTTTTCTAAATTAAAATATAAATCTGGCCACCAGGTATTTAATGGGGCAGTTCCTAGGGTTTTGTTGTAGACTTCATGAGTCTCTAAATTAGTAATTTCCCATGTCAAATTATAGGGGTCATGGGAGTTTGAATTTACAGACAGAATTTGCAGAACAATCAAGAGATTTTTCCATCCATATTTTCCTGGTTTTACCTCAATGAAATCTACTTCCCAATAGGTCCCCGGTCTGCTCCCTCTTTGTCTTACCCCTGTTGTCTGAGGATTGCTACTCGCATTGTTGAGTTGGCATACTGTACATTTAGTGACTACTTGATCGACCTTATCAGAGACATTTCTGATTTTTAGTCCAGTCTGTCTCAGTAAGTCCAACATTCACCGGGAACCTAAGTGGGTGCTGCGATGGATCCGCTCTAGAACTTGCCATCCTAGTTTATCTGGGAGTATAAGGCTGCTTTTAGAGTCTCTCCACCAGCCATCTTTGATTCGGGTCATAGGAAGTTTACTCATCCATTGAATGTCCCTTTCTGAATACTCAGGGCTGGGGGGCAATTCCTGGGGTCCGGGGTCTGGCAGCTGTAGGGTCAGCAATTGCGCTGGGGGCCGAGCTATGTTTTTTTGCAGTCTGGTCGGCCAAATTGTTGCCCCGGGAAATTGGGTCGGTTGTCTTTTGGTGTCCTGGGCAATGCACAATCGCTAGCTTTTTGGGTTCCCATAAGGCTGCTAGCAGGGCTAGAATCTCTTCTTTATTTCTGATGTCTTTCCCTTCAGCTGTGAGGAGCCCCCGTTCTCTGTATATCGCCCCATGTACATGAGCGGTGGCGAAGGCATATCGGCTATCAGTGTACACGGTTAGCTTGTGGTCTCTTCCTAACTTTAGGGCCTGGGTTAAGGCTATTAGCTCAGCCTTCTGGGCCGAGGTTCCGGGGGGTAGAGCTTCTGCCCACACCACCTCGGTCTCTGAAGTCACGGACACCCCCGCATACCTTTGTCCTTGGTGAACGAAGCTGCTTCCGTCGGTAAACCAGATGGCATCTGCATCCGATAATGGCTGATCCTGCAAGTCTTCCCGGACCCCATAAACTTGAGCCAGTATGTCGGCGCAGTCATGAAGTGGGGTTCCCATGTCTGGGTCTGGCAGCAGTGATGCTGGGTTCAGGGCCGTTGGGGGGGTGAAGACAACCCTGAGGGGGTTCAACAGCAGTCCCTGGTAATGAGTGAGTCAGGCATTGCTCAGCCATCGGTCAGGCGGCTGCTTGAGGATGCCCTCGATGGCATGCGGGGTGGTGACTTGTAGCTCTTGGCCCATGGTCAGCTTATCTGTGTCCTTTACCATTAGGGCAGTGGCTGCAATCATCCGGAGACAGGGTGGCCATCCGGTGGCCACTGGATCTAGCTTTTTAGACAGATAGGCTACTGACCTGCGCCAAGGGCCCAAATGCTGGGTTAGCACTGCCTTGGCTATGCCCCGGTTTTCATCTACATATAGGTGGAAGGGTTTGGAGACATCGGGGAGTCCCAGGGCAGGTGCTGATAGCAGAGCAGTTTTGATTTGTTGGAAGGCCTGTTTGGCTTCTTCCGTCCAACTAAAGGGCTGTTGATCTTTTGTTGCCTGGTATAAAGGTTTTGCTAATTCAGCAAACCCTGGTATCCATAATCTGCAGAACCCAGCCGACCCTAGAATTCCCTCACCTGTCGTGGTGTCTGCGGTCTGGGAATACGAAGGACAGTCTCCTTCCGGGCATCCGTTAGCCAGCGTTGCCCCCCTCTCAGTAAGTAACCCAGGTAAGTTACCTCTGACTTGCAGATCTGAGCCTTCTTTGCTGAGGCGCGGTAGCCTAAGGTTCCCAGAGTTCGCAGGAGACCTTCGGTTCCCTGGATGCAGGTTTCGGGTGTCTTGGCAGCTATTAAGAGATCATCAACATACTGTAGGAGAGTTATATTAGGGTGTTGTTGCCTGTACTCACTTAAATCTTCGTGTAGAGCCTCGTCGAACAGGGTCGGAGAGTTCTTGAATCCTTGTGGCAGTCTGGTCCAAGTGAGCTGGCCATTTATGCCCCTGTCTGGATCTGTCCACTCGAATGCAAATAGCTCTTGACTTTTAGGCGCTAGTGGTAGGCTGAAAAAAGCATCTTTTAGATCCCGAACAGTATACCATTGTTTTTCTGGGCTGAGGGCGCTCCGGAGAGTATAGGTGTTAGGAACGGTTGGATGTATGTCCATCACCTGCTTATTGACTTCTCTCAGGTCCTGCACTGGTCTGTATTCCCCGCTGTTGGGTTTGCGCACGGGCAGCAGGGGGGTATTCCATGCTGAGTGGCAGGTGCGTAGGACCCCGAAGTCAAGGAAGCGGCGGATGTGCAGTGTGATGCCATTTTTGTCTTCCGGGGGCATAGGGTATTGGCGCACGCAGACGGGGTCCGTCCCGGACTTAACCTCTATAAACAGGGCTGGGCGATGTTTTGCTAACCCCATACCAACCGTTTCTGCCCACGCGTCTGGGAAGCGTTGAAGCCAGGGCTCGATGCCCTGATCCAGAGGAGTGGGTTCCTGATGGAGCCTATATTCATCTTCTAGTTTCACAGTGAGTACAGATATGGGTTGGTTGTGGAAGTCAGTCACTGTGGGCCCCCCCGGTTGGAAATGAATTTGGGCCTCCATTTTGGTAAGCAAATCCTTCCCCAACAGGGGGCAGGGGCTGTCAGGAATGACCAGGAAGGAGTGGGTTACCTTCCCAGTTCCTAAGTCCACAGTCCTCTGAGTTGTCCAGGGGTACTTCTTTATTCCCGTGGCCCCTTGTACCCAGGATGATTTTTCAGATACTTTTCCATGGGGCTTGACCAGAACTGAGTGCTGTGCCACAGTATCAACTAGGAACTGGACCGGGGTCCCCTCCACTTGCAATGTTACCCTAGGTTCGGGGAGGGGACCCGAACCCCGTCCTCCCTATTCTGTATCTTGGGTAAGCAGTATGGGGGCTATTTTAGGTTGCCATTGCTCTTGGCTGGGGCGGGGTTGTTTCTTCTTGGGGCATTCTCGTATCCAATGGCCTTTTTCTTTACAATAGGCGCATTGATCTTTATCTAAGTGCCGCCTGGGAGGGCCCGGGAGGGCGTATTGTTTGAATGCCTTCTGGGGGTGGCTGTTCTTTCTGGACTGTAGCAGCCAGGACTTTAGTCATTTTCTCTGTGGCTTTGATCTGTCTCTCTTCTGAGGCATCCCTGTTGTTGTAGACCCGTTGGGCTATACGGGGTAGATTCTGGATCTGTTTACCTTCTAAATCCTCTAGCCTTTGGAGTTTTTTTTTAATGTCAGGAGCTGCTTGATTTACAAAGGACATAACGACTGCAGCCTGGTTCTCAGGGACTTCTGGATCCATGGGGGTAAACTGCCTAAAGGCTTCCATTAATCTCTCTAAGTAAGCAGCTGGACTCTCTGCCTTTCCCTGTAGGACCGAATATACCTTAGCCAAATTGGTGGGCTTGCGAGCTGCAGCCCGGAGACCCGCCATCAGAGTCTGGCGATAAATGAGTAGACTTCCCCTACCTTCTGCCGTGTTGTAGTCCCATTCGTCCTGTGGAGGTCTGGTTAGGGGGAAAGCCGCATTAATGAGGTCAGGGTTAGATGTCGGCCGACCATCGTCTCCGGGAACCAGCTTTCTTGCTTCTAATTGGATCCTCTCTCGCTCCTCTGTAGTGAACAGGATGCAGAGGAGCTGCTGACAGTTGTCCCAGGTGGGCTGGTGGGTGAACACGACACTGTCTAAAAGAGCTATTAGATCTTTAGGGTTATCAGAGAATCAAGCGTTCTGCGTTTTCCAGTTGTAAAGGTCACTGGTGGAAAAGGGCCAATACTGGAGTCGGGGGTTGCCTGTTTCATCGGGGGGTCCTATTTCCCTCAGGGGTAGGGCCACAGTGGAGTCGGGGAGGCGAGAGTTTGGCTCATGCTGGGTGCGCCCGCGGGTTCGCCCGGCTGGCCCCTCGAGGTTGGTTTCATTTTCAATGGGGCTCAGCGCAGCTGCTGCCTCCTGTCCTCCTGGTTCCAGCGCAGCTGCCGCTTCCCGTCTTCCCGGGTCTGGCGCAGCTGCCGCTTCCCGTCTTCCTGGTTCCCCTAGGGGGGCAACTAGCGGGGCGACTGGTGGGGCGGCTGCTTCGGCCAGGGCCTGGGGTGCGAGGGGAGGGGGATAATAGGGTGGAGGGTCTAGGGATAGTAGGTCCTGACTATCAGGCAATATGGGATACAAGGGCGCGGCTGGCGTCCTTGATTTTGGGGGACCTGCAGGCCGCATGGCAAGGACCTTACATGTTCCCGAGGATAGGAAGGGGGCCAACCAAGGGGGTGGATTTTCTACTAAACTCCGCCATACAAGAATGTAGGGAATCTGATCCGGGTGTCCCTCGCAACCCGGTAGAGAAATCTTTGATTTCACCTTAGCAATTATAGGGAGGCAGAAAGTTCCTTCGGTTGGCCATCCAACGCCGAAGGTTGGCCATTCGGAGCAGCAGAGGGTTATTAATTTTCCCCGCCGGATGTCTAAACTCAAATTCTGTCCTCTGGTTCTAACATCCCTGAAGTTAGCAACGAGGAGAGAAAGAGGAGTGCTTTGAGATTGGCCCATCTGTATCCTGGAGGTGGGGGAAAGGATTAAAAGGAGAAACAGTAAAGTTATGAGGCTTTCTGGCTGGACCAGGCCAGGTCACCTGTGAAAGAGAAGGAGTTTAACACTTAAAGGTTATAGAATAGAGAACACAACACTTAACACAACACTTAGATCGCTAGCACGTTTTGGGTGTCTGCTACCCGAACAGAAAAATTCCGATGGGCCCAAAAAGGTGCCCCAGACGGGTGCCAGTGGACGTCTCCTACTGGACCCAACCAACTGCCCTATAGCGCGTCCGCCAGGGCCGTGTCAGTCACCGATACAGATCCCGCGCGGGAGAGCCAGAAACGAACAGACAAACAGAAACGGTCAGAGCCGGCTCACTTACCGATCGGTCTCAGGGACGACCCGTTGACTTGGGGTCTGGTGGGTTTGGGGGGATCCCGGGCGAGCCCCCAGATGATATGCCCCGATTCAAGAGACCCCCCCGAAAACAAACCACCAGAGTCCAGAATCAAAGCCAAGCGGCAAGGGTCGTTTATTTCAGGTTCGAACCTGGTCCTCCGCGCACTCGTTGCCGGTGACACTAAGAGGCCCCGAGTAAGGATCTTACAGCTTCTTTTATAGCCCGCCACAAACAAGTTAGGGACCTTTTTTAGAGGTTACAGAGCTGTTGTTGGTTAACATTTAAATAATTTGAACGCTCAGCAGAACTCGATTGGTTCCCGCCTTTATTTTAAACCATTCAGCAGAACTTGATTGGTTCCCGCCTTTATGTTAGACTACAACCGGGCACGCCCTGGCTGGTTTCGGGAACGGGGGGTGGGGGGGGGGGGGGATCTTTTCTTTGCAATTGTGAGTACACCTGGTAATTTTTCTCTTAGCCTCTCAATGGCATATGTTTCTCATGCGAATTAGACCCTGTGGCATCAAGCATGTCCCCATGCTTATGTGTGGTGACCACAGCTGCTGATGAAGGGTAGAAGGACAAAAGTGTTCACCTTTAGCCCAGAAGGTTGACCTACAGCCTGCATAGTTCCAATAAGGATCAAGCAGGCACTGGCTGCTACACTCTTACGGGATCTCCTGACTGCCTGTACATCTCACCCATAGTTAATATTGAGCTAAATGATAAGCAGCAGAGAAATCTTGTGAAAGTAGTTTTATGAGTAGAAATATGAAGAAGACATTTATGATCTAATACCCCCAGCATGTCCCGTCCGCCTTGAACACTAAGCATATAACCACCAGCTTTATATAGGAAAAGTGCAGCTCTTTCTGCCCACAGGTCCTGACCCCATTCTATAATAAATGCACCTTTATGCAAGAAAAACATCTCAAGAATTCTTTCCTGACCATCAGCTCCTGGCCTCACATCAGCTGCCACCTTGATTAACAAAGCCAGTATTCTTACACTAAGCAACCTCATTCACATGTGAGTTCCCCATGCTGTCTCTGATGGTTTCTAGGTCATAAGACACAGCACCCCTCTACACAGTATTAAAAAGAAAACCACAATCCCAAAATGGCATCTCTTAGGCCAAGTCCCCAAACCAGAGGACTTGCATAATCTAATTGCAGTTTCAATCTCCCCCAGAAATGTAGTCTTAACAGGAACTTTAAATGTCAGGAACTTTTCCATTACCATCAGTGAGTCTGCCACATAAGCCCTCCCTGTCCCCTAGAGGAAGATGAAGTACTCTGCTGGACACCCCTTGCTCCTCTCCCTAAGGGAAAGCAACCTTGCCTAGAACATTTCTTTTCTTTTAATAACTTTCTTGTCCCACCCTTCTTCTATAAAAACCTCCCATTTTGTACAACTCCTCAGAGCGCCCTTCTGCTTGCTAGATGGGATGCTGATCAATTCATAAATCACATAATAAAGACAATTAGATCTTCAAATTCACTCCGTTGAATTTTGTCCTTTTAACAGGACAATGCTATTTCCAAAGCGAACTTCTGATGGCATGCGGGGATAACAGGAGACACAGGAGTGGTACCCCAAGAACCCTTGTGAGGTCACTGTCTTTCTCACCATTTCTGAGGGCTGTTGGTAAGCCCCTCTCAATTGCAGCTCTGGTTTTTTGCATTCAAGCTACAAATCTAATTGGCTTTCCAGTCCGAAGTTAATGGGTCAGTCGAGATTGACGGGAGGCTGTAACAGAGCATCAGTCCTTAGCCCTTGGTTCAGTCTACCATCTAACCTTTCCCCTGCAATTTTTTCCCATCTAACCTCCCCCTGAAGGGAGTCTGCTGGTTTAATCCACACTGGGGATTGCTGGAGGGGCACATGGCCTCCTCTTGGCCAGTCCATAGTCGATGAGGTTTTTGGAGTGATAGTGGGGTTCATGGGGTCCGGAGCCGACGGCCAAAAAAGAATTCTTGAAGACGTCTTTGGTGCAAAAAGGTGGTTTTATTGGAACATGGGGACAGGACCCATGGGCAAGAAGGGCTGCTCCGGAACCATGAGGAGATACTGGTTTTTATACTATGGAGTTGGGGGACAGGGGAAAGTCTAGGGGAAGTTTCCAGTGAGATTTTCATATGCTAAAGACTTACAGGATATTGGAGAACTAGCTATTGTCAAGCTAGGGTTGTTTTTCCCCCTAGCAAAGCATTAGGATTAGACAGTAGGGAGTTCCTGGATAAATATTTTACTCTGCTGGCCTCAAGTATTCATCAATGGGCTGCAAATTGTAAGGAAATTTAGTTCTATCTGCCATTTCCTTCTGCCTTTGTTTCCCACATCACTATCGAGGGGTGATGGAGACTTAGGTCCTTCATGACAGTGATCTTTATCAGTTAACCATTGGTTTAAGTGCCAGAGGAATATCACACATATCCCACCTGGGGGTGGGGTGGGGGGATGTTTGCAGCAGCCAGTCAGCTTGCCTTATGCTCCCTCATCAATAGTGACAGATTTTTTTTTAATTTTTTTTTAATGTTTATTTATTTTTGAGAGAGAGAGAGAGCATTAGTGGGGGAGGAGCAAAGAGAGAGAGGGAGACACAGATTCCAAAGCGGGCTCCAGGCTCCAAGCTGTCAGCACAGAGCCCGACGTGGGGCTTGAACCCACAAACTGTGAGATCATGACCTGAGCCAAAGTCAGATGTTTAACCGACTGAGCCATCCAGGTGCCCCAGTAGTGACAGATTTTGATTATTGCTAGTATGTTGAGGTGCACTTGCTTGTGCTGTTTTGTGTAAATCAAACTCAGCTATTGCTAGCTGGGATCTCAGAGGCCAAAAAGTTGCAAGAGTTGGTGGGCACATGTTGAGCACTCAGGACCTGTTAGAGAGCTTGCCACCTCAAGTAAACTCCCATTTAGATTAAGTCTGTCACAGAATGGATTAAACTGACACCAGGTCACTCACCAAACTCAAGAAAATTCCATACAATGAGGCGCACCGTAAGACACGCACAATCACCAGCCCCACAGCAGCTCTCTTGTAGGTATTATTTTGGCTCTGAGAATCCCAAAGACCTAGCTAAAGGAAATGGGATTGTTCAGATCCAGAACTGAGCAAACTACCTTCTGGTGTTATGGAAACTGGTCTGGATCACCTAGCAGAATAACCAAACAGCACTCGGAGATCTTGGAAGGCGGAAGGTTTGTTTTACACCGGTGGGCTCATAGGAGACCATTCTCCAGAGGTCGGAGCCCCGAGCATCAGCAGAGGGGCCGATTTATAGTCTCTGTTACTTCCACATTCCTCATTAGTAGTAATGTGGCGCCAATGGCAAGCAGGGTGGGAAGAAGAACCAGGAAGGGGAGTCTTCAGGCAGGGACTGAAATTCCCCTATCAGTCCTGTCGGCCATCTTGTAACAGATGTTTCCCTATCACTGGCACACCTGTTTATTTTATGTCTAAAAACTACCATCCCAGAAGTTGCAGATAACTAGCAAAATAGAAAAAATTTACTGAAAACAACGTGGAATTACAATGGCCATTATGGGGAATGTTTCCATTAAATAAGATCATCCATTTAAAAAGTGCACTCAAAAGCAAGGATTCCCAAGGTAAGCAGAATGGGATAACTGCTTTAACTGGCAAGCAGAAGCTCCGAAAGGCTTCAAAATTCCAAAATAGTTTCATTAAAAGATTTATTGCAGGGGCACCCGGGTACCTCAGTCGGTTGAGCATCTGATTCTTGATTTCCGCTCGGGTCATGATCCCCGGGGTCATGGGATGGAGCCCTGCTTAAGATTTTCTGTCTCCCCCACTCAAGCTCTCTCTCTCTCTCTCTCTCTCTCTCAAAATTAAAAAAAAAAAAAAAAAAAAAAAAAAAAAAACGGAAAAAAAAAGGTTCATTGCAAAAAGCATTTGAAAACGTGTACCTAAACAGGCCACAAGACTGACATAACTCCTACCACTCCCCTCTGTCTTTGGAATACTCCTCCTAGTGATCCTGTCTGAATTGCTTTTCTACTCTGAAAATACTGTTAAAGTTACCTTTTAAAATAAGATCACATGAAGAAAAAAAAGACAAAAGAGAAAATTAACCAATTAACTAATTAATTAATTAATTAAAATTTAAAAAGACCGCTTAAGCTATAGGTGATCTTCAGGTCTCTGTCACTCCTTGGTCAAGTTAAAGAATTTCTTAAACCTCAGAAGTCTTCTCAAGAGTATTTTTTTAAGATTTTTTTTTTTTTTTTAATTTTTAAGTAATCTACACACCCAACATGGGGCTGAATTCTACAACCCCAAGATCAAAAGTCAAATGCTCTTACCCACTGAGCCAGCCAGGCACTCCTTAAGAGTGTTTGTGAAAAGATTACTTTCTGAGCCCAGAGGGGAATAAAATTTCATGTTCTCTCTTCCTTTCCAAATCCAGATCCAATGGTTATTGTCTTTTTAATATGGCTTTGGAGTGGTGGTGGGGGTTCAAAGCCACCAAGAAAGAATTCTTGAGATATCTGGTGCAAAAAGGTGGTTTTATTAAAGCACAGGGACAGGACCCGTGTGCAGCAAGAGCTGCACTGGGGTTGTGAGGATTGACTGATTATATACCCGGGAGTTGGGGGAGGTAAAGGCAAGGGTAAACTTCCAAAAGGACGTTCATATGCTAAAGAGGACTCATAAGATACTGGAGGCCTAGCTATTGCCAACCTAAGGTTGTTTTTCCCCCTAGCAAAGTATTAACATTAAGATAGTAGGGAGTTCCTGGAGAAATGTTATACTCTATCTCAAGTATTTGCCAATGGGCTGCAGGTTATAAAGAGATTTAATTTAATTTACATTTTCTTCTTGCCTTTGTTCCCCACATCACTATGGAGGGGAAGGTGATGTTAGGGCTCCAGGAAACTGAGCCTATACGTTTCTGCAGATTGCCTTTTTTTTTTGTAAATCATTAAGACAGTTGCAAAATGATGGAGACTCATGTCCTGCATGACTGTGATCTCTATCAGTTAACCATTTGTTTTTCTCCTTCCCGTGTTCTTGGGCAGCCAGAAGTTCCTGAGGAATGTCACACATGTCCTACCCAATGTGGGAGAGGGTGTGCAGGTTGTCAGCTTGCTTTCTACTCTCTCCTTACTTTCACTCCTGGGAATAACTATTTCCTTCTTCTGCTTCTTCTTCTTCTTTTTTTTTTTTTTTTTTAAAGTAAACTCTACCTCCAAGGGGCTCGAACTCATGACTCCGAGATCAAGAGTCCCATGCTCTACTGACTGAGCCAGCCAGATGCTGCTAGCTCTTTCCTTCTTGTTTGTCTCATTTTACATCCTTATGACAGTGGCTTGGCTTTCTGCCTGCCTGGGACATGCAGGTTGTGGGCTCCATCTTCAGCTATCTTTGAGAATGAGCCCACTCACCCCATCAAAGGAGGGATGCGGAAACTCGGAGCACAGTGAATCGAGGCTTTAATCAACATTCTTGCTAGAGTGGGTGTCTGATGAACAGGCACACTTGGGGCAGTTACAGCAGACAACTTATCTCTTAGCATGCATGTCCCTCCCCTGATTCCTCATTGGCTGAGTGCTACAGAGCTTTACAGCCTTACCTAGTGTAGCCTATGCCCTCGTAAGGCAAAAACTAGTCTGATTGGAACAAATGTACATTTCCTAAGGTGACAGCAGAGACTTTCAGTCCCTCCTTCGTTCTTTGGCACATGCTCATTGCAAAGCCTGAGAAAATAATACTGTGAAATGGAGAGGGGGAAGAAGAACCAGGAAGTGAAGTGTCCAAGAGTTTGGGACTCCATTCTGGGAGAGAGGGGTGTCATATATATTTCCAAAAGTTGTAAACCTGCTGTTAACTAGACAGCACAGCTTTTATTTGGTATTTCTGAAAATGAATCATCTCCCTTACTTTTCACACTCTAGATCTTTTGAAGATAATATTTTTTACACTGTCTTTAAGGACACCTATTTGGTCTATGAGGTTGTTAATACTGCCAGAAATAGTTACTATTTGCTCTGGCTGAAGCCTGATAAGGTATTTTAAAGGATTTAATAATTCTATAATCAGAAATCTGGCCAGACTGGAAGCTGATATTCAGAGACTTATAGGAAATTTTTTTTTTTTAGGTCTTCTTCCCTAAGCTGTATGTACCCAGACAGAGGGAAGGTATTTTCATGGGTGGATGAGTATGTCAGTCCTTTGATACATTTTAGGTGGCAACTCCATTCTTTGAGGAATTAAAAAGTAGCTGTCCTTTGTTTTACAAATCTAGTCTTCCCAGACTCCAGAAACGATTCAAACACCACAAATATCCTTTTTATCAATTCAAAAACCTCCCCTTTTTTAATCTCAAAAGGTATGTAAATATAAAAATTCTGGTCCTAAGGAAACACAAGTCCTTCTGGAAAAACTTGCATTTATTTTTCCTTGTGCCTTTAAAATGTAAATGTTCAATACTGTACCTGGTATTCTCCAGGAACTCTATCTAGTCTGTCTCTTTTAAATGCAAATTACAGGGAGGTAATTCTTACCAAGAAAAAACAAACAAGGGGAAAAAGTCATTTGGAACTTGAATTGCCAAGGACAAATACAAATCTTTTTTTTCAACTTTTTTTTTTTTTTTTTTTTTTTTTTATTTATTTTTGGGACAGAGAGAGACAGAGCATGAACGGGGGAGGGGCAGAGAGAGAGGGAGACACAGAATCGGAAACAGGCTCCAGGCTCCGAGCCATCAGCCCAGAGCCTGACGCGGGGCTCGAACTCACAGACCGCGAGATCGTGACCTGGCTGAAGTCGGACGCTTAACCGACTGCGCCACCCAGGCGCCCCACAAATACAAATCTTAAGTATCTTCTCCACAAATGGGAAAAAAAAAAAAAGCTTTAGCCACCTAAACAGATAACCTTAACTTATTCCATCTACCAGAAAAACAAACTCAGATCCAACTTTTATAACTAGTAAATTTTGTATATATTTCCATATGGCAGTAATTTTAAAACAGAAGCTGTAACTTCTCTGTATCTGTTCACCTATGTCTATAAACATGCATTGCAAGTATGTGGTATTTTCTACCTTTAGATGGTATTGCTAAAATTAATTTGTAAAAGAGCTCTACTTAGTTGGTTTGGAGGCAAATGCTTGTAAGGATTGGACATTCTAAAAGTCTCAAAAAATAGAAACTAACCCAAATGTTTTTCAAGTTCATGTGATCTGGAAAACTATTTGATATTAAAGCTAGTTTAAGGTTGACAGTTTAATTAAAACAAACATATCTGTAGAGTCATCAAGATTAAATATAAAACTTTGATCATCAAGATTAAATATAAGACTTTGATTCTACCTGAGTTTACAAGCCAAATAAAATAAATACATGGTATCTCTTACAAGATCTGTCCACAAATAAAAATAATAGCCTGGGATAATGGCCGACTTTGTTTAATGAAGTTTTTTTTTTTTAATTTATTAAAGTTTATTTGTTTATTTTGTGAGAGAGAGGGCACAAGCAAGTGCAAGCAGGGGAGGGGCAGAGAGAGGGAGAGAGAGAGAGAGAGAGAGAGAGAGAGAGAATCCCAAGCAGTCCCTGGACTGTCAGCACAGAGCCTGATGTGGGGCTCAAACTCACAAACCGTGAGACCATAACCTGAGCCAAAACGAAGAGTCAATTGCTTAAATGACTGAGCCACCCACATGCCCCTGCCGCTCCTTTTGATCAGGAGACCAGGTATACGTCAAGGTCTTTAGAAGAAAATAGATGCTGCAATTCAGTGGAAAGTAACACTCACCACCTACACTGACATCAAAATGAAAGAAAGATCCTCCTGGATGGGTGCAAGCCACATCAAAATAGATCCAGACCATTGCTGTCAAGACAATTGGGAATTCACCTCTACAGGTGATCTTAAATTAAGGATTTCCAGGGCCATCCAGGTCCTAGAAACACAAGGCATCATGAAGTAGACAGCTTTCCCCAAGATCACAGATTAAGAAATTTCTCTTTCACCTACCCTCACTTTTTAAAATCCCCTCTATACATATTAAAAAAGCTCCCCCCCAAATAAATAAATAAATAAATAATAAAAAGGCCCAAACCTTCTTATTAATACTTTTTAATTATTATTACTTTTTAATGTGTTAATACTAGTATTAATACATTAATAATAAAAACTTTGCATTAAAGAATTTAATGTAAAGTACTTTACATTCAAGTACATTAATACTTTAGTAATAAAGTATTATTAATACTTTTTAATGTATTAATACTTATTAATACATTTATTAATCATTCATTAAAAAGCTGACTAAAGAGTGCTTGTCCCTATCTGTCCTACTTCCCTTAAGTTTCCTCTGTGGACTCTTTTTTAACCTGTGTCTTGCTCTTACTGACCCTCTCTTTTTCAAAAGGTCAGGTACATGGGAATGCAAGGTGGTGTAGCCACTCTGGAAAACAGTATGGAGGTTCCTCAAAAAACTAAAAATAGAACTACCCTACGACCCAGCAATTGCACTACTAGGCATTTATACACGGGATACAGGTGTGCTATTTCGAAGGGACACATGTACCCCCATGTTTATAGCAGCACTATCAGCAATATCCAAAGTATGGAAGGAGCCCAAATGTCCATCGATTGATGAATGGATAAAGATGTGGTATATATATGTATATATATATATATATATATATATATATATATAATGGAGTATTACTCTGCAATCAAAAACAATGAAATCTTGGGGCGCCTGGGTGGCGCAGTCGGTTAAGCGTCCGACTTCAGCCAGGTCACGATCTCACGGTCCGTGAGTTCGAGCCCCGCGTCAGGCTCTGGGCTGATGGCTCAGAGCCTGGAGCCTGTTTCCGATTCTGTCTCCCTCTCTCTCTGTCCCTCCCCCGTTCATGCTCTGTCTCTCTCTGTCCCAAAAATAAATAAACGTTGAAAAAAAAAAATTAAAAAAAAAAAAAAAAAAAAAAAAAAACAATGAAATCTTGCCGTTTGCAACTACATAGATGGGACTGGAGGGTATTATGCTAAGTGAAATTCATCAGAGAAAGACAAAAATCATTTGACTTCACTCATTTGAGGACTTAAGAGACAAAACAGATGAACATAAGGGAAGGGAAACAAAAATAATATAAAAACAGGGAGGGGGACAAAACAGAAGAGACTCACAAATATGGAGAACAAACAGAGGGTTACTGGAGGGATTGTGGGAGAGGGGATGGGCTAAATGGGTAAGGGGCACTAAGGAATCTACTCACAACAGTGAAATCACTGTTGCACTATATGCTAACTAATTTGGATGTAAATTTTTTAAAAAATTAAAAATAAAATTTAAAAAAATAAATTAAATAAAATATAGAAATACAGCTAAAATATAAATGTCCTTCAGATAACAGTAACAAAAAAATTAAGGGAAAACAGCCATATTCATTAATTTGGCATGAAATGAATTAAATATTTATATGACCAATGTGTTTATTTAATTGGCTAATTTTTTCAGATCTCAGGTGCAAATTTGAATAAAGCGTATTGTTAGTTTCTTGAGAATAAAAAAAAAGGTCAGGTACAGGCCAAACACCCTCTTATGCCAGCTTAGCAAATCCTGGCCACAGTAACTGATCAGTCTGACTGTTGGCTCTGTCAACATCTAGATAGTGCAAAAGAACTTGAACTGGTCTTCATTCCTGCAGATGTGAATATCTGGTAGATGCAGTATGGAAGATGGGATAAACAACAAGGTATAGTATCCATGACCAGAAAATACTCCAGTCAGAAATTAACATCGTAGCCTGAGTGGTACTCCAAAATTGTCATGTCCTAGCTACATGGACTGCCCAACAAGGAGTTTGTGCAATCATCAGTGAAAACTGTTGCTTCTATGTAAACTAAATGGGACAATTTCTAACTTAAGTCTGTTAAAGGAAAGAATTCATATTTTTCATCAGACAAATGAAGCACAGACATTCTGTTGGACTGATCTATTTCCAGCGTTGGGGGGACTGATTTAATGGGGTGTGGGGACATGTGCTTCAATTTGTTCTTTTCTGTTTGTTCATCTTCATTCTAATCTATGATCTTTTCTCTCTTTGCAGATCTCTTACCACTCAATTACTAGCTCAGTTTCTTTCTCTACAGTGACTAGCTCTGCTTTCAGTGTGTGAAACTTCCAGGAAAGTTTCAGAGGAGGGAACTGTAAAGTCCCAAGGCAGGCTGCCCCATGATGTGCCACAATGGCATATTGTCTACGTGGAGTTAAAGTTACTTAAGAAATGGCCAGTGCAGGGGCGCCTGGGTGGCTCATTCGGTTGAGCGGCTGACTTCGGCTCAGGTCGTGATCTCGCGGTCCGTGAGTTCGAGCCCCGCATCAGGCTCTGTGCTGACAGCTCAGAGCCTGGAGCCTGTTTCGGATTCTGTGTCTCCCTCTCTCTGACCCTCCCCCGTTCATGATCTGTCTCTCTCTGTCTCAAAAATAAATAACGTTAAAAAAAAAAAAAAGAAAGAAAGAAATGGCCAGTGCAGGAAGAGCACTCTGAACTTCCTTTGTCTACAGGAACCAAGAAATAGATCTTCCATGGGAAAGGTGCCATACCCCTACCAGGAAGTAGAAATAAATAAAGGATTCAGGGCTGAGAAGACTATAAACAAACCTTGTTATTTTACCAATTTACAACCCAGCTCCAAATCTTGTTCAGAAGTCCTTACTGTTTGAAACTCCCAAACATAAGTTTTCTTCGTCCTGTCAATTCCTCACAAATTTATTGTCTCTTTGTCTACAAAGTATACAAGCTGGATGCTTTGGTCATTTCTTGGTTATTCAACTTAATTCTTTTTTTTTTTAATTTATTTATTTTGAGAGAGACAGAGTCAGTGCGAGTGGGGAAGTACAGTGAGAGAGGGAGAGAGAGAGAGAATCCCAAGCAGGCTCTGTGCTGCCAGTGCAGAGCCTGATGCAGGAGTTGAACTCACAAAACTGTGAGATCATGACCTGGGGAAAACAAGAGTCGATGCTTAACCGACTGAGGCACTCGGGCACCCCTGAACTTAATTCTTAAATAAGCTAGAAGAATATTGAAGATAAGAGTAAAAATTTTCCTCCCCAACAGAGATAATATTAAAACACATTTATGAAATAACATGTAAGAGTGGGGAATTTAAACGGACAGAGATTCAAAAAGCAGTCTTTGCTTATTTAAAAAAGGCTCTCAGAACTGTTAATACATTGACACCAGCTAATAAGGGCTTTAAATGTAGAGTGCCTGTACTCACAAGAGTTTGCAACATGGTCACTATGGACTAAAACACCTCAGGACCTCAAATTTTATCCAATTGCATTTTGGACTAAGAAGTTCCCCTGGCCCAAGAACAGATATCAACCAATTCAAACACTCACCTAGGCACTCTATGAGGCCCTACAAACTACAGAGCCACTAACAGAAAATAAACTAATTATACTTAAACTCCAACAGCTTATTCTGGAACGGGTAAAGAAGACCCCTGACAAACAGAGGGGAAGTATTCCTGACCATAAAGTGCTAACAGAAATGGTATATTTCCAAGCAAGGCATATAGATGGAGGGTTGACCCTCTCAGTTAATTAATGCCAGTGGTGGATTTGCTGGAATCTCTGAGGGGTAAGACTATCTAAGCTCAAGCAGTTGCGCAGTATGGAGCACCCTGGTCCATGGCACTCAACAAGTCGTGTTTGTTTGTTTGTTTATTTTTATTTAAAATCTTTTTTAATGTTTATTTATCTTTGAGAGAGACAGACAGAGTGCGAGTTGGGAAGGGGCAGAGAGAGAGAGGGAGACACAGAATCGGAAGCAGGCTCCAGGCTCCGAGCTGTCAGTACAGAGGCTGACGTGGGGCTGAACCCACGCACTGTGAGATCATGACCTGAGCTGAAGTCAGACACTTAACTGACTGAGCCACCCAGGCGCCCCAACAAGGCATGGTTTATCGGTGGGTCAGTCCCCATAATGCCACATGGAGTCCACTGGCAAGCTGTGGCCTTAACAGCTAAAGAGAGTCTGCACAAGATGTTGAAACAAGAGCCATAAAATTGGTACGAATCTGCTAACGAGAACCAGAATGAGGTCTATCTTTTCTCAAACTCATGAGCAATAGCTAATGAAATAACTCTTTGGTCAGGAACATAGTCAGAAAACAGCTGGAAAATAGGAAATAGGAAAATGTGGGGTAAGGACACATGGCAAAAAATATCACTGGCTGACATCTCCATTTTCTTCACACATGTCTCTGCACATCAGAAGAACAAGTTTGAAGTAACCAAATTTGATAACCGGTAGACAAACTCACTAGGAAAACTATAAAGAGGTGAAGATTCCCAAAGTTTGTGTTTAAAAAACACACTGATGTGTGGCTGAGGAAACCAATTAAAAATACAACCATACATAAGCAGAAAGCACAATGGAACGCACAACCTGAACAGAGATAGGCCAAATGATAGGGTCATTGCACGGCCACATAACCAAACAGGCCTGCTGGCACACATGTCACTAGAGCATAATTGGAGACAAGGAATATGTATGTACCTACCATAAACCTCCGGATTCAAATTTAAAAATGTGGGAATTGCTGACAATTTAAAGCTTGGGGTCGTTAATGAATACTCAGATGACATGACAGCTGACAGACCCTTCAAAATTATACAAATTGAGGGGCACCTGTGTGGCTCAGTCGGTTAAGCGTCCAACTTCGGCTCAGGTCATGATCTCGCGGTCCGTGAGTTCGAGCCCCGCGTGGGGCTCTGTGCTGACAGCTCAGAGCCTGGAGGCTGTTTCGGATTCTGTGTCTCGCTCTCTCTGACCCTCCTCCGTTCATGCTCTGTCTCTCTCTGTCTCAAAAATAAATAAACGTTAAAAAAAATTATACAAATTGATTATATAGGATCCATGCCTACATCAGACAATAAACTGTACATGTGCATCATTGTAGACACATGGTCAGGAATAGGATTACTCTATCCTCACAGAAAAAATCATCAAAAGTGCGCCATCAGAGCATTAGAAATAGAGATGCTTGCTATGGTATCCCAGCCTTCATAAAATCAGCAGAGCACCCACTTCACAGAAAGAGGAGTATCAGAATGGGTTATGGAACAAGGCATGATGTGGAATTTCCTCTTGTCCTGTAACCCAACTGCCTCTGGGTCAATTGAAAGATATAATGGCTTACTCCGGCAGAAGTTTAGGTTGCTTACTAATGATCCAGATATGAAAGCTTGGACTGAAACAGTCTGGGAGGTGGCAAGATCTCTAAGCCATAGATAGAGAAAGGACGGAATAATTGGGACACCTGGGTGGCTCGGTCAGTGAAGCCTCCGACTTCGGCTCAGGTCATGATCTCATGGTTCGTGAGTTCGAGCCCTGCACAGGGCTCTCTGTTGTCATTGCGGAGACTGCTTTGGATCCTCTGTCTCCCTTTCTCTCTGCTCCTCCCCTGCTCACACTCTCTCTCACTCGCTCTCAAAAATAAATAACATTTAGGGGCGCCTGGGTGGCGCAGTCGGTTAAGCGTCCGATTTCAGCCAGGTCACGATCTCGCGGTCTGTGAGTTCGAGCCCCGCGTCAGGCTCTGGGCTGATGGCTCGGAGCCTGGAGCCTGTTTCCGATTCTGTGTCTCCCTCTCTCTGCCCCTCCCCCGTTCATGCTCTGTCTCTCTCTGTCCCAAAAATAAATAAAAAACGTTGAAAAAAAAAATAAATAACATTTAAAAATACATAAATAAATAGGGGTGCCTGGCTGGCTCGTCAGTTAAGCGTCCAACTGTGGCTCAAGTCATGATCTTGTGCGTTTGTGAGTTCAAGCTGCACGTTGGGCTCTGTGCTGATAGCTCAGAGCCTGGAGCCTGCTTCAGATTCTGTGTCTCCCTCTATCTCTGCCCCTCCCCCGCTTGCACTCTGTCTCTCTTGCTCTCAAAAATAAACATAATAAACATTAAAAAAATTTTTTTAATAAATAAAAATGCAGAAAAACGCCCATTTAAAAAATGATGGAAAAATTCCTATTGAATTAGTACTGTAGACACCCACAGAGATAAGAATTAGCACTAATTAATCCAAATCAAAAACCCCAGAATCTAAATTAAAAGGAAAAGTATTGATCATTATTTATTAGTAGCACCTACTGCCAATAAAACCTACTGGGGAACCAAAGGAAAAAGCATATTACATCAATTAAAGAAAATAATATGGTGCTTCTATAAAAATTTCAGGCATGAAGAACACCATCTTTTATAGTAGGTGTCTAATATTTAGCCTAGCATGGTGCAGTGCAATCATGCTTTGGGCCATGATAACAGGGTTTCTTGAGTGGCAAGAACAACATCAAGAAAGAATTAAAAATGTATAGGACACTACCTTTATTTTGTGGGCTTGAATTTGCTATGCATCTTTAACTATTTAAAAAAAAATTTTTAACGTTTTATTTATTTTTGAGACAGAGAGAGACAGAGCATGAACAGGGGAGGGTCAGCGAGAGGGAGACACAGAATCTGAAGCAGGCTCCAGGCTCTGAGCAGTCAGCACAGAGCCCGACGCGGGGCTCGAACTCACAGACCGCGAGATCATGACCTGAACCGAAGTCGGCCGCTTAACCGACTGAGCCACCCAGGCGCCCCGCATCTTTAACTATTAATATTCCTAAGCGGGCAATACAGCAAGCGGCCTATTGCCATTGTCGGATACCATACCCACTATGGTAGCAACGGATGCTCCTCCCACAGCACCAGCAATTTCCAATTGAAATGCCACCTTCTGTGGCACTGTCCAGATACAAGGCCACTGTCTGTGACATGCTCCACTCCCTCCACTCACCTTATTGCAGCTGAGGACTCACCAGCATCACCAAGCCCCACCTGTCTCTGCCACCCTTCATTATTGGCACCATCTGTTTTCTGGGAAACTTTCAATCCACGAGAAACCAAATACTTAGGGAAGCGGATAACGCAGTCCCAACCTCCACTTTAATTTCTGCAAGAATCAACAAGAATCCTGAACGAGGGAAAATTCCTATTAAATTAGTATTGCAGGCATCCACGGAGATAAGGATTAGCACTAATTAGTTCATCTAAATTAATCCCCCAGTATCTAAATGAAAAGGAAAAGTATTGATTTAAAAACATAATGATATATACAGTACTGGGGAAATTATAGCACCTGCTGCTATAGCACCCCTAAGAGATATTGATGTGGAGAATGAAGATTGGCCTGAACTGCTAACTGGTTTTTGGTTATTACAACCCAGAGTATATACCAAGACAACCAGGCAGTGACTTTCATACTTATCTTACCGAATCAAATGCAGCATTGCACACATGGCAAGAGACTCCATAAAAATGAACCCAATTTAATTCCTGATTTACTTTGTGTGCTAGCATTTCTTTGGGAAAAAAAGCAGCTGCTGATTATGCAGAATGGGCAATTAGATCTTTAAATATAAATAGACAAAAAAAATGGATCATTTACTACACTCCCAATTTATATTCTTTAATCCCTATTCACCTATTACAAAAATAAGGGTAGGGGCGGCTGGGTGGCTCAGTGGGTTAAGTGTCTGACTCTTGGTTTTGGCTTAGGTCATGATCTCAGGGTTCTTGAGTTGGGGCTCCGCATTAGGCTCCTTGCCATCAGGACGGAGCCTGCTTAGGATTCTCTTTCTCTCCCTCTCTCTCTGCTCCTCCCCTGCTCATGTTTGCTCGCTCTCTCTCTCAAAATAAATAAGCTTAAAAAAATAAAATAAAAATAAGAATAGAACCTGGGGTGTGTGGGTGGCTCACTCGGTTAAGCATCTGACTCTTGATCTCAGCTCAGGTTTTGATATCAGGGTCATGAGTTCAAGCCCTGCATTGGGCTCCACACTGGGCATGGGGACTTAAAAAAAAAAAAAAGAATAGATCCTTAGTCACTATGTCCAGACTTTAAAAGAACAAGGACACCCTATAAGGTATATGGAGGACACATAGGAAATTTAGCATAGTATACATATCATTATCTGTCATGGTATATACATCAGGCTTCTATCTCACATCACAGATTTCTACCCCAAGAATATGGGAACCTATGTTAATAAAACCTCTCCCAGTTGTATCAGGACCTATAGTAGTAGCCTATACCCTGAAATTTAATATAAACAACTTTCAAGCCAGACATAGATCCCCAAATTCTGCTCAGTTTTATCCACCTTCACTTATGCCCAGTTTACAATCTATGCCCAAAACAGATTTGCTAAAAGGGAAGAAACAGTTACAGTTCCTTATGGGACTCATACGAGGTTTAATGGGAAGAACAGTGACAGCCACTTTTTCTCAATTTCAGATCGATCAAATCACATTAGATTTTTAAAATTTTGAAAGCAAACAATCTCAATTGAACACACACGCATGGCAGCTTTGTCAACATTGTGTATGTGGATGGATAAAATTAGCAATATATTACAAAACATAAACGAATTTCATATGGAAGTAAACAGAGCAATGGGAATTTGACATAAAGCAGTTGGAGAAAATGCTAAAAATAATGAAACACTTAAAAAAGTGCCATAATGTATGTTTCTCTAACTGTAGATTGTCAATGTTGAAGTTAAGATTGAAATCTTAGAAAAGCTATAATCTCAGGTCGATATTGGTCACCTGAGATAATAGACAACCCAACCAGAAGTAAAGTAGATACCACACATCCTAAGTGGTTGTGATTCCTTGGATAGCTGTGAAATCATGAAATCAGATATTGACACCTGAAGGGTGAAACATGACATTGGATACCACACTTTTTCAGTTCCCTGATATCAAAAGGGAGAATGGAGTCTATAGGCCACAGAAAGGTCCCTTATGATGGAAGGAAAACATGTTTGTAAGGATATGTTGTTGGAATGGAACCAAAATACCTTTATAACTGCTGGACCTCTGAATATACCTACCTATGATTACAAGGACCTTTGACTATGGCCTTGATGCCTTCTTTACCAGTTACATACAACACGGGAAACTGGGCCAGGATAGTATGCCCTAAGCCAAATCTCATGTTAGCCTATTGGAGTCAAGGGAAAAATAAGGAACATGACAAGATAGGATGCGTAAAAATAGAACAGGTAATAAATATGTCAATGGAAGGTAAAAAGGCATTTAGGTCAATGGAAGATAAAGAAACTATTAAAATAACAAGAGAAATATTAGATGTCCTGAAATTATTCTAATAAATGTAGAGGACGCCTGGCTGGCTCAGTTGGTGGAGCATGTGACTCTAGATATTGGGATCATGAGTTCGAGCCCCACATTGAGTGTGGAGATGAAGGAAGGAAGGGAGGGAGGAAGGAAGGGAGGAAAAGAAAGAAGGGAGGGAGGGAAGGAAGGTACTTTAAAAAAAAATCTAACAACAAATGTAAATCATACATTAGAAGTGAAATTGTTTTGGGGCGCCTGGGTGACTCAGTCAGTTAAACGTCCAACCTCGGCTCAGGTCATGATCTCACAGTTCGTGAGTTTGAGCCCCGCGTCGGGCTCTGTGCTAACAGCTCAGAGCCTGGAGCCTACTTCGAGTTCTGTGTCTTCCTCTTTCTCTGCCCCTTCCCCGCTTGTACTCTGTCTCTCAAAAATGAATAAATACTTTTTTTTTTTTAAATTTTTTAACGTTTATTTATTTTTGGGACAGAGAGAGACAGAGCATGAACGGGGAAGGGGCAGAGAGAGGGGGAGACACAGAATCGGAAGCAGGCTCCAGGCTCCGAGCCATCAGCCCAGAGCCTGACGCGGGGCTCGAACTCACGCTGCGTGAGATCGTGACCTGAGCTGAAGTCGGACACCTAACCGACTGAGCCACCCAGGCGCCCCAATGAATAAATACTTTTAAAAATTTTTTAAAAGAAGTAAAATTGTTTTGATACTGATTATGGAAACTTTCAACTTTTAATGCTTGTGGGCCCTGCTCCTGGGCTCCTAGGGAAGCTATACTTCAACAGTTAAGAAGGTCAAAATGACTCAGCAAAACCTCAAAGCATGGGCTCTATTTCTGCCCCGAGCACATATTGTACATCTACTTCATTAAAGAAAGTAACCAAAATGGAGCATTCTGAACACAAAAGATAAGAAGGAAGAAACTTCCCTGGTTTCCATAAGCTTAAAGTCAGTCAGCCCTGCATATACTAGAAACTTAAGGTCTGCAACTTTATGAAATGCCCTTTGTCTAATAATCTGTAACTTTTTCTGTAAAAAATGTATATAAGCCTACACCAAATGTTCCTCTCCCAGATCTTTGCGAAGATTGTGTATCCTGGGCAGATGTTCTATCTTGGGCTCTAATAAAACTCTCTTCCTTTTTTTTTTTTTTTTTTTTTTTTTTAGGAATTCTGAAAGGTTTGTTCATTTTGCATCAAAACAAAGTGATACAAAACGAAGTAAGTTGTGTCAGGATGTCATCATCTCATCTGTCCTTGCAGATAAGAGCTCAGTCACTCAGCTGCTGAGGGGCTCCACTAGGGCTTGTCAATAAAAACATATGAAGAAACAACTATGGCAAGCAGACATTTAGAACTGCAAATACAGAGAGGGTTTTTTTTTTTTAATACTTTGCCAATTTTTTTTTAATGTTTACTTCTTTTTTAGAGGCAGAGTGAACAGGGGAGGGGCAGAGAAAGAGGGGGACAGAAGATCTGAAGCCGGCTCTGGCTCTACGCTGACAGCCCGGTGTGGGGCTGGAACTCACAAACTATGAGATCATGACCTGAGCTGAAGTCCGTCACTTAACCAACTGAGCCACCCAGGTGCCCGCCCCATGGAGAGTTTGTGAGGACTATTGGACCGTGTTTGGTCTGGGGGAGGCTACAATTGGCTGAAATAGCAACCTGAAAACCATGGGGCAGTTAGTTCCAGCAGCAAAGGAGGCTCTTCTGCCAGCAGTGGCAAAAACCACGCAGCGGCTCCTGGAAGATTATCTTGCCCATCAACACCATCACCCTTGTTCCTTAGCAACGTGCTCTGGGCTCCATCAACGCAGGACTTTTACTTTTGCACTGGCAGCTGGAAGTCAGCTCCCAGTTGGCTAAGCTGGCTCTCCCAATACCAGCTCATATAAAGGTGCATCTCCTTTATATAAGGTCCAACTAAATTTGGACTTTTTTTTTTTTTTCATCTCCCCTTTACTGGAATGATAGTGTGATTCTTCTATCATTGGTTCAGATTATGTCTTTATGGTTTATTAAAACACATTATCTTGTATGCTATTGGCTTGTGAAATTTGCAAATGCCTTGTGTTAAATACATTGTTGACAAAGACAAACTCAGTCTCTGAGCATTAATTTGCCTCCCCGAAGAAAACAGTCTTCAGGAGGAATACGCACATTTGTTATGAGGGCCTGGAATTCCTCAGACGCCCTGTACTGCCAACTCACCTCGGTGGCCTGGTCTAACTCAACACTTTTCCTGTAATAGGTTTCTGGCCACTATGAACAGCAAGGCCCATTCATGTACCATATATGCTCCCTGAGTTGGCCAAGGACAGCCAGATCCTCCAAGCCTATGAAGCTTGGGCCATCCCCAACCATGAGCATAACCTCCAGGGCAGGGAAACCCACCTCCCAAAAACATCCTTCTGAGGCCCGCACCTTGAAACTGGTGACAGTCCCCATTTGGGCTGGCTGCCTGATGGAGTCCCAGCCTTACCAGTAATCAAGATTCCCAGGTGTCTTTTAGTGAAGGATACCCAGCCCAGCCCATGAGGTTCCACCTTGACCAGGCAGTCCAGATTCTTCCAGCACAGGCTTCAGAAGACAAATATGAACACCTGTGTAGGTTAGGGCTTGGAATTGGGCAGATGTCATGGACAACCAAGAGCCCATTTGTGTTCTAGTCTCTCTTCACACTTCCCCGCTTCCCAAATCCTGCCTTCCCTGCCCTACACATCCTATATGCGCAATACACACCCCATTAACCAGATTTGGGCAGCCAGGGCCTTGCAAGCCTGTGGAACTCAGGCAGTCCACAGCCATCCTCATAGCTTCCATTGGCAGAGTAGCTGACCCACTGAAGATCTTTCTAAAGCAGCAGCTTTAAAGTGGTGACAGTAAGGCTCCGTGTGGCCTGAATGCCTAACGGGGGTCCTGGGATTCTGCTGCGATCAAGGTTTCTAGGTATCTCTTATTAGATACCCAGCCCAGCCCTCAGGAAGCAAGTCCTGGCCAGGCAGGCCAGATTCCCCCAGCTCTGCCTCCAGGGGGAGTATGCACATTTGCGTAGACGAAGATTTGGGACTAAACAGATGCCACATACCCCAAAGTCGCGTCCTGTTAATCTGCCTCACCAGACATTGCCCTATTCCAGATCCTTGGCTATCCTGACCTCTGCAAACTGAATACACACTGTCCACTCTATGTCATCCAGCCTTGGGCTGCACCTGGAGCCCAACCACCTGATCAGCCTCACAGCAGAGGGAACCCACCTCCCTAAAATCTTGTTGGGATGACAGCTTGAAACCGGTTAACAGTCCCAATACGAACTGGCGACTTGACGGGTCCCAGGTTTTTCCATCAAGCAAGGCTCCCAGGTGTCTCTTATTGGAGGTACCCCAGCCATCCTGTCCGGGCTCACCCTAGCAAGGCAGTCCACATTCCTCCAGCACTGCCTCAGAGGAATATGCACATTTGTGTAGGTTAAGACTTGGAATTAATCAGATGCCATGTATTCCTACCACCGTCTCTTCTCACCCAACACTGCCCTGTCCTGGGTCACTGGCTATCCGGACCTGCACTGCCCACTCATGTGCAATCCACACTCGGTCAGCATTTCTTCGGCTGCCAAGGCCCTCTGGCCTCTGGAGCTCAGGCAGGATGTCCACCATCTGCATAGATTCCAGGGTGGAGGAAGCCCACCGTCAGAAAACTGCTCCGAGCCCCCAGCTGTGAAAGGGTGCCAGTGACTCTCCACACGGACTTGCTGCCTGATGGTCCCAGGCTTCACAAGGCACCAGGACTCCCAACTGCCTCCCAATCAAGAGATACTCTGTCCCGCCTGCCCAGCCTCTCCCTCACAAAGGAGCTGAAAAACCTCCAGATCGGCCTTTGGAGGAATATCACACAATGGGACGTAGACCTTGTGATCAGGCCAACGTTCTGGCCTTCTCCTAGACCTCGGCCTCTCCTGATGCTTGCTCTCTTCCAGGTCCCCGGCAAGCCTAACCTGCATGTCCCTTCACCCAACATTGGGCAGCCGAGCCCTCCAGGCCTGTGAGGCTAGGGCCCAGGCCCAACCACCTGCATTGCCTCAAAGGTAGATGTAGATCCCCGGCTGAAAATCAGACTGAGGCACCGCTGAAGTGGGCTACTGTCCTGCCCCTGGAGGACTGGCTGCCTGATGTGGACTGGGCTACAGTGGTAATTAGGCTCCCAGGTATCTCTTATTGGTGGATACCCCAGCCAGCCCCCGGGGTCCAGCCCTTGCACGGCAGCCCTGAGGACTACAGCTCTGCTTTCAGGGGAATGTACCCATGTGTGTATGTTAGGGATTAGAGCTAGACAGATGACAGTTATCCCCCATAGTCCTGCCTGTCCAGGCCTCTCCCAGCTTTGCCCTCTTCCAGACACCTGGCTATCCTGATATCTCTCAGCCAGCCTTGGCCTGCAGGGGCACTCCAGGCCTGTGGAGTTCCAGCCTGACTTCAACTGCCTGATTGGTCTCAGGGTGCAGAAAGCCTACCCCCTACCCCCTGAAAATCTTTGTGAGGTAGCAGCTTTAAACTGGCCACAGTCAGTACCCATTGAGACTGGCTAGCTGATGAGGTGAGGCTCCAACAGCAAGTAGGGCTCCCAAGTGGCTCTTTTTGGAAAATCCCCCAGCCCGACTTCAAAATCCAGCCTTGACAAGGCAATTTACATTCCTCCAGTTTTGCCTTCAGGGGGAACATTTCCATTTATATAGATTAGTTAGAGGCCATGGATCCCTGCAAGAGCCCTCTTGAGATCTGACATTGTCTAGTTCCAGGTCCTTGGCTCCTCTCATCAGTGCAAACAGGGCACGAGCAGTACGCACCGTAACAGCAGTCCTTCCCGAGCAACTGCATAGCCTCCGGGGCAGAGGCAGCGCCCCTCGAAATCTTTCTGAGGCGATGGCTTTAAAATGGTGACAGTCGGTCCCCATTTGGACCGGATGCCTAACGGCATCCTGGGCTTCTCCTGCAGTCAAAGCTCCCAGGTGTCTCTTAGTGAAGGATATCCCAGCAGTTTGCCCATCCCACTTTGGCAAGGCAGTACAAATTCGCCCAGCTTTTCCTTCAGGAGAAATATAGGTAATTGTGTAGGTTAGGACTTGGAATTAGGGAGATGCCATGGTGCCCCAGGAGCCTGCTTTGAGACCTTGCCTCTCCTGCCACTTGCCAGTTCCACGTTCCATGGCTTCCTTGACCTGCACAGCCCATATATGCACGGCACACACTGCCAGCCAGACTTGGGCAGCTAGAGCTCACAGGCCTGTGGAGTTCAAGCCCATGCCCGACCACCTGCGTGGCTTCCAGGACAGAGGAAGCCACCCCTCGAAAATCTAATGGGAGGCTTTAAACCGGTACTATTAAGTCCACATTTGGACCATCTGCTTGATGGGATCCAGGGCTCATCAGGAATCTAGGCCCAAATGTCCACTGACTGATGAATAGATAAAGGAGATGTGTTAGAGGAGCGCCTGGGTGGCTCAGTCAGTTAAGCGCTGGACCTTGATTTCAACTCAGGTCGTGATCTGGCAGTTTATGAGTTCAAGCTCCCACTCAGGCTGTGCACTGACAGCGAGGAACCTGCTTAGGATTCTCTCTCTCTTTCTCTCTGCCCCTCCCCCATCCGTGCACTTGCACACACACTCTCTCTCTCTCTCAAAATGAATAAACCTAAAAAAAAGATGTGGCATATATTATATACGTATGTACACACACACACACACACACACACACACACACACACACACACAAAATGGAATACTACTCAGCAATCAAAAAAGAATGAAATCTTGCCATTTGCATCAATGTGTTTGGAGCTAGAGTGTATTATGCTAAGTGGAACAAGTCAGTTAGAGAAAGACAAATACCACATGATTTCACTCATATGTGGCCTTTAAGATACAAAATAGGTGAACATAGGGGAAGGGAGAAAAGAGGGAAGCAAACCATAAGAGACTCTTCAGTATAGAGAACAAACTGAGGGTTGTGGAGGGAGGGAGACGGGGGTTGGGCTAAATAGGTGATGGGTATTAAAGAGGGCACTTGTGTTGAGTACTGGGTATTACATGTAAGTGATGAATCACTAAGTTCCACTCCTGAAACCAATATTACACTATATGTTAACTAGAATTTAATTTTTAAGTTTATTTGAGAGAGAGCACACACACAAGCAGGGGATTGCTGAGAGGGAGAGAATCCCAAGCAGCCTCCACACCATCAGCACAGAGCCCAATGAGGGGCCCAAACCCATGAACCATGGGATCATGACCTGAGCCAAGGTCAAGAGTTGGATGCTTTACCAACTGCATCATCCAAGCGTCCCCAACTAACTAAAAATTTGAGGAAAAAAAAAAAAGTCTAGGCTCTCAGGAGTCTCTTAGTGGAGGATATCCCAGCTAGCCTGCCCGGCCCTGCCCTTATAAGGCAGTCTAGATTCCTCCAGCTTTCCCTTCAGGGAGAATATGCGTATTTGTCAAGGTTAGGGTTTGAAATGCAGTAAATGCCACTGACCCCAATGGCCCATTCATGAGATCTGGCACCTGCCTACCATGATCGGCATGGCCCACATATGGGCCCGGTCACATACTCACCTGGTCAGCTGGCCTTTGGCAGCCGCAGCCGTGGTCCCACAGACCTAGAGCTTAGGCTGGTCCCCAACCACCTGCGTAGCCTTGTGTGGTGGAAGGCCACCCACGGAAATCGTTGAAGCTGCAGCTTGAAACTGGCAACAGTCAGGGCACCTGGGTGGCTCAGTCGGTTAAGTGTCCGACTTCGGCTCAGGTGATGATCTCACAGTTTGTGAGTTTAAGCCCCACATCCGGCTCTGTACTGACAGCTCAGATCCTGGAGCCTGCTTCAGGTTCTGTGTCTCCCCCTCTCTCTGCCCCTTCCCTGCTCATTCTCAGTGTCTCTCAATAATAAATAAATGTTAAAAAAAAAAAAAAGAAAAAAGTCTAAAAAAAACCTGGAAATAGTCAATCCCTGTTTTGATGTGGCTGATGTGGTCCCAAGCTTCTACAGCAATCAAGCCCCTCGGTGTCTGTAACTGGAACATACTCACTCCAGCTTTGCCCTGGCAACGAAGTCCATATTTATCCAGCTCTGCTGTAAGGGAAAATATGTGCATCCGTGCGGGTTAAGGTCTGAATTAGGCAGATATACCCCTAATAGCCTGCTTCTGTGATGTGGCCTCTGGACCCTTGACCTGTCGCAGGTCTCTGGCCACCATAAATTGCACAGTCCGTTCATATGCAGTACCACTCAGCACCCTCTCAGGCCTTGGGATATTGTGTCTTCAGAGCCTGTGGTGCAGCCTCCAGGGTGAAGGGAGCCTACCCTCCAAAACTCTTGAGGCAGTCGCTTCAAACTGGGAAGTTCCTATTTGGACTGGCTTCTTGACGGAACCTCAGGCTTCTCCACCAATGAAGCCTCCTAGGTGTCTCTTACTGTAGGATATCTGGGCCAGCTAGCCTAGCCCTGCCATGACAAGGCACTTTAGATTCCTCTAGCTCTGTCTTCAGGGCAACATGTGCATTTGTGTAGGTTAACGTTTGGGACTTGGCAGATGCCCAAGAGCCTGCTCCTCTGACACAGATGCTTCAGACACTTGTTCTGTTCCAGGTCTCTGGCTGCCCTGACTTGCGTGGCCTATGCACGTCATCAAGGGATGTGGTGCCGGGGCTCTCAAGGCATGTGGGGCTTGCACCCATCCCAAACAGCTGCACAGCCTCCACTGTGGAAGCCCCACCCCTGGAAATTCTGTGGCGGTGGCTTCTCATGGGTGCCAGTCAGTCCTTATTTGGACTGGCTGCATGATGGGCTAGCAGGCTTTTCTGGCAATCAAGGCCACCAAGTGACTCTTACTGGTAAGTGGTGATATAAAAGAAATGATAGAAGACACTAAAAAATGGTTTCTTCATGTTGCTATTTTTAAATACTTCTCTACAAATAAACTGCATGGATATAAGTTTCATTTCCATTTAAAGATAACCCTAATGGGATATGTTTTCTATTTAACATTAGATTTTGAAATGTTCAACACCTATGTAAGCTACACATTAAAATTCTGGTCAGATGCATGCAAAAAACAGTCCCAGTGAAGATCACCTTGATGATCACTTTCACGTTTGTTTTATTTTAACATCAATGCTCATTATGCTTATTGTTTTAACAGATAAAAGTATAACTCCAACAATTAAAAACCGTGAAAGGCTCCAAAGCACCACAGTAGCTAGCACTGTTCAACTGGGTCACTGGCTGGATGATGATAGGTCACAGGCCTGCTGAGCCTTACCACCTGAAGTTTGGAGGCTTTCAAATGAACTACACTGAAACTTTTATTAATTTAAAAAATAGAAACAACAGCAATTACTACCTTCAGTGATAGGAATTTCCTGGAACTTCTCTGCCAACTTGGAAGCTAGCTGGGAAACTTAAAGTTACCTCACAGGGGAAAAAACTCCAAAGTCCAGAGACAGTGTCTGATTCTACACCAGTTTCTTCTAGAACTCTGGTACCACTCAAGAAGCAATTTATATTAACATAGAATGTAGTCATTAGAATTGTTCTGTGATAATAATTAAACAATGATGTATGGTATCATAGGTCCACAAGTCACTGTTCTAAGTCAAAACAAACAAACAAACAAAATAAACAAACTGTAAAAGTAATGAAAGGTGAACTACTAGATATGCAAAAGAAAATCTGGAAACTTAAAAAAAGAAGAACTGAATAGAAATGAACTTAAGAGTACATTAGATAATCGATTTTAATTGGTACATTTAAAAAATATAAAGTTTTATGCTTTAAAAATAATCATTTTATTCATGAATAGATCCAGAGTTAATATACTGCTTTTTAAAATAAGTTTTAAAATAGTGAACAGAAAACTGACAATAGCTTCAGATGATTGCACTTACACATGGAAGGAAAAGTGTTTTTTAATACAGGCTAAACATTAAAAAAAAAAGTGCCATTTTAAAACCTTTTTCTTAATCGTATGAAAAGGAAATGAAAAACCATATTCAACTGAATGAATAAACTAAAATTTTTGTTTCATCTGTGTTCCGAATCACTGATATATATGCACATTTTATACTGGCTCTTCATAGATCTGAGGTAGCACAGGTCAGCAGACCAACAGAACAATTCTACAAGGCACCATTGGTTTTGTGTGACAGAATGCTAGCTGACACCTGAGATCTAGAAATACAAAAAAAAAAATAAAAAAAAAAAATTCAAACATTAGTATATAGATTTTTCTTCAATTTCCTCTGATTTTATATTGGATTGATATTGGTACTATATTCACTATGGTTTATCTTCTTGTTCAAGCAGGTTTTTCCTCAAATCTATTTGAAAGATTCCTTCAGAGTCACAAATGAAAATAGTTCCTTTAGGTGTGCCCCTACACTCATCTGAACACCACTTAAGACCGTGGTTAGAACAGATTTATGTGTTTTTCCTGTGACAGATATTTTCCAATAGATTCTTCCCCTATGTCTTTGTGATCTCTTTTTAGGTATCAATAAAGATCCCTGTATCTTCCTGGTGTTTCTGAAAATCCTTACATGCTTTAATCATGTGACTTCTTTCATGCTTTAATTGGCAATATGATTAATGTACAAAAGAAATCACATGATTAAAACCTAGAAGGATTTTCGGAAACACTAGGAAGATACACACACACACACACACACACACACTATATATATACATATTCTTCTCTCACAGCAGCAGAGAGGCCGAAACCTAGTTGAAATATTACAGGATCATGATGATAGTTCCTATAGCCATGCCATGCCATGCCATGGAACAGACCCTTCGCTGGGTCAAGATAATTTTACTAGAGTTCTGCTTTCAGAGCTGCAAGGCATACCAACAACTATTGTCTCCATAAACACTGTTCTCAATCTTACTTGCAATCACAGAACACGGTCCAACAATTAATACTGGTCATTAAAACCTCTTAGAATCTATTTTCCATGTCTGCTTCCTTTTACTAAGTATAGTATCTCTTGCATTTCTAACCATCTAGTTAAGAAATGGGCTGCATTATATAATATGCCATCACTGCGCAGCAAGTAAACCAGCATGGTAAAGTTATGCTACCACACCCATATAAAACCTATTCAATTAGTTATTAAACTCTATTCTGCTTAAATTGTACTCAAACTGTCATCCTAGACAATTATAAAACTCCCTTCAGGGGAGACAGAAATGATGATTAAGAGAAATTAACAAAACCATCAGAGAGATGCTTAGCAAATACTGAGGTGCCTGGGTGGCTCAATAGGTTAAGCATCCCACGCTTTTTTTTTTTTTTTTTAACGTTTATTTATTTTTGAGAGACAGAGAACGAGCGGGGGAGGGGCAGAGAGAGAGGGAGACACAGAATCCGAAGCAGGCTTCAGGCTCTGAGCTGTCAGCACAGAGCCCGACGCGGGGCTCAAACCCACGAACGCGAGATCATGACCTGAGCCGAAGTCAGTTGCTTAACCGACTGAGCTATCCAGGCGCCTCAAGCATCCAACTCTTGATTTCGGCTCGGGTCATGATCTCACAGTCACAAGACTGAGCTCTGCGTCAGGCTCTGCTCTGAGCGTGGAGCCTGCCTGAGATTCTCTCCCTGCCTCTTTCTCTATCCTCTCCTGCCCCTTCACTCTCCTGCACACACGCTCCTGTGCACACACTCGCTTAAAATATATATATATATATGTGTATGTGTATATATATATATATATACATATATATATGCTTAGTAAATACTAGTTTATACATTCTGCTGTTCATCTATAGGTCTTTATCTTTCATAAACAGCATGTCTATACAATAAACCTGTATTTCATCCTCTTCCAACTCATGAGTTCTAATACATTCATCATTTTCCTACCCATTTTCCTATCTTCTAAGATTTTTCACTTAATCAGCAATTTTCAAATTTCATTATCAGTGGAACTCTTTGTTCCAATTATATCTTACGGAGAATCCCACTACCTGAAGCAATCAAATGCAGAACCTCCCTGATAAAAAGAATAGGGTTGCCAGTAGACATAGCTTGGAAATCATGGTTCTAAAACATTCAAGAAAGCGAAGTAAAGATACAGCCAATTGGAATTTCTTCATTTCCAATGGTTATAGTTAATTCTTTCCCTTGCTCCCAATTTTCAAGAACATTTCTTAAGAACAGTTGCTTTTACCTTAGCCCATTAATGGAATAAAAGCACAGTGCCTTACATACAGTTCAGTACTTGAATTCATATTTCTTTTCAAACTATTCAAAAATGCAAATTAGTAGAAGATGTAATCCCATGACTAGGTTATTAAAATCAGTTTTTAAAATATTTTAATATGTGATAGAAAAAACATTTTTTAAATTATCCTTGCTTCATAACTGTAACTGCTGTAGTTCAGTCCAAACACTACCCAAAAGACTCCTTAGACTCTCAAGAAAACAAAAATCATTTTAGTCATTCTGAGAAGATTATCTTCCCATGCAATCATTCTGTTGCTCTATTTCTGGATTAAAAAAAAAAAAAAAAAAAAAAGCCTCAGTTATATATTCTATGCAGATTTCAAACCTGATTTGCTTCAAAGGCCAGGGAAAAAAGTCAAGTTTTGTCAAGCTTAGAAAGATTTTACAAAAGGTAAAAAAGAGAATTTTTTTCTAAAATAAGCTCATTTGTGTTCTCCAGGCTTTTCATAACCTCCTTCCACAGAAACAGAAGGCTCTTCAACTAACTTTTTAATAAACCTAGGCCTCAAAAACCAACTCCGTGCTTAGCTTATAAAAGGCACCCCGGCACCCCTGTTCTTCGATGTCCCTCACAGGCTGGACGGGCAGCACCAGGTGTGAAATCCGGCTCCAGAGGCCACTCAATTTGTCAGAGTCCATGTGGTTGAAGGAGCTGGGAGTGTCTGAGTTGGTAAACCTGGCCCAGAGGAAATCTCTCACTTTTTCTTCAGTTTCCCTTGGGCCGACACTTGCTTCTAATGTTTCCTCCTCTAGGAGAACAGTCAGGACCAGGGCCACATCTTTAAAGGCAGCATTCTCATGGTCACAATACTTGTAGAAGATTAAGGTAGAGCCTGCGGGAAGGGATTCAAAGTGGTGCACCACAGCAGCCTTCTGGCCATTCTCAAATCCTGAGCTCAGCTCCGTGTCAACCAACTGCTTGACCACATCACTGTCCTGCAAGGTTCTTGCAGCCCCGTCAATCTGAATGGCAGAGACTTTCTGGGAAGAGGTATAGGCATCCGCAACGAGGTGGCTCAGGCACTTCAGGGTCTCTCTTCCCTCCTGAGCTGCTGTAAATATGATGGTGGCTGGCTCAGTGGGGTTTGAAGCATTGAGGTGTTTCTGGAGAAATTTACGTCCTCTCTGCCACAAAAAGGAACTCTGGCCTGGGAATTTATCCTTCAGTTGGCTGAAATGAACCAAAAAGGCCTCCAAAGCTGGATTTTTGGGCACTTGCTGGGCTGAAGAGGAATAGTAGCTATTACCCCAATTTAGCAAAACAAGAGTCGTGACCACAGAGCCAAAAAAGATGGAGCCTGTCAGAGAATGGGAAAATAAAACACAAAATTAGAGAGAAGGTGGATCAGAAATAAAATCTGTGGTAAACTGAAATGAGTTAGAGATACTGCCAGATTTTACTAATTGTGGTGACTTTCTTTCGCCTGAATCCTTTAACCTTTGAGCTAATTTAGGTCTACCAGAAACACTTCTCTAATTTCTTAGATTTAATTATTTGATGATACAGTATTTTTGTTAAAAGGTAAGTTTATGTATTTGTTGCTATAACTAATGATGCAATTTAGAAATGATCAGGATAGTCCTCCTCCCTCTCAAAGTACCTATTACTTCTAATAGGCCATTTTTTCCTAAAGGGTCAAAATGTAAAAATGCCACATGTAAAGTTAATACTCTGTAAAAAGCATTTTAGTTTCTTATTTACGAAAAGTCCTTCCTCCTGTGGGAATTCTCATTTTGTTCAGGATGGCAAAATATCACGGTTACCAGATAACCAGGATGGTAACAACATGGTTACCAGAGGGGAGGCGGGTGAAATAGGTGATGCGGATTAAAGAATTCACTTGTTGTGATGAGCACCAGGTGTTGTATGGAATTGCGAATCACTATACTGCGCACTGGAAACTAACAGAACACTGTATGTTAAGTACGCTGGAATTAAAACAAAGTAAAATAAAAACAAAACAAAAATACTAAAACAATGAAATTGTTTAAATGCTAGTCTTCTAGGTGTTTTCTCTGAGGATTTCTGAATGTGAATCGACACGTAACAGTAGGACCAATTTTGTTCTCACCATAACGCAAATAATCTTTTTTATTCATCTTTCTTCTGGTATCCAGTGCACTCTCTTTCTTTTCTTCCAACCTTTGTGTTTCCTGTTGATGACTTTCAGCCTCTGCTGGGGAAAAGGAACGTTCTCTTTAGACAATATGCTAACGGGGTATCATACACTCTAGGCCTCTTACCAAATCAAAGAATTATTAGGCTGAGGGGATTTCTATACTTTCTTATACAAAGCTAACTTTTTTCCTGTCTTTTCCTTAAGGCTATTACTTTTATTTTACGTAGAACAATAAAATGAAGTCCTCACTGGCCCTTACATCAAGGACAAGAAACAAGCACCCTAATATTGCGGCCAAACCTATCTACAACGTATTTCGACAAAATGTTTAAAATTAAAAAGGGATTTTACGGGGCGCCTGGGTGGCTCAGTCAGTTGGGCGTCCGACTTCGGCTCAGGTCATGATCTCGCGGTCCGTGGGTTTGAGCCCCGCATCGGGCTCTGTGCTGACATCTCAGAGCCTGGAGCCTGTTTCAGATTCTGTGTCTCCCTTTCTCTCTGACCCTCCCCCGTTCATGCTCTGTCTCTCTCTGTCTCAAAAAATACATAAATGTTAAAAAAAGAAAAATTAATAATAAAATAAATAAGTAAAAAGGGATTTTAGAAGTGTTAGCTGGGGGCACCTGGCTGGCTCAGTCAGTAGAGCATGAGACTCTTGATCTCAGGGTTGTGTGTTCAAACCCTACACTGGGCGCAGAGTTTACTTTAAATAAATAAATATGTGGCAGCTATTAAAAGATAAAGCATACATAATAAAACATTTTTTTAAGAAAGAAGCATTAACTGTACACAAGACTCAACATCACAGGGCAAGGACACTCTAATTCCAGGGTTCAAGTCACGTGGCTCAAGACCCCAAGCATACACATAATGAAGGCCCTAAGTTTTGAGACAGGAGAGATTACTGTACAGGTACAAAAGTAGGTTTGGAACTCTTAATGATGGAATCATGAAAAGTAAGAAATACAAGATTAAGAAAATTTATGAACTACATAAAAATGTAGGTGTGGGGTGAGACACCGATCTTAAAATGTGTGGCTGAAAAAAAAGGAGGGCACTATTGTGTAGCACTCGAAGGCACTCTACGGTATAGGTGTGTGCTTACGGGAAAAAGAATTCAAACGGTATACTCTATTAACATAAGGAAACAGGTGGCTAGGTGGCTCAGTTGGTTAGGCATCTATGGCTCAAGTCACGGTCTCATGGTTTGTGAGACTGTGGGATTGGGCTTGCTGCTGTCAGCGCAGAGCCTGTTTCAGATCCTATCTCCCTCTCTCTGTCCCTCCCCTGCTCATGGCTCTCTCTCTCAAAAATAAATTAACATTAAAAAAAATAAATGAAACAGTTTAAAAAAAGAAAAGAATCATCTTCACCTATAAAGGATAGTGTATTTATTCACATCATACTAAAATATAGGAACTTAAGGTATCATAGCATAGAATATGAAAGGATCTTTAATGATCACCTACTGTAACCCCACCTTACCTATCCTGACAAAAGGCCCAGGGATGGGAAGGGCTTTGCCCAAGGTCACATAAAGAGATGTGGCTAAGTGGGGCACCTGGGTGGCTCAGCCGGTTAAGTGTCTGACTCTTGGTTTCAGCTCAGGTCATGAGCTTGGGTTTGTGAGTTCAAGCCCCACATCGGGCTCTGTGCTGACAGTGTGGAGCCTGTTTGGAATTCTTTCTCCCCCACCCCCACCCCAGCCCTCCCTCCCTCCCTCCCTCCCTCCCTCTCTCTCTCTCTCTCAAATAAACCTTAAAAAAAAAAAAAAAAAGAGATGTGGCTGAGTTTAGAACAAGATTTCTCATCTGCTAGATTAGTTCATTCCATTATATTAAGCTGCTCTGCATACACAGACTGCATTTTTAAAACAATATTTTCTTCCTCCACTCAGTGAACCTGCATATGATGAAATCTGATGGGACATAATAGTTCATACAAGTCACATTGATTCATTCATGTAACAGCTATTCATAAAGTTGCTTCTCTGTGCCAGGTGCCACAGAGACATAATGGATGAGAGAGAGAGAGTTCTTGACTTCCCTGAAGTTACAGACTATACTAACGATTAATGAACGAAACATGTATTTGAGATAGGTCACTGATTTATAGTGAAACATGAATTTCCAGCCCTTAGTCAAGCCCCTGATGAACAGAATGTGTAATATTTTATGTTTGTTTGCATTGGCCAACAGGCATTTTAGACTGAGCTCTTCTAAGTACTTATAAAATACATATCCACACATAGAATTATAGACAGTGAGAGCTGGATACCTCTTGTCCAAATTCTTCATTCTACAAATAGGAAACTGAAGTACCAGGAAGTTAAGATACTTGCTCAAGGTCACCCAAGCTAGCAAGTGGCAGGACCACAACGAGAATCTGTGTGTCTTTTGAGTTCCAGCTAAGGACTTAGCCACTAGGAAGACAGTATCTTCATAAGAGAAGATATGATGGTTATTCTCCTTAATATACAAGAGGAGAAAATCATATAGAGACAAATTAACAGATTTGCTCAAAGTCTTATAAAACTAAAACATGACTGAGTTAAGGGCACTGTACCACTGATGCTGGTTTTTAAATGTATCCATCTCTTGATTTACGTAGTGTTTAGTTCCCCAAAAAGTAAAAGCTTTAAAAAATTGTAAATAAAAAATATGCTCCTAAGAATTAAAGAAAAAGCTAGTAAAGTTTTAAAAAGTCAGGCCTTCCCCCACCGCCCCCCCCTTTTTTTAATCTTACTACATTACTACAAACAGTAAGTAAATAAAAATATTGTTTAAAAATGCAGTTTATGTATTGGAAGCTACATAAGTAGTTATGTATTGGAAGCTACATAAGCTACAAATGGTCTAGGAGATGAGAAACCTCATTCTAAGTTCAGTCATATGTCTTTAAGTGACCTTGGGCAAGGCCCAAAGGCCTTGGTCCTATGAAGGAAAGAGAAGCTGACAAAAAGGCCCCTGACCTATGCTGTGTCCTCAGTGACAGAGCAATACGAAACAGAAGTCCAGTGGGCTCCCTTACCTGGCGCCAGCAGTCGCCTCCGCACTGTGCCCTGGTTCTCTGGCCCTGCATGGGAACGATCAGGGCTTGGGGCATCCTGAGGGTCCATGGCAGGTGGCTCCTGTGCAACTCCAGGTCCGCTGCTCACTTCCTCAGGGAGGGCTGCAGAGTCGCTTCGTAAGAGCACATCATCTCTTCCCACCTTGTCACTTGGAGAACAGCTGGGTTCTGGATCCAAGGGTTTTTCACCTGGACTTTCTGAATCAGGGAGTTGATGGCCTTGCTCTTCATCCTGAAAGCTCTGGTTGTTCTCATGTTCTGTTTTATCCTTTGGATAGTTCCCATAATTTGTTTCATCTGAATCTTCTGATTGATCACCTGCGTCTGCACTTCCTGGACCTATATTTTCTACCTCTTGGTGGACTTTGTTAAGACCAGAGACAGGGTCTGGGGTCTGAGCTTCTTCAGTGGTACTTGCTGTGACTATGGTCTCCTGTGCCTGAGAACTTACTGATGGGTCATTTTTCAAATCCTCTTGAGAGGCTATTGAGATAAAAATTTATAATTTTAATTAAAAATAACATCCCTATTTTTTTGTATTTTAACAAGGTCCCTAACTGAATAATAAGTAAAATGTATACAGATTTTTATGGTTAGCAAGGCACTCTTCCTAAACATTATTTCTCTTGATTTCCACTAAAGGTAAGACAAATTTATTATGTGTTAATAAATCTAACAAATAATACTAATGTAAAACTATTTTGAATAACAAAACCAATTTTTGTGTATTAAACACATCCTCTTCCCTGATGAAATAATGTATCTAGGCAATAATCATCAGTAGCAACTAAAACCATTATGCAAAAGGCTTATGAGAAGTTTTATAATGGATGAACCAGACTCACAACTGCTGAACCAGCTGATCAATCTTTAACATCACAAAAACAGGGAAAACCAGACATCATTAACCTCCCAATTCAATGCAGTAGGAAGTACACTATAACACGTATAGTATTTTTTTAATTTTTTTTTAATGTTTATTTTTGAGAGAGAGACAGACAGACAGACTGTGAGTGGGGGAGGGGCAGGGAGAGAGGGAGACAGAATCGGAAGCAGGCTCTGGGCTCTGAGCCATCAGCACAGAGCCCTATGCGGGGCTCGAACTCACAGACTGCGAGATCATGACCTGAGCCGAAGTCGGACGCTCCACCGACTGAGCCACCCAGGCGCCCCTCACGTATAGTATTCTTGCCAAACAAACGAACTGATATATGATCAAGATTCTAGAGCTACCTACCAGTTTCCATGAAATACAGGGATAGAGGAATATATTAAATCATGCCTCAGAACGTAATTGGTAAAACCCAGGATGGGAAAATTCAAAGGGACAAAAGACTTCTGTTACTTTAATAACAGCAAGAGACAAAAAAAAGTATTTATGAGATAATCAGGAAAATTTGAATGCCAGATATTCCTTCTTACTTAGGAATTACTGGTCATCCTTTAAGTACAATATATTGTGATAATTTTTTAAAGCATCCTTTTAGAGGTAAGTATTCACATATTCATGGCTAAAATTACACGATGTCAACAACTTGCCTCAAGAATATGGGTGATAAAGGAGAGTGAGAAACTACAGATGAAACAATATGTTGGCAGCAGATGGAGCCATTTGATGGGAACATGGGATTCATTTCATCTCTCTCTCTCTACTCTTATGTATGTGTGGTATTTTTTATAGTAAAGCCTAAAAAAAAAAAAAAGCAACCTAAAAGATAAATCAATCAAATACAGAGAGTGGCCCATTATAAAGAAAAAAAAAAAAACAAAACGCCAGCTGTGGAGAAAAAAAAAGATTAAGGAGGCAAAAAAAAAAAAAAAAAAAAAAAAAAAAAAAAAAAAAAGATGTTGAGACAACTGGAGAAGTGTACATACTGATTAAATTTGTGATAATATTAAGGAACAATTATTAATATATTTTCCAGGTATGATGCTATTTTAGTTACTTTAAAAAATCTATCTTTAAGAGATATAAACTAAATGATATAATGCCTTGGATTCGTATTTAAATATTCCATGGCAGGCAACAAGATCAACATTATACAGGTTATAACTGAAATTTAGATGATGAGGGGGCCCTGGGTGGCTCAGTCGGTTGAGTGTCCGACTTCGGCTCAGGTCACGATCTCGAGGTTGATGGGTTCAAGCCCCATCTTGGGCTCTGTGCTGACAGCTCAGAACCTGGAGCCTGCTTGGGATTCTGTGTCTCTCTCTCTCTGTCCCTCTCTGGCTTGCACTCTGTCTCTATCTCTCTCACAAAAAATTGAATTAATATAAATGTAAAAAAATATTAAAAAAATTTAGATGTTGAAATAACTATATTATACACCTGAAACTAATTATTACACTGTAAATTATTAACTGGTATAAATGAACTGGAATTTAAATAGACTTAAATAAAGGAACTAAATGTTGAGTGCATGGGAATTCATTATAGTATTCTACTTTTATATATTTTAAAATATCCTCAATAAAAGGTCTAAGTAAATATGCCCTTCTCTTCTGAAATATCTACTTCATAATTTGCCTGTTTGATAGCTCTTACATATATATACAAGCAGGATGAAGACTTTAAATTTCATCTTTCCCTAGAATTGAAAGATCTCTAAACAGATGGCACATCTGTTTTCTTGATTTAAAAAAAAAAAATACAGCTCTAAAAACTGGTCTGCCATCCCTTTCTAAGATGCATGTATTTTTCTAACACTATGGGTTCCTACTACTGGATCTCTAAAACATTAACCTTCCTTATAATTCAGGTCTGATGTTATGGTAGACTTGAGCAAATAAAAAAGAATCATCATCATAACAAATTAATCCACTAAGCTAACTTCTTTACTTCCAAACTTCAGGTTTCAGTCACCTGAGATCTTAGTACAGGTCTAGATTCCTACAGCATGAACCTGCTGTACAGACTAGTCTTACCCTCTGCAGGATCCCTAAGTCCTCTGTCGGCCATGTTTGTGTTCTAGCTCTTCAGACTTTGGGATACTTTTTGTTAATGTCTGTTTTTTCTTGTGAAGATGTCTTGTTTTCTTCTTGTCCCAAGTCCCAACAGACTCATGCTTCCCGTGGACCCAGGAAACAAGGCATATATAGTGACTAAAATAAAATGAAAAGAATTAAATGACTTTTTATTCATACATGGGAGAAATGCCGATTTCAGCTTCATTTATTCAATCTGTTTACTCTGAGTAGTAGCTCCTCTTCGAAACTTTTCTGATGAAGAAATGTTTTCTGGTTTTTAGTGAGGATCACCAAATCCTTAACTACAAGTAGAAAAAAAAGTTTCAGATTATTAACCTTGCATGGATGCCATAATCTCCTAATATGTTCCATTGTGTTGAAAGGATCAGAAAGGCCAAATGGCCAGAATCTTAAAGAGAAGTTCTTTGAAAATGGAATGAAGAGTAATTCTAAGAATAGAAATTTAAGTCACTGCTCAGTTAATCACTGCAGGTTTCCTTTACGTCTTCAGTTTCTGCCCCATATCAATCTCTCAGCCTATTAGAAGCTTTCATTTATCATTATTAAGTAACAATGCACAGGGAGTACCTACAAACTAAGGCGGCTGCCTTGGTGTCAGGTGTAGGAAATAAACACGGGAGTTATGTCACTGCCTTTTTAGTGGTTTTCTCGCAGTATTCTTTTTAGATCGCTTTATACAATGCCTTTCCGTGCAGTGCTCAAAGATGACTCATGTAGAAGTTACTATGAACTATATACAAAAGGAATCAAAATCAGAGGCAACTCATAATAAAATGTTCTATCATTTTATAGTTAAATCATTTTTTGTCAGGAACAATACTTTCCTTATCTGTAAAAGTGACTAAGGACTGCTATGAGGACTAAATATAAAAATATATGTGAAAAAGAGGTTTAGAAAGTGTTACATTGATAGCCTAGTTGCAAGGCTACCCAACTAACTTTATGTCTTTTTCACAGCACTCTTTTGTAAAATTTAATTTTACAAAATAACATTTTAATTCCACATGTATGGTATTAGCCTAGTGTAGAGTAAGAACTCCCTATTTTAATTAAAAATAATATGAATAAGTAAATGGATACATGAATGTATAGAGTGGTACCAATTATAAACTTGAAGGGAAGGGAGGAGTTAGAGGCAGGCCTCCTTTCTGCTGGTGTGAACATTTAGGAACACGTCTAAGATTTGGAGAGTTCCTTGTCACCCTTTTATCTTCTTCAATCGCCTGAGACTGGGCTTCCAGCTCTCCTTTTCACATTACCATCATATGCTGCAATGAGGATTTCTCTCCTATCCTAGTTCATGAAAGAAAATAAAAGGTCCTCCGTCTTTTTCAGATTTCTTAAGACAATTTTTTCCTGCCAGCCCAAACCGAGAAAACAACGGGTAAAACTTTCCTATGCACCAGGACAAAAATTTTAGAAAGCAAACAGGCTACCACACAATAACTATAAGGTATCTCAAAATAAAAATTAAAAGGTACCTGGTAAAAAAACCTAACAACATATATGCAAGAACTTTATAGAGTGGGGTGAGTTTTATGCTATGTAAATTATACCTCAATAAAAATGTACTAAAAAAAAAAACTTTAGAAAGAAAAGCATAAAACTTTATTAAAGGACATAAAAAAGACCTAAGTAGAGAAATATATTACGTGCATAGACAGTAAGACTCTAAACCAATAATGTCAATTGTCTCCAAACTAATCTACGGATTCATTGTAAATTAAAACAAAATCTTAAGACAAGTTTTTGATTGTTGTTTTGTTTCTTACAGAATGGACAAGCTGACCCTAAAATTCACAAAGAGCAGTAAAGGATTAGGAAGAGTTAAGGTAATTCCGAAGGAGGGGGGCTGGCTATCTTTATCAGATATATCAAGACTTATTATAAACCTATAGGAAATAAGAACAATAAGGGCATTGGTGCAAGAACAGACAGAGAATATACAGAATACAGAGCCAGGAAATACATACATACATACATAAAGGAAATTGGGTAAGTGACAAAAGAGAAAGAACGCATTAATGAGTAGTTTGAGGTCAAGTGACAACTCAAATGGGAAAAAAAGTTAAGATTTCTACATACCACCTGACACAAAAGTCAATTTCAGATTAAAGACCTAAGTATAAAGAGCAAAACTTTGAATTTTCAGAAGAAAATACCGAATATCTTTATAACCTCAAGGTTTTCTTAAACAAGATATAAAATACACAAGCCATAAAGGGAAAATCTGACAAATGTGATCACATTTTTAAAATGTTAATTTCTATACAAATCATCAAAATCAAAGTTAAAACATAAACTTACTGACCAGAAAAATATCAGCCAACACATAAAATCAGCAAGGGATTAATATCCAGAATACACAGACTCCCCCCAAATCAGTAAGAGACAGATAATGCTATGAAAAAATAAATGGGGAAAAGAGGTGAACAAACTGTTAAATGAAGAGGAAACCTAGCAGTGTAATGAATCAATAAGAGTGGTTAAGGAAATGCAAAATAAATTAACAATGACGTACAATACCATTTTACAAGCACCGACTGGCAAACAAGTCAGGCAACACCAGGTGTTGGTGAGGATATGGATACACAGAGAGTTTTAAACTCTATTGGCAATGAGTAAACTGCTATTCAATTCTGGAGAGCAATATGGCAATTATCTGGTAAAGACAAGACACGCAGATTCTACAAACTGGCAATTGCACTTTTAGACACATGCCGTAGACAAACTCTCCCTCAAGTGCCCACTGATATTTGTGGCAGCATTGTTTAAAATGAGGGAAAAAATGAGACCACCTAAATGTCCATGAATAAGGAAGAGGATTAAAAAAAAAACTGTGGCATATTCTTACAATGTAACATTATCTATGGCAATTAAACCAATGAATTACATATCTCAAAAATTTGTAAAAGTGCAGTATTATAATTTTTACATACAAGTTAAGAAACAAACTTATACTATATAGAGTGATTCAAAAGAAGAACAAATGGCATAAATATGAACTGATACAAGCCACGACATGGATGTATCTTAAGAAATGTGAATGAAAAAAAACCCACACATAGGAGTATCTGCCAAATGATTCCATTTATATGAAGTCCTAAAATAGGCAAATGGTTATTTACCATAGTCTATGGTGACAGAAAACATAGAAGTGGTTACTGGGGGAAGGAGTACTCACTGGAAAAGGGCATGAGGAAAGCTTCTGGGTTTAGTAAAGTGTTTCGTATCTTTATTAAGGTAGTTAACATTTGTCATCAAAATTAAAATTTGTACTTTTTTTAATTTTTTTTTAACGTTTATTTATTTTTGAGACAGAGAGAGACAGAGCATGAACGGGGGAGGGTCACAGAGAGAAGGAGACACAGAATCTGAAACAGGCTCCAGGCTCTGAGCTGTCAGCACAGAGCCCGACGCGGGGCTCGAACCCACAGACTGTGAGATCATGACCTGAGCCGAAGTCGGACGCCCAACCGACTGAGCCACCCAGGCGTCCCTAAAATTTGTACATTTTATTGCATGTAGGATACCCTCAATTTGGTTTCCAAGAAACAGAACTGAACGCTTTCAAAAATGTATTACTTGCTAACTAGGATGCAGCCAATAAACACTCTGCAAAAGGAACCATCGCAGGTATTTCTCTAATCTTAAAACTGCTCAGTAAATACCTTTCTTGTCACAAGGCACACATTCCTGTAGCCCATTTCATTTAGGCCCTTTGTAACAAACATGTCACACTGTTCATAGCTGAAATGGTATTCCCTCAATGCTACAAGAAGTGGTACAAACACAGAGGTTCTTGACACATCCTCACAAGAAGTCACATGGTGGGAGATCTGGAGGCCAATATTCCAGAGGCAGGTCAACTTTTTGAGCACTATCCAATCCATGCCATGAAATGTGTACATTAAGAAACTCTAGACTGCATAATGGAAGTGAGGCAGAGCCTCATCCTGATGGAAAATGGGGATGTTGGAGATTTTGCAGCTGTGGGAAAAACCATTCCATCATTGTGTCCATGATTATACCATCATTTCCATTTGATGGATCTTTGGCAAAAAGGAACTGATGAAGACCTGTGTGCTTCACGTGGCACAAAAGATTTACTTTCAGTGAATCCCTGAAAAGTTCCATTGTAAGATGTTGTTTTTCAATGTCCCACATATGTGGAGGTTATGATCCATTTTTCTACTTTTTGCACTTCCCTGTGACCCTGAAACCTGCAGCAAGACCTGTATCAATTTGCGTTAACAGTCTCAATGTGGGCTTGCAACAGGTCAAACAGGTTAGTCTCCATTTATGGAAAATGCTCCAGATGGTAGGCTGAGGGATACCTTCCTTAATTTCCACATCCTGGGACTTTTGTAAACAAGGACACGAATTTGCCTCACTGCTTCCTCTGCAGATGTGGCTGCCCTGTGTTCTTTTAAGATGTATCCTTTCTGTTCCATCTCATTGCACCAATGGTAATGGTGACTGCTGGGTATGTATTCATTGTCTGGTAACGCATGACCTTTGCACTGCAGCAATACAACCAACTTCAGCAGACTCCAACATACAAAATTAAGTGTCGAAGAGAAACTCTACAAATTGGTGCACATCACATTTATGTATAAATGTTACTGATGTTACTGAATAATAAAATTTTGAAAGCAGTCAATTCTTTTATTGTTCTGTACACTGCTTAAACAGATATAAAATAATTAAACACATGAACAGAAGGGATACACATAAACTTCCATTTGGTGCTTGCTTCTGCTGAGGGAAGGGCAGGAATAGGAGGAGGACAAGAATGGGTCTCAACTGTGTCAACTGTATCTTGAAAAAAAAAAACAAAACAATGGAGGCAAATGTGGCAAAATGTTAACGTATTTTAGATCTGAGTACCTAGTGAGTATTATTTTCTGGATTTTTCTATATGTTTGATGTAGTTATTACTTTTGTTAAATGAGTAATAAAATGGATCAGCTCTGTGAGGAAAAAAATCAAAAGGCAAAGCCTGTAATGGTAACTCTTTGAGCTCACAAGCAATGAATTTGTGTTACAGAGGTATACTTCAACGACAGCCTCCCATGCACTTTGTCATAACCAGTTGAAAGGAGACAGGACAAGAAAAAGCTGCCGTTGAGAACAAAATCAGGGCTGGGAGAGCAGCGAGACCTCACCCAACCTCTATTCATCCTGTAACCTCCATGGGAACCAGTGAGGGGAGGGGACGGAGACCTAGAGACCTGGGGAAGAAGGAAGAGGCAAGTACCAGGAAGCACTGGCATCTGCAACACTAAGTGGTAAATTAGAGAGAGAGAGAGAGAGAGAGAGAGAAAGGGGAGGGGGAGGAGGAGGGAGAGAGAATATGAATTAGAAGCCTAGCAGCCAAGATACAAGAGTATCAGTCAATCTAGGATGGTAATTTAGACATAAATGCCATCATGACAAATGTATGGTAGTCCGGGCCCAATAAGTATATGTACCTTTTTCTGCCTTTAAACACTTTTAATGAATCCTGTCATTTTAGGCTCTAGGGATAAAAATCAGGTTCTCTTGGCCCTCAAATAATATATACTTCTGCCATGGCTACAACATATGAAACATCTACAACAAAAATATATAGCTAACATTTATTGAGCGTCTTCTTTATGCCGAGCAGCATCCAAAGCATTTCATGTATTAATTCATTTAATCTTCACAACAGTCTTATGATGTATGGATTAATAGTCTTATTACTATTTTACAGACAAGGAAATGGACATACAGAGAGGTTAAGAACCTTACCCAGGAACACACAACTAGTAAAGGCAGAGTCAGGATTTGAACTCAATCTGATGGTGGGACCCAAGCTTTTAACCGTGACACTAAAAAAAAAAAACTTGTAGTGAACATACTGCAAAGTACCCTGAATCTAGGTCTGAATTGTGACTCTAGCACATATGACCTGGGTGATTCTGCACATATCCTTCAAATTTTCTCAAACAGCTTATTTTAGTGTTGTGGAAAGTCTCAGGTGATAGAACAAATCACACAGCAATTACATCTACCATAATTATGACTGTAAACGGGCCTAAAAAATGTGACAAGGATTTCCTTGAGAGCATCCATCCCCATAGGCTTCTTAATCTTTATACCTAACACCACTGGACTCAACTACAACGTCAACCTCAGTACCAAGATCAAGGGAGTCCTTCATTGGAAGGGACTTAAGAAGTTTTTGGTAATTCAGGATTGAGCTCTAACAATTGGATTTAATCCCAGTTCTAAAATTAAGACTCTATCCTTATCCCTACACTTCTGAGTTCTACCTCTTCTCCTATACTTTTTCTAGTCCTAAAGACTTACTATGTGCCATATGTTTGGCATATATTATCACATTCAACCCCAGAACACTATGAGGTAGGTTATTACTGCACTATTTGACAGATGAAGAAACTGAAGAGAGAGGTTAAAATGCCCAAAGTCATTTAACAGTGCCAGAATTCGAAGATGAACACAGGTCAACTGGCTGCAAAGGCCATTGTTTTTCCTCTGTAATAAGCAATTTTCAAGTTGTGTTAAGATTCCGTGGAGAATCAAGGGCTGTCAAAGACTGAAGAGACGGAAGGGCATATGGCTCATCTCACTCTTACAGATATATGTAGCATGCTGATTGCCACATACTCCGGACTCCACGCAATTCTTTTATGCCTTCCTGCCTGCCTGGGCTTCCTTCTCCTATCACTTAGAGATCTTAACTCAGTCACCCACAACCCAAGATACCCCCCTCTTCAGTAGATATTTCTTTCCCAGGCTACCCCAGCATGTTTCTTTTAACTTTCCACTCCTAAGTCTGCCATCAAATAACAGGAAGTACTCATAAAAGTCATTTTTAAAATGGCCACCATTATATATAAGTATATGTGGCAGTATCAACTCTGCCACAGTATGGAAGCAGATTAATTCGGCTCACATAATCTAAAATGTTGGATAACCCTCTAGATCATTTGTCTTGAGAATTAATTTTAGAACATATTTGTACTTCGAGAAAAATGTGACTGACTTATAACCAGAAATATCAACAGCAACCTTTAGTCTGACACGAAACCTCTTTAAATGTCACTAGCAAAATACAATAATTATCACTACCATGCAGTATTGAGTACTCAGTTTCCTTCCTTTTAAAGCCAGATAACTAAACACCACAGAGGTGCTGCCACTGTAATTCTCAAAGTATCCATACAGCACCTGCATAAGAATCTCCTGCAGCACTATTTATAAATGCAGATTCCTGGGCCCCAAGAGCAACCTAAGGAATCAAAATTTCTGTGAGATCAAGAAATCTGCATATCTTCACAAGCTCATCTAGGTATTAGTCTGAAAATCAACAGTACATATCCATTTCATTTTTTCTACTATTTAAAGGAGACATTAGTTAAAACCATCTTTGGTTAAAACATTTTGCCGATACTTAAAATTGCACATATGTAGAGTGTTTGTCAGTGTGTGTTTGAAAACATTTAGGCGACAATAATATTGATCAAAAGCAATACCTCTAAATAAAACTTCACTTTTTAGAAAGAGCTTTAGGATAGTGAAGAGAGTTATTAACCAAGGGTTAATGATAAACTAACTAGTCTTCACTCAATATAGCAGTCCACACACTTTATTCAGCAATGTAACAAGAGAGAAGTTCCATTTTGATAGACATAAGGCAGATACAGTGTAGATCTCCAGGGTACATCCTTTATACAGAATAACAAATAACTTCAGGTTGCACAACATGTGGTAGGCATTTGTCGCATACCAACAGCCATTCCTTGCTTATCCCTTCCTAAAAGAGCCCTGATTTTATTAGGGGACACAATATATCCTACCCAGGCATTGCTCACCCCATTCCCCTTTGCCAGGCCTCTCAGGCTCTCTTGTGAACCAGTACCTTCTAATGAGATTTAAGAAGAAAATCTGCAAGGGACTTCGGAGAAATATTTTTTTCCCAAATAAAAAAGACTTGAAAGGAAAAAGCATTCTGTGTCCTACTTCCAGCCTTTGATTGGGAATGAAATGTCTGTAACAGCAACAGCCACACTGTACTCACTGGGGAAACAACTATAAGGACAAAAAGCTTCCATAAGGATCCCAGGGGGGAAGAACAGAAAGAGCCTGGGACCTTATGAACATTGTTGAGCCGCTACACAAGCACTAAATTATCTAGTATCTCAAGAGGGATTTTACAATTGTTCAGTGGCCTCTGAGATGTTTTCAACAGATTTTTCTACGTTTCTCCTATACTGTGGTTCCATGATTCTCATAAACAAGTGAAGACCAGAATGTGGTCAATGTCCAGCAAAACATTCTTAGTTCTGAGAGAGATGCTTCCCTTAGACTGTTCATAGTATCTATGGAGTCAAGCTTGATACCTCCTTTCATCATCTATCTCGTATCATAGTATAAGTACTTTTCCATTTCCAGGGGAAGACATTCTAAGTTCAGTCACCACAAAGACAGGATAGTCTTTGCTTATGCAGAGCCAAGTGAATATAGATAATGGTATTTCTGTACGTTTTTGTATAACCTATGTAAGTGTTACCACGGGTTAATGTATAAGAGATGGAATTTAGAACAATGTAGTTTCTTATTAAAATATCTAGCTGTTTTACTGGAATAATCTACAATCCAGCTATTAAGGATGCTTTCCCACAAAAGTTATCACGAGAAGTATCATTATGGTACACACAGTATAGGGCCTCTCCTCCAGGACTACCCTGTCATATGTCCACAAAAGGCTGTGGAGCTTTCTAGGAGGGGTAAGCAAATTCCAAAACATAGGGAACATGGATTAGACTGGTTCTAGATGAACGGTCTGGCTGGAATACTAACTAAATTCATGCTGAACAAAATATGTGTAGACCATGGGAGCAGATCCAACAATTTAATAAGCAGGTCCCCAAGGTAGTGACGGTCTATATCATATTTAGAAAGGAGTCTTTCTTCCATCTTCCTTGGGCTATGAGTACAAAACTCTAGAGTCTCCATGATTTTGAATGTTTAAGAAGTTATTTGTTTTGGCCAAGTTTTTTGTTCAAGGTTTTATCTGTTCTGGTCAAGATTAACTGCAATGCAGGGTTAAAACCAGCTACTCTAGAGTCATGGATCCTTTTTCTAACCAGTGGAGGACCCAGAAGAAATGGGTGGCAAGCTTTTTCAAAGGTCCATCTGGTAAGATTTTGGGGAGCCCACTCAAGTGGGAAAGACCAAGGAAGAACAAGACTTCTATTAGCAGGGTTATCAGGGTAACACTCAGGGCAATAATCAGCTCTGTTAATACGGTCTAAGAATACTTGGTAACATTCATTTTCAACAAGTTCAGTCTGGTACAACCAATGGCCTAGTTCTAAACTAGGGAACCACTGTTGTCCACAGTCAGGGCAATGTGAATTATCTGAGAACATCTGGGCCTAGAAAAACAACACAGAAAGCAATGTAACAGTAAGAGGCAACAATGACACAGATACCCAAATAACCAGGTCCTATTACAGGTCTGGTTTAGCAATGTCTCAGTCTGAAAATACTTGGCAACCAGAGTTAAATTTGGCTTGCACCTCCGTGCAATTCTTCAAGATTTCGTTGTCTGTTTTTCACTCAACTGCAACTCAGTCTCTGAACCCAGGGACCGATTTCGTCTATAATGTTGTCAGTCGCTTATTAGCAGCACAGATCTCAGAATAGTTCCTTGAAATCCCAGCTTCTCAAGAAAAGATGGGGCTCTAGTCTAAATTAGTTATTTCTCCTTGTGTGTTATCAGCTGGTGGTATCATGCAGAGGCACTCGGCTTACTCTGCTTTGCTGGTAAATTATTTCGTCTGCTTGGTGAAACAGAGGAGCGGACAGGTCCAATGGGTCTTTTGTGGGCGCTGGCACTTGTTGTTGTAATACAGGTACCCAAGTCTTAACGCCTTGGCACTTTACAGTGATGGAGGGGGGTCAGGAAAACCTGGTAGAGTCCTCTTGAGCGTGGATCCAATGAAGTCTTTCTTGGGAGGACCTTAATCAGGACACAGAGAAGTAGCTGATGTTGAGTTGGTTGGAGGGTCTGGAAATGCTTCACATACCTGTAAATGATAAAACTTCAGACGACTCATATGGGCTTTGAGTTGCTCACAATATTATTAGAAACATGCATTTGGAAATCATTTGAGCCAGTCAAGGTGGATGAGAATTGTCTTGTGGGTTTCTCCATGACAATTTTATATGGGTTCAAACCAATGTATCTGTTGGGAGTTATGCTTATTTTGGGCACTAGGAAGGGTTTTGGTTCATTTAAGATTTGTATTAGCTTAGTATTTTCAGGACTAGATTTCTTTTTGCTAACTCCTTTTGCATTTTAGTAATAATAAAGTCTGTATAATCATGTTTAATCTGGTAAAACTTTGAGATTTCTTGTGTATCTCTTCTGTGAAATGGGTGACATATGTGATATTCCTGTAATGTGTGGGATAACATTAACAATGGTGACAGCCTTTCTACAACAGACTTCAATCCATCCAGGAAAATGCTTACAAAATCATCAGGAAATATCGTTAAAAGGTAACTATAGGAAGTTGGAGGCAATCCTTTTGAAGGCTGAAAAAGAAACCACGAGGGACAGGTCTTATTACCCACATCTATCTTTATAGGTTTATGCACATTATAATGTTTAATAAGGCAAGTCAGGTATAGTCTTGAGCAATAGTCCTGAGCAATTCTTGGAAAATATTTAGAAAATAAGTTGGAATTTATAGATACTATCATCATTTTTATACTCCTTCATGACACTGAATGCAACAAATAAATAAGGTCGGGTACTAGGATGTATGGAACAACTGCATAGCCACCTAGAAAGTACTATGTGCCAGAGTACAACATATACCTTGTTTTTCTGCAGTGTTTTGTGAGTTCTGAGGCTTGATCCTGTGAGAGCACTAAGGGACACAGGGAAAGGTGTGAGTGCTAAGACTATATAAAGATTTGGCCTGAAAAGCAGAGGAGTGAAAGCCTTAGTTGTGGTTTGGCCGAAGCATCTTCCTTACAGACTATCAACGGTAGCTGTGATTCTCAGATTTTAAAATGGCAAGTTTAAAAGGTAACTGAAGAGTTTCTGACAGTGCTGCAACACAGGGCTCCTATTCTGATGGGAGCCCCAGATGAGGTGACAAAGTCAGTAAATATACTGATGTACTTTTTGAGGTTAGGTAACAATGGATGGGTGCGGGCTACCAATTCAGCTCCTCATTCGAAGTGAACAACAGAAGGGATGCAGGGATCCTGACTTAACAACCTTTATGGTGACAACACTGAACAGCTGAGGGTCCACTGACAAGAGCACCAAAGTAAGTTTCAGTTATTGAATTGGGAAACCTTGCAGGTCCAGTACGTGGAACAAATGAATAAAGCCACACAATCGTGGGGCTCAACATAAAAATCACTAGTAGAGTTATATGGCTAAGTCTAACACTGAAAAGATAAGGAACTGTGGATTTTTGGCGCGAAACGGGAATATGCAATTGAAAGCACAAGACAGTATTCCACATCCACCAGACTGGCAAAAATCAACAAGTCTGACAATGGGGACTGCATACTCTCGGTAAAACCACCCCTCCCCCAGGACTCCATGTCTCCACTGGCAGCGTCAAGAGCCAGACCTAAAGCTCCAAGTACTCAAAATAAACCCACCCTTCCCCCAACCTTCATTTCTCAACTTCAAGAGTCCACAAAGCACTAGAGACCCAAGTATTCCTGAATTCAAGAACTCTAGTTTTCCTCATGTTTCAGACAAGACAGTCCCTCCCCTGATCCTCTAAACCACTATGGGCCAAGAGTCAGAAAGGGACCCCAAAGCACTAAGTGCTCAGAGTAAGATTACTTATCACCAGCCTCTTCCCTCATTCCTAAGCCTTACCACTGATAGGTTAGGAGGGCCTCCTGAAATGCTCCTGGCAAGATTCTCAAACTCCACTCCCACCCCCCACCCACAGCTTCACTGACATTATCAGCTTGAAAGCACCAGGCCCAACCAAGCTCATCATACCTGTATCTCTGTTTATGCTGACCACTAAATAAAGCCCAGGGCCTCGGAGTTGTACTTCATCCCCTGAGTCTCGAATCCCCATATAGATCCAAGAGCAGCCGAGATAACGTCCCCTCTCCTTGCTTTGTTGTTTCCATTTTGATATAGTAAACATTTTAGCCATTTGTCTGTACTGAAACATAAAATCCCTGAGAATAGGGCTTTTTGGCTTTTTATTTACCCAAGTAAATAAGGTTGTATGGAACAACTGCACAGCCACCTACAAAGTACTATGTGTCAGAGAAGTACTCGTTTTTATGTGCCCAAAAAACATAAATGGTAAATACAAATAACTTGAATCCTTACACTCTAACAATAGGAGCATAAATTAGTACAACCACTTTTGGAATTAATTTGGCATTATCTAATAAGGCTGAAGGTGTGCATTTCCTAGAACTCTGTAATTCCACTCTTAGGTATATAACCCAGAAAATTTGCACATCTGCATTTGAAAACATGAATGTAAATATTCACGGTAGTACTGCGTGTAACAGCCAAACAGCCAAAATGACTATGAACAGTAAAATGGATAAACAAATCGAGGTAGGTATATCTTGTTTTATTGCACTTTCCTTTACTGTGTTTCTCACATACTGCATTTCTTAAAAATTGAAGGTTTGCAGCAACCCTGCATCAAGCAAGTCTATCACTATCATTTTTCCAACAGCATCTGCTCACTTCGTGTCTCTGTGTCACATTTTGGAAATCCTCACAATATTTCAAACTTTCTCATTATTATTATCATATTTGTAACAGTGATCTATGATCACTGATCTTTTATGTTACCACTGTAAGTGTTTCGAGGTGCCAGAAACCACACCCATGTAAGACACTGAACTTAATAAATGTTGTGTGTGTTCTGACTGCTTCATTGACTGGCTGTTTCCCCAGCTCTCTTCCTCTCCTCAGGCCTCCCTATTCCCTAAGACACAACAATATTGAAATTAGGCCAATTAATAATCATACAATGATCCCCAAATGTTCAAATGAGAGGAAGAGTTGCACATCTCTCATTTAAATCAAAAGCTAGAAATGAGTAAGCTTACTGAGAAAGGCATATAGAAAGCTGAGACAGGCTGAAAATCAGGCCTCTTGCACCAAACAGCAGAGTTGTGAAAGTGAAGGAAGTTCTGGAAGAAAATGAAAAATGCTGCTCCAGTGAACACACAAGTGCTATGAAAGTGAAACAGCCTTACTGCTGATACGGAGACAGTCTGAGTGGTCTGGATAGAAGATCAAACCAGCCACAGCGTTCCCTCTGGCCAAAGCCCAGTAGAGCAAAATCCTCACTGACTAATTCTATGCAGGCTGAGAGAGGTGAGGAAGCTGCACGAGGAAAGTCTGAAGCTAGCAGAGGTTGGCTCAAGAGGTTTAAGGCAAGAGGCCGTCTCCGCCAGATCAAAGTGCAACGTGAAGCAGCAGGTGCTGGTGTAGGTGCTGCAGTAAGTGAACCCGAAGGAAGATCCAGCTAACTTACTTAATGAAGGTGGTCACGCTAACAACAGGTTTGCAATGTAGATTAAAACAGCCTTCTATTGGAAGAAGATGCCATCTGTGATTTTCACAGCTAGAGAGGAAAAATCAATGCCTGGCTTCAAACCTTCAAAGGACAGGCTGACTCTCTTGTTAGGGACTAATGCAGCTGGTAACTTGAAGTTGAAGCAAAAGGCTTCTTTTTCCCCCATTCCAAAAATCCTAGGGCCCTTAAGAATTATGCTAGCTACTCTGTCTTTGCTATATAAATGGAACAAAGTCTGGATGACAGCACATCTGTTTACAATATGGCTTACTGAATATTTTAAGCCCGCTGTTGAGACCTACTGCTCAAAGAGATTTCTTTCAAAATATTACTGGTCATTAATGATGCACCTGGTCACTCAAGGGCTCTGAGGAATATGTAACAATGAGATTAACGTTACTTTCATGCTTGCTAACACAATGTCAATTCTGCAGTCCATGAATCAAGGAGTAACTTAGACTTTCAAGTCTTATTATTTCCTTTTTTTTTTTTTTCAAGTCTTATTATTTCAAAAGTATGTTTTTTAAGGCCATGGCTGCCACAGAGAATGATTCCTCTGATGGATCTGGGCAAAGTAAAATGAAAACCTTCTGGAAATGATTCACCATTTTAGATGCTATTAACAACGTTCCTGATTGATGAGAAGAGGCCAAAACATCAATATTAACAGGATTCTGGAAGTTGGTCCCAATCCTCACAGATGACTGAGAAGTTCAAGACTTCAGTGGAGGAAGTAACTGTAGATGTGGTAGAAAACATCAAGAGAACTAGAATTAGGAGTAAAGCCTGAAGATGTGAGTGAACTGCTATAATTTCATAATAAAACTTTAATGGATGAAGGAGTTGCTTCTTATGGATGAGCAAAGCAATCCGTAGAGATGGTTTCCTGAGATGCAATCTACTCCTGCGAAGATTGTTGAAATGACAAAAGATATAGAATATTACATAAACTTTGCTGATAAAGCAGTGGCCCAGTTTAAGAGGATTCACTACAGTGCTGAAAAGAAGTTCTAGTGTGGGTAACATGCTACCAAACAGCATCACATGCTACCAAGAAATCATTCATGAAAGGAAGAATCAATGGATGCATCAAACTTCACTGTTGTTTTTTAAGAAATTGCCATAGCCATCCCAATTTTCAGTAACCGCCACCCTGATCAGTCAGCAGCCATCAACATCAAGGTAAGACCCTCCTGGCACTTGTTGGGATGAGCACTAGGTGTTGTATGTAAGCCAATTTGACAATCAATTATATTAAAAAAATAAAGGTAAGACCCTCCACCAGCAAAACGATTATGACTCACTAAAAGCTCAAATAATGGTTAGCATTTTTTAGCAATAAAGGTATGTACACTTAAAGAAAACATAATGCTATTGCATAATTAACGTACTATGGTACAAACATAACTTTTATATGCGCTGGAACCAAAAATCTGATTTGACTTACATTATTGAGATATATGCTATACTGCAGTGGTAGGTAAAAAGTCTTCACTAGTCTCCAAAGTATGCCTGTATTACGTACATATACACACAGATGAAACTCAAGAATATTAACCTAAAAAAACTGAAAGTAGTAGAACCCCCCCCACACACAAACTTACACATTTTCATTTACATCAAGTTTCAATATATTATTTAGGAATAAATATTCAATAAAGCTAAAAAGAAAACAACAAACACAAGGAGAATTGTTACTTTTGATGGGAGAGAAAAGGGGATGGGATTGGGAAGGGTATACAGAATATTTCAAATATTGTCACAAATATTTTTTTAACTCTTTGGAGGCACAAGGTTCACTGTATCATAAAACCTAATTGCTTACAGAATCTCTATTCAATGTTATAATTTTTAAAAAGATTAGAGTGGAAATACTAATGGGCTAGAAAAAGAGATTAATAGGCAGAACCAAAATTTCACATTGTGGACCAGAAGAGCAGCAGCAGTTACTTTGCCCAGAGGGTGGCTAATATACTGAGGACCAAAAAAAGCCTTACAGAAGGATACAGATCTTAGTTTTTCTTATAAAATTGTAAATAACTCTCTCTTCACAGAAATGAGACCTACCTAATACTGATATGGAAAAGAAAGTTTACCTAGGCATACTCCCATAAAGACATGCATCGTTTTGCAGGGACATTATTTCATATGGTGCTTTTGTACTAAATTAGAAAAAGGAACCCTTCTTCTAAGTAAGTTGTAGCCCAGAAAACCTCACTTGGCCAGGTATTCAATAGTAATCCTCTGTAAGATAATAATGCTTACTAACAATAACTAACGCCGAGTGCCATTGTCTGTTCTGAGCATTTTACGTGTATTAACTCATGTAATCCTTAGAATAATCAATTTTATGGTAAGGAAACAGAGAGGTTGAGCAACTTGCAAAGGTCACACAGGTCACTGCAGAAAAATAAGTATTTGAATCCAGGCAGACTGGTTCCACAGCCTGTACTCCTAGCTACTATAAGACACAGCCTTTTTGAAGTAGGAACAGTTAAGCTTTAAGAAGCCTCTTCATATATATGAGCTGTTTGCTGCTCTTCAACAGTGTGTATATACTGAGGTAGGGGTGGAGAAAATCACCTATCGCAATTTTCCACTTTCACACAGTAAGATCTAGGATAGGTTTAGGGGGTCCTGCATCCACTGAAATTACATACAAAATGTTTTATGTACACATGTGTTTTTTTCCTAGAAAGAGGTATTTTTAGACTCCCAAAGGAATCTGACGTAGTTCAAAACCATTACGTGTTAATGGTTCCCAATCATTTTACTACCAAATGCAATTTTTATTCCTAGCACACCCTTCCTCAGATCTCATTTTGGAAGGATGTCTAAACAATCAGCATTCCTGTAATAATTTCATTTTCTCATTTGTATTAATTAGACATCTGGGGCTTCTGGGTGGCTCAGTCGGTTAAGTGTCTGATTTCAGCTCAGGTCATGGTCTCACAGTTCCGGAGTTCAAGCCCTACGTTGGGTTCTGTGGTGACAGCTCAGCGCCTGGAGCCTGCTTCGGATTCTGTCTCCCTCTCTTTTTGCCCCTTGCCTGCTCACACTCTCTCTCTCTCTCTCAAAAATAAAATAAACATTAAAAAAATTTATTAGACATCTGCCAATGTCAATCTGCCAATCAGAACTTCTAAGAAAGAAAGAAGATAGTGTTACTGGCACTGGTTAAGAAATTTTCAGTATTTTAAATTACAGATAAATAGTCAAAATTCCTCTATCATCAAGTTGGAAAGATTTAGATATTCTGGATTTGTTTCCTTCCTCAATTCCATTATTAGCTTAAGTTAAAAGTAGCTGATTTAAAGTAAATATGATTACTATTAGGCTTGTAGAAATACTGAAAATACCTTGAGAACCACCATTAATTACTCTGATTATTAAACGTAATTTTTTAAGTTCCTGAGGAAAACAACCATGTACTAGGCCCAAAGCCACGTACTGTGGATACATAGAGAAAATCTTACAGGACTTCTACGTGTCCAGGGAATCCAGAAAGGAAACCTACTTTGGGTAAAGGCTAAATGCCTTCAGATAGATATAAAAAGATTGCATGTAGAGTTCCTAGGAAATTCTGGAAGGCCCATAGAAAAAGCAAGGTTTTCAAACAAATCTTTTAACCAACAACAGTTTTAAAAGCCAAAGTTTAAAGAGTTTCTCCACTGCATAAATATCATACAAATGAAAAACACAAATCAGGTTTTTTGGTAAGAACTAAAGTAAATTTATAATTCTTCCTGAAACTTTATTAGAAGAAAATTTAGAAAACAGCACTTTAACTGAAAAATGAAAATGCAACTCTATTTAATTTTTTTTTTAATTTTTTTTAAGTTTATTTATTTTTGGGACAGAGAGAGACAGAGCATGAACGGGGGAGGGTCAGAGAGAGAAGGAGACACAGAATCCAAAACAGTCTCCAGGCTCCGAGCTGTCAGCACAGAGCCTGATGCGGGGCTCAAACTCACAGACCGCGAGATCATGACCTGAGCCGAAGTCGGCCACTCAACCGACTGAGCCACCCAGGCGTCCCAATGCAACTCTATTTAATCCACTGAAATGTATATCTACTAATAATGGCAGCTTAATACATACTAATCACCTTCATTAAATATTTTGATTCTATTTTATTCTTCACTATTTCCTGAATAGATGTTAGGAAGCAAGCTCAAATCTGCCTATGACAGGTAAGAATTGTCTCATTCTTTTTATCATATGATAATCTAAGTCTCAGACTGAGTCAGGATTGGGGTGACTTCTCCAGGAAAACATATCCCTCAGACGCCTTAGCTAACTCTCCACATGATACATAAAATCAAAAGACAGAAACACAAGGGCACCTGGGTGGCCCAGTCGGTTAAGTGTCCGACTTTGGCTCAGGGTATGATCTCAAGGTTCGTGGGTTTGGGCCCTGTGTCGGGTTCTGTGCTGACAGCTCAGAGTCTAGAGCCTACTTCAGACTCTGTCTCCCTAGCTCTCTGCCCCTCCCCCACTCGTGCTCAGGATGTCTCTCTCTCTCTCTCAAAAATAAATATTAAAAAAACAACAACAACAAAAAATGTAAATGCTTTAAACCCTGAATTCCTATTTTGAATATTTTTTTCCCATGGAATATTATATCCTAAGGCTAACCAATAATCAAAAATGTCCACTTTTTATAGAAAACAATATCTCTGATACATTTCATACACAAACTCAAATCTTTCAAGTTTCATATTTTGTAACTAGTTTAGAATTTAGATGACAGGAGATTAAGGAGTATGGGCATAAAAAGGAACTTCTTTTTAAGTTCACCTAATCTAAAATAATTCTGTTAAAAGTTTATTATGAAAATAAATGCTCCTTAAAGAAGTCTTCAGATTGTTTTGTGAGGAACTAGCTCTAATCTGGCAGTCTTGAGATCAGTAGAGAAGACATATGGATGACAATTTCAGTGCTACTTACCACATACACTGTTCCCTCTTATGAAGAACACACAGGCCGAACAAAAAAAAATTCTATCCTGAGTTAGAAAACAGCTGCAGAGTGTTCTCCCCTCACCCCAGGAACTGACAGATAAAACAGGTGTATGTATGGATTGCTAGCATACCTTAAAGGGGAACAACTGCTTTAGACATTTATTGGTACATTTCAACTGACCTTGCCCTAATGGACCAAAAGCCATCCTTCAAATTCTGTTACAGTTTCGATTTCAAACACCAGCAGTCAAACCTTTAAGGTTAATATGAGTCATTCAATAGTGAGACTCAGTGCCAAGCTTAAGTATTTCTATACTTATACCAGCTATTTGTCTGTATTTCAAACTAAATTTCTAAGGCTTTCTAATGCCCACTCCTCTGTACCATATTTGTTGTCATAATATGTTTGTATTATTTTCACAGTTTCCCACAACTTCCCAGTATTTCTATTAATTGGTACTTCCATATATTTGAAAGGGAATTTGAAAAAGTACTAAAGAAAGAAAAAGAAGTACTCCAATTACTTCCTTAGGTAACTGTTTCTTAAATAAGGACTAAATGCCTGGAACAGTTCAAATATCATACATATTTTCTGAGTAAAGACACTTCCTTTCCTTCTTATCCTTTTTACCCTTCTTAGTCCCTCCCAACTCCCCTGACTTGTAGTTCAGATTTGGGTGGACTAAGTACAGGCAGTAAGCAAAGCACAAAGGATCAAAGAGTTTGCTAATATTTGGGTACACTAATGGATTCCCAGTTTTAGCTCAACTCCGCTAATCACCTTTACTATCTACACTAAGTCAACACATTTGTATTAAACTTTTTATTTTGAATACATTGTATTTTTTTAAAGAGGTGTAAGTAATCTCTACACCCAACATGGAGCCTGAACTCAAAACCCCAAGATCAAGAGTCACATGCTCTAATGACTGAGCCAGCCAGGCACCCTAATGATATATATTTTTTAACATTTTATTTTTAAATAATCTCTATATCCAATGTGGGGCTCAAACTCACAACTCCAAGATCAACAGTTGTACACTCTACCAACTGACAGACAGCTAAGCACCCCTTGAACTAATTTTAAACTTACAGAAAAGTTGCAAAAATATTGCAGAGTTCTCTTACATCCTTTATCTAGTTTCTCCCAAAGTCAATATCTCATAAAATTGAAGTACAATTATAAAAACCAAGAATCATTGGTTTTTATCAGCTAAACTACAGACTGTTCAAATTTCACCAGTTTCTCTATTAATGTTGTTTTTCTGTTCCAGGTACAACCTGGGATCTCATATTGCATTTAATTGTTAGTTCTCCTGCGTCTCCAAACTGAGACAGTTCCTCAATCTGTAATTTATAGTTTCTTGTCTTTTGTGACCTTTTAGTCTTTGTGACCTTGACACTTTTTTGAAAAGTAATGGTCACTTGTTTTGTCTGATGATCCTCAATCTGGGTTTATAATGTTTTTGCATTCATTTTGTTGCTCCAACTTTGGCCATTAGGAGCTCCTTCAAGTTGGCTCCTGTGTGCCTTCAAACAGGACCCTCAACTTTTTTGATCATTTCCTGAATTTCAAGCACTACAAGATGTTCCAGGCTCCCTGTCCCAGCCCTGGAGTCAACTATGTCTCCAAAAATCCTAGTTCTTTTTATCAAAAAACAGTGTTCAAAAACCAGTTTCACTTCAAGCCAACAATCTGGACAGCCACCACTAGTATTTGTTTCCTTACTAAACTTATTAACTGGAAATCATCAGTGTCATGTTGGAGCATGTTAGAAATGCACATTTTTGGGCCCCACCCCAGACCTACTTAAACCAGAATCTCTGAGAGGCTGGTGCAGGAGTTTGTGTTTTAAGAGGTTCACCAGATCATTCTAATGTTTCACCACAAAGTCTGAGAAACACCGCTTTAAAGAATAGTTTTCCTGGGGCGCCCGGGTGGCTCAGTCGGTTGATCGGCCGACTTCGGCTCAGGTCACGATCTCGTGGTCTGTGAGTTCAAGCCCCGCGTCGGGCTCTGTGCTGACAGCTCGGAGCCTGGAGCCTGTTTCCGATTCTGTGTCTCCCTCTTTCTGACCCTCCCCCGTTCATGCTCTGTCTCTCTCTGGCTCAAAAATAAATAAACGTTTAAAAAAAAAAAAAAGAATAGTTTTCCGGCACTATAAACCCTATGTTTATCTCTAATAAAAAAAGTTTACTGTTAATAATTCATCTTGTATATAAATCATACTTTCATTGATACAATTAATAAAACTATAGGTGAATGCCTCTTCTGTTCAGGCACTCAACACTTCCCTATTCTTCATCATTTTCCTATAAAAACTGTTTTTAATGTGGTCACAGTAGTTACAAATACTGTTACTTTTATATACAGAGAAATTGTAGGTCAGCCTCCAGGATCAATTCCTGCCTACATAAAGGACCTAAAATCCACACACTGAAGCTGCAAAAATAAACCCCTTGCAGCACTCTCCTCTGAAGTAAGACTGCCTAGGCCTGACCGACTGCTCCAGTACCTGGCTTGAACTCTTCTCTATGCCTTCATTTTCTTAACCACAAAAAGGAGTAACACTACCTAGAAGAAAAAGGCACTGTAAGAGTTAACGAGCAGCATTTGCCATAATGAGGGCACACAAGAAGCCCTCAAAAACTATTAAATAAAAGTGTCACTAGAGGTTTTTATTACTTTTATTATTTTAATATTTATTTTTGAGACACACACACACACACACACACACAGCACAAGCGAGCAGGGCAGGGGAAGAGAAGGAGATACAGAATCCAAAGTAGCAGGCTCCAGGCTCTGAGGTATCACCGCAGAAGCCGGTGTGGGGCTGGAATTCACGGATCAGGAGATTGTGACCTGAGCTGAAGTTGGACACCTAATCAACTGAGCCACCCAGGGGCCTAGAGATTGTATTTTTTGAAATGAGGAGAGCAAATGGAAACCGTGTTAAAAGAAAATTATGCTGTTTCTTCACTAGATCAGAATAAAGGCAGACCAGACAGCTTTATTTACAGAACTAAAACAAAACTCTCAGAACTAAAACAAAACTCTCAGAAGTTAACCAATCTTTTAAATTTGACTTTCTGCAAAAAAGGTTATTACATTCACATTACACATGCCCACGATCAAGGGCTAAACGAGAGGGGTGTGTGTGTGTGTGTGTGTGTGTGTGTGTGTGTGTGATCTTTTGAAAAAAATTTTTAATGTTTATTCATTTTCGAGAGACAGACCGTGAGCAGGGGAGAGGCAGAGAAAGAGGGAGACACAGAATCTGAAGCAGGCTCCAGGCTCTGAGCTGTCAACAGAGACCCATGAGGGACTTGAACTCATGAACCAGGGATCATGACCTGAGCCGGACAGATGCTTAACCCACTGAACCACCCAGGTGCCCCACAATTTAATCTTTTGAAGTATTATAATTATAGGTGGATTTTCTTCCTATTTTGATTACCAAAATCATGGTGTTAGTAAAGAGGAAAACAGCCCAATTTCCCATCTGCTGGGTCCTTAAACTATCCCATTTAATACTCCAAATAACCCTATGAATCTCTAACTTTGCAGACAAGGAAAGGCGATCAGAGCAATACAGTAACCTGCCCAAGTCACACAGTGACAGAACAGGAATTCAAACACAGCTCTCACTCCAAATTCTATGCTTATAACCAATGTTGGGGACACTGTTCTTTATTCACAAAATGCTTGATTTGCTGTACAAAACTTGTGATAAAGTATAGTCACTCTACGGAATTATCTCTTGTGGGACACAATAGTAGTCATAAGATGTAGAATACTAATTAAATTTTAACACAATTAAAATTCTAAATGCGAAATGAGTAACAGCAGAAGCAGATAGGGAGTCTCTGAGCAAACTTCCCCTTAGGAAATTCAAGAGGCATTTCAGAGAAACGTAGATTTCCATGGTATAGTTTAAAATAACTTCTCAGGCAAAAACAAATTATATACAAGACACAACACCTTATTAAAATACTCAATAATCCTCAAATATTATTAACTAACTTCATAAGTTACTGTATTCATGAGTTATAGGAGCTCTCAGGCTTGTATTATCTCTATGCTAGTAAGAAAAACAAATGAAATAGAGCTTAAATGAGTCATTCGTGGTTATGTGATAAAGCAGCAACAAAACTGGTAATCAAGTTGTGGACTCTGCCTTCAGCATAATAAACATTACTGAGAAGAGGTGCTCACTTAAAAGTTTCCATAGCAAATGTCAGATTTTCAAGCCATTCTAATCTATACAGACTCCTGAGATTTTTAGTTCTTCTACCATGAAATTCCTTTTCTCATTAAATGATTTTCCACTGACCATTTATATGCTAATCATGTGCTTAAAAAATAAAACTGGTAAATATGGATAGATTCCACGGCCCTAATTCTTAAAAAAAAAAAAAAAAAGACAAAGATTTCTCATACAGATCTAAAATAAAATGTTTTAAAGTCTAAAAACCGGTAAAACTAAAAGTGGTATATAGAATCAGATTAAGATAACTCATTCCTGTAACCGTGTATAAAGTCTAACAAGCACTACTGATAAAGTAGAGAATACTACACACTTTCTTCTTTTTCCTCTCACTCCCTGCCCCACTTTTTTAGGGAGTACTATACACTTTCTTGAAGAAAGAAAAGAGTAAACTTTCTCAAAAGGTATGAAATACAACTGAGAATACGTACATAATACGTAAACAAATGAGTAATTGTAGCGTCTAACTAAACTTCAACCTTGGCCCTTTTTAGCACCATTAAGGCTAAAAAAAAGGTGGGGCAGGGAGGTGGCACTACTTTATAAGGACTGAGATGACGTAGGATGAGATCCTGCTAAGCACGCAGGTAAAGGGAGTAATCACCACCCGCAGTGGTAGTCAGATATCCCGTTTACATTTTGAGCCTTATAGAAATTCTGCTTCTCGTCTCAAAGTCCAACCCAAACATTTATTCCCACCTTAATTCTGTTTAACGTTTACAAGACTCTGCTTCTCTTCTTTTACTTCCAAAAAACAAAAAAAAAAAAAAAAAAAAAATACGCCCCCAACCTTCCCCATTTAAGGTTTTTGCTGTAGGGAGGTGGGGGCGGGGAGGGATCGTTTTGGAAAAATCTTTCTAAAGAAGCTTTCAGATCAAATATTAACACACGTAAAAGTTGTATATACATTTTACTTACTTACAAATTCTAGCAGGGTCTTAAATCGTCGACTGTCAACGTCTGGAGAGCCCTTCGGTGTTCTTTTTGCCCCACAACGCCGGGCTGCACCCCACCTCGGACGTGGAGGATCAGAACGTCGTCCCGGTCCCAGTCCACGTGACGAAGACCTTCGTGGGGAGGAGAGGGACGCACGGAATGCTGGGACTGGTAGTCGGCCCGCCCCTCCTCCTCCCCAGTCTGCACGCCCCTCTCTCCACTCCCCACCCGCTGGCCAATGCCAGGGTGAGAGGCGTGGCGAATGCGCACCACAGAACCGCCCGGGACCATATCCCTGCAATCCTACAGGAAAGCGCGCATCTCTGCAAGACACCGCGGAACAACTCATGGAACCAATACTGTGAGGACACTACCCAATAATGCCCAGTACCAGTTAGACATGGCTTGGAACTTGGCCTCTACCTTTACAAGGTGAGTGTCCTCAAACGAGTTGCTTAATCTAACCCTCAGTCTGCTCCTGTCAAACGGGGACAAGGCTACTTACAAACCTCATTTGTCCGTAAACATGCTAATGTACCTAACGGTACCTGCTAAGTTATAGTAATAAATGATGAAAAATAAATATTTTGGTCAATCCCATAAATGTGCAGATTGAGAGATGGCAAGGAATTTAGCGAAGAACACACGATTGGTTAGGGGCAAATAAGTCTAAATCTCCTGTACCTGACGTACACTAACTCAAAACAACACAGAAGAAACCTACTCTCCTAAAGCTCAGTTTCCCTTTCCTCTTTTTTTTTCTGTAACATTTCTGACCAAAACACTATTTTACTTTGATTTTTATCTGACCCCCGTGGAATATAAACTCCAAGGCAGGGAGGGTTGACTTTGGTCTACTCTTTCACTACCATATCCCCAGTACCTAGAAGAGGGATTGTGTAGTACATTGCAGAAGATAAATATTTATTCGATTAATGATTCTTTATGTGGTGGTGATTTTTGGTGCCTTCATCTCTCAATCATTCTCTTTCAGCAAAAGTCACAGGATTCCTAAATACTGTTTAATAATTGACTGCAATTTCTAAATCAATAAAGAATAAGTGGAACAGTATTTACTATATCCTACTCATTTCATTGAATTTAACTTCACTTAATTTCAGTCTAACACTTCGCAGCTAGACATTTTCATTTGCAGTAACTGTCTAAAATACTTTCCATTTGCTTGTGAGAGTGGGAAATAAATGGAGTTGGCTACTATTTCTTGAACTTGCTTTAATATTTTAATTTTTTCCTTATTAGAAAAGAACAGGGGCGCCTGGGTGGCTCAGTCGGTTAAGTGTCCGACTTCAGCTCGGGTCATGATCTCACAGTCCATGAGTTCGAGCCCCGCGTTGGGCTCTGTGCTGACAGCTCGGAGCCTGGTGTCTGCTTCGGATTCTGTGTCTCCCTCTCTCTGACCCTCCTCCATTCATGTTCTGTCTCTCTCTGTCTCAAAAATGAAAAAATATTAAAAAAAAGAAAAGAAAGAAAGAAAGAAAAGAACAGTGTTGGGGCCCCTGGGTGGCTCAGTAGGTTAAGTGACTTCGGCTCAGGTCATGATCTCACAGTTCATGGGTTCAAGCCCCTCGTCGGGCTCTGTGCTGACAACTCAGAGCCTGGAGCCTGCTTCAGATTCTGTGTCTCCCTCTCTCTCTGCCCCTCCCCTGCTCATACTCCGTCTTCTTCAAAAATAAATAAAATGTTAAAAAAAAAAAAAAAAAAAGGAACAGTGTTGCCTTTCTGCTAAGATAATAGAGTTATTTCCCTATCTGACCAGATAGGTGATGATGCACAATGAATTGATAAATGCTTTCTCAGTAACTAGGTTTCTGCTTACCCTAAAAACAACAACAAAAAAAACCTTCATATACAAAAATTACATTATTTTAAAATAAACTGTGTACTTTAAAATAGCTGCTTTAAGGGTGCTCGGGTAGCTCAGTCACTTAAGCGTCCAATTGGGTTCAGGTCATGATCTCATGGTTCATGGGTTCGAGCCTGCATTGGGCTCCAAGCTGCCAGCGCAGAGCCTGCTTGGAATTACAGCTCTCTTCCTGTCTGCCTCTTCCCAACTCACACTTTCTCTCTCTCAAAATAAATCCATAAACTTAAAAAAATAAAAGAGCTGTTTTAGAAATCCAGCGTCAACAACACTAGATTTCTAGACTCAGGCATAACAGCTAGGTATACAAATTGATGCCATTTAATCTGAATTATAATTTTTAATAGAGATCTTCCCTCATATATGGCAAATACCCTAAGGCTAAAGAATACACTCATTATTTATCAAACATTTACGTTGGTACAAAATAGATGTTTGATAAATATATGAATTAAATGAGTGTATTCTTTGTTATAATCATTTCTTCTCTAACCTGTCTTCTCTTTCCAGCCACTGAATTCCTCCACATCTCTCACGTTCCCAAAGTAATTGTTTAACAACCAGAGCTCATGCCCCCCTCTTGGTAATGGTGACCCAGCAAACCCCTTCCACTACTGGCTATGAATCTACTGCCTCTAACGTCAAGTCTTTTGGGGCCACTCTTACAGTTTGGAAAACATCTACAGCAGAATATCTGGTTTCATAAGAGTTTAGCCTCACTTCACAGTTAGTGATAAATGTTGGTATTTGTAAGATTGCTAGGAGTGGGAGACAATCCTAGCCTATGCCAGGGCTAGGATTATGGATTATTATCTAGACCAAAGAGGGAAAACCCTAAGCAAATATACGTGTTAATGTTAAAGCTACCATGCCTCTAACTTTACTTAATGTTCTCATGATTTGTTTCTTTGGAAAGTGAAAGCCATTAGTTTCTTTCCTAAGCTTTTACAAGCATTTTAAAATTTCAAAACACCACCATACTGATTATTCAACAGGTAGAACCTCTCATCTTCTGATTATTCAGCAACATGTAGAACCTCTTGTCCTTTGTTTTTAAACATGTCCCCAAACCTAAGTTTTAAAGTTTGTATCCAAAGTATCTATGTAGAGACTATACTGGTACATGTTTTAAAGACGTACTTAATATGCACTGATGTTCATAATATGAACTTTGTATATTAACACTATTAAAGTTTTATATCCTTTAAAAATTACATGAAAGAATTTTTACAATTATATGTTAATGAGCACTATAATAGGCACCTTACAGAGAAAGGGTTACTTAAATCGTGAATAAAAGCCAGGTATTACCAAGTATCAGTACTTTTCAGCATTTTATCGGAAAAGAATTAAGACTCACAAATTTTCCACATACAATACCATTTATCCCAAGCGGACAAAGGAGAATACGCTTTTAATTTTCCCTTAAAAAGTTAAAAAAAAAAAAAAAAGCAGCATCTCCTTTGATACTGTTCCTCCAGCTTCTTTGGCTATATTGTATATTGTAAACAGAACTAAACTACTGATCCTAACAGTCTAAAACCTAGGTGACTCTCTAAAGCATGTAACTATCTAGCCAAATGTATGGACAATTAGTGAAAATATAATACACCTGAGGCTTTCATTAAATTGAAATTTGTGCCCAGTTTAAGCAAACGAGTCACTGAAAAACATTCTAAGGTGATTTAAAATACTTGAAATAAACATCTTCCAAAATTTCAGAATGACTCAGTAATTGGTTTCCAAAATTACAATTTCTTAAACCTACTCACTAAAATAAGTTCTAGAAAGTCTTCCAAGACAACTGTGTATGTTTGAGGGAACAATCTTTTCTCTCAATTATTGACTTTCTATATGTCTAAATTTGGCTAGTTACTGCAGATTATCCACATCTGTAAATATGAAGAGTTGAAACAAACAGCTTTTATCATGCTTTCTTATTCAATAAACTAAACGCAAGAAACCCTAAAATCAAAGTCAGTAGATCAAGTCATGCCCAGAATCAAAATAAGAATGGGCCATAAGTTAAAATTACAGCGCTCTTATTTCATCAAAGTTATTTGTTCATCTCTCAACGTCCATAACACAGCACTAATGTTTCTGAACAGTGCTGCTGGAATACAGCTTTAACACGAAAGCCAGGAGTAAGACTGCATACATTCTGCAAATGGAAATCTACCCGAGCGTATACCTGCAGATACTTTGCACTCTCAACAGGTGACTCAAAATTTAAAACTGGCTGCCTTCACAAGGGGCTTAAAAACTAAGAAATTTCCAAGAAAAGATAGCCCTTGCAAAAGGATCTTTATATCATCACTCCAGTAATAAGTTTGGAAAGGCATGGCTAAGGTAGCCGTCGACCAAAAAGGTTCCAGGAAAACTGCGCAACAGCCTGGGGGCGAGGACTGAAACTTCTCCCCACCTCCACCCCCCCCCCCCCCCCGACTTTCGCTCGGCCTTCCCCCAGAAACTCGGAAGAGGGGGCCAGGACCGGCGTCTCCTGCGTGCGGGCAACAGTTGCCACGAGCAGCTGGGCTCAGGAAAGGCAATTTGCCCAGCCAGTTGTCCCTTCTCCGTCGTCCCCTCCCACCTTCCCCCAAGGCCAAGGACAGCGACGTCGTCCTCCCTCTTCTCCTCCTCTTTGGTGCCTTCAGCCAGGAGGCGGGAGTGACCCGCAGCAGCTGACCCAGCATAGGCACTGCCTCTCCCACAGCCCTCAGGACACACCATGGGCCCAGAGGCGGGTTTGCAGCACAGCAGCGACGACGCAGGCGGAGGCCACGGCGACTCTCAACTGCCTCCCTGACCGCCGCGAGCACCGCCCGACACCCCGAAAAGTCGTCGCCACCCACGGCAGGAGAATCTAGGGACCCCAAATCCACCTTCGCGATCGACTCAAGCTACGTCAACAACTATGGCGGGCGACGGGAGGCGGGAGGAGCCGGGGAGGGAAGGATGGGGGCTATACGTCACACCCCGGCCCCCCTTGCGGGAGGGTAGGCGCCGGCTCGCCCCTCAAAATGGCGGCGGCAGTGACGCGCCTGCGTACGGAATTCCTTCGCCGTCGCGCCTCGGCCGGCGGGAAGTGAGGTTCTCGGAAGAGCCGCCAGAAGTGTACGGCGACTTCGAGCCCCGGGTAGCCAAGGAAAAGTCCCCGGCGAGAAGACGAGTCCCGCTAGAAGAGTTCCGGCCTGATTCTGAGAAAGAGGAAGTGAGAGAAAGCGCCTACTACCTTCGTTCTCGGCAGAGGAGGCAGCCGCGACTCCAGGAAGCCGAGGAGATGAAGACGCGAAGGACTACCCGTCTACAGCAGCAGCAGTCACAGCAGCCTCTGCTAGAGCCGTCTCCGGTTACGACCAGGAGAGGGTTACGGGACTCTCATTCCTCTGAAGGTGAGACCGACGGAGGTAACAGTCTCCGCCGCGAGCCGGGGAGCGAGCGCAAGCGCGCGGGCGCGAGCGGTGTGTGCGCGTGTCGGGCGGGCGTAAGCTCCCGCCCAGCTCATCCCCGCCGGGGCTCCAGTGGCTCCGCGGCGCGGATAGACGGGCGCCCCCACGCGGGGTCCGCCCCCACCGCAGGCGGGCAAGAGGTGCAGGCGGCTGAGGGTTGGGTAGGCAGTCGTGCTGAGCGACCTGATCCGGGAGCTCTGCGCATCCCTGTGCGTCGAGCAGGGGCGTCCCGAATTGCCTTTATCTGCAGGCCGTCACGGAGAGTGGACGAGTTAGGTGGCAGGCGCGACATCAAAACACTTGGGACTCCGTTTCACTTCAGTTTCCTCTGTCCTGCGGATGTTGCTACCAAAGCCACTTCCATTTCCTCCTTTAACTCTGAAAAGCCAGAAGTCCCTAGCTGAGAGTTATGGTTCTAATGTGACCTTCCAGTCTTTTTCCAACGCTACCCAGGTCAGGGGAGAGGGAAGGGAAATTTGGGGAGTGGGCGTTTCAAGGGATAGAGTAGTTGATGAATTGATTGAGACCCCTCCCAGGTACTTACACCGAGGTGGGCTAAGTCAATTATCCCGAACTTTGAGCTGATCGCTCTGTCTTACGTGTGGTGATCTCTGCAAAAATTCGCCACTTGAGGTTCCTCCGTGTAACCTCATTGGTTAAGTAGCTTGACGAAACAGGATTCTTAGCTTTTATCTAAATGGGCCAAAAGGATGTTGACAAAGTGAGCGTATAGTTTTAGGTAAGTCACAGGTGAATCAACTCCGTTAAGCCATCCTCTCCCACCCACCTCCCTCTTCCCCTTCTAATCCTGAGTCACAGGTGAAGTTTTGTTTTAGCCCCACGTAAGGCACCTATGAGGTAAAAATCCGAGGGTTTGAATCACAATGGGATTACATAATTAGCGGTAAACCATTGATGGCCAGGAAAAGGAGGTGGATTTTCAGCTCAGAGCAGTCATAGGCAGCACATACCTATTGACACCTGAAGTGCTGACACGTTTGGAGATGCGTTGATGTGGAAAACTTTATGTTAAAGATGTGTAAGTTACTACTGGGTGTAGGTACTCAAGACAGTTTAGCTCATATATAGGTTAGTGTGTGTTTCTTTAAAGGTTAGAAACCTGAAGACAAAGGTCCCATCTTTGAAGTTAGGTTGTACCTCCTTCAGTATCTGAGGAATGCTTTGCACAAGTAGGCAGTAAATGTTACATTATAGGGACTCTGCCACAGAACCTGGTGCAGTTTTATCAGCTTTTTTAACACATGAAGGATTTACCTCTATTTTAGTAAAAAAAATCTATAAGGGTCTAAACATTTTTCACTCCTCTGCTTTCTCCCACATCATTTCTGAAACTGTAGCCCATCTTTTAAATTTCTAAAGTAGTAGACTTTTATACTAAAGCATCAAAGGTAAATAATTTGTTTTTATATTGCCTCAAGAGTAGTTAGACCCGAATTCCTAAGTTTTGGTAGGCTCAATTACACATTGCTAAAGAAATGAATTATGTGCATTTTTGCTTTTATATTACCGTTAAGGTGCATAATCTGTACCGGATCATATATTGTGAATTTTGACAGTTGTCATTTCTGTTCTTTAGAGGATGAACCATCTTCACAAACTATTTTAAGCCAAACAGTCTCAAAGAAAACTATCCAGAGAACACAAGAAATTCCAGGTAAGAAGAGTGATTTTATTTTTTGCCTTACCTGCCATCTTTTTCATTTCTTTTTTTTAATGTACACACTATAGCCTGGTTCATCAAGGGTCCCAATCATAACTTATTCAGAATTACAGTGAATCTTCTCTATAGTTTATTGAGTTAAACCATATAGGTATATGTCATGAAAAGATGGAATGGATACTTGAGTATCTACTAATTACGAGCCACTTTGGATATGGTAATTCATTCACATAACTCTGCAGGATAGATGTGCCCATTTTATAGGTGAGAAAACTGAAGCTCAGAGAGGCTAAGACCCTTCTCTATGTTTACATGATAATGTGACAGCCAAAATCGGCTCCAGATTTGTCTTCTTCAAAACCCTTTCATTTTCCCCAAGTACCTCATTGTCACTCTCCCATGTAATAATTAGCCACTCAGTGAAATTCGTTAAGTGTGGTGTGAGTGAATATGTCTCACTACCTTCCATTTAAAATGGATTAAGTGGGGGCACCTGGCTGGCTTAGTCAGTGAAGCGTGTGACTCTCGATCTCAGGGTGGTGAGTCGAAGCCCTACATTGGGCATGGGGCCTACTTAAATAAGAAACTAAAAATAAAATGGATTGAGTGATCTGTATAGTAAAATCATGGCATGATATGGTCAATATTTCATCAAATCTAAAATGTCATCAGTTGTAAGATTCACCATCGTTTTATGTACCACCTAGAAGGAAGAAATGCTGCCAGTTAAACTGTAACATCCCGTAGATTGTATGATGCATCCCAATTTCAGAGATGTTAAAGACTTTTTTTTTTTTAAAGTTTATTTATTTTTAGAGAGAGTGAGCGCATGTGGGAGGGGCAGAGAGAGAGGGAGTGAGAGAATCCCAAGCAGGCTTCACACTGTCAGCACAGAGCCCGATATGGGTCTCGAACTAATGAATCGTGACATGATGACCTGAGCCAAAACCAAGAGTCGGATGTTTAACGGACTGAGCCACCCAGGCACCCCGCCCCCCTCAATTTCAGAGATGTTAAAGTGTAAAAACATTTGCATTTTATTATCAATGTAACATAGACTTAGGCTATGTTGACAGTCTACTTAAGTTTTAAAAGCTGTTAAAACTCTTTTGGAAAGCAAGGAAATGGATTTAGTTCAGTTGCTAATGCTTAATTCCTTTGGTTTTTAGTTCCGTTTATTTTCAGTTTGCTGTTTTTGATATTAAGAAAGTCCCACAACAGTAAAACTCCTATCTTGACTTGTTTCCTTAGCCATTGCTTCTAATAAGATTATGCTTTATGATTTGACCTATTCTGTCCTCAATTTAGAATAAGGTACATCTAGTTCAAGTTTAGTTCTAAGTAAACACGCCCTTTATATTTAATTCCTTGAATTGCCTATGTTACTGGGTTAAGATTATAAACTATCTTAGAAAAATGCTTTGAGTAATAAATGCTATAGATTTTCCCAGCCATGTGGAAAAATCATATTCTTGAAATTTTATCATAGCATATTTATTTGCTTATCTCTTACACCTAGAGAAGCAAACTTTTCTAAAATTTAGAGTAAACGTATAAAAATTATGGTGTTAATTTAAGTAAATTGATAGAATGAAGACTGTTGAACACCAGCCTATAGACCATTATAAAACTGTTATATAATAAAATACCTTGAACAGTCTTTTGGAGTTCACATTAGGTCTATGTTTAAGGACCACTAACGAGGTACACAGCTGCATAATGTTGTGCAAAGCTCACTGGACTTTGCTTATGTTACCCACCCACCTTGAGACACGGGCCTTTATCCTATCATTTCCCCTGCCGAACCCGCAAGGCCACTGAGGAAATGATACAGTGCATGCATATTTTGTACACAGTAAAACACAGATACAAGGAGTCCCTCCCGCTCCCTGCCCCTTATGGTACTTTACAAGAGGTGTGAAGTTCATAAAGTTTTGCTTAAGCATTTCCTTTTCTCAAGAAGCTTATGTTGTAATTAGAAATGGAAAAGAAAAAACATTTCTCAGTATAGATAATAAATTGATGGAACCTATGCATAAATTACCTGGAATGTATCAGTAGTGTAGCATGCATATAAGTAGAAATGAGGATATTTACATCTTTGGGAGATTTGAGATATTAAGAATTCAGTGGTACATTTATTTATTTCTTTATTTATAAAAGAGCTTTTTTAAAGTTTGTTTATTTTGAGGGAAAGAGTGAACAGGGGAAGGACAGACATAGATGGAGGAGAATCCCAAGCAGGCTCCATGCTGACAGCATGGAGCCAGACGTGGGGCTCGAGCTCACGAATGGTGAGATCATTACCTGAGCTGAAATCAGGAGTCGATGTTCAACCAACTTAGCCACCCAGGCGCCCCAAGAATTCAGTGGTACTTTTAAAAATCATCCTGCAGGGGCGCCTGGGTGGCTTGGTCGCTTAAGCGTCCGACTTCGGCTCAGGTCATGATCTCACGGTCCGTGAGTTCGAGCCCCGCGTCGGGCTCTGTGCTGACAGCTCAGAGCCTGGAACCTGTTTCAGATTCTGTGTCTGCCTCTCTCTCTGCCCCTCCCCTGTTCATGCTCTGTCTCTCTCTGTCTCAAAAATAAGTAAACGTTAAAAAAAAAAAATTAAAAAAAAAAATCATCCTGCATCAAGCACTTGGCATGCTTCAAGGAAAGAGTTTAGGGAATTATTGAACAAATGCTTATAATGTGTGTCTAGCGGAGGAATTATGTAAATAGTAGTCACTCTTTGATGGAGTACTAGTTTAAGTAGACCTTTCCCCTTATAGCCTTTCTGTTTAACTTTCATGTTGAAAAATAGTGCTGTAATTGTATATAGGACCACTGGTGTGGACTGAGAGAAATCTATCCAAAAATACCCTTAAGAATAAAGACCAAAGCCAACGGGCCACCTTCTAAAACAACCTACTAAAGACAACTACATCATCTGCCTTCCTGTTTTTCTAAGCCATGAGAAATACTGATTAGTTTAGAACAGGGATACAGATTGAACTCTTATTGTTTGAAGTTCCAGAATTGAAATGTTTTCACATTAAAATAGTCATTGAGTTGTTCATTCAGTTCAGTCCATGTATGTATGTGTGTATGTATGTATTTTAATGTTTATTCTTGAAAGAGAGGAAATTCTTGAGTGAGGGAGAAGCAGAGACAGAGAGAGGGAGATATAGAATCTGAAACAGGCTCCAGGCTCCAGGCTTCAAGCTGTCAGCACAGAACCTGATGCATGGTTTGAACTCACAAACTATGAGATCATGACCTGAGCCAAAGTTGGACACTTTTAACAGACTGAGTCACCCAGGTGCCCCAGTCCATGTATTCTTACATAACTGTTCTGTGGTCAGATTCATTCCTTTCTGGAAATCATGGAACTATTTTACAATATAAAATTATATTGGGAGAACTTCATTTACTTTTCCTAAAGTTAAATAGGTATTTTTGTTCCAACAGTTGTGGTTTCTAGTTAAATAATCATAGATAATTATTTTTTAATATCTACCATTTTGTCATGAACATTTGATTCTCTGGCTGCTGAACATTTGATTTTTTTGGAGTATTCATTCTCTAGATCTTTACTGAGTACCTACTTTATGCCAGTCCCCATGCTAGATGCTGGGGGTGCAGCAGTGAGCAAAAGCAGACAAGGGAAGAAGATTGCTACAAAATAAGGGTACTTGCTCTTTTATTCTCTAATACTATCTCTCTTTGGTACTCTGTCTCCTTGAAGCATCTTCTCTAAGGATATGTACATAATAGAGCGTACAGGAAATACTTCTTTTTTTTTTTTAATTTTTTTTTTTTTTAACGTTTATTTATTTTTGAGACAGAGACAGAGCATGAACAGGGGAGGGTCAGAGAGAGGGAGACACAGAATCTGAAACAGGCTCCAGGCTCTGAGCTGTCAGCACAGAGCCCAATGCGGGGCTCGAACTCACGGACCGCGAGATCACGACTTGAGCCGAAGTCGGCCGCTCAACCGACTGAGCCACCCAGGCGCCCCCAGGAAATACTTCTTAAAAGATAGGGAAAAAAAGTAGTAATTGATGTCTATAGATTAAGTTGAGTTTTAGGTTTTAATTAAGCCTGATAAAGGTGAGAATGCAGAAGAGAAAAAGAGGAAAGTAGTTGTAATAATGGGATTATGAACATGTACAGAATTTATTTTAAAAGCTATTTTTATAAGTTTTAAATACCTGATGTTTGAAATACTAGCAACTGAGATAGATATTTCATAGAATCTTACAGCTGGAAGATTTAGGGAATTCATCTACCCAAAGTCTCTATCAATGCAAGTATCCCTTTGTTAGCATCCATTCATATACTGCCTGATCATTTTCAGTGAGGTGAAAATCATTCCCTCACTATCTGTTCTGTTTTGGAGACAACATTAATAACTTAAGTAATTAAAAGCTAACTTTTCTCTTACTTTCTGTGTGTTGATCTTAGTTCTGCCTTTTTGAGCTACAGAAGTTTAATTGCTTTTCTACATCTCTGTCTTTAAGATATATAGAAACATGTTCAATAAGTGTTTTTCGAACAAACAAGTGCCTGGCCCATCACAGTTTCTCTTCTGGATACTCTTAATGGGGAAATTGCGTGAAGTCAGTTTTGTAAAAACAAACATAGGCAGTCAGTGTAATGGCGGGGACCAGTGATAACCAGTTCAGAATGGTTTTCACTGTTCTCCTACAGCGCCAAACACAATGTTGTTGTTGTTGTTGTTGTTTTTAAGTTTCATTTATTTTGAGAGAGAGAGCATGTGCACATGTGCAGGGGAGGGACAGAGAAAGGGAGAGAGAGAGAATCCCAAGCAGGCTTCACACTGTCAGTGCAGAGCCTGATGTGGTGCTCAAACTCACAAATCGTGAGATCATGACCTGAGCCAAAATCAGGAGTCTGATGCTTAACCAACTGAGCCACTCAGGGGCTCCATGATGTTTTTTATAAAGATAAATGAAACAAACATAATATAATCCAAATTCAGATATATATTGGACTTTAGATAATGTTTGATGTTTTTTGAGAACACAGCTTGGCTTTCTAGGTTAACATTTTATATGATGGGATTGGCTTCCCCATTAGCCCTATACCATTGAACCATAGACAGTCTGAAACCCTGGCTAATGGTAACACTTTATTTAAGTTAGAGTTTGCATTTCCTGAACACACACACAAGGTTAAATAGTTGGAGGTACTATATTAACTCTCAGGAAGTTAACTCCTAAATTAAAGTATGCCATGAATAATCCATAATGAGGATAAGCCTCAAATGGAATAATTGAGTTGGTGCTACAGTACAAATTTGGTTCTCATATGAGAAATTTAGAAGAGTTTTATTTGGTATTCCTTTCTTATATAAATGTGATCTGCTGAGAAAAATTGCGTATTTTTTCTATCATGTTCATAAATTTTTTATGGCAGGAAATTGGTAGTTCAGTTTTACATTCCCATACTTAAAATAATGAAGGGTTCAGAAAAACCTTTGTTGAATAAATAGATAATTGTATAATAAATCTAGTATGTTTGACATTTTATATATTTTTTAATGTTCTTTCTTCCTATATTAGTGCTGAGTGAAGATCCTGTAATCAGCCTGTGTAGACGCCCCCTAAGAAGCCCAAGACCTGGTAAGAGATTGTTTTGTCTGTTGGTTTAAATGTTTTGTAAATATAGCTTTATTTTTAAATAGGTTAGTGCATGTATTCATATGGTTCGAAATTTAAAAGTTATTATAAATACATGGTGAAAAATCTCCCTGTCCCTCTGTCCTTTACCCACCTAGCCTCCTCATTAGAGGGAACCAGTGTTTTCAGTTTCTTAGGTCTTTTTTTAGAGATATTTAATGGAGCTACAAAGAAATTCATGCATAAATGATATTTTCCTTCCTTTTATCACAAATGTTAGCCCAATAAACACTCTTTTCTGTACCTTCTTATTGTGTTTTTATTTTTACTTAATCTATTGAGACATCTTTCCATACATATGTGTATGTGTGTATATATGTGTGTGTATATATATATATATATACACACACATATATATAAAGTCCTTCCTCATTGTTTTTAAGAGGTTTCTATGACTCTTTTTTGTTAGTATGATGATTTTAAACTAGGATCAGGGGCTTTTTATTCTTCCCAGCATAATGCTAATAAAAAAATCAAGACCGAGGCTTTCTAGCTCAGTGCTATCAAATTTTTCTGCCTCATTTACATTTCTTTTTGATGAAAACCTCTAACAAGTATTGCCCTTAAGTTGATTTCATGACTGTGAGAGATAACCAGTAAAGGCATCCAAGCAGTCTACTTCTGCTTCCTTGTCAGAGTTCATTAGCACATAGGGGTGCTTTATCATGGGAACTAAAGAAGAACCTTATTTATCTTCACATTAGGTTTCTACTTCTTGATCCTTCTCTTTAAGAAAGAATTAGGATGGGTTTTTTTTGATAACTGTCGTTTTAAGTATTACAATGACAAAGATCTGTTAAGGTTTTGATGATGAACCTGTGGTAAAGGACCACATGATGCATTTCCTCTTAAGCTCTAATCATTTTCTTGCTATCTCTCTTGCAGATTCGGCATACAAAACAAATGGAAATACTAAAATGAGTGAATTAGGTTTGTTTATCTCTAATTCTTACAGGTTCTTTTCAAGGGTTCTGAGGATCAGAACACAGGAGTATACACAGTTGGTCACTGGCTTGAGAATATTTCTTTGTTCATTTTCTCAGCTTGTGGGACACTGTGCCTATGGCTATGACCTTTCTTATTGCCCTGATTCTTAATTCTGTCTGAAATTATGTCTTTTGTTATTTAAGTTCATATAGGAACATGTAATACAAACACATTTTAATTTTTATTAGACTTTGTTGAATTCACATTTCTATGAGAAAAAGGAATATCAGCTTACCAATTCATAGTTTTTCTTGAGTTAGAAAGTGAATTAGAGATTCACTTTCCAGTGTTTGCTTTGGTGTAGGACATGAGATACCCAGATCCACAGCGTTAAGAGAACCTACATTGATTGTGGTTAGACTTAGTTTTAAGTTACAGTATTTTTCTAAATTTAGAGATGAGTCAAAACGAAGGAAACTTCCCCTTTTTTAAAAAAATAGCTGCAACTTTTTAAAAATTCATCTTTCAGTTAAACTCGGGTTGACTTTTTGGAGACCTCAGGATAGTGTCTGAAAGTGATCCTTACAGTATGCAGTTCATCATGTGTACTGGTACCCAGTAGAGTTTCTCAAGTGCTTTATTTAAAAACTTAAAAAAATTTTTTTAAGTCATAGTTTCTTAATTGGTAAAGAACTTGAAGTTGAAATAATCCACTTTTACTCTTTATGCTAGAGTTAGAAATGATTTTTATAAGTACTTTATAGTGAGAAGTAACTTTTAAAAGTGCTTTCCAGTTTAAAGAACATTTCTGTGGGATTAACAGAAAATGGCCTCCTCTGATTCTTTTTTATAGTAATGCTAGTACCTCTTAGAATATCAAAAATGACTGTTCATGGAGCTTGAATACTAGTAATATCCCCAGACCGTTCTTTCTACTCCTTCCTGCTGCCCCACTCTGCCTCTCTTCTCAAAAGCATATTGGCATTGAATAATCTTAAAGGTACCACTCTTAAAGGTGTCTATGCTGTGGGTCAGCCTCTAGTTAAAAATCTGACCTGCAGTCCTGTTTTTGCACAGCCTGTGAGCTAAGGAAAGAGACCTTGTGTGGCTAGCAAAGCCTCAAATATGTTTACTATATGACCCTCTATGGAAAAAGCTTACCGCTCCCTGGTTTATACCGGTGGCAGGAATAAAGACAGCAAATCACCCAAACGGTCATTTGTTTGTTCTAAGAGTAAATTCAGAGAGTTGCATACTTGCCTCAACATAGATTTTTTTTTAAAGCACTCCACCCTAGCCTGTACTGACAGCGTAAGAAGACGGGAGACACACGGACTCTTGTGTTCTGTCTAGTCTTCTCTTTGAGAAAGCATCAGAGTCTCATTTGTGAAACCTTCATGTCTTTGTCCCCAGACAAAATACAAAGTATGAGTTCCTTGAGTATCCTTCACTTCACTGCTCACACCAACACATGCAATAAGTCTCTAGGAATAGAAAACCTTATAGTACAGGTATACCTGGAACTTTGTGTTTTCCTTTAAAACTGTAGCTGAGGAAAGGAAAGTGGTATAATTAGTGGTTTGTCTCTGCCTGAAGAGATGGTTGTATGTGATCAATTCTTACAACAAACAAGTGCCCTAGGTCTTCTGAAAGTCCTTTTATTAGTTGGTTGAGATCATTGGAAAAGTGGTACCTCCTTAACAGCTCCTTTATTCATTGCCATTTGTCTACTAAATGCCACAGCCTGTATAATTTTGTTTTCCTTTTGGGCCCACTTTATTTGGGAGCCGGGTGGCGAGGGCTCTAGGCCTCCTGGGCCCACAGCAGTGCTCACTGGCGCGTGCCGTGCCACCCAGAGCAGCATACTGCTCCATGCTGTGGCCTGAGTACCACAGGCGGCTCACACCACCAGAGAACAGGGGGCTGACGGTCCGTAGCTCCTTCGGCCGCAGCTGGTTGAGGGCGACCCCCTTGGTCTAGGCCGTGAAGACGGCTTTTTCAGAGGTCTTGTGGGCCCGGTGAAATCGCATCCCTTTGTGGACCAGGTGTAGGCGAGGTCAGTGGCCAGTATGTCAGAACTAAGAGCCAGTGCCATGTTCTCACCGTGAATCTGGGGGACACCAGTTGGGGGAGTGGTGGGTCCTGGGGATCCTAGGTGGTGAAGCTGCCACCCCAGGCCCAAGGCTAAACCCCCCCGCAACCCCACCAACCTTAGCCAGGATGTCCCCAGCTTTGGGAAGATCTACTGTGACCCAGCCTATTCTCTCTCTGTTTTGCTACAACTTTTATAATATTTTAACTTTTTTTTAATTGAAGGTATCATTACTCCAAATAAGAGTTGAATTTCTCAAAGCTTCTGCATAAGCATAGGGAAGAGTAATACCTTTTTTAAAAAAAAAGTATTTTAACCTTCTACACGTAGAAGCCAAGAGGTTTAAAATGAAGATGAATGCGAAACAGGGAAATAAAATGAAAACTTCTCATGTGGTACTAAATGCTACTGATTCATCATCAGATTGTATTTAAATATTTATGCATTCTTTGTGGCTTGGGTTAAAAAGGTGAAAATGTAGAATGTTTAAAACCTTGCATGAAACCTCATTATTAAGCACTAATTTCACACTATTTTCTTGAGTTGTTAAGTCATGTTTTTTTTTTGTCATGGTATGAACAATTTTAGCAAAAGTCTTAAAGGTTTTTATTCTGTGATACAAAAGTCTATTCATTTATTAAACAAACATTTATTTTTAACCACCTTCTGTATGTATCAGTGACTGGCCTAAATGCTGGAACCATAAAGAGCCATGATAATTTTTTCCCCTAGCTCTTAGAGTAGTAGCTCTTAGAGAGATAATGGAAAAAAAAAGAAAAAAAAAAAACAAGCTAGATAAATTAATGTTGTAAGTGTTAAAATGGTGGTATATGTATTTGATAGCCTAGAAGAGAAGTGCCTTATTCTGCAGGAGAGGTTGGGAAGGTTTCATGGAGGAAATGGCATTTAGGAGGACTTGAAATTCCTGACCTTCATGTACCAGAATGAAAATCACAGTTAAAAAGTCTATAGCCAAGACAACGAGTAGACTGATAACAATGATGATTATTGTCAAATGTATAGAACATCTAATTCATAAGATATTATTGGATTATGCATAAGGCACAATATTAGTAATAATATTGAAGACAGCCTTGTTTAACAAGTTATTGTTCACCCTTTGAATACTATTGATATTGTTAGCAACATAAAATTCTTTAAAAAAATTTTTAAAGTTTATTTATTTATTTTGAGAGAGAGACAGCATGAGTGGGGAAGGGGAAGAGAGAGAGGGAGAGAGAGAATTCCAAGCAGGCTCCATGCCACCAGCACAGAGCCTGATGTGGGGCTTGAACTCACAAAGCCACGAGATCATGACCGGAGCTGAAACCAAGAGTCAGACGCTTAACCAACTGAACTACTTAGGCGCCCCAGAAACATAAAATTCTAAAGAAAAGACCTTTGGACACTAGATTAAAGTGTTCAGAAATCCATGATATATTAAATACTTGAAATATAATGATATAAAAAATAAATGGGGAGCTCCCTTATATAAGTTGGTTAAAAAAAATTCTTAAATTCTCCCCATGCTAATTGGACAACACATACATAAACAATAAAGGAGATTTAATTTTACTTTTATATGAGTGATTAATTACTAGGTGATTTGGCTCTGAACAAATTGACCTGGAGTTTAAAAAGTACATGGAAATAAATTATATCAGGATCAGAAAGGGAGGGATTACTGCACTATTCATTTTCTTTCTGGTGACTCAGTGAAGAAACACACAGATTCTAAAATCAATTTAGCCTAAAATTTTGCTATACCAAATAATTTTAAACTATATAAAACATAATGTTCAAATATAGTTGTAACTTTAGCAAAGCTACTGTTAGATCTTATTTTTTAAGTTTATTTATTATTTTGAGAAAAAGAACATGTGTATGCTCAAGCGAGGGAGGAGCAGAGGGGAAGAAAGAGGGACTCCCAGATGGGCTCAGACTCACAAACTGCGAGATCATGACCTGAGCCGAAATCAGATGCATAACTGACTGAGCCACCCAGGCTCCCTGCAAAGCTCTATTTTAAACGAGTTACACTTAGAAGTTATTGGAACCTCTTGTATTAGAAGAGTTCAGCCCTCAGCCTTTTCTTTGTCATTAATTCAAAAAATTATTGAGAGAGACTTTTGGTTTCCCTCCTGTTCCACGTGTAAGAAGCTAACCTAGCAACGAATAAACACATCTAAAAAATCAAAAGCTCTTTTTTGGATCTGTGAGAAAGGAGAGAACGCAGGGCAAACCCCTGCCCTCAAAGTTGGAGAAAGATGCAAATACAGGAAATTGTGGCTTACCAAGAGCTCAGGCTCGAAAGTGGAGATGTCTCCAGGAACCAGTTCTGGGGTAGCAAAATCTGAACTGTAACTGATGAACTGCAGGAGGCTTGGTGTGCAGAAGTCTGAGTTAAATATTCCAAGGGGACCCAGTCATGGGGAGTACCCCACTAGATTTTGAGGTATACCTCCAGGGGCTCGACCAAATTCCCATAGTAAATATCAGAGAAAAGTCCCCTCATGCTTCAGCAGGGAGCGGGGGGTGGGGGGGAAAGAATCATTTTGAAATATGCCAGAGCACTCTGTTCTTAATAAGGCCTGCCTTCAGGGCAGTCTAGTTACCCAGAACCTGACCTACTGGGGTATTATCAGCCCAACTGACCTGGGGAAAGGAAAATACTCTATTCCAGGCCACCGTAGACAACATGTCCCACCTAAGGAGAAAAGAAAAACACTGAGAGCCATTTGTGGCATAAATTCACTAAGAGACTAAGACCTAATTATAGGACTATGAAGCCCTTTCCCTTTCTCTCTGGACCTCATCATCACATTACTAGAGACCTAGTTACAGAAGTTCCTTTAACCAGTACATCATGTCCACCATCAAGACAAAATCTTAACCTTAAGGTATGGTATCAAGACATAATGAAAGGCAGAAAACAATTTGAAGAGACAAAGCCAACATCCGAACCAGTATGGCAAGGGTGTTGGAAATAATCAGACCAGAAATTTAAAACGACTATGATTAGTATGCTAGGGATTCTAATGGATAAAGTAGACAGCATGCACAAACAGATGGACAATGTAAGCAGAGATGGAAATCCTAGGAAGCAAAAAGAAATGCAAGGGATTCAAAATCACTGTAATAGAAATGAACGCCTTTGATAGACATATTAGACTGGACTTGGCTGAGGAAAAAATTTCTGTGCTAGAGGGCATATTGATAGAATCCTCAAATAAATGATAATGTGATAGAGGTGTTAACCAGTGCTATGGTGGTAATCAATATATAAATGTATCAAGTCAACATCTACACATACTTACACAGTGTCATATGTCAATTCTCAAATACAATTCTCAACCAAAAAGCAGAGGAAACGACTCAACAAAATGGAACATCCAAGGACTATACAACTATAAAATATTGTATGTAACATACGCATAATGGGAGTGCCAGAAGGAGGAGAAAAAAGGAACAGAAGAAATACTTGAGACAATGATCTAGAATTTCTCCAAATTAATGTCAGACACCAAACCACAGATTCAGGAAGCTCTGAGAACATCAAGCAGAACAAATGCACAAAAAATACACCTGGGTGTTTATCGTTTTCAAACTACAGAAAATCAAAGATGAAGAAAACCTGAAAGAAGTTATAGGAAGAGAAGACACCTGACCCATAAAGGAACAAAGATAAGAATTACATCCAACTTCTCTTCAGAAACCATGCAAGTGAGAAGAGAGTGTGGAATGAATGATTTTAAGTGTGAGAGGAAAAAACCACCAACCTAGAATTCTGTATCTTGCAGAATCATCATTCAAAGGGAAAGCCTTTAACCAGGCTAAGGATAAAAAAAGAAAAGAGGTAAACTAAGGTAAAAGGACACAAATTAGTATAGATTTCATGAAAATTAAAAGGATAATATAGAAATACTATGAACATGTTGAAGCCCACAAATTTGATAATCTAGATGAAATGGACCCTTTCCATGAAAGACACAATCGGCTAAAACACACAAGAAGAAATAGATAATCTGTTATCTATTTAAATACATCTATATCTATTTAAATACATTGACTCAATATTTAATAAATTTCCAAAACAGAAAGCACCAGGCCTAAATGAGTTCACTGGTGAATACTATCAAATATTTAAAGAAATTAATTATACCAGTTCTCTAAGGTACCTTTCAGAGGATAAAAGTAGAGGAAATACTTCCTAACTCATTTTGTAAGGCCAGCATTCCCCTAATACTAAAACCAGACAAACACAAGAAAACTATAGATCAATATCTCATGAACAGATGCAGTATTTCACAAAATATTAGCAAAATGAATTTTAAAAAACTACAAAAAGAATTAGGGGCACCTGGCTGGCTCACTTGGTAAAGAACATAACTCTTAATCTTGGGGTTGTGGGTTCAAGCTCCACATTGACTATACAGATTACTTTAAAACTGAAAAAAAAAAAAAATGCTACAACCAAACAGGATTTGTCGTAGGTATGAAAGACTGGCTCGACATTTGAGAATCTATCATATTAACAGACTAAAAAAGCAAAAAACACATAGTATTAATAGATGCAGAAAAAGTGTTTGACAGAATCCAACACCGATTCATGATAAAAACTCTCAGTAAACTGGGAATAGAGGGAATCTTTCTCAACTTGATAAACACTATCTACAAAAAAAAAACCTTACAGGTAACATAATGGTGAGACACTGGAAGCTTTTGTACTAATATCAGTGCTAAAAAGGAATAAGCCATCAAGGTATGATAGGAAGGAACCTAAATGGATATTTAGGCATAGATGCCCCTGCTCACCACTTCTTTTCAACATTGTGCTGGAGCAACGTAGCTAATGCAGTAAGACAAAGGGAAGCAAAAGGTATACAGGTTGGGAAGGAAGAAGTGTCTTGGTTCACAGGTAACGTGATCATCTGTGTAGGAAATCCAAAAGAATGGACAAAAAATAGGAACTAATAAGCAATTATAGCAAGGTTGCAGAATGTAAAGTTAATATAAAAAAGCCAATCACTGTCCTACATACCAGCAATGAACAAGAAAAATTTGAAATTAAAAACAACACAATTTAGTTAGCACCCTTCTCCCCACCGAAATGCTTACAGGTATATATCTAAGAAGATATGTACAAGATCTATGTGAGAAAAATTATAAAACTCATAAATGAAATCAAAGAATTTACTTAAAACCGACGGAGAGATATTCCACGTTCATGGATAGGAAGACTCAGTATTGTCAAGAAGTCAGTTCTTTTCAACTTAATCTGTAAATTCAGTGCATTCCCAGTCAAAATCCCAACAACTTATTTTGAGAAAATGATTAAGTTCATATAGAGTCAAAAGACCCAGCATAGCCGATACAGTATTGAAGAATAAAGTAGGAGGACTTAACCTCAAGACTGACGGTGAAGCTTCAGTAATCTAGACAGTGTGGTATTGGTAGAAGAATAGATGAATAGAACAGAATAGAGAACCCATAAACAGATCCACGTGTAGTCTACTGATCTTTAACAAAGTCAATACAATGGAGGGCAGAATCTTTTCAACAAATGGCTAGAACAACTGGATATCCACATGCAAAAAAAAAAAAATCTAGACACAGACCTTAAACCCTTTGCAAATATTAACTAAAAATGTATCACAGGCCTAAATGTAAGTTTTTTTAAAAAACTGTACAAAAGTCCCAGAAGAAAATCTAAAGGCCTTTGGGTATGCTGATGCTTCTTTAGATGAAAACAAAGAGCACAACCCATGAAAGAATTGATAAGCTGAACTTCAGTGAAGTTACAAACTTCTGCTCTGCAAAAGAATGACAAGAGAATAAAAACACAAGACACTGAGAGCAAATACTTGCAAATGACACATCTAATAAAGGACAATTATCCAAAGTATACAAAGAACTCTTAGAACTCAACAATAAAAAAAAAAACCTGATTTAAAAAATGAGCTAAAGACTTAACAGACACCCCAACAACAGATATACAGATGGCAAATGAGCATATGAAAAGATGTCCTACATTGTATGTCATCATGACATTGTCATTCTTACCATATGATCCAGCAATTACACTCTTGGATATTTACCCAAATGAGTTGAAAACTTAATGTTTACACAAAAGCCTGCACACACGTTTATAGCAGAATTATTCATAATTGGAATAATTATTGGAATTATTCTACTTGGAAGCAACCAATGTGTCTTTCAGTAGGTGAATGGATAAACTGGCACATCCAGACGGTGGGGTGTTATTCAGTGCTATAAAGCACTGAGCTGTCAAGCCATGAAAAGACATGGAGGAACCTATATGACTGTTCTGGAAAAGGCAAAACTATTGAGACAGTAAAAAGATCAGTGGTCATTGGGGCACCTGGGTGGCTCGGTCGGTTAAGCACCCAACTTCGCTCAGGTCATGATTTCACAGTTCGTGGGTTTGAGCCCCGTGTCAGGCTCTGTGCTGACAGCTCAGAACCTGAAGTCTGCTTTGGATTCTGTGTCTCCCTGTCTCTGCCCCTCATCTGCTCACATTCTGTCTCTCTCTTTCTCAAAAATAAATAAACATTAAAACAGAAACAAAAAGATTAATGGTCATCAAAGGTGTGGTGGTGGTGGTAGGGGAAGGATGAATAGGTGGAACACAGAGGGTTTTTAGGGCATGAAAATACTCTGTAGGATATCATAATGATGGATACATGTCATTATATGTTTGTCTAAACCCATAGAATGCACAACACCAAGAGTGAACTGTAATGTAAATTAGGGTCTTTGGGTGAACATGATGTGTAAATGTAGATCCATCAATTTTACCACTATTCAACAAATATACCACTCTGGTGGGGGATGTTGATAATGGTGGAAGCTATGCATGTGTGGGGCAGGAAACATAAAGGAAATCTATCTACCTTCCCCTCAGTTTTGCTGTGAATCTTAAGCTGCTCTTTAAAAGAAAATTAATAAAACAAAATAATTATCATTAAGTGCTGAATACATACCATTATAAATAAGACTGATGCAGTGGTAGATGGGTGGTAGACTAGAAATCAGAAGAGCCTGTATTCAGTTCCTTTTTTATCACTTGTTCATCCTGACACCCTTAGACACGTCACTTAATACCATAAACCTTACCTATGAGAGTCCTCTTGTGACATTAGGGAATCAGCAGATATGAAGGGTATTTTTGAAAACTAACTGGCAGCATGCAAATTATCAAGGAAGTAACTATTATTAAGATAATGACTAAGATGTAACTATTGGCTCTTAAGAAAACATCTTTTGTTTGCATGCTATGTGAATAGTTATATAAATGAAAATAAACTCTACAAAAGGGATAATATGTGTGTTATGGAACGATATCTTTTTGTATGAGTGGAAATATTAATGAAAAAATTTTAAGAGAATAGCACTAAGGCAAGTTTGATTTTCCATTTTTCTGCTTGAAAAAGAAAATTGAAAAGACAGTTTCCCTTATGACCCTAGATTAAAATGGAATATAATATACCAGGTCCTAGCTTTATAAGAGTGACATAGTATTTGCTGTTTTGGTTAGTTTTTTCCTATACCAAAAATATTGGCAAATGTATTTCACATAGTGATTTACACTTGCCCCTGTCATAGTGGTAGTTTGACCAGTGTTATATTAATATAATTAAACTGATCTGAAGAAAATATTTCCAAGTTCACCGTATAATGTGTTGGCACTTGCCTTCCACGGTATTGTTTTCCCCTTTTTGAAAAGCAAAAGGGGTTAAAAGCAACAGAGGGAAAGCTGAAAAGAAAGATTTCAGCTTTGTGAGCAGTCTGATTCATGCCACTTCTCAAAAGATAACTCAGCAATATTTTAGCCCAGTTGTACAATGCCACCCTTTGGGTTTATCTCCCTTAAATTTTTTTTTTTTTTTTCAGTATAGCCCATATAAAAATACTGTGTTCGATACACGTTGCTCATTTATCTTTGTCCAAATTCTCTGGCTCTCAAAAAAAATAGCATACGTGGACGTGCTGGAGCTAGGGTTTCTCTCCCTTTCTTCTTCTGGACATACTAGTGCAGTAAAGAACTGATTTGTCTTTTCCACCAGTATGATGGGTTTCTCAAGACGGCATGGGGAGTGTGGCAAATAGGAGAGTGAGAATTCAGTAAACCTATAGGGACTGGAATATTTATCAATGGAGAATTTCATACTTTCTGCAAACAGGTTACAGTTTAGAGTACAAACGGACCTGCGGCTGAAAGAAAAATAAACTCTTCCTGATTCTAGGTTGTATCGTACTTATTTCTGAAATAACCTAAAGGGAAATAACATATTTTTTAACATTTAACAGAAGAAAAATTTTAGTTGGTCTGTCTTTATGTTCACTTCCCTAAATTGTATATTATAGATTACATATTATATATTATATAGTTATATATTGTTTATTCCTAAGCTTTAGCTTTTGATGTCATGTATGATGTGTTTGCTTTTCTTTTCTAGAAGCCACCAGCAGCCAACAGAAGGTCAATTTTTCTGAAGGAGGTATTTTCTTTTAAAATATTCTAAATTTTTTTTCATTAACGTGAACAATTTTGATAGTTACTTAAAGAAGAAAATTTTTCTTCAGGAAAAAAGTTCATGCTTATCTAAATTCATAATTGGGTCTTAGATAAAATGGGATAGGGTGAGTGATGATAGCCTTTATATGCATTTCAAACGTCTTTTGTCTGAGTTAATTTTAAGTAAAGCCAATGAAAACAGACTTTGGCATATGCTGGCCTTTGATTATGGTATTAATATAATCATTTTTTCTAAATTCTCATAATCAGTCTATGAATAGGACAGTAAAACTTAGTCCATTTTAAAACCCACCATAATCTTAATTACCTGCATACTGAAATGCTTGTATATGAGTGTGTGTGTACATCCCCCCCTTTACAACCACAGATACTCATATGTAAGCACACATGTACATATACTAATTTTGGCTGAATTTACACACTATATGTAACCCCCCCCCCAAAAAAGGTAAAATTTCTCCACTATTAATGCTCCTTTGTTTCCTTTTTGACTTTACATTAACGCCTCAGAATATAATCTTGTAGATATTACTCAGAATATTTGCTTGAGATATAATTATATGCCTCAGATAACATTAATGAGCTCAATTTTAGCTCATATAAAACTTTGTGATCCAGAATAGTAAGTGTAATAAATAGTGATTCTACGTCTGATAATTAAAGAGGCTTCATTTTAATGTTGAATTACTTGTTTTAATCTAGATCTTTAGAGCATTAGAAGAAAGACTATACTAGTGTATTATTTCTTTCTTTTTAGAAGAAACTGAACAAGACGATCAAGACAGCTCTGACAGTGATATTACTATTCTTAAGGTCAGATCCGGGGATTCTCTTGATTCTGGAGGTAACATATCTTCATATTCATATGACTTTATCTTAGGAGCTGTGTTTTTAGTAAAAATCTAAAGGTATTTTGTGAATTTACTTTTTTAAAAAATACTTCCATAAAATATTTTATTAAAACTACTTTTTTAGAGAGTATACTTTTTAATATTTATTAAAATTACTGACTCCATGTGTGCATCTGATTAGTAACATGTAATGTCTATATAATATCTAAACAAGTCACTTTAAAAAAAAATTTTTTTTTAATCTTTATTTTTGAGAGAGAGAGACAGAGACAGAGCACAAGCGGGGGAGGGGCAGAGAGAGAGACACACACAGATTCCCAAGCAGGCTCCGGGTTCTGAGCTGTCAGCACTGAGCCCGACCTGGGGCTCAAACTCACGAAGCGAGTTCATGACCTGAGCCGAAGTTGGACGCTTAATTGACTGATCCACCCAGGCACCCCACAAATAAGTCACTTTTTAGCCTGCTTTGATATTTATGGAATATAAGATATTTTTGTGCTCAAAGAAGTTATTTGTAGTTTGTTTAAAATGTTACAGAGAAGCGGATCTCATTGGTAGTGGTATTCCTTATATTATCAGGGATGTTAGCTCTTAGGAAGTTTTACTATCCCTAGGTAATCACTTTTATTTCTGGATTGTTCAAATTCACACCAAGTTAGTAGCAACAGTTTATGACTATTCATGTGAATTTGTGTTTAAGTTTATTCAAGGAAAGAATTGACCGTGGGGGGAAAATACCAATTGAGGCTTAAGAGGGTGCTGAACCAATTTGAAACTCTGTAAATAATGAATAATATTATATTTTAGTCCCATGAAAGAGTAATTCTCTATTTTCCCCTCACCATCTTTTGAGAATTTCCATAATTCTGTGTTTTACTTTATCATTCCATTTAAAAAATAGGCTCATAGGCTGGTTTATGGGCATTTGGTATTCTATATATTTCCCACCCTTCCTCATTGTTCCCCATTCTTTCTTGATACAGAAATCCCAAAGGAGATATGCACCATTCTAGCATAGTGGTTAAGAACATGGGCTCTGGAGCCAGAATCCCTGGGTTTCACTCCTCCACTACTAGGTTTGTGCCCTCAGGGAATTGCTTAATGTCTGTGTTCCTCAGTATCCTCATCTGGGTTGGTAAGAGGTTAATTCATATGTGCAAGCACCTAGAAGGTACCTGTCACATAGTAAACACTAAACTAAGTGTTCTTATTAGTTTTGGTATATGTATACATAAAGCTCTAAAAATTAAAAACTAATTAAGCCATTCCTGTAGCCAATAGTTTGATGCTATTGCTAGCAGCATATAGCTCTTTGAAACTTCATACACTGAAGGGTCTGTGATCCCTTTAAGAATTCTAATAAATTCTTAATGAAGCACACATACCCATGTGCAGAAGAAAACTCTAGCTAAAGAAGAAAAAAGGGAGCATATTAAGAAGAATACTGATCTTCTTAGATTATTTTCTGAGCCAGTTATCCCTTGAAGAGGTTCAAGAAGAAACAAGCATAGAGAAAAAAAGAAAGGCGAGCCAAGAAACAGACTCAACTGTAGAGAACGAATTGATGGTGACCAAAGGGGAGGAGGGAATGGGGGGGGTGAATGAAAGAGGTGATGGGAATTAAGGAGTGCACTTGTGATAAGCACCAGATGTTGTGTAGAAGTGTTGAATCACTAAATTGTACATCTGACACTAATATTGCACTGTATGTTAACTAACTGGAATTTAAATAAAAACTTAAAAAAAAAAGATCTGTTGGAATGCAAGAAGAGAATATTAGAATTTCATGTATATTTATATTTTATTTCATCCAATTAAAATGTCTTTTTGTTTTATAATAGATACAACACATTAGTTAATACATTATTTCAATAACACACGTATTTAATGTTAGAAATATGTTTTGGAGGGGCGCGTGGGTGGCTCAGTCAGTTAAGTGTCAGACTTCGGCTCAGGTCATGATCTCATGGTTCACGAGTTTGAGCCCCACATCGGGCTCTGTGCTGACAGTACAGAGCCCGCTTCGGATCCTCTGTCTCCCTCTCTCTCTGCCCTTCCCCACTCATGCTCACTCGCTCGCTCTCTCTCTCTTTCTCTCAAAAATAAATAAGCATTTTTTTAATTAAAAAGAAATATGTTTTAGAAATCAATGCTCAAATTTTTTTTAATAATAGGAGTACACTAACAAAAATATTTAGCTACCACACCTGGATGTGTCAAATGCTTTTACTTCCGAGTTAACAATCTGATCACTTTTGAACAGAGTTAGTTATAAATTCCACTTTTATATGAAAATAAGTTTTTAAAGAATAGGCTAAAATATGTAACATATTAACCATTTACAAGAAAAATTTGGGGCAAAATGGGTATTAATGATTTCAAGAAGATCCATTATAAACTTTCAAAGTGTTCCCCAACTCAAAGGTTTCATTATCTTCCTTACCTCATGCCATGTTCTACATCTTCTATTTTTTTTTCTTTAGAAAGTCGTTAGGGAAAAGATAATTATTTAGTTAAGTTTTTAGATACAACATGGCTCTTTAGAAACTTAAAAAAAATAAAATGTGTTCCTGGGACACCTGAGTGGTTGGGCTCTGTGTTGCATTCCACACTGAGCATGAAGCCTACTTAAAATAAAAAAAATTAAATATTCAACACTGCCCCAAGTGTTGAATTCCCTGGGGTTTTACTGAATATTTTTGTTCTTTTGATTACTTACTGTTCTCTTGGTAAAATATGCGTTTAAAAAGTACAATATGCTTGGGGCGCCTGGGTGGCTCAGTCGGTTAAGCCTCCGACTTCAGCTCAGGTCACAATCTCACGGTCCGTGAGTTCGAGCCCCACATCAGGCTCTGGGCTGATGGCTCAGAGCCTAGAGCCCGCTTCCGATTCTGTGTTTCCCTCTCTCTCTGCCCCTCCCCCGTCCATGCTCTGTCTCTCTCTGTCTCAAAAACAAATAAACGTTAAAAAAAAAAAATTTTTAAAAAGTACAATATCCTTTATAGTGCACTTTATTTCTTTTGTTCTTTCAGATCAAACTACGAAATCAAGTCAATATCCAGAATCACTTTGGCGGTCATCACAAAGTAAGTAAAACCATGTTTTAAACTCTTGAAATTCTACCTGTGTGTGTGTGGTCAAATGCTGTTTTTTTATTTTTGAAGATCCTCTTAATGTAAAGTGTTGAAAAAGAGGTATAGTGAATGCTAAAAAACTCATCCTGCATCTTGAATTTGCTTCATCTCTGTACTCAACCTTGAATTCGAATTTAAAAACAAAAATCTGCTTTCTGTGACTTGTTGAATGTCCTTGTTTGCCATATAAATTTGTTGACTATTCTTAGTTTAATTAACTAACGTAGTTTGAGCCTACTTACATGGACATATTCTAATAAGGATATAAAATTTTATATGCAGTATGATTTGAGCTCTATTGCAAAAGTTTGGAAGGATGAATAAACAAGTGATAAAGCAAAGTATAATAAGAAGTTAATGGAAAGCTAGGTGGTGTGTATATCAAAATCTTATAGCCTTGCTTGCAATTTTGAAAATTTTCACAATACGTTGAAAAAATATAACAAAAGAAAGGATTGGAAAGTAATATACTAAAGTGCTGATAACAATCATTTGTTTAGAATGGTAGAATAATTGGTGATATTTTTCTTTTCCTTTTTTTTCTGTACTTTACAGATTATCTAAAGTAGATATGTATTTTCTTAGGTTAAGCAGAAATGATGCTGTTTCTTTCCCATGTTTATTTATTTTTTTAATTTTTTTTTTTTAACATTTATTTATTATTGAGAGACAAAGAGACACAGAGCATGAGCAGGGGAGGGGCAGAGAGAGGGGGAGACACAGAATCCGAAGCAGGCTCCAGGCTCCGAGCCTTCAGCACAGAGCCTGACGCAGGGCTCGAACCCACGAACCGTGAGATCATTACCTGAGCCAAAGTCGGTCACCCAACCAACTGAGCCACCCAGGTGCCCCTCTTTCCCATGTTTAATTAAGTCCCAGAATTTGAGTTAATTATTAATCTAAAATATCCTTGTATGTAAAATCTTCAAGGACTTTTTTTTTCCTTCCACATCACCTTTCTTGAAACTGTTTTTAAAGAAAAAGTCTTTGTAAATCTGTTTTATTAATCATTGTATTTATATAATTCCACATATTTCACATTATATATAGTTTTTAGCAGGTTCTGGGATAAAACTGAGATAAAATAAAAGCCACTGAGACACAAAAATAAATCCTTTGTGGGGCACCTGGGTGGCTCAGTCGATTGAACATCCCACTTTGTCTCAGGTCATGAGCTCACGTTCATGGGTTCGAGCCCTGCTTTGGGCTCTGTGCTGGCAGCCTGGAGCCTGCTGTTTTGGATTCTGTGTTTCCCTCTCTCTCTGCCCCTCCCCTGCTCACTCTCTGTCTCTCAACAAAGAGAATAAAACATAAAAACAAAAAATTTAAAAAATCATTTGTGGAAAATTACTTGCTGAATCATCTTATATGTTTGCCCTTTGTTATGCTAAATCTTTGATATTTGGAAGCTCTTAAATGTATCTCTCTATATAAATTATGCTACATGCATACAATTATGAAAAGTGAGTACTTTGTATACTAATGAATAGGTGATCGAGGTATATATCCTTGAATTTAAGATGCCATTATTTTTTGTATAACTGAAAAAGAAAAATCATCCAGTTAAACTATGATATACCCTCGATTATAAGATACAGCCCTACATCAGAGGTGTTTTTTTAAAACTACTCCTTGGGGCTCCTGGGTGGCTCAGTCAGTTAAGTGTCTGACTCTTGATTTCAGCTCAGGTCTTTATCTCAGGGTTGTGGGTTCAAGCCCCAGGTTTGCTTCCACACTGGGCATGAAGCCTACTTTTTCAAATCAATGAAAGACATGTTAAAAAACAGGTCTACTGTTTTTCTTTTGTTGGGATAGACTGAAAACAAATCTGGAAGAATATTCATATGTCTTATTCGACATGGTATTCCACTTAGTAGATATTTATGAATTTTTAAGTTACACATTTCTAGAATGTTCTATTTCTTGGGGCACCTGGGTGGCTCAGTCGGTTAAGTGTCCAACTTCAGCTCAGGTTATGATCTCGCGGTCTGTGAGTTCGAGCCCACATCAGGCTTTATGCTGAGAGCTCGGAGCCTGGAGCCTTCTTTGGCTTTTGTGTCTCCCTCTCTCCCTCTGCCCCTGCCTACTTCATGCTCTGTCTCTCTCTCTCTCTCAAAAATAAACATTAAAAAAATTCAGAATGTTATATTTCTTTTACAGTTAGCATGTATATATTACCTTTGTATTTAGAAAAAATAAATTTGAAAAATTTACAATAATACTTGTATCATTGGGTAGAAATAACTCATTTCTTCAGAACAGATTTAGAAATTTCCCTTGTTATAATTGTTTGAAATATCATTTCTAATCATCCCATTTGTCCTTAAATACCATCCCAAAACAAAAAAGTAACTACTTTTTTTACTTCATAACTTTCACTTATAACTACTTTGCAATGTCCACAAAATTGCTTATATAGTATATGCCATATACACCAGTACATAGCATAACATATATGGACTGCGTGGGTTTGTATCTGAGCTTTACTACTTCCATATTTTATATACATATATATATATATATATATATATATATATATATATATATACACTATTTATATTATGTATATACATATGTATGTATATATATGTATGTATATATTCCATATATTTGTAAAATGGGAATAATGGTGTTGACCACATAAAGTGTGAGAATTAAGTAAAATTATACTTGATACCTGGCAAACATTTAGTACGTGCTGCCATTATTTTGATGGTATTGATTTTAAAGTTGACTTAGTATCCAATTCCTGAACACTTTGATGCTTAGAAAAGGGAAAACAATGAATATAGTATATATGTTTGGGACTGATGAAAGAAAGGTTTGATTTTTGTGGTGATTTTTTGGTTTATAGTATCCATAGTATACAAGTATAATGTCTATGCAGTATTTTCATTGTTCTTATTTCCAAGTATTCCATGACCTTATCTCTGTTTTCTGTTATAGGTCGAGACTTCATAACTCTTGATAAGCAACCTTCAGTGCTAAGTAAGTGGTTGGTTGTCTGTTCTTTTATCAGTCAAGCAATTCTCACCTTGTCTTATTCTGCCAACAAAATGTTTGAATGGGATTTTAAGTCATTTTACCCTCTTTGCCTTTTAATCCGCCACACATTAGTATCAAATGTGTATAATTACTCTGTGATGTGGAAATGTGTTCAGGATTATTTTACCTAAAGTAACTTATTTGCAAGAGTGAGTGGTTAACTTTTTTCTTCTTAAATACATTGAAACCAAGTTCATGTATTATTGAACTCAGTCATTCTCATAGACCAGAACAAAGGATTGGTACCTAGTTTTGTCTATTAGGTGATTATATATTTATTTGCTGTCTATTTTGCTATAGGAAGTGGTTCATCCTTCACTGGTGTGATCCTTTGACATTATCTTTTACTTCTGAACCTATTGCTTTTATTGTTTTCTTCCCCAACTTTGTTTTACCTTTCTGATAAATTTACCTTCTAACATGAGTATGGTATACGTTTTCAAAATATTGAAATGATATCTTGGTATATGCATTTGCTTTAGGCTCGGGATATCAAAAAAAACCTCAGGAATGGTTGGAACAATCCACAAGAATAAGGACTAAGATGCAAAGTAAGTTGCTAAATCTTTACCTGTTACTGAAGTAATTTCACGTATATTTGCTGTTTTTCTTTATTACTCAGTATACAAAAATATTTAGTTCTTCAGATAGGCATTTAGATTGTGATTTCATTACTGAGGCAGAGCTATGACTACACGATATTTCCATCTGCTTGGAATGTCAGGAGATGGTCTGGTGTTAAGTGTAAACAGTGGTGGGAGAAAACCAGTGGATGAAGTTTTCAGTTCTATTAGCTGCAGTCCAATCTGTACATGATAATAAAATTCTACTCTTTTGACATTACCTGTTTTTTATTTGTAGCAGACATTATTTACTTTTATGTAAATAATCAGAGAAATTCTGCATACCCATTATATTAAGTAATAAAGGATGAAATCTACAAATAGTATTTTCTTGTTTAGGTTTAGGATGGATTAAGTGTCACAGAATCTGAAAAATACCATATATAGATGTGATGAAATAATCATGCTTTGAATTCAGTGTCTATCATAATTTCTATAGCAGTTTCCACATTAAACCTTGACCGTGTAGAAAAAAATTAAGTTACCCTTCACCTTTATCCCTTCTTTATACTCTAACCACAATAATCTCAAGGTCATTTGGTATTCCTTTACTTTTATTTAAAAAAATTTTTTTAATGTTTTATTTATTTTTGACAGAGAGAGAGAGAGAGAGAGAGAGAGAGAGAGAGAGAGAGAGATCATGAGCGGGGGAGGGGCAGAAAGAGAGGGAGACACGGAATCGGAAGCAGGCTCCAGGCTCTGAGCCGTCAGCACAGAGCCTGACACGGGGCTCAAACTCACAAACCGGGAGATCATGACCCGAGCCAAAGTCGGACGCTCAACCAACTGAGCCAGCCAGGCGCCCCATCCTTTTCTTTTATTTAGATAATATAAGGGGCTCCTGGGTGGCTCAGTCAGTTAAGCATCTGACTTCAGCTTAGGTCATGATCTCACGATCCGTGAGTTCAAGTCCCACATTGGGCTCTGTGCTGACAGCTCGGAGCCTGGAGCCTGCTTTGGATTCTCTGTTTCCGTCTCTCTCTGCCCCTCCCCTGCTCACTCTCAGACTTTCTCTCTCTCAAAAATAAATAAACATTTAAAAAAAAAAAAAGCTCCATCTCTTGCTCAAAAAATGACTAACTGTAATTGACAAAGTTAGCTTGTGTAAACAAACCTCTGTGGCTTTGTTTTACCATCAGTAAAGTAGTGGTGGTCATAATTCATTGTTCCCAACAGTTGAAGTTTTACCCCACATGTGAGTTCTTCAGTCTAAAACTGAAAAAACTTTCTGTCCTTGCCTTATTGTTGGCTGTCATTCCTTATTGTTGTATGTACCTGGTGTTAGAAAACTATTTCTTCTTACAATTTGCTTTTCCTGACCTGTTATAGTTAGGAAAGCAAATATTTTTTAGCTTACTAGGATTTTGTTTGTAACCAGTATCAGAATTAAAACTTACTTTGAAGATCTAAGAAATAAACTCTTGGAAGTAAAAATTGATGAGTTTAAGTATATTTTTTATGAAAAACTCAGTTCTTATTTTATTTCTTAGTTCTTAACTATACATTCCGGGTAATTGATAACAGATATATTTCTTCCAGGTAACTGTAGTACACTTTGTTACCAAAAATATATAATTTTTATTTCCTCTGATAAGACATTGTACAAATGCAATGGAGAAGGGAAAATAATTATACTGAAGATCTGATTAGAATGCAGAAATAGATTTTTTTTAGTTGCTAAATTAATAGGTAAGGCTTAGTCTGTTTGTGTCCCTGCTTTGTCTTAGTGTATTTATTATGGCTTAAATATCTGCATACTGATTGATAGCCATCTACTACATATACAGAGCTTTGAGAATTATATAGAAATTATATGCCAGAAGTTTGCACACTGAGGTGCAGATAACAGAATTTTTTAGACCTTTAGCTACATAAGAACTTTAAGAACAGTGAACATGAAAATATTTTTAGTGAAAGTAGAGGCCTGCAGTGATTTTCATATGGACTGACAGATTCCTCTTTAATCCAAGATCATTTAAAATGGTTTTTGCTTAGCATTCTAATAATTTCATTATTTCATTAAGTTTATATTTCCATCTTCTTTAGTGAGAAAAAAATTAATTTTTAGACTTAGGTGTTCAAGAACCTGGGACTTTCACATCCTTATTGTCAACCCATGATAGCACAGTTCCTTAGGTAGACAGGTCCCAGTTTGGGTTTCTGCCTGTTTTCTAATCTTTTGGAGAAGATAGAATCACTGTCTTTATTTTTCCTATTTCCCAGGTAATAAAACAGTGAGAATAGGGAAGAGTATCTAGGGAGAGGTCAGGCCTCTATGAGTCTGTGCCTCATTGATATACATGTTTGGAACCTGTCTCTGCACAGAGGAATGCCTGGGTAGCTCAGTTAGTTAAGCAGCCAACTTCAGCTCAGATCATGATCTCACAGCTTGTGAATTTGAGCCCCACATTGGGCTCTGTGCTGACAGCTCAGAGCCCGGAACCTGCTTCAGATTCTGTGTCTCCCCCTCTCTGTGCCCCTCTCTGCGCATGCTCTGTCTCTCTCTCAAAAATAAATAAACATTAAAAAATAAAAATAAAATAAATAAATAAAATAAAAGTAATTCAGAGATACAAAGAGTTTGGAGTTAGAGCTGCAGTCCCAGCTCTTCTACTTACTAATTGAGTGACCTTGGTAAAGCCACTTAACCTTTGTTAAGGTTTTCTTACCTTTTCTTACCTTTAACTTGGGGACAAGAGTGCCTATGACTGGTTATTCTAATTATCTTGTTATATATGTGAACACAACTTTTTAAGTCTGAATACCAAATGAATAATTACTAATTAGTAAATAATTACTAAATGATTACTTATTTATTGTTAACAATATATTGTGTAATAATCAGTAATAACAACTATGAAAGATTCATGTCCTCTGCACTTGACTTTTATAGAGTGATTGTTACCATACTCTTCTGACTGGAAAACCTTGAGCTTTATCTTTTAAAAAGGTGTGTGTGTGTGTGTGTGTGTGTGTGTGTGTGTGTGTGTGGTGTGTATGTGTGGTGTGTTTTTTGTTTTTTGGGTTTTTTTAGGAATGTTTGTCACTATTTCTGATGATATTTTTAATAAGAAGAGGGATAGAGATTACCTCTTAGAGAATGCTGTCTGCCTGAACAGTATATACCCTGCTTATAAGTTTGTGTTCTATGAATTTTATATATATTACATGTGTTAGATAGTAACTGTTATTTAGCTATTCTTTATCATTAAAATCATCATAGAAGAGCACTTAACGGAATTTTCTTACATTATCTCATTTGATCTTTGCAACCATGGATTAAGATATTCAAGATAAACATTTTCTTGATGGATTTTTTTTCTAAGACAATTGTATTATGTTTCACATGCTCTTTCACTATTGGTTCCTCTACTTGGTGTGCTCATATAGTAACTTTTTAAAACATTATATTGAGGTATAATTGGCATACATTTAATGTATTACAGGCTTGATATGCTTGGGGATGAGTATACATCCGCAAAACTATAACCACAGTCTATACTGTTAGCGTATCTGTCACCTCCAAAAGTTTCCTCCCACTCTCTTTATTTATTACTATGTGTGTGTATGATAAGAGCACTTAACATAAGATCTTCCCTCTTAGCAAATTTTTAAACATATGGTACAGTATTGTTAACTATAGGTACTATGCTTTGCAGTAGATTGCTAGCACTTAGGCATCTTGTATACCTGAAACTGTGTACCTTTAACTAAAATCTCCTCATTTTCCCTTTCCCCTCCCTCCTACAACCACCATTCCGCCTCTCTGCTTCTGTGAACTTGACTATTTTAGATTCCTCACAAAATGAATTTTCAGAACTTACAGCTATATTGTCTTATATGATGCAAAACACTGTAGATTTTATACATGTTATTAACACTAGGCATTAAAAATGAAAATACAGTGTAAAAAAGCAATTTGTATTTATTTGCAAGTGTAATGAGTCACGAGTTGATAATGAAGAAGCAGCAGTATGATTGTTTTATGGTGGCCTCATGTAATCGATACGATTGCCTCATAGTAGCCTAACTGATACACTAATAAATGAATCATTGTAAAATTTTTATGGCAGACACTATTACAGTCAGATTCATAATACAGTATTTGGAAACATAATGTTACTTTAAAGAACAAAACAAAACATTCACCTGTGATGATAGGCTGACAGGCAGTTTCTCCAATTACTTAGAGAGAGAGGTATATGGTATCATAATTCCTTGAAAGCAAAGTTAATAAACAGTAAGAAAACTAACCTTATTAATTTTGTATTGATTATCACTCCTCTTATGCCTGGGTAAGGATAGGCTATCCTCTTCCGTACAAGCCTTGGACACAGTGTGCTACACAGTGAACACTTAGGAGAAGATGATGACACAAAAACACTTCGTACAATTCTTGCCATACAGTTTATTAGATTTTCACACCAAGACACTCATACACACGCAACAGATCAGTTCATTGTGCTGCGTGATGGTTATTTACTAGTCATTAAGTGGAAGTGCATCATCATAAAGGTCTTCAACCTTGTCATTTTGTGTTGAGTAGGCTGAGGAGGAGGAAGAAGGGTTGGTCTTGCTGTCTTAAGCGTGGCAGAGGCCAAAAAGGTGGAGAACATGGAACGGGAGGCAGGCATGCTCCAAAATACTTAAATTCTGTCTCACTTTTTTTTTTTTTTTTTTGCCTTCTCATTTCTCTAAAAGTGTGTCTATATGGTTCCAGTTTTTCTTCCACCATTTCCTTTAGTTTCAGTACCTCTATCATAAAAGGGTCCTTGTCGTTAAGTCAAAAGCAGTCTTGAATAACTGGCCACATTATCTAATGTCCGTTTGTTTTCTGCCGCTGCTGCTTCTACATCTTCTTCCTCATCGGCTGGCATCAGATGATGCCACATCTCCGTCAAGGAGAAGCACACCTTCTCCGTCAAGTCGTCTTCTGTTAATTCCTCTGGCGTGTTTGTTAGCTTTTGAACTTCTCCAAGACCCGTGTCTTTTTTTAAATTCCAGTATAATTAACACGCAGTCTAGTTATATTAGTTTCAGGAGTACAGTATAGAATGACTCCACAGTTATTCAGAGCTCATCACAACAGGTGCACTCCTTAATCCCCTTCACCTATGTCATTCGCCACCCCCCCCACCTCCCCTCTGGTAACCATGAGTTCTCAACAGTTAAGGTCTCTTTGGGGGGGGGGGCACCTGAGTGGCTCAGTTGGTTAAGCTGTGGACTCTTGATTTCAGCTCAGGTCGTGATCTCACAGTTCATGAGATCGAGCCCCACGTAGGGCTCCGTCCGCACTGACAGTGCACTCAGCCTACTTCTGATTCTCTTTCTCCCTTTCTCACTGCCCCTCCCCTGCTTACACTTACTCTCTCTCAAAATAAATAAACTTAAAAAAATTCTTTAAAAAAATAACAGAAAGAACAAAAACAAAAAAAATCTTTTTGTTTGGCTCTTTTTTTCTTTGCTTTCTTTGTTAAATTCCACATATGAGTGAAGTCATGTGGTACTTGTCTTTCTCTGACTTATTTATTTGACTTAGCATTACATTCTCTAGATCCATCCATGTTGTTGAAAATGGCACGATTTTATTCTTTTACACACACACATATATACCACTTTTTTTTTTATACCACATCTTCTTTATCCATTCATCTATTGATGTATACTTAAGCTGCTTCCATAATTTGGCTATTGTAAATAATGCTGCAATAAATATAGGGTGCATATATCTTTTCAAATTAGTGTTTTCATATTCTTTGGATAAATAACCAGTAGCGGAATTACTGGATCATATGGTAGTTCTATTTTTAATTTTTGGAGGAACCTCCCTACTGTTTTCCACAGTGACTGTACCAGTTTGCTTTCCCACCACAGTACAACAAGGGTTCTTTTTTCTTCACGTCCATGCCAACATTTGTTTCTTGTTTTTTTTCTTTAAGTTTATTTATTTTGAGAGAGAAGGTACTTGCATGTGGGGGAGGGGCACAGAGTGGGGTGGAAGGGGGGGTGCTGGGGGAGAGAGAATCCCAATAGGCTCCCCTCTGGTGGCACAAAGACTGCACAGGGCTCTGTCCCACAAACCACAAGATCATGACCTGAGTTGAAGCCAAGAGTTAGACGCTTAACCAACTGAACCACCTGGGCATCCCTCTTGTGTTTTTGATTTTAGCCATTCTGGCAGTGTAAAGTGATATTTCCTGGCGGTTTTGATTTGCATTTTCCTAATGATGAGTGATGTTGAGCATGTTTTCCTGTGTCTGTTGGCCATCTGTATGTCATCTTTGTAGAAATGTCTTCCTTGTTCATGTCTTCTGCCCATTTTTAATTGAATTATTTTTGTGTGTGTTGTATAAGTTCTTTCTATATTTTGGTTACTAACTCTTTATCAGATATGTCATTTGCAAATATTTTCTCCTGATCAGTAAGTTGTCCTTTAGTTTTATTGATGGTTTCCTTTGCTGTGCAGAAGCCTTTTATTTTGGTGTAGTTCCAACAGTTTATTTTTGCTGTTGTTTCCCTTGCCTCAGGAAATATATCTAGAAACAATGTTGCCTGGACAATGTCAGAGACATGTGCTCTTTTCTAGGATTTTTATGGTGTCAGGTCTCACATTTATGGTGTCAGGTCTCACATTTAATGAATTAGGTCCTTAATTCATTTTGAGTTTATTTTTGTGTATGGTGTAAGAAGGTGATGCGGTTTCAGTCTTTTGCTGTCCAGTTTTCCCAACACTATTTATTGAAGAGATGGTCTTTTTTCCTATTTTATATTCTCACCTCCTTTGTCAAAGATTAATTGGCCATATAATCATGGATTTATTTCTGGGCTCTTTATTCTGTTCCATTGATCTATGTGTCTGCTTTTGTGTGAGTACCATACTATTTTGCTTATTCTAGCTTTTTAGTATATCGTGAAATCTAAAATCCATATCTTGATACCCTTCACCCCCCACCTTTCTGCCATATTCATGATCTCTCTCATGATTTCCTTGATCAGCTGTGTTGTAAATCCTATAAGATAACACACATCTGGACACAGTTTTCTCCAGCAGGAATTTATTGTTCTGGGTTTGATGGTTTCTTCTATAACAATTACGGCATTATTAAAGTATATACATATGTTAATTTTATGCAATTATGATTTAATACTGTATATTTAGGGGCACCTGGGTGGCTCAGTGAGTTAAGTGTCCCAACTTCGGCTCAGGTCATGATCTTGCAGTCTGTGAGTTCGAGCCCCACTTCAGGTTCTATGCTGACAGCTCAGAGCCTCGAGCCTGCTTCTGATTCTGTGTCTCCCTCTGTCTCTGACCCTCAGCTGCTCATGTAGTGTCTCCCAAAAATAAACATTAAAAAAATTTTAATACTGCATATTTATGTTTGTTTATATTTCCCTCAGCTTCAAATGGCACCATGTACAGTCTGGGTGCATAAATTTTGATAAATTTTAACTCTACTGTAATTTGTGTGTATTTTATGGTAGTCAATGATAAAGTAGTATCTACATATATTTTATGTATTCATGAAATACTTAACTTTTTCTTAATTTTTAAAAATATTTCTAGGCTATGCATTTCGACTGTGAGTTTTTTCAAATTGTTATAAATCTTCAAAAAATTGTTCAGTGTGTTAAAAGTCCACATATAAGTGGACCTGCACAGTTTAAACCTATGTTGTTCAAGGGTTAACTGGATATACCACATTTTCTTTATTCACTCATCCATCAGTGGACTTTTAGGTTACTTCCACGTCTTGGCTATCATGAATATTACTGCAGTGAACATAGGCGTACAGATATCCCTTCAAGATCCTAATTTCAGTTCCTTTGGATATATATCCAATAGGGCGATTGCTGGATCGTACTGGTAGTTTCATTCTTCAGTTTCTGAGGAGCATGACGTATCGGTAGTTTCATTCTTCAGTTTCTGAGGAGCCTTCATGCTCTTTTTCCATACTGGCTGCAGCAATTTATATTTCCACCTACAGTGCACAAGGGTTCCCATTTCTCTACATCCTCTGTCCATATACCTCACTCTTGACTTTTGTATAATACTCATCCTAACAGGTGCAAAGTAAAACTTAAAGTGATTTTGATCACATAACTCATCACATGTTTCAAGTGTGCTGTAATCACATGGTCTGTTTTTGCTTCTGTTGCCTGTGTTGTTGGTGTCATATACAGGAAATCATTGCCAAAGCCAGTGTCAGGATGCTTTTTCCCTGCATTTTTTCCTGGGAGTTTTATGGTTTGGGTTCTTATGTTTAAGTATTTAATCCATTTTGCATTGATTTTTTTTGTGTGTGTATGGTATAAGAGTCCCAGTTTCATTCTTTTGCTTGTGGATATCCAGTTTTCCCAACACCGTTTATTCAAGAGACTGTCCTTTCCCCATTGTGTATTCTTGGTATCATTGTGAAAGATCAGTTGACCATATCTGCATGGATTTATTTCTGGATTCTCTATTCTCTTCTGGTGGTCTGTATGTCTGTTTTTATGCCAGTACCATACTGTTTTGATTACTCTAGCTTTGTAATGTACTTTGAAGTCAAGAAGTGTGATGCACCCAGCTTTGTTCTTCTTACTCAGAATTTCTCTATTTGGAGTCTCTTGTGTTTCCTTGTAAATTTTAGGATTGTTTTGTATTTCTGTAAAAAATGCCGTTGGAATTTTGATAAGGAGTATACTGAATCTATAGATTGCTTTAATGTTTATTCTTGAGTGAGATAGTGTGTGTTGGGTGGGGGGGGAGGGCAGAGAGAGAGGGAGACACAGAATCCAAAGCAGGCTCCAGGCTCCAAACTGTCAGGACAGAGTCAAACGTGGGGCTTGAACTCACGAACTATGAGATCATGACCTGAGCTGAAGTTGGTCACTTAACCGACTGAGCCACCCAGGCTCCCCTAGACATTATTAGAATATTAATTCTCCAATCCATGAACATGGGGTACCTTTCCATCTATTTGTGTCAGCTTTAATTTCTTTTATTAGTATTTCGTAGTTTCCAGTGTACAAGTCTTTTACCTTCTTTGCTAATAAGTTAATTCCTTATATTTAGTTCTTTTTAATATTATTATAAAGGGATTATTAATTTAAAAAAAATTTTAAGTTTGGGGCACCTGCATGGCTCAGTTGGTTGGGCGGCCGACTTCAGCTCAGGTCTTGATTTCACAGTCCATGAGTCCGTGAGTTTGAGCCCCGTGTCAGGCTCTGTACTGACAGCTCAGAGCCTGGAGCCTGCTTTGAGTTCTGTGTCTCCCTGTCTCTCTGCACCTCCCCACTTACACTCTGTCTCCCCCTCTCTCTCTCTAAAAATAAATAAACTTAAAAAAAATTTTTTTTAATTTAAGATGTTCTCTGAGTTATGTAAATATTACATGTTATATAATAACTGTATAATATATATTATAATCAGTATAATATATATTGTAGCTATATGTTATATGTGTTATATAAAATGTCTCATTTGATTCTTTTATATAATAATATGTATTATAATTTAATTATTTCAGGAATAGAATTTAGTGATTCAGTGTTATATATAGTTTTATATTATTATAGTTATGTATTACTATATTATAATATTATATACTATCTCATTGGATCTTTGTAACCATAGAGTAAGGTATTCAAGATAAATATCACTTGATGGAATTTACTTGTTTGTTTTAGTAATTCAGTTGTTAACTTTGGTGACCTAAATTACAAGTTTCTAAATGATGTTATTTTCTAGGCTACACTAGTAATTGTGAAACAATATGCCTTAAGGTTGACGTCATTTTGTTTCATTTGAGATTTTTTGTCATATAAGCAAAAATAAGGCTATTTCTATACTTTAGCAGTGCTAATTTTATACCTCTAGGTTAGTCCTGTGTTTCTCAAATGAAAGCTCTTGGTAAATACCAGGAAGGTCATTTATATATACGTAAGTTATAAAATCCCAGGCAAGTGATAGATGGCAGTGTTAGCAAATGTAGGTCATATGAATTAGTAACTCTCTCCCTTCTGAGAGTTGCCCTTCCATTTCTTTTCTCTCTTATGTTAAAATCTGTGGTCGTGCCAAGAAGCACTGAGGGAAAAGGGAAAATTTAGGATAATTTTGTTTGCTAAAATAATGATAGAAGTAGAGATTTGATGGAGTCATGAGAAAATTATTTTTGAAATCTGACCACAAACCTAAATAAAACAGAATTGTCTATTAATAGAAATGGTGAAAAGTTTGTACTATAATTTAAAAAATATTACTGATATTTGAAATGATCAGAAGCACCAGAGTAAATATTTGAATCATTTTGAGGTAGAAAGTAGGATTAAGATTGAGTTTTACCTTAAAACCCCTTATCCAGTAGCTCAATAATCCATAATCCATATTTTGTCCTTTTTTCCCCTTCTTACAGCATCATCACCAGACAGGAGTTCAATATATGGCAGTTTTTCAGATGGTATAATACGTTTTATTTTCTTTTAGTTGTACTTATTTTCTTTGTTCTATTAACTTTGTGCTATAAGTTTCACCACTTCCATTAAATAATTTGGATCAAATACTTTAAGGCTTTCTCACAAAACAAATGTATTAAAAGTATGCTTTATACTAGACCATGGCATGCTGTGAATAATTATGAAAGAAATAACTTTTGAGTCTCAAGGAGCTGTCATTCTAATGGGTGCTTAGAGCTTCCACTTTTTCTTCTATTTCTGACTGATTTCTGCCTCATATTCTCATGGTAGAATTTGTATTTTCTTTCTCTGTTGGAAATACTTATATTATGAACCATAAATTGATAAGTCTTTATTACTTCTATCATTAGATGACAGCATTCAGAAATCAGAACTTGGAAACCAGTTTCAATCAACTTCCAGCCAAAGTAAGTTTTTCTGTTCAGTTTTTATAAGCAAGTTTCTGAAATCGGTCATTCATAATTAATTTTTGTTTGACAGCAATTTGAAGAATTGTATTTTAAACACTTAAGAGGAAAAAGTATATATTTTACTAGCAGTGAAATTCTTTAAGGACAAACTATATGAAATAACATCCATAAGACTAAGAACAATTATCCATAAGACTATCCATAAGACTAAGAGCAAAAGTTAATAAGCAGCACTACTAATAATAACCAAGTGAACCTTGCTGAATCAAAAGAAAGATGGCACATAGCATGACATAATAGGATTACCATGGGTTTTAGAGTCTACAGACTCGACCACTTTAGCCTTCTGTGTAGCCTTGGGGCAAGTTTCTTTAATTCTCTAAGCCTCCTTATTGTCCTGAATAAGTACTAAGAAAAATCTTCACAGTAACTCTCAGGGTTTGGTCTCATATCACTTTCTACTAGCAAAATTAATAAATACCTAAAGAATATATACATACATATATATATATACACACACACACACACACACACACACACACACACACACACACACACGTATATATATGTATATATGTATACATACATGTGTATATATGTATATATGTATACATACATGTGTATATATGTGTATATGTATATGTGTGTGTGTGTGTGTGTGTTATACCTGTCTGTATTTACCTAGAAATTAAAATTGAAAAATTTTTAAAGTGCCTATTTATTTTGAAATAATTTAGTAAGAATAGTGACCAGTTGCTTGTATTTTCTAATCTCTTTAATGCCTGGCTTAATAAAATAGAGCTGGATTCTCATATCTCCTTCTTCATTCAGTATGTTACAATATGTTGTTTTGGTTGCAGTATACGCCACATTCCAGCTTTATACTGATAATATAGATTTTTAATAGTCTTCAGGTAATTGTGGATATTCTGATAAACTCAACAAGGTACTTGAAATGTGAAACCTGAGACCATATTAATGAACTTTTTATGTTGTTACCTTAAAATCCATTGGTCTTTCTTATACTTTGAATGGAATATCATGTACTGATCATTCGGAAAATACTGGTTCACTAAGTTATGCAGATCTTCCAAATGTTGACACATTTTTAAGACAGTATAAAAAGATAACATTTGTTGATATCACCACCGATCTCAAGACAAAAGTTCTTAAGTATTCAGGAGCTGTCAAGCTTATAGTGGCAGATACAGTATTTCTACAATCCTAATTTTCACTTTAAACCATGAATTCTGTAATTGGCAACAAATATTGTCAGCTGTTTTTCTAGAAACAACAGACTTACTTTGTTCATCTTCAAGAAAATGTCTGCCAAATACTCAAGTCTGACTAACCATTCTTTGTCACTTGTTCTTAAAAGTACTAGTTCAGTTCAACTCAGCTGCACAGAGTTCTTTTCCTCGAGACAACTACTGTGCTGTGCTAGGTAGCAGAAGTACTTTAGGTATATTTCCCAGTTCTTCACATAAAATATTAAGATTTGGGGGCGCCTGGGTGGCTTAGTCGGTTGGGCGTCCGACTTCAGCTCAGGTCACAATCTCACGGTCTGTGAGTCCGTGAGTTCGAGCCCCGTGTCGGGCTCTGGGCTGACGGCTCAGAGCCTGGAGCCTGCTTCCGATTCTGTGTCTCCCTCTCTCTCTGCCCCTCCCCCGTTCATGCTCTGTCTCTCTCTGTCCCAAAAATAAAATAAAAACGTTAAAAAAAAAAAAATTAAAAAAAAATATTAAGATTTGTGCTCAAGAGTTGAGTATTAATTAAATGAAAAATTTTGCTTTATGAAGCAGTTTCGCTGATAACCTTAAATGAATGGGTGTGAATACAAAAACTGTATTAGCACTACCCTGATTCATGCTAAGGCATCAGTTGTTTTTCCCACCATTGCTTTCTTTGCACCATCAATGCAAATGTCCACATGGTGGGAAATGTCGGATAACATCTTAATGTTGTGAGAATAGCTTTAACCTCAAGGACCTCCTTGGAATGATCTCAAGGTACCCACCAGTCACACTTTGAGAACTATTTCTCTAAAAACTCTGTAGTATAAATAAATAGAAGGTATAAAAGTATTATTGTTGTTTTCCTGTTAAATGAAGTGGTATATGAGAAAGTCCTTTATTAAACTGGAAAGTGCTAGGTAAATGTAATTGGTATCATTATTGCCAATAATAATTAAGGATGAGTTGCAAACTCAATTTTTTTTAATGTTTATTATTTATTTTTGAGAGAGAGAGAGAGAAAGAGACAGCACATGCAGGAACAGAGGAGGGGCAGAAAAAGAGGGAGACACAGAATCCAAAGCAGCTCCAGGCTCTGAACTGTCAGTACAAAACTCAACTTGGAGCTTGAACTCAAGAACTGTGAGATCACGACCTGAGCTGAAGTGGGACACTTAACCTACTGAGCCACCCAGGCACTCCATGAGTTGCAAACTCAGTTTTACTGGTGTTAACTTGCATTCCACAAAAGATAGGCATCTGCAATTAAAGGGACAGCTACCTATTATAATATATGGAAGATATTCACTTACAGTGCATCCTTTTTTAATCCCTTTGTATGCTTCAGAAACATTCCACCTTGGATGATCAGCTACATGAATTCTGAGCACCTAAATTTAAAAATCTATTTTGTATTTTAGTATTATTAACCTTTTAGTATTGTTTATCTCTCAAATATTAATAGTAGTAATAATAGTTAGAAATTATCTTATTTCTGACTTATGTCATTTCATACATTTAAATTCTATTTTTTACTCTAAGACTTTTTATCGTTTTGACATTGAAGAGACATACGCATACTTACACACATAACTTAAAACCTAGGGGTGTGAGATTTTCTTGAATACATGTGATAAACCTTTCTTTAAGAAAATAAATTACCCGCTCCATTCTTTAAATTCCTTCCACTTTTAATGTCTATGGAAATTAATATTGGTCTTACAAGTCGTTTGTCCTTGAATCTAAGAAAATGATCACTGGCATTTCTTTTTTTTTCCTGAGCAGAAGCAGCTGGACAACCCAAAAGTGCATCTTTTGTCAAGATGAAGTGGTGGTGCCTACTCGTTCTGGTAGCTTCTTTCGCCATCGGGAGTTTTCTCTTCGTTCGTACTCCTGAGGTAAAAACCACTCCTGTTCAAGAGTTCCAGAACCAGATGAAACAACTTATGAATAAGTACCAAGGTCAAGATGAGAAGCTGTGGAAAAGGAGCCTTACATTCCTAGAAAGACATCTGAATAGCTCCCAGCCTCGGCCTCAGCCTGCTATCTTGCTGCTCACTGCTGCTCGAGATGCTGAAGAAGCACTGAAGTGTCTGAGTGAACAAATTGCTGATGCCTACTCTTCTTTCCACAGTGTCCGTGCCATCCGGATTGATGGGGCGGACAAAGCTACTCAAGACAGTGATACTGTCAAAGAAGAGGTAGACTGGGAACTGAGCAATGGGTTCACGAATGGCCAGAACGCAGCGGTGGTACATCGCTTTGAGTCACTGCCTGCAGGCTCCACTTTGATCTTCTATAAGTATTGTGACCATGAAAATGCAGCCTTCAAAGATGTAGCCTTAGTCCTGACTGTCTTGTTGGAGGAGGAGACGCTTGGAACCAGTCTAGGCCTAAAGGAGATTGAAGAAAAAGTGAGAGATTTCCTCAAAGTCAAGTTCACCAACGCTGACACACCCAACTCCCACAAACATATGGACCCGGATAAATTGAGTGGGCTCTGGAGCCGTATTTCTCACTTGGTCCTGCCTGTCCAACCTGAAAATGCCCTGAAAAGTGGCATCTGCTTATAAAGGGTGACAGAAGACAAAATCATGTCTCAAATTTGGAGAATTTTTCAGCCTTTGTAACCAGAGACAGAATTCAGAGCTCTTTATGAAAGAACTGGTTTCTTTTTAAAGGATGTTAAATTCTTAGGTAAACATGGAACATCTAACTCATTTGTTCACCCTAATGATCTGTTATTTGAGAGAATCATTTCCCTGTTTCCATTAAGATCTGCGTTAATGATCTCTGAGGACTACAACTTACACGCAGTCCCCTAGTCTGTTTAGACTCGAGGTTGAATCATTACTGCCGTGTTATGACCAGACCAGGTTGGGGGGGATTGGGCTCCTTCCTATGAATCCTCCCAAGTTTATAAGTTAGATTTTTCACAGAGTTTGCTATTAGTAAGGCAGCTCTATAAATGCAACTGTGGGTTTTCCCATTATTCTCTTTTACCATCATTTAGGTGCGAGTTCCTTAGTTTCCACTTTTAGGAGCAAGAGTAATGAAAGGTCATCTGAGTGTGTTTGGATTGTTTTCTTTGTTTTTGGAGGGCAGGAGAAGGAGGCAAGGAAAAGGAGAAATTGTGGAATGAGGAAGGTAAGGGGGAAAATCTTCAAGATGAAATTTAAAATAAGCCACTGAGACTTAGGTCATTCAGGTATAGCCATATGAACTCTATTCTCAGTGAATTCTGCTGGGGTTTGTTTTTCACGTGTCCTTTTCCTTTAAGAAATTTTTGGTCCTCCCAAGGATTTTAAAGCATGTATATAATAAGATTTAGCATATTTGTTCATTTGACTTAAGGGTGTGGTCAGTTCAGAGCAGTTTATTTTGGACATATCCTGAAACCTTTGTTTTGAATTAAGAAATATAATCACAGGAATTGGTAAAACACTGGTTAACCGGCTTTCCTGGGCTATCGAAGAAGGATTTGATTTTCTGCGTGCAGTTCTACAAATATAAAGATGTACTATGCACGTGATAAATTTTATTAAGAGTGCCTCGAGCCAAAGAGAAAGCGAACTTTACCATATGTGGAGAATGTTGAGATGTACTACTGTGCATTCCTGTACCGCTGTTGTATTTCAGTTGTAACCTGGCATCTATTACTGACCTTTCTCATCTGTTGACTGCTTTGTTATTCTTAAAATCGTAAGATTCTAGATACACCTTTTTTTTTTTTTTTTTTTAATTTCTACAAACCTTAAATGAAAATACTGTTTTTAGAATACTAGAGGCAGTCATTGGCTTTATCATTCACCTGTTGAGGATCCTCCCATGCCTGGTAGTAGAGTGTGGTCCGGTTCCTTCCAACTAGGACAACCCGTATTCATAAATTTATACCCTTTATTGAAAATTGTTCCTGACTGTCAGAAGTCAGGTCATCTGATTTATAGAGGATTCTAAAAACAAGAGTTTTTGAAAAGGCTTATTTTATACACATATATTATATGGAGAGACAAATGTTTTTATTAAATATTTCGCTGACCAAAATAATTTTAAAGAAATTAATGTTACTTATGTCTTTCAGGAGAAATAATTGTAGCAGCTGATCTGTAAATGACTTTAGAAGCTATTTTAGTAATTTAAATAAATTTACTTTCTTGGTTTGTACTCTGTGTGTCGTAAACTTAATGATGATTCATGAACCTTTTTTTTTTCCAGTTAATCCTAGAGTTTTCTTTACAGTTGAACAATTTTAGTAATTTCTGCTAGGAGAAACAAAGGCCAGAGAATTGTAGCCATTTACAAGTACATTGGTTAAAAATATAATCACCATGCTCTTCTGTTTCATCCAGGGATTTTTGAATTATCACTATATTGGAATTAATTTAGGTTTTCCTGACTTGGCAAAAGAATCTACAGCAGTGTTTCTCAAATTTGTCCTTCACCCCTCCCTAAAGAGTGTTTTCAGATTTTTTTTTCCCTAACCATCTACCCCCTTGAAATTTTAATACCATGCATATACCGTATATCTATCTATGGACTATATACATTTTTGTCCCTTATACATATGAAGGGAAAATTTAATAACTCATCAGCTTGAACATAGGATTAGGGTTTCTAGAAATTAGGCACAGTGTGACTTTGGGTGGCAAGGTCGGCTCAGGGAAAACCACAGTACAGTACTGGTGTTACAGATTTCTAGAAACTTAATTTGCTTCCCTTCTTTTAATGACCGTCTTGTATTTAAGGAAGTTTTCTAAAGCTCCAATTCTCAAGACAAAGATTGGAAGTAAACTTGATTTTCATTCTATAAAGAGAACTGTCATTTAGAAATGAGTTTGCATAGTTCATGCCATTAGTTAATGCCTAAAGATATAAAAATCCAGTTTCCCTTTGATCTTGGGTCTTTGGAAAGTGGACTGTATGTTGGCAACGTAAGGAAGCATTTCTCTTGAGTAGATCATGGACTATTCTATGTTGTCCTTATCAAAGTCATAGAGTAACATCTTACAGTATGAGGATTCTACTAGCCGTAGCCACCTGGGATGAAGATGTGGGTTCCGAGTCGGAAAACAAGCTGAGGTTGCTGTTGACTGAAAGGAAACTCCTGCCTTGAATACCTCTCTCTCTTTGGCGCAGATTCAGAGAAGTCCTGGTGTGCTTGCAGCCTCTTCTGGATTGTGGGGAAGATAGAGTCTGTCACCTGAGCATAAATAGGGCGAAACCCCTCACATTTTCATATTGTACCCTTGTCTTTTGCACTTTCTTAGACTTTCAAGGCCCTCTCCCTTCCCCCAATTACATGCTTTGCTAATTATTTGTTCTTCAGGGCTGAGTTTTTTAGGCAGAACTTCACTGAAATCTTCACTACTTTCCTTCCCCCAATACTATTTAGGTGCTTCTTTTTTATGCTCTCATTCATCATGTATTACCCCTGACACCACAGTTAGCACGCTTGTACTACCATATGCCTCTTGAGAGCGGGAGAGTATCCTAAATATATGCACAGTGATAACAACAGAGACTGCTCGATCGTATTGGTTGTATAAAAACTGCACACCTTACCTAGTTAGCTAAAAATAGGTAAGTTACATCTTAGTATATTCTTTGCTTTTTTCCTGTTATTCTGAGCCTTTTTCTAAAGCGATATAACTACGTCAGCCTCAATTCAGTAGTGCTGTGAGTAATTTAAGGAAGGGGACCAATGCCCTGGGAAACTGGTTCTTTTCTGGTGGAAGCAAGGATTATTAGGGAGGGGTTTTCAAGGGGAAGGTGAATGTTAAAAGACAAAACTGGGAAGACATGAGGTCTTTATGTTGAGATGTGGAATTTGAGTTTTCTATAAAAAGCAAGTTTCCTGGGACACTTGGGTGGCTCAGTTGGTTAAGCATCCAACTCTTGATTTCAGATCTCATGGTTCGTGGGGTTGAGCCCTATGTCAGGCTCTGCACTGACAGCACAGAGCCTGCTTGGGATTTTTCTCCCTCTTTCTCTGTCCCTACCCCCACTTTTTCTCTCTCTAAAAAATAAACATTAAAAAAATAAAAAATAATAAAAAAGCAAGTTTCCTTACACCTTTTTATAATGCCTAAGAGGGTAGTATAATCCAAATAAGTGATGGCTATGAGTGTGGAGAGAAAATGGATAAGAAAAAATATTTAGGTAGAAATGACAAGGTTTGGTTAATTGAATGTCATATTAGGGAAAATACCTCACAGAGGACTCTTCAAAGTGCTGTACTACTAAAAATAACTCTTCATTCAATTTAGCTCATGTATCTTCTCTCCCCAAATACCAAATACAGTGGTAGACTCAACTCTTATCTCTGTATGTCATTGTTGACTTTTAGCCGTTTGAAGTAGAGAGAGACACATAATAAGTCAGGGATTATTTGATTGTAAAAAAACAAAAAAAAACAAAAAAACAAAAACAAAAAATAAACGCTGTCTAACAAGCAGAAGAGAGAAAGAGGGGTGGGGTGGGTATTGTAAGAATGCATTTCAGACTCTTCAGACAGGAGACTGGGAATGAGAGGACTTCCGATGGAGAGCTCAGCCACCATCCCCCCTACCTCTACTTCTGGCTTACTTCACCTTAGTAACTTCCCCTTTGTGACTTAAACGCACAAAGAGAATGAACTTGCTTGGCTCAACCCAGTGTATGGATGATCCCTGAAAAGAATATATAATGAAGCATAGCTGTCTAGGTCACTCCTTTAACAGGGACCACGGGGTGGGGATGGGGAACGGCATTTTCCCAAGGTCAGGCCAACAAGTGGGCAGATACGGTTAAGGGACAACTGAATACATCTTCCAATTTATAAAGACCTTTATATGACATGATGCTATACTGGTTAATTAATTTCATTTTCACTTTAAAAAATGAAATAAAGGGTGATGGAAACACTATTAAAATTTTAAAATCTGCGTCTTTTGTCTAGGCAATCTTGTCCTTTTTGTAGCTCTGCTACAAATGTGTTCTGATTTCTTCCCATTGCGTTGATATTTTTTATGCTGAAGAAATAACAGTTATTAACACTTCAGGTACTATCTTAATATATAATAGCTATTACTAATTTGTTATAAGTCCCTCAAAAGAACACTGAGAACCTTCTTTAGTTTTCAGACTGTTTCTTGGGCAAGTGTAATGGTAGGAGACTATGTACCTGATTCAAACTTGATTCTTTAAGTCCCTCCCTGCCCCCCAATTGTAGACAGTACCATTCTTAGGCTAAACTTGAGAATCTACTCCATGCTATATACTCCTTTATAGAGAACATTCACTCAGTATTTATTCTGGATGGGCAATTTTCTTTCAATCTCTCCTAGTTTAAGTGGCCTTCTCTCATCGTGTCACAAAATAGATGGAACAGATCTACATAAAGGTCTTTATATTTGAATACGTGTTAAGTTGTCTGTCACCCTTTTTACTTTTTGTCAGCTATTTGCCTAAGTGTTTATTCATGCTCCAAACACCGTTTCAAGTGCTTCATGTGTATTAACAGATTCAAGTCTCATAATAACACTGTCAGGTAGTACTGTTACTCCCATTTAATAGGAAACGGAAGCACAGAAAGGTACAGTGACACTTAAGAATATCCAAGTAAAAAGTAACAAAACAGAGATTTGAATTTGGGCAGTCTGGTTTTAAAACATCTATTGTCAACCACTAAGCGCCTAGTCTCTAGAAACGCCATATGCCGTACTTTCCCCCCAATCTATTCAGGCTCTATACAGGTTGGAGTATTTTTCCAATTTGTAGGTTCTTATTCGTGGCTCTCCTTTAAACCCTTTTCTTTCTTTCCTCCTTGCTCAGCTTGTGGAATCCAAGTACTACCCGCACCAAAAGTCTGAAGACCGTCGTCACACAGTCCTGTTGACTCATACTCGCCTACACTGGCATCGTGCTGTTGTAACTAAAGACCTGCAGTGTAGATTCACAGTTCATCTTTTTTGAAACACCTATATGTAACCCAGGTCTTAGATGTCCCTGCATACCGTACAGCCTCTGTTTTCGTCCTCTCTCAGCCTAGATGCAAAATGGCACTTCTTTGACTTGCTGAGAAAGAGTCCGTTTGCATCAAAAACATTGGTAATTGCACAGAAACAGAAGGGAATGTATGACTAAGAGCACAAGTCCTACTGTCTGGAGTCTGGAGTCTGACCTCCTGGGTCCAAATCCCAGCTCCATACCTTTCTTGCTCAACGACATTGGTAAATCTCTTAACTTCTCTCTGCCTCAGTTCCCTCATCTCTAAAATGGGGGAAATAATGTAAATAAATCTTACCGTGTTATTGTGAGGATGAAGTCAGTTGCTATATGTGAAGCACTTTGAAAGTGCTGAGGACATCAAAGGGTACAATGTCAGTTATTTTTGTTCACTTAAATTCTTATTCTCAATTCTTTTCTGTGTGACATCAACTGGCTGGCTTCTATTTCCGCCCTCTTAAGTGACCCTTATGATGCAGAGTATTTGGACTTTCTCCTAGCTTACACCTCCGTTACAAACCCCAACCATCGCAGTTCTAGTCACCAGAAACCCCGTCTGTAAAAATCTGGGGGTTTTATAAAGAACGAGAAAGCTTTTTGTCACATATATAGACTTCTTTCTCCCATCTTTCCATGGCTTGTTCGATCTCACTATCCTTTTATTTTTAAAGACTTCACTTTTATTCAAACAATTATAACTGGTTGAGATTATTTCCCAAGTGCTGCACAGACTACCCGGTGTTGAACACAAAGATGTGCCACCTAGATCACCTTCAAGGAAGGATGTGTTGCACCAAATACTGGGCATGTGGTCAGGGAAGAGCCTTCACTGTCAGTCACTTCATGGATTACTTCAGCTGCAGAGAGTCATTTTGCCCAAGGTCGTGCCAGGTTAGGGGGAGAGTGGTACACATCCAATGACTGATTAAGGGAATATAAGGGCCAGGCCTTCTCAGTCCATCATAGTACAATTTGGACGGACCATTTGCACTCTAGAGCTTTCCCATGGGATTAGATGAGGCTATGGTACCTGTATTATAATGTGACTCCCCCCTCAACCCCATCCTTCTTCCTTCACCTCCTTTCCATAGGTGTTCACGCCAAGGGCATTCCCTAGTAAACATCTAGCACATTAAGTTTTGTCAGAGTCTGCTTCTCAGAGATCCCAAACTGTGTCACACTTCAAGCTTAGTGAAGTCTATAAATGGAGTGAATGATAGCTAACATTTTCTGAGCACTTATCATGTGCCAAGCACCATGATTTGCACCATACATATAGTATCTCATTTAATTTTCATAATCCTTTGAAGTAAATACTATTACTCTCTCCCTATTATAGTTGAGAAAACAAAGACACAAAGCTATACTTTGAAGATAGAATTTGAACTCAGACCATGTGACTCCAGAGCTTACATTGTACTTACATTGTTAACCATCACACTACATTCTATCCCATCATAATATCCATTTCTTTTTTTTTTTTTTATACATATAATGGGTACAATTTAGGGAAACATAGTGCCTGACCTATGGGATCACTTCATTACCTGATGAAATTTACACCTCTCTATAGAGATAAAATCTGGCAAAAATGTTTAGAACTCTGTTCGAAAGAGTACCTTTCCAATAACAAAGGCAGACTATGGTTCTGATTTCCCAACCTGAGTGTACATTGAAGTAGATATTTAAAATCTCTGTCAATGCTGATTCTATAAAACTGGCAAAGTTTCTAATATCTGAAAATACTGTAAACCCCAAAGTATTTCACTGGATGTCTCCTCTGAAAGAGCCTTTATCTCTAGAAGGCCATACTCTGTCTATAGTTGAACAGATGACTCCCACTGTGGTTGTATAGTGTAATACTTGCTGTATGAAATATAACATCTTCATGGGTACGTTCCAATGAAGTCTTTCTCTTTGGGAATAGTCTCAGAGAATTAGACTTTCTATCATTAGCTGGTAGGTCCCCCAAACCAAAGGTTTGTTCATCTAAGTGTTGTTATTGAATTAGCAGCTCTGCTTTTTGAGTCATGTGGTTGTTCTTGAAGTAACTATTTGACCCTTACCATTTTCCCCAAGGAGATCAATGTGTATTAGAGGATTGGACTATAGGTTATGCTCAGATTTAGTCCTAAGCAACTAATCTTTTGCCTTTTTATCATGTTATCTCATTCCCCTAGGAAAGTGACACAAACATCAAACTTTACAATAGTCTCAACATCTGCCTTAAATCTTGCACACAGTGTTCAGGGAGGAATATAAATATATATGTGCATGCTAAAAATGACCTTTTAATATGAAATGAAATATAAAGAACACAAACAAGAGCAGTGAATGGATAAGGCTAATATGATTTGCATAGCTATAGTTGTCTCCTATGATTAGAAAGTTGTTTAAGTGTTCTGTGTTTGTTTCAAACCTTAAACATAGGCATATGAGTTTAAACAAACAAACAAACAACCCAAACCAAACAAATTGAAGCATGGTCTCATGGTTTCCTCAAAGAACCAAATTTCCTCAAAACAATACACACAGCACAATGAAGTTAAAATATGTAAAGAGTATAAACAGAAATGAGTAAAGCCAGAAAGCAGTTGAACGGGAAAAGTTTGGAATTAAGGTGCTGGGATAATCAACAAGCCTGGTAATGTTCATTCTTCAGACAGTATGAGGTCATGCTTAAGATAGCAAAATACTTGTGGTGCCTTTCTTCTGAGGTGCTCCAAGTGCTTTGTTGACATTATCTAATAGCAAATATTATTACCCCAATTTTATAGGTGGAGAAACTAAGATACCAAGAGATTAAATAACTTCCTTAAGCATGCACAACGAGTCGGTGATGGAACCAGAAATTTATGTCAGGAATCTAATCTTTTCTGTTCATATCACTAGGTCAGCTTTCCAGATTCAAAAGGCATTTATTGGTGTAAATTTGTATTAAATGTATTTTTAAAACTGACACTATCTTCTGTAAACAATTAAATGAAAATGCTTTTATTGTAAGTCACAGTTGCTTTTCATGGGAGACATTTAAGAGGTAATTCAAAAATAAATTATCCCAGATTCCAAACAGTATCCACATTAGGTTTAGGTCATTTAGTACAACCTATTTTAGGTATCTAATATAGAACCCTATGAAATTATATCAGTTAGTATCCGATGTCCTAATAGTTATTCTGTGCTTGTGTGTCATACATTATTTTTGGTAAGGTGGGCATGAATAGGAAAGGTCTAGGGATTGTTCTGTACTTTCTACTCCCACTCAACTCAGAATTGTCCCTGAAGGGGTGCCTGGGTGGCTCAGTTGGTTAGGCGTCCAACTCTTGATCTCAGCTCAGGTCTTGATCGCAGCAGTGTGAGTTCAGGGTCATGGAGCCTACTTAAGAAAAAAAAAAAAAAAAAGAAAGAATTATCCCTGAAAATTCTGTAATTTTTATGAGAACAAATTATGAGAGGAGGGAGTGGTTCTTGGTTGTTACCCTTTCAAAAATGTTATTTTGACTTTAGTCCCCATCTCCAAGCTCCTATAAATCTGTTACAGTCTGCTCCATAAACAGAAACTGGCAAAAATCACAAACACAAATATATGTTTATATACTAATAGCAAGTACTTGTGCTAGAAGCAAACTAATCACAGGACAAAAATAAAGTTTGAGAATATTACCTGCATGTAAACTGTATATTTCAAAATGGAGAAATAATGCATTTCTCCTTCATTTTGACCTGAATTTGGGATTAAGGTTACTGATGGGACATCAGGTTAATTTAGGGCAGAGAGCTGCATATAAACATCCACAGTTATACCCATCCCACCTGTGTGGGCTGGTAACCTGAGAGTTGGGGAAACAGAGAAATCATGAACCCAGCGAACAGAACGATTTGTCACTAGGTAACTCCTATCTTTTTGGTTCAGCCAAAGCACAGAAATGCACATGCCAGTCTTCTCTCTAAAGAGAATCCAAATTCTTTGAGCACCTTTGAACAGGCATGCCTTCTGGATTCAAATGATGGAGGTTCCACGGGTAGCCCTACCACTCTTCAACCTGTGACCAAAAGCAAGCCATGTCATGACGCCAGGCTTCAGCTTCCCCTCTCTGAGAGACGGATTATGGTGATACACCACAGGAGTTGGTGAGAATTAAACAAGACAATGTGTGTGAATAACTGAGGTTATTAAAGTTTGTGCAAGAGTTATTTATACATACATGTTACCTAAAATTAGTTACATAAAATACATATGTATTAGTTATAACCACTTATATATGTAAAATAAGTATTAGCATGTATTAGAACAGTATTTATGTTTGGACAAATTTTTATTTTTCTTTCTTCCTTCCTTTCTTCCTCCCTTTCTCTCTCTTCTTTCTTTCTTTCTTTCTTTCTTTCTTTCTTTCTTTCTTTCTTTCTTTCTCTCTTTCGAGACCATGCATATACACACATGCAACATGCAAGCAGGGGAGGGGCAGGGCGAGAGGGAGAAAGAATCTTAAGCAGGTTCTATGCACAGCCCGCCACCAGGGGGCTAGATCCCATGGACCTGTGAGATCATGACCAGAGCAGAAATCAAAAGTTGGGCGCTTAACCGACTGAGCTCTTCCGGTGTCCTCTCCAACCTCCTTTTTTTGTGTGTGAGTGTGGACAAATTTTTCAGTTCATGCTTAATGTATGCAATCACTTATATTTCCAAAACCAGCTCTCTCTTTGCCATCAATCTTATTCCTGCCTGTCAGTTTTTCTGTAAGGCAGTTCCAGCTGCTCTTGGCCCCTTATAATATTTTGTTAACGCAGTAGGATTTGTAACCAAATGCTCACATGTTCTCATTTCTTGTCCAACAGGTGGGGAGAACCCAATCCCGGGATTCCAGGAGTGGTTTTAGTGGCTGATAAGCCTCATTTAAATCTGTGGGTCTTCTTCCAGGCTGTGCACCCAGCTGCCTTTTTCTATTTTTGGAAGGGCCACAGAAAATCTCCTGTCAAGAGTTTAAAACTTTCCACAGCCTGTAAATAGGTGGTTCACCCCTTTCAAAATATAACCTGGTTTGGTTACATGTAACCTTATTCTGACTTCTATTCTTTAGCGTTTTTTTTTTTTTTTTAATTTTTAAAATTTTTTAAGTTGCAGCTGTCTTGCTATGAGATGTTCCACTGCATATTTCATTTATATTATTGGTCCATAAAACAGCATCGAAACAGAGAGATGCCCTAAAAAGAGATACCCTTCTCTTTAGAGTGTTCTGAGAAAAAAGAGGTTGTCTTTGTACAGTAAAGGGATTTCCATGTCTGTTAGCTAAGCTGTTTAAAAGAAATGTCAATAGGGAAAATATCAAAAAGAAGGTGCTGAACATTAGAAGAGACTACTCTTTGAAGGTTCATGGAGATAAAAATAGGAAAATATAATTTTTTAAAGCTTAAAAACATTTCAAAATCACCCATTCAGAAGTATTCTTCCTCTTAAGTATAGAACTTAATTTGGGGAAAATAGGAAAGACATGGGGCTTAGATGTAAATACATTGTTTGTCCACTCACAAATCTTGTTGAGGAAACCTGAGAAGATGGAAGCAAATCTTGGAAATAAAATGACCAGCCTCACCTAATCCTGATCCGTTCCCCAACACCAGAGTTTATCTTTTTTATATGCTGTGGATATGCACAGAATATGTATAGAATTATTTTGATTTTATGTACATAAAAGTCAGACTACAGATATTTAAGCAAGTTGCTTTATTACACTCAAGAATTTTTTTTAAGTTTATTTATTTATTTTGAGAGAGAGATAGAGAGCACAGGCAGGGGAGGGGCAGAGAGAGAGAGGGAGAGAATCCCCAGCAGGCTCTGCGAGCTGTCGGTGTGGAACTCAGTTCAGGGCTCAAACCTATGAACCATGAGACCATGAGCCGAAATCAAGAGTCAGACATTTAACCAACTGAGACACCCAGGTGCCCCAACAATGTTTTTATTAAAAAAATTTGTTTTTGGTGCACACTCCCTCTCCCTCCCTTTCTGTATCTGAAAATAAACAAATAAAAGTAAAAAAAAAATTTTCTTTAATGTTTTTAAAAATTTTTTTAATTAATTAATTTTTAATATGAAATTTATCGGCAAATTGGTTTCCATACAACACCCAGTGCTCATCCCAACAGGTGCCCTCCTCATTGCCCAGCACCCACTCTCCCCTCCCTCCCACCACCCATCAATCCTCAGTTTGTTCTCACTTTTTAAGAGTCTCTTTTGGTTCGGCTCCCTCCCTCTCTAACTTTTTTTTCAAGCCCAGCTAGCATCCTTATGAAAAACAAAAAACCAAGGGGCGCATGGGTGGCTCAGTCAGTTAAGGAACTGACTTCAGCTCAGGTCATGATCTCACAGTTCGTGGGTTCAAGCCCTGTGTCAGGTTCTGTGCTGACAGCTCGGAGCCTGGAGCCTGCTTTGGATTCTGTGTCTCCCTCTCTCTCTGCTCCTCCCCCCACCTCTGCTCACTCTTTCTCTCTCAAAAACAAATTAAAAAAGGAAAAAAACTCAAAAACAAAAGAAATGTTTTTGAGATGTACCCATTGTTTCCAATGTCTCACAATTACTACAATAAATTAGTTTATGATTTTAAGCCTCTGTATTTTAAAAAAAAAAGTCAGTGTCAGGTTTGTCCTAAATCCTAGTTTGCTTTTGACCTTATCAGAAATAGAAAGAGGAAGAAATTCACTAACCCCATTGCTGGGCTGTGTTCCAACAGCACTTCATTACTCGTTTTAAGGGGGGATTAGCCATCAAAAATGAAATGTGGATTTGAAGCAATCTTCCAGATAATCCAATCCCAAAAAGCTACTTTGAGCTCAATAGCCACATGTTTAAGGAGTGGACTTTGTTCTTCCTTAAATTTCCACCTAGTTCTCCTGGTCTACTTTATTGATGTAATGTATTCATCCATCTATCCATTCAATGAGTTTTTTATTAACTGTTAGAGCTAAATGCATAGCACTAGGTTAAACGGTTATATTTATTTATATTATTTTTTATTTTAAAAATTCTAGTGTAAAACATACAGTGCTATATTAGTTTCAGGTGTACAATACAGTTATTCAACAATTCTATACGTGACTCAGTGTTCACATCACAATAAGTGTACTCTTAATGCTCTGCCTATTTTACCCATACTCCCACCCACCCTTTCTCTGGTAACTACCAGTTTGTTCTCTACATTCAAGAGTCTGTGTTTTTTTTTTTAATTAATTTATTTATTTTGAGAGAGAGAGAGAAGGAGAAAGAGAGAGAGAGAGAAAGTGTGAGAGAGGGACAGAGAGAGAATCCCAAGCAGGCTCCATACTGTCAGTGTGGAGCCCGACAGAGGGCTCAAACCCACAAACAATGAGATCATGACCTGAGCCTAAGTCGGACGCTAAACCGACTGAGTCACCCAGGCGCCCCTGAGTCTGGTTTTTAAAAACAGGTTTGTTTTATTTGTGGTCATGGGGAAGGGCATGCTCTTTGTCAAGGACATGTTTCTCCTTTTCATGTTAACTTTACGCAAGATATACTTCCTAAATTCTAGCTACCTTTACCAACCAGTATGAATGAGTAACTCAAAAACAGGGTGGGAGAAAGTGTAGATCCCACCACTGATTTAACTGTTTGCCCTACAGTTCCATTAAATCTTCAAACCATATCCTATCCATCAAAAAAAAAAAAAAAAAAAAAAAAAGATACGTACCATAAAAGCAGAATCTCTGCTAACGTTAAGTCCATCCAGGTTAAATTCCTTGTTCTAGAGTCATAAGGCAAGTCATAGGGCAAGTCAGTGTGAGTAGAGGCTTTGGAATCAGATCTAGGTTGGATCAGTAATGTCCTACTAAATATGAAAGTTTCAAGCCCTTAAAACCCTGTGGTGCTTTATCGCAAAGTTTTCATTCTCAGCAACTGGTTTGTGCAAAATCAATGTTAACTGTATTTACAGATTATTTGGAGTGGGGTTAAGATCTTTTTTAGTGTTGGAAAATAATTTCCCAGACCATCTAAATATAATTCTGTGCTTATTTAGTCTTGTTTGCTGCTAAATTCATTGAAAGTCTCTCTGATTTCTTTCTTACGAGTGATGTCTTGACCTTCCCAGATAAGGATAAACGTTTTACCTAGCAATAAAGCAGAACCAATCTGTTTTAATATTTAGTCAAGAGGTTTAAGTAAAGTAAGTGAAGTAAATGGCTCTGTTTTAACTTTACTAGAACTTATTTGTTAGAATTTCTTTCCTTTCAAGCTATGGATTTTTGCAATGGTCAGGTAACTTTCTACATTTAAGAAGAATGTGATCCTGAGTCACAAATGAGCTCAAATCCCGAGTTCCTCTTTTTCAAGGGGGTAGACAAATACTGCTTGCTCCCTTATTTATTTATTTATTTATTTTAAATCTGTGACTATGAATGGCTGAATCCTCAGAGAACTTTCAGGTACATTCCACATTATGTATTTCTGGCAGCAATAGGCTTCCTCATGTGCCCTCTCACAGAATCTCAAAATCTCAGGGCAATTCTGCTGAACTGAGTCATAGTCTCAGGACTGAATGGCATCGAGCATGAGAAACACAGTGTTGTTAACAATACACTTATACTGACAGGTTTGTCCAGTAAAAAATAGACTCTGCTAGGACGGTCCAGTGTGTTCTTACCAAAGGCAAATTTTTGCCATGTTTTTCTTATAGGGCTGTAATGATGATTAAACTAGTGGGCCAAAGTTCACTGCAAATCCTGCCATAACATCATACCTAATTCTAAACTGACATCTGGTTTGGTTGTTTAAATATTAAAATAGTTCTGCACTAAATGATATATCTGATAAAGGATTAAAATCCAAAATATATATATAAAGAACTAATAAAACTCAACACCCCAGAAAACCCAAATAATCCAATTAAAAAATGGGCAAAAGACATAAATAGACATTTTCCCAAAGAAAACATACAGATGGCCAACAGACATATGAAAAGATGTTCAACATAGCTCATCATCAAAGATATACAAATCAAAAGTACAGTGAGTATCACCTCACACCTGTCAGAATGGCTAAACTCAAAAACATAAGAAACAACAGGTGTTGGCAAGGATGTGGAGAAAGGGGAACCCTCCTGCACCATTGGTGGGAATGCAAACTGGTACAGCCACTGTGGAAAGCAGTATGAAGTTTCCTCAAAAAGTTAAAAATAGAACTACCCTACAATCCATCAATTGTACTACTAGGTATTTACCCAAAGAATACAAAAATACTAATTCAAAGGGATACATGCACCCTAATGTTTATAGCAGCAGTATCTATAATAGCCTAATTATGGAAAAGCCCAAATGTCCATCAACTGATGAATGGATGAAGAAGATGTGGTATATATGCACAATGGAATATTATTCAGTCATCAAATGACATCTTGCCATTTGCAATGATGTGGATGGAAGCTAGAGAGTATTATGCCAAGTGAAATAAATCAGTCAGAGAAAGACAAATACCATATGATTTCACTCATATGTGGAATTTAAGAAACCAAACAAATGACCATAGGTAAAAAAAAAGAGAGAGGCAAACCAAGAAACAGGCTCTTTTATTATTTATTTTTGAGAGAGAGAGAGAGAGAGACAGAGAGAGAGAGAGAGAGAGAGAGAGAGAACACGCACATGTGAGCTGGGGAGGGGCAGAGGGAGAGGGAGAGAGAGAATCTCAAGCAGGGTCCATGCTCAGCATGGAGCCCAACCAACATCATGACCTGAGCCAAAATCAAGAGTCAGCCACTTAACTGACTGAGCCACCCAGGTGCCCCATCGGATTCTTAACTATAGAGAACAAACTGATGGTGGCCAGAAGAGAGGTGGGTGGGAGGATGGGTAAAATAGGTGATGAGGATTATAGAGTATACTTGTGATGAACACCAGGTGTTGTATGTTAAGTGTTGAGTCACTACATTGTACACCAGAAACTAACATTGCCCGCATGTTAACTAACTGTAATTTAAATAAAAACTTAAAAAACATAGTTCTGTACTGGTTGCTAAATAGCTGTTGTCCTTCAGCAACCTGATTGGCAAGATCTAACAACTAAGGTGTTTATACCCACCAAAAAGGGAAGCCTCTAACCCTGCTCCATTCTGTTTGGTTCCCCACCCTACTGGTTGTTGTAAAGTTGTAGTAACACTCCTGCCTGAAACAAATGTGACAATAAAAGTGAATGACATGTGTGTGTGTGTGACATAACGTGTGTGTGTGTGTGTGTGTGTGTGTGTGTGTGTATAAAGAGAGAGACACAGAGGGAGAGAAGATGGAGGTTGGATCAACAATGCCCTGCTACTCAAATATGGAAGTTTCTTTTCTGTTTTATCACAAGTTTTCCATTGTCAGCAACTGGTTTATGCAAAATCAATGTCAATTGTATTTATAGAGTATTCGGAATGGGAATTTTAAGATTTTTTAAAAGTTAGACTTTTTAATTTTTTTAAAGTATATGTGTAAAAACATACTTTTATATGTTACAGTATATATAATATTAACATTAAATTACATATACTATATATTATATTGCACACATATTATAATATTACATTTGTACATATTTTGTTACATATTTTAATGTATATGTATATATATATATATATATATATATATATATATATATATATATACATATTTACACATCCTATTGGTTCTATTAGACCTGACTAATACAGATAGGATCCAGAACCATCTGGAATTATCAATCCCTCATTTGTCTGGTAGTTAATGCTGGAAAGACTTAGACAGTTGGGAGGAGGAATACCTAGGGTTCTTTGTGCATTTCTATCTCTATATGGTCTTACAGTATGGAGCTTCAACTGGGCTTTTTTTGTGTCAGACAGGATTCCCAAGGCATGTGTCCCTGGATACAAAACACTAAGCAGAATTATATTGCTTCTTATGACCTAACCTCTGAAATCACATTTTATCATTTCAGTTGTATTCCCTTTGTTGAGACAGTTACAAAATTCCATCCAGGCTCAAGAAGAGGGGACACAGGGGCGCCTGGGTGGTTCAGTTCGTTGTGTCTGCGATTCTTGGTTTCAGCTCAGGTCATGATCTCACAGTTTGTGAGTTTGAGCCCAGGATCGGGCTTGGTGGTATCATTGGAGGCTGCATGGGATCCTCCCTCTCCCTCTCTGCCCTTCCCCCACTCACGCTGTCTCAAAATAAACTTAAAAAAAAAAAAAGAAAATAATTTGTTTGACTTGAATTAATCAAAAATTGAACAATGTTAGCATTAACTTTGAGTTTCTTTTTACTTAGAACCAGCTGTACTGCGTTTTCACTGACCTATCTTCCTCTCCCAGGAATGTGCATAGTGGAGGGCTGGGCTGAGGAGAGGAGATGACCTCTCTTTGCTGATCTGGAAGAGTAGCTTGGAGGCAGGACACAGGTTGGAGTTGATTCTGCACAAACTTCCCCTTGGTGGTGGTTGCTCTTTATGTGAACTGTGGCTAATTTACCTCCAAGGAAGTTGCTGCAGCTTTTTCTTGGATATACACTCTTGTCTTGGCTTAAACTCTGATAAAAAGAGTGTACTTTTCTGTTCAGTGCTACAAAGTTCAAAAGTTTCTTGAACCCCAAATCAGTAAGATATCATTTCTACTGTTCGAAATTACGTTCTTGTGTTCTTTTACTTTTCTCTCTGGGGTGTTCTTCCTCCTATTCCCTACATGTATTTTAAAATTCTCATTTATTTTTATGTTTAAAATATATTATTTAATATTTTGGAAATACAAAAACTATGAAGAATAACAATACAAACACCCACACCTAGCCTGAGAAATAAAACATTACCACCAACACCATTGAAGTTTCTTGAGTTCATCTGGACTACATATAACTTCCCCTTCTGCTCCCTCAGAGGTAATCACATTTCTGAATGTACTCTTTCTTATTCTTTGGCATTTAAAAATATTTTGCTACAGGGTCGCCTGGGTGGCTCAGTGGGTTAAGGGTCTGACTTCAGCCCAGGTCATGATCTCACGGTTTGGTATTTCAAACCCCTGGTCGGGCTCTGTGCTAACAGCTCAGAGCCTGGAGCTTGCTTCTGATTCTGTGTCTGCCTCTCTCTCTCTCTGCCCCTCCCCCCATTGAGCCCCCCCCCCCCCCCCCCCCCCCCCCCCGTCTGTCTCAAAATAAACATTTAAAAGAAATTGAATCTCTTCCTCTTTTTCCCCATTTTTGACCATTCTATTCCTACCTGAGGAATGTTATTGATGCCTGTGACTCTCCTTCAGCTGGCCACTCCCAATGTCCCCTCATCTTCTGCCCCCTGCCAAATTCTCGTCTTTCTCTGGGTTCCACTCACCCTGGCAGGCCACCCTTTCAGGAGGATTCCTTCAATTTTAATTTCTTTTTTTTTTTTTAAGGAAAATACCTAATCTCTATTTTAAAATACTTATTTTTTTTAACCTTTATTTATTTTTTGAGAGACAGAAAGAGACAGAGAACGAGTGGGGGAGGGGCAGAGAGAGAGGGAGACACAGAATCTAAGCAGGCTCCAGGCTCCAAGCTGTGAGCAGAGCCCGACGCGGGGCTCCAACTCACAAACTGTGAGATCAAGACCTGAGCCAGAGTCGGACGCTCAACCAACTGAGCCACCCAGGCGCCCCTAAAATACTTATTTTTAAATGGTTAGTATAGTGACATGATTAAAAATTGTTAAAGTACAAAAGAGTACAACTGATAAATCTCCCTCTTACTCTTAGTCATCCGTTTCCTTCCACACAGACAGCCAGTGATAGCAGTGTCCTCTGTATCCGTGTAGAGATAATTTACACATGTACAAGCAAGTATTATATTTCTCTCCACCTTTCCTTAACTCGAATAGTAGAATACTATTTACGTGGGTTCTGACTTCAGGTTCAGTTATCTCTGACTCCTCTTTTGGAGCAGGAACACTCAACCTGGGCAGGCACCATTCTCTACCTGACTGCTGAGGCTGCTGTACCTTTTCAAGGCTGAATCCAGCCTCAGGCTACTCTGGCTTCCAGATTCTGGTGCACACATCAAGCTTTCCATGTTGTCTCCTCAAAGCCCTTCTCTCTAGCTTGAGGAAAGGAAGAAGCCACCTCTGCACCTCTCTGCCTATTCTCTCCAAAAATCTTCCTCTCAAATCCTGTGAATCTACAATCCCTTAATCCTTTTTCTCTTTAAGTTGATTTATTTATTTTGGGAGAGAGAGAGAGTACGAGCTGGGGAGGGGTGGGAGAGGTGGGGGGACAGAGGATCCGAAGCGGGCTCTGTGTCAATAGCAGAGAGCCATATTCGGGGCTTGAACTCATGAGCTGTAAGATCATGACCTGAGCAGAAGTTGGACGCTCAACTTACTGAGCCACCCAGAAGCCTCTCTCAATCCTTTCATATCACTGACCGGGTTGAAGGGTCTTGAGAGAGGGGCCCAAGAATTGCATTACTGGTATCATATTACTCCTTTGAAAATGTGCTTCTTGGACGCCTGTCTCATAATTTACTTGCTGCTATCAGTTTGTCTCAGGACCTCACGCAACAATTGCAATTTCATATTCATTATAGTCAAATATGGTAAAATGCTGCAAGAGCCAATCTGTAGGGTGTAAATAATAAGAGCTATGGCATGTCAAAAAGAAGAGAGGTTGGTGTGTTTGAGGTATTTGGGAGGTGAAGGAGAGGCAGGGGTCAGCTTGCAGTATGAGAGATGGAAATTGTGCATAGGCTGATATGAGGATAACATTGCTCCCCACACAGTGACAGAAACTTTTGGTGTTTTCTCTGTTACCCAGGAGGTAGCATGGGGGTGGAGAAGTATAAATAGGCTTTAGAGTAAGGGAGACCTCAAATCTTATGTTTGTCTTTTACTGATGGCATAATATTGGGCAAATTACTTAACTTTTCACAACGCATTTCCACTTTTAAAGATTTTATTTTTGGGGCGCCTGGGTGGCTCAGTCGGTTAAGCATCCGACTTCAGCTCAGGTCATGATCCCCCAGTCTGTGGGTTCGAGCCCCGCATCGGGCTCTGTGCTGACAGCTCAGAGCCTGGAGCCTGCTTCCGATTCTGTGTCTCCCTCTCTCTCTGCCCCTCCCCTGCTCATGCTCTGTCTCTCTCTGTCGCAAAAATAAAAACGTTAAAAAAAAATTTAAAGATTTTATTTTTAAGTAATCTCTACGTCTAAAGTGAGGTTCTAACTCACAACCTCGAGATAAAGAGCCCCACGCTCCACCCACTGAGCCAGTCAGGCGCCCTCTTCCCATTTCCTCTTTTTAAAAACGTGAGTATAATATTTAATAAGGTGGTTGTATAAATTCAGGAAAATAACATATGAAAAGCATCTATCCCACTGCTTTACACAGAAAGGATGAGGAAAATAACTTTTTCCTTATGTTGTTTTCTCACTACTTCTGGCACCACTGGGATACCCACATTTCCTGTTCTTCCCTCCGGTACAGCCTCCTGGAGACACAGTACAGATTTTACATATGTGCAGGACCATTTTTGCACATCCACATACGTCCTATTCAGGCACAGTTAACAGCCCTACAGAGAAGGAGCGGTTACTGACTTCTGCTTTTACTGATGAGATCTACCCAATAAGCAGTTACCCAGCACCTAAAATGTCCTAGTTACACCTAGCAGTTAGCAGTTATCCAGCACCTAAAATGAGCTAGGCCCTACTGGGGTACAGAGAGACAAGCGTCTTCAAGATACTTAAAGATGAGAAATAGTCTCTGGGTAAACAGTTGTGGGAGTTCAGAAGGTGCAGGAAAGTGATGGGCAGAGAGCTTGTGCGAAGTGAGCACCTAGCGGAAGGTGGCATTATTTGCAGAAGACATGTCATTTAAGCTAAGTCCTGACACACATTAGAATTCACCATTCGGAGACTGGGGAAAGAGGATAAAGATATTAGAAGATATGTTGATCACACAAAGTCTCTCAAAGCACAGTTCTACCAATGCCTATACCTAAACGGGAGGAAACTCCGTTTTCCTTGCTCTGGAGTCTCTAGCCATTGGACAGACTGCACGCTGAACACAATCGTTAACCCTCGCGAACAAAACGGCCAGTGACAGCAGTGGGTAACTGCAGCAGCCGCAGCGCTGCAATTGCTCTGAAACTGATTGGGGTAAAGAAGATTTACTTGGACGACAATTGGTGAAACATCGTAAACTCTGAGAAGCTGTAATTTCGACTTCTGAGCGCACCCTGGTCAAACCCCCAGCTTGCTTTTTGGCCCGGGGTGAAATGCGCAGCCAAAAGGCCCAATTAGCGTCCGAGGAAGGAGGGTGGGGGGTGGGGGTGGAGAGAGGTCTCCGCTGCGGATCTACTTTGGCTCCTCCCGAGTCCTGCAAGGCACAAACTCGCCACACTAAACATGGCGCTCTCGAGTGTCCTTTCTTCGTTCTCCCTCCCGCACCTTTCGGCCACACTCAACATGGCCCTAACCGAAGGTTGTATTCCTGTAGAACCGTGTCGGGACAGTTCTCGCGAGGTTTGCCTGGGCCCCGACTGCTCCCGCCCTGCCTCGCGCGACCGCCACTGCCACTGCCGCCGGCGCCGCTCCTCCTCCGTGTCAGTTGTTGGGCTGTAATGGCGACTGGGCCGCCGCTGCCGAAGTGACTCCCGGGCGGGGGAGCGGGGCCGGACCTGCGCCAGAGGGAACTGCAGAGAGCCGCAGCTCAGGGGGAGTCTTGCTGTGGGGGAGGGGAGGCAGCCTTTCTGCCTCTCCTTCCTTCTCTGCAGCCCGGCGGATCCCGGGAGCCGGTGCGAGGCGGGCACCCGGTGCGTCCCCGGAGCGGGGAGGCCAGGCCCGGCAGCCCTGGGGCCGGTCGGGGAGGCATCACTGCACCCTCCGCCAGGCCCCGCGGGATGCACCGTGGGAGCCGAGGGCGGAGGCGACACTCTCAGGTGAGCCGCGGGAGGACGTGGCTGGGACCGCGGACGCTCGCTTAGCTTCTGCTGCCTCTGTCCGCGGTCCCGGGTCCCCGGTGGCGGCGAGAGAGGCGGGGCGGGGCGCCGGGAGTCCTGGCCCAGCCTGGCGTCCCCCTCGGGGAACCTCCCCGTGTCCTGAGCCTTTGCGGGGAGGGCCATCCTGAGACCTGGATTTCAGGTCCCACCGGTGCCTGCCGAAGACGGATTTCCTTCCTTACCTGCTAGTGCTCTCCCTGCTCCCGCCCCTCCTCTCGTCTGCAAAAGATGTAAGATACCTCTCGCCTTTGGTCTCCGGAGAAGTGCTCCTCCTTCGCTTGCAGATCAGGCATATTTTAGGAAATTCCGGGCAACTGGCTCCAGTGGCAAGGATGACTGGTTTCTGTTCCTTTTTGGTGGGGATAAGCATTCTCAAGTATAGGAAAAACTTTGATCTTCTGCTCCAGTCTAGCAGCTGCTGAATGTAGTCTACCGATTTATTCACAAATGATTTAGTGGGAGATTTAAAAAGCTCTACGCTTTCAAAGTTGTCAGTATTTTTCCCCGCCCTCTTTTTAAATGTAACCCAACATGGTAAACAATACTTAACTGATGTCCCAAATACGGTTTGGAATTTCGCTGGATTTTTAGTTTTCAGATAGGAAGTTGCCCATAGGTATAAAATTTTAATGTGGTTTTAGTGTAGTAGCAAGTCTTTCATAAAAGAAAAAGATCCTTCATATAGGACAGGTTGTCAGGAGTAGTAATCAGTATCCATGCACTCCGCCTGGTTGTTTGATATTTTTGTTTTGATGGCGATCCTTGTTTTGAATTTGGGAAAGTCGTTAATGGTTATGTTGCCATGTTAACGATACCTCCTCCTCTTGCATTTAAAGGTTTTAAAGGAAAGGCTATGTTAGGCGGACCTAGCAACAGCCTGAAACGGTTTGTAGAAGCAATGATAAAATACTGAGAGCTGCTCTCCACTTTAAAATGTTTTTGGTTTAAAACACAGTTTTTAAACAAGGCCGTGTGCTGCCAGTAACATGAGATTTTGGGGGATTGGTTTTAGACCCATGGTAGAAGTTGCTTCAAACCCATGGTTGTGTAACATGAAATTAGTTTTGGTGTGCTAAATTGACCAACTCCATTCAGTGTAATAAAATAAATCTGAACCATTGGAGCGTCATTGCATTGAAGATGCTTTAATCAGAAAATAAACATCAAGCTAAAATACATTGTATGTGTGGATAAATACATGTATCTCATTTTTTCATAGTAGCAGGACTTGTGTTTGTGATGATGGTGACATCTAGTCAGTAAACAATTTCATACATATGTGAGATAATTTCCCTGATTCTCTGAGATATTTTGTTATGTAAGAGTGTTACTACTTAAACAACCAGCCTCCTGTGGGGGTAATCAATTTAGGAATTATGAAGTTTTGAATTTTTTCTTAGTGCTTTTTTTTGATTGCCAGTTTTTTGCCCCTTTTATAATACTTATGGACAGACGAAAGGAGATGGAGTCCTTATCTTACCAATTTTGTTATTTTTTAAATTGCTGTGTTATAGTGGCGGCAAAAAAGAAGCAACTTTAAAATAACTGACATCATTTTTCAGTGTATCACCACATACGTTATTTTATTTAATCTTCGTAGCAATGTGAGGTAGGTTTGACAAATATTTTTGTTTTGCAGTTGTGGAAATTGACACAAGGAAGTGTGATGAATGATGCTCTTATTCCTGAACAAGTGTTTTTTGTTTTTATTGAGGTATAATTGACACAACATTATATTAGTTTCAGGTGTACAACATAATGATTCATATGTTTGTATTGTGAAATGATCACAAGTCTAGTTAACATTGTAGAATTAGTTTTATTTTAAAATTGGATATTAATATAGATACTCTGGAACTTGGTTTTATAAAATCTAAAAAAAAATCTATTTTTGTTCCTTTTGAGATACCACTAACTCCTTAATGCTTAATGATTGTTGTTCTTTAAAAATAGTATTTTCAATAATTTTGTTAATTATGAACAAGTGATGAATTATTATAATGAATGGCTTTACCGCTGTATGTACTTTTTGCTTGAACAGTACTCCTAAGAAATTGTAGTTGATTTGTCATCTTTCATTTTGTTTGGATACTCATAGTTATGTCGTCTTTGAAATTCAAAGCATTTATAGTCTTGGTTATGATAAACCAATATTTGGGCCACATAGTAGCATAACTGAAAAGTAGTGACATCTTGGTGACTTTATTCTAGTACTGGTGATTTAAAAAGTTAACTTGTCATCTACACTTGTGATTGCTAGTTTTTGCAGTGCAGGAGAGGTTGTGAAATAATTTCTTTATTGACATTTTCTTCTCATGTCAAACAATTTCTAGTGTTGCAAATAGTCCAAAAAAACCCCACAAATAATCAAAAGATTGCATAGCGGGTTTTTTTTTTCTTTCTTCTGCACTAATAGCTTTTTGTTTATTGTTATCAGAAGTGTAACTTTACATTTACTAGTGGTTATTTTGGTTTGTTATTTGCCTTTCTTGTCTAGTCTGTAAGTTCCATGATGGCAGAGTTACTCTGTTAACTATTGTGCACCCGGTGCTTAGTACATAGTAAACCAGTCAATAAATATTAGTTGAATAAATTGACTTAAGAGTGGTCTTGGCATAATATTTAAAAAAACACAACACTGGTTCATGTTCCTAGGCACATATCAACTCATGTTAGAAATATACTCTAGAGATATGTTCAAGTTTGCTAGGTTGCAGGGAATTACAGCCTGGGATTAAAAAACCACTGAGAATAAGCCACAGGTGGATCCTGAAAACTTTATTGGCTATTTTAATGATTTGCCTAGGTCTTCTGGCAGTAGTTATTATAATTTAAAGAAAATAGAAGGTTTAAGGCCCTGGCCTAATTAGTACTATAATTATAGGCTTTTAATAACTTGAAGTCACTTCTTAATTACAGCATTGAGAGTTTTAAATCTGAAAGGCCAGGTAGTCCAATTCCCACGTTTTGTACATAAGTGAACAGTATCGTATAGGGGAAATATCTCACCCATAGGTGGTTTCATAACTGGATGAAGAATTCACTATACAGTCTACACCTCTTTAAAGTCAGATAATTATCAAATTAGAGGATGATTGTGAATCAACCTGGCGGTCTGTTCATTCTGCGTCAGAGTGAAAAACTCAAAATAGGCCTCTCCATGAATCAAAAATATTTGTTGACTTAAAAATGAACCTCAACCCTCCCCTCTGTCATTGGGACTATAAGTTGGTACAAGTAGGACAGTGTTCCGGAAGGAAATTTGGTATTATCTATCAAAATTAAAAGGGCGCATATTTGATAGAGTTACTTCATTTTTAGGGAGTTTATCTTACAGAAATTTTAACACAAAAGCATAAGAGTAAATCTATAGGGAGTTCATTTTAACATTATTACAAGTTAATGCCAATAGTATTAAAAAATTAAAAAATGTCAAGAATAGTCCTAAATGTAGAGGAATAGTTAAAATTATAGTGTACTTATGCTGTGAAGTGCTATGCACTTGTTAACAGGTTGAGGGATAGCTAGATTTACTTCATGAGAAGCAGCTGAGTGTATCATTGAGTGCAAGGACCATGCAACTAACTTTCTGGGTTCAAATCCCAAATGCATCATTTATTAGATGCAGCCATTAGCAAATTACTTAAACTCATCTGTAAACTGGATATAATTATAGTTTCTCACCTGACAGGGCTGTTGTGTGAATTAAATGAGTTACTATTTAGGCCTCAAGCAAGCACAGTAAGCACCACATAAATGTTTGAGTGTTTGCAATTACTATTATGTCCTGACATGGAAGAATAAGAATGTTCATGATATAATCCTGAGTGAAAGAAAAAAGTTGCATTACACTGTAGAATATGATTCAGTTTTGAAAAAACAAACACGGACAAAGAAATGTAGTTTGATTTTGTTATGATTTTGTATGTCCGTAGGAAAGGGTCTGTGAGGATATATGTTAAACTATCAGCTATGTTATCCCTGAGGGAGTGGATGACTTTCCTTTTTTTACTTTAGACACTTCTGTTTATTATAACTTCCACTTTTATAATTTTTGAAGCTTTTTTTCTAAAAAATATCAAAACAATTTCCTTTTATTATACAATCATATAAATGTATTTTTGAAAAAAAATTTTTTTAATGTTTATTTATTTTTTAAGAGAGACAGAGCATGAGCGGGGGCGGAGCAGAGACAGAGAGGGAGACAGAATCTGAAAAAGGCTCCAGGCTCTGAGCTGTCAGCACAGAGCCCAAAGTGGGGTTCGAACTCTGGAACAGTGAGATCATGACCTGAGCTGAAGTCAGACACCCAACGGACTGAGCCACCTAGGTGCCCCTAAATGTATTTTTGAATTTAGTTGTTTTTCAGAGATCTGTAGATTTCATCAACATGCTATCACATGATTAGATTCTGTTTCAAAACTTTTGTTGATGCAGTTAACCCTTAAGTGTTTTTATTTTATTTTTTTTATGTTTATTTATTTCTGAGACAGAGAGAGACAGAGCATGAGTAGGGGAGGGGCAGAGAGAGAGGGAGACACAGAATCAGAAGCAGGCTCCAGACTCTGAGCTGTCAGCACAGAGCCCGACGCGGGGCTTGAACTCACAAACCGTGAGATCATGACCTGAGCCGAAGTCGGTCGCTCAACCGACTGAGCCACCCAGGCACCCCAAGTGTTTTTATTTTCTACTAGCTTTGTGACCTTAAGTGTCATTTCTTAATTTGCAAAGTAAGCATACAGGCTAGATCAGTTGTTTCTTAAACCCAGGATTCCCAAACTGTGCTGTCAGGTACCTTTGAGGACTATAGTGAGCTCACACAGGCACTGTGGAATATTTAAAAATTTTTGAGGGAAACACGGTAATATTTCACAGCTGTGGGGTATCTGTGTGATATTTGACATCTGTGGGGCACTGCTCAAACTATTAGTTTCAGGTAGTGTCTGTGACATTGTGCTGTATTCCTTTTGATGACAGGAAGTCTTCAAAAAACTAGGTTTGGGGGCTACTGTGATAAAAAAAAAAGTACTGTGCAAAAATCCATATGAACGGTAAATGAAAGTGGCAGTGTCCAAAGTGTTTTCAAGGTTTGGGAAGTTGTGTGTAGTAGGTGCATTCATTCCATTAATAAGCAACTGTGGTTATTTAGTAATAAAATATTTCTTTCAATTTATATGTATTTTTCAAACTGCTACTAAGTTGTTAGGACATAAATACTTAATAGATTGTATGGATCTAATAAATTGAAATAGAAGGCATTTTTTGGTGCCTAGGGGGAACCTTGAAAAAAATTACTGAGACACTGAGAGTTCTGTGAAATGAAAAAGCTTGGGAACCTCTCAAACTCTTTTGACTAGGACACTTACAATAAGAAATTTATTTTTTCTTAGGGATATAATTTACATATATGTATAAATATAAATGAATTGTAAGTTCCACTAAATAATATCCTACTACTTTTAACACACGCTGTTATTTTTAATTCAGTCCCGTTTGATTTTATTAAAAGATGCTAGCTCCAATCTATCAGATTTTTTTTTTTTTTTTTTTGACCTACTAACGGGTTGTTAACTACAAATTTGAAGAGCATGAGGCTGGATGACCTCTAATTTCTAGCTTTAATGTGCTTTGTTTTCTGATTGGTTATAAATGAAATCGGACTACACTTATTCAATTGATGCATCTCTGAAAGTTTGTATAGATGCTACATTTCTGTATTGTGAATTATTTTTTTTTAAATTTATTTATTTTGAGAGAGAGAGAGAACCCGAGTGGGGGAGGAATAGAGAGAAAGAGAGAGAGAATCCCAAGTAGGCTCTGCACCATCAGTGCAGAGCCCAGTGTGGGGCTCGAACCCACACACTGAGATCATGACCTGAGCTGAAATTAAGAGTTGGATGCTTAACCAACTGAGCCACCCAGGTGCCCCTATAACAGTATTTTATTAAAGAATTTCTCTGTAGTTCCAGGCTTGTTTGGAATTATAAATGCATATATGTATGCATGTAACTATTATTTAGTTAGTTATTTTACATGTCAAAATAAATTACCTGCTTAGGAATGGTTAACCTCTTCATATTGTATGAGACTCCTGTATTTTTTTTTGCCTGTTTGCATGTAAGAATTGGATCCTGAGACTTATCAATGGGAGCATCCATCAGTCAGCAAGTAGGTCTGGAGCACCTAGTGTGTACTCTGCATGGACTAGGGATATATAGGGGCCTAAAACATCTCCACAGTTCCATGTAAGCGACAGATATGTAAATAATAGCACAAGGTGGTAAGAGGAATGGTAAAGTACTGTGGATCCACAAAGTGGGAGCAACTACACTGCCTTAAGGAGTCAATAAACGCTTCCAATGAAAGAAAAAGTAGTTGTCTTTCTTTCCTTTACAGCCTTAGCTTAAATTAGTAAGTTATTGAATATGGAAGGAAACTTTTCAAAATTGTTTGTTTTTTCTTGGTTTTTTTTCCTTCCTCAAAAAGTGACACGTGCCTCTGCTTTAACAAAATTCAAAAACATATTCATAGAAAAATCTGCTTTTACTCCTTGATCCTCACTCAGAGTTAACCAGGTTTAGCAGTTTCTTTGGTATCAGGGAAGGTTTTGTCATGAAAATTTCATACTTAGGCCAAAAAATAATCCTGACTCGCAAGCTGTAAAACACTTTTATAGGGATGTATTCCTTGAAATTAATTTGGAAGAATAAGTATTCAGGATAACTAGATGGTGGGTAAGCAAAGCTTAAGTTCCTATTCCTAGGGCTTTTTTTTTTTCTCCCCTCATTATTCCCAGTCTTGTTCGTGGTCTTCAGTTCTCCTTAAGTAAAAGATTAGGACCACCTCTAGTCAAGCTCTAGTTTAGCTCTTCATTTCTTATCATTGGGAGACATTATGTTCTTTGAGATCCTCACCCTGCCTCATATTCCAGGGGCCAAACTGGTACCAAATGTTAGTTTCTTCTGGATTTCATAGATTACAGTAGATCTGCCTTATATTTGTAAAAGTAGTTGTTGGGGTTTTAAAATTTTATTTATTTATATATTAATGTTTATTTTATTTTATTTTTTTTGAGAGAGAGAGAGAATGAGAATGAGTGGGGAAGGGGCAGAGAGCCAGAGACACAGAATCCACAGCAGGCTCCAGGCTCTGAGCTGTCAGCACAGAGCCCAACATGGGGCTTGAACTCACCAACAGTGAGATCATGACCTGAACTGAAGTTGGCTGCTCAACCGACTGAGCCACCCAGGCACCCCGGGTTTTGTATTTTAAATGTGAAAAGAGTTGAGGCTGAATCCGCAGGTCACTTGTGTTTGTGTATTATACTATATTATGGGGGTGTTGGTTATTCTGGAAGTTTACTTGGAACAGTGTAATGGGTCTGACCTAGAGCTGAAAAGTTTTCTCCTTTTTTTCTAGCCTAGTCCCTACTAAATTTGTCCATTTTATATTTAGACTAGATAGTATGACTATTGCAGTCTTGTTTTTTCTCATTCTTTCAGGCAGCCATGATTGTTACATAGGATCTGATAGAGATGAGAGAACTGAAATGTAGCAAAGGTATGGAAAATATTCTCTGTGAGAGCCAAAACAATATAATTTCATTTTATCCCTAGTGCCAGGCACATAGTGGGAGCCCAGTGAATAATGGAACCAAATCTATGTGACTGAATGAGAGCCCTGTCATTTGCTTCTAGAGGATACTTGAGAATTGGCCATTTAAAAATATCATCTTGTATCTTATTTGTGTATATACCGTAAATACAGATTAGCATTTCTCAAACTTTTTGGTGTCAAGAGCACTTCATGAGTTTTTAAAAACTTAAAGAGCTCTTGTTCATGTGGGCTACGTCTATTGATATTTACTGTATTAGAAGATTTAAATATATATATTAGTTTAAAACATTTTGTTTAACGTTTATTTATTTTTGAGAGCGAGAGAGAGAGAGAGAAAGACAGAGCGCAGGCAGGGGAGGGGCGGAGAGAGAGGGAGACACAGAATCCAAAGCAGGCTCCAGGCTCCAAGCTGTCAGCACAGAGCCAGACACGGGGCTTGAACCCACGAAGCGTGAGATCATGACCTGAGCCTAAGTCGGAGGCTTAACCGACTGAGCCACCGAGGCGCCCCTTAAAAAAAAAATTAATTCCAGTATAGTTAACATACAGTGTTACATTACTATCAGGTGTACAGTATAGTGAGTGATTCAGTACAATATAGTGAGTGTGCATTACTCAGTGTTCCTCATGGTAAGTGTACTCTTAATCCCCGTCACCTATTTCATCCATCCGTCTTTTTGTTCTCTATAGTTAAGGGTCTCTTTTTCTCTGTTTGTTTTGTTTCTTAAATTCCACATGTGAGTGAAATCTAATGGTATTTGTCTTTCTCTGATTTATTTGACTTAGCATTCTACTCTGTAGATCCATTCATGTTGTTGCAAATGACAAGATTTCATTCTTTTTTATGGCTGAGTAATATTCTATTATATATACATAAATATATATATGTACATATACACATACACACACACACACCGCCCTTCTTTATCCATTCATCTATCAGTGGACACTTGGGCTGCTTCCATAATTTGGCTATTGTACATAATACTGCAGTAAACATCGGAGTGCCTGTATCTTTTCAGATTAGTGTTTTCGTATTCTTTGGGTAAATAACCAGTAGTAGAATTACTGGATCATATGGTAGTTCTATTTTTAATGTTTGGAAGAACCTCCCTACTGTTTTCCACAGTGGCTGTACCAGTTTGCTTTCCCACCAACAGTACAACAAGGGTTCTTTTTTCTTCACATCCGTGCCAATACTTGTTTCTTATGTTTTTGATTTTAACCATTCTGACTGTGAGGTGACATCTCATTGTTTTGTTTTGCATTTTCCTGATGATGAGTCATGTTGAGCATCTTTTCATGTGTCTGTTGGCCATATGTGAGACTTCTTTGGAGAAATGTCTGATTCATGTCTTCTGCCCATTTTTTATTAAAATTTTTTTTTCAATGTTTTTTATTTATTTTTGGGACAGAGAGAGACAGAGCATGAACGGGGGAGGGGCAGAGAGAGAGGGAGACACAGAATCGGAAACAGGCTCCAGGCTCCGAGCCATCAGCCCAGAACCTGACGCGGGGCTTGAACTCACGGACCGCGAGATCGTGACCTGGCTGAAGTCGGACGCTTAACCGACTGCGCCACCCAGGCGCCCCTCTTCTGCCCATTTTTTAATTGATTATTTGTTTTTGTGTATGTGCTGAGTTGTAGAAGTTCTTTCTATATTTTGGATACTAACCCTTTATTGGATATGTCATTTGCAATATCTTCTCCCATTTAGTAGTTTATCTTTTAGTTTTGATGGTCATTTCCTTAGCTGCACAGACACTTTTTATTTTGGTTTAGTGCCAATAGTTTATTTTTGCTTTTGTTTCTCTTGCCTCAGAAGACGTATCTAGTAAAATGTTGCTTCAGTTGATGTCAGAGACATTACTGCTTGTGCTGTCTTGTATGATTTTATGGTTCAGGTCTCACATTTAAGTCTTTAATCCATTTTGAGTTTTTATTTTTGTGTATGTTGTAAGAGAGGTTCAATTTTATTTTTTTGCATGTAGCTGTCCAATTTTCCCAGTACCAGTTTTTGAAGAGACTGTCTTTTACCATTCTTCTTTGTTGAAGATTAATTGACCATGTAATTGTGGGTTTGGATCTAGGTTTTCTATTTTGTTCTATTGATCTATATGTTGGTTTTTGTGCCATTCCCATGCTGTTTTGATGACTACAGCTCGCTAGTATATCTAGAAATCTGGGATTGTGATACCTCTGTTCTGTTTTGTTCTTTTTTTTTCAAGATTGTTTTGGCTATTTGGGTTTTTTGGTTCTGGTTCTGTGAAAAATGTTCTTGGTATTTCGATAGGGATTGCATTAAATCTGTAGATTGCTTTGGGTAGTATGGACATTGTAACAATATTTGTTCTTCCAATCCATGAGCATGGAATATCTTTCCATTTGTTTGTGTCATCTTCAATCTCTTTCATCAGTGTTTTACGGTTTTTAGAAGACAGATCTTTCACCTCCTTGGTTAAGTTTATTCCTAGGTATTTTATTATATTTGGTGCAATTGTAAATGGAATTGTTTTCTTAATGTATCCTTCTGCTGCTTCATTATTAGTGCATAGGTGCAACAGATTTTTGCACATTGATTTTGTGTCTTGTGTCTTTGTGTCTTGGGACACATTACTGAATTCATTTATCAGTTGTAGTCATTTTTTGGTGGTCTTTGGGATTTTTTATATATAACATCATGTGATCTGCAAATAGTGGAAGTTTTACTTTTTCCTCACCAATTTGTGTGCCTTTTATTTCTTTTTCTTGTATGACTGCTATGGCTTGGACTTCCAGTACTTTGTGGAATAAAAGGGGTGAGAGTGGACCTCCTTGTTTTGTTACTGATCTTAAAGGAAGAGCTTTTGATTTTTCACCATTGAGTATGATGTTAGCTGTGGTTTTTTTTTTTTGTTTTTTTTTTTTATATGGCCTTTATTATGTTGAGGTATGTTCCTCTACACTTACTTTGTTGAGGGTTTTTATCACGAATGGATGTTGTACTTTGTCAAATGCTTTTTCTGCATCTCTTGAAATCATATGGTTTTATCTTTTGGTGATGTGATGTATCACGTTGATTAGTTTGTGAATATTAAATCACACTTGCATCCCAGGAATGCATCCCACTTGATACGGTGAATGATTTTTTTAATGTATTGTTGGATTCAGTTTGCCAATATTTTGTTGAGGCTTTTTGCATCTGTGTTCATCAGAAATATTGACCTGTAGTTCTCTTTTTTTGGTAATGTCTTTATCTGGTTTTGGTATCAGAGTAATGCTAGCTTCATAGAATGTATTTGGAAGCTTTCCTTCCTCTTCTTTTTCTATTAACTCTTCTTTAAATGTCTGGTAGAATTCTCCTGTGAATCCATCTGGTCCTGGACTTTTGTTTGTTGAGAGTGTTTGATTACTGATTCAGTTTCATTGCTAGTAATCAGTCTATTCAAATTTTTTGGTTCTTCCTGATTCAGTTTTGGGAAGTGATACAGTTCTAGGAATTTATTTCTTCTAGGTTGTCCAGTTTGTTGGTGTATAATTGTTCATACTGTTCTCTCATAATCCTTTATAGTTTTGTGGTGTTGGTTGTCATTTCTCCTGTTTCATTTGTGATTTTATTTGCTCGCTCACTCTCTCTGTCACTCTCTCTCATGAGTCTGGCTAAAGGTTTATCAGTTTTGTTGATTTTTTCAAAGAACTAGCTCCTGGGTTTATTGGTACGTTACATTGTGTTGTTGTTGTTGTTGTTGTTGTTGTTGTTGTTGTTGTTTTAGTTTTAGTTTTTATTTCATTTATTTCTGGTCTGTTCTTTTTTATTTCCTTCTTTCTATTGATTTTGGGTTTTGTTTGTTCTTTTTGTAGCTCATTTACATGTCAGGTTAGTTGTTTATTTGAAATTTTTCTCAACTTCTTGAAGCAGACCTGTATTGCTATAATCTTTCTTCTGAGAACAGCTTTTGCTGCATTCCAAAAATTTTAGACTGTTGTGTTTTCATTTTCATTTGTTTCTGTATTTTTTGATTTCCTCTTTGATTTCTTGGTTGACCCATTTATTTTTTAGTAGCATGTTATTTCACTTCCATGTATTTGTGTTTTTTCCAGATTTTTTCTTGCAGTTGATTTCTAGTTTCATAGCATTCTGGTTGGAAAACATGCATGACATGGAAGTTTTAAACATATTTATTAATTTATTTAAAATAACAATAAACCTGTATTAAAATAAATAACATTTTTAAGTGAAAAGTAACTGTATTTTCCAAAACACAAAAGCATTTAGTGAAAAGAATAACATTGTTTGACATTTTCAAATCTTTTTAATATCTAGCTTAATAGAAGACATCTGGATTCTCATATCTCCTTCTGCATTCAACCTGTTGTGATATCATATGTCATGTAGCCTTTGGGAGACTGCACTATATATACTCAAAAAAGAATGAAAGTGAAAAAGAGAATTAATATCTTAATATTATTATGGAAATAATTTTGATTTCAAAGACTCCCCCTGATAGGTAGACCCTCAGAGATCCCTGGACCACATTTGGAACTGGTGGTATAGATTATAAATTTAGAGTAGAATAGGACCTTAGAGGTCATGTAGTTTTAATCACCTCTTGTGGATATTTCTGGCTTATGCATCTGGACTGAGATAGGGAATACCTCAAGGTTGTGTTTTTGGGAATAATCATGAGTTGACTTTTGGAGATGTTGAGTTTGATGTGCCTTTGAGGTTTCTGAATAAGCAGTTGGATATATGGGTTAGCATAGCAGAGATAAGATCGGGACTAGACTTTTGGCAGTCATTGGCATATACGTACATGGTATTTGAAGCCTTGGACATGGTGACATTGCCCAGAGCATAATGTTAGAAAAGAGCCAATGTTCAAACCCTCTTGAACCTCTAGATTTAAAAGAGAAGGGCTAGCTAGCAGAGGATACTAAGAAAGAACTAGAGAGGAAGTGGAAAATCAGAGTGTGGTATATGGAAGCCAAAGGAAATGAGTGTTTCAAGAGAGTAGTCAACTGTGATAAATGCTGCCAAGAGGCCAAGCATGATGAGGACTTTTTATTTGAAAATGCACAGCAAATTGAGAGATCTTTGGTGATTTTAATGAGCGCTGTTGGGGAGAATTGGAGGGTGCGAAGCACCTAGGAATTGCTTGAAGAGTGAGTGTATTCAATTAACTTTTATGAGAAGTTTGTAAAGGAAAAAGAGCAGTAGTAGAGGAGGGTGCTGGGTTGAGAGACTTTTGTGTTTGTTTTAAGTAAGAAGACTTGATTGAGTATAAGTGCTGATAGGAACAATCTTGGAGAGAGGAGGACGCTAGAGATACACATGAGGGAAAATGTAATTGATGGTTGAAGTTTCTTGTAAGAACCTGGAGGTGGGGAGATCTTAAAACAGATGTATTCTTGTGGCTCCTTTCCCCTAAAAGTTACTTTTTGTGTTCTTTTTCTATTCCCCCCTCTTTATGAATTCTTAGCCTGTACAGTAAGTGGGGAAGTTAAATGGTAAATATAATTCTTTAAAATTTCTTGGCTATTGTTAGTTTTCTTTGAGCCTTGCGCCTCTCTTATGAAATGAGTATTTGGGTGATACTTTAAAGTGTGGATCCCTTGTTTGCTATCAAGTAATTTATTTTAAGTTGCATGCTTACTTGAGATAAGGTGCTTCTGCCTTTTATATGTATCGTACTTTTTTTTAAAAGATGGTTCTCCATAGAGTTCTTTTTAAAGTTTTTATTTATTTATTTTGAGAGAGAGAAAGGGAGAGTACGAGCACGTGCGAGAGAGTGCGCAAGTGGGGGAGGGGCAGAGAGAGACATGGGGCTCAAACTCTCGAACTGAACTGAACTGGAACTGAACCGTGAGATCGTGATCTGAAGTCAAGAGTTGGGGTGCTCAACCCACTGAGACACCCAGGTACCCCTTTATATGTATCATCTTAACCAGATACTTTTATATTATTTTCATAGCTTTAATGAAGTTTTATTTCTGTTTTCTGTTGGCAAGTTAGAGTCATCCTTAGCTAACTTTTGGAGGCTTTTTATATTTTATGTGATGTAAATAGAACCATGTCAAATATAGTTTCTTTTTTAGTCCTCATGATATTTGACTTTAGTCTGAACAAAGTAGTATTCATTTATGCTTTGACTTTTGCATGAAACAACTTGTTTCTCTAAAAGATGCCAGTTAAACTCACTATAAAATGGACACTAGAATGAAACTCTTGAGTCACTTAAATGAGTAATAAAAGTATTCTTTTTTTTTAATTTTATTTTTTATTTTTTAAAAATTTACATCCAAATTAGTTAGCATATAGTGCAACAATGATTTCAGGAGTAGATTCCTTTGTGCCCCTTACCCATTTAGCCCATCTCCCCTCCCACAACCCCTCCCGTAACCCTCAGTTTGATCTCCATATTTATGAGTCTCTTCTGTCTTGTCCCCCATGTTCATCTGTTTTGTCTCTTAAAGTCCTCAAATGAGTGAAGTCATGATTTTTGTCTTTCTCTGACTGACTAATTTCACTTAGCATAATACCCTCCAGTTCCATCCATGTAGTTGCAAATGGCAAGATTTCATTCTTTTTGATTGCCAAGTAATACTCCATTGTGTATATGTGTGTGTGTGTGTGTGTGTGTGTGTGTGTGTGTGTGTGTGTATACATATATGTATATACCACATCTTCTTTATCCATTCATCCATCGATGGACATTTGGGCTCTTTCCATACTTTGGCTATTGTTGATAGTGCTGCTCTAAACATGGGAGTGCATGTGTCCCTTTGAAATAGCACACCTGTATCCCATGGATAAATGCCTAGTAGTGCAATTGCTGGGTTGTAGGGTAGTTCTATTTTTAGTTTTTTGAGGAACCTCCATACTGTTTTCCAGATTGGCTGCACCAGCTTGCATTCCCAGTAATAAAAGTATTCTTAAAGTTTTCTGAAAAGTGCAATAGAGTGGTATAGATTCTATGTTATTGGTTTCTCAAAACTGTGGTCATGGAGAGGAGTGGCCAATAATTGATCCTTTAAAAACAAATCGTGTTGGGGCGCCTGGGTGGCTCAGTCGGTTAAGCGTCCGACTTCGGCTCAGGTCATGATCTTGCGGTCCGTGAGTTCGAGCCCCGCGTCGGGCTCTGGGCTGACGGCTCAGAGCCTGGAGCCTGCTTCGGATTCTGTGTCTCCCTCTCTCCCTGACCCTCCCCCGTTCATGCTCTGTCTCTCTCTGTCTCAAAAATAAATAAACTTAAAAAAAAAAATTAAAAAAAAAAATTAAAAAAAAAACAAATCGTGTTGAAGACCTCACATGATCTTGTTCCTTTTCTTCTTCAGATTTATTTCTTGACATTTGTCCTTTTCAACACATGGGGCTTTTTGGTTTCTTAAACTGTGTCATGTCTTTTTTGTCTCAGGGCTGTTCCATGTACTGTTCTTACTGCCTGGAAAGCTCTTCCGTGCTGCCCTATATTCATCCTTTAGGTCTTAGATTTAATGACACTTTCCTCTTCACTTCCCAGATTAGATGAATTTCTTTCTGTTATATGCTTCTGTGGCATTTCTATTTTTCCCCTTAATTATTTTCATCTCATTTGTAATCTTTATGAATATCAACTTTCTGAGTAAATCTTTAGATTTCTTTAATTGGTGAGTATGTTCCTTCTCACTGCTGTCTCCCCACTGCTTAGCACTTTTCATTTCTACTACATACATAGCACTCAGCAAACAATAAATGAGTGGAGGACATGGGTCAATTTGAGGAAAAGGTCTTTCTTCAGTGTGGAAGAGCACAGTCTGATGCAACACCAGAGAGTTTGCTGAAACCTCTTACCTGTGTAGAAGAGAGGGTGGAATAAAACGTTTCATCCATAGACATTTGTGAGCAAGCCCTGTCCTTTGGTGTGAGTTTGATAAGAGTCAAGACATATTGGTTCAATGAGTATTCTCTAAAGAAGTTAAAGTGCATTGAAGTTTATGGAGCAGAAATTCCATTAGAGGTGGGAATTGAGGATAGAATTGAGGTGGGAAAGCCAAGTGCCTTGTGATGAAATTTTGAGAGAGTATGGGGGATTATGTTATGGATGGTAGCTGAGTTTGAATATTATGAGAGGCATTATGTGAATGGCCTGTTAGAGGCTTTCAGAGGTTTGAGAGAGAGAGAGGGCTCTAGATTTAATTTTCAGATCTGTCACTGAATGACCTTGGACTATTTCCATAGCCTGTCTGATACTGTTTCTTCATCAGTGAAATGGATATATGAATAGTTTTTCCATACTTTAAAAACTTTATTTATATAAAAAAACTCATTCATTTGTAAAAGCATTAACAAGAGAGAAAGAAAAACAGAAAAGGTATGGAGCAGAAGACCTGCCCCTTAGTAGTGTTCAGTGGGGAGGTGGGATTTTTCGTTCTCTGGGATTGAATGCTTAAGTGTTTTTATAAACAAGAGTGAAAAAAAATAAAATAAATGTCCCCCAAAGCCCATGTCTGTTCTATTATGCATACCGTACTGAGAAAAAGAACACCAGGAAGAGAACAGAAGAGGACAAGAGAAACCCGAGTGGAGCCAGGTTCAGATGGGGGCAATTTCCCCTGCGCAGTATGTTCCTACGGTCACAAAGAAGAAAAGGCTCCTTTTTGCTAGGAGTGGGAAGAAATGGGAGGGGAGAAAAAGGGTAAATAAGGGATCTTAATACATAGGGGAAAGGAAAGGGTTATGCGTTGTGTACTTTTCTCCTCAGCATAGCCTGAGTATATAAGAAGAGAGTATATAAGGGGAGAGAGAAGGATACAGATTTCCAGCTGCATTGAACAGAGCTTTTAGATTAAGGGGAGGAGTAAAAGGCAAATAAGGAAAAGGATTGTGGGTTGTGATGGAGACTTAGTTCTTGGCCCACATAGAAGGAACACAGAAAATGGTAGCTACAATTATTAACTATTAACTGCCTTCATGGTCACCCCCATAGAGGTCTGTAATTTTAGCTTCTGGTTTAAAGGTATTTTTTTGTTCTTAAGTGTTCTGGATCTTCGCAAGAGAGATGGTCTCAGGTGGTTGGGGAATAGGATTAGTTCTCTCCACTGATGCTCATCTTTATGGAAATCAACAGTGGTTTTGGAGGCTTCGGGCTTCAAAGAGTAGAACTGAAAATAGTCTTTAGAGCTGTAGTTCTCAAAGCTGACATGGTATTGGGATTCCTGTGGACCTTTAAAAATACAGATTTTTGGCCTCTTCACAGACCCACTGATTCAGAAGCTCTTGGGGGTGGAGCCTCAGCATCTCAGTTTTTAATATGTCATTCAGGTGATTCTCCTCCTAGAGCTGCTTGAGAAAGCAGGTTCAGGAGACAGGAACTCTGCAGCTGCTTGGAGGAGGGCGTTATGTGGCTGCTCTGAAACTCTCTTGCAGCAGGAATGATTGGGAATGTATGTATGGATTATTTGGGAGAGAGTTATCTTTAAAAAAAAATTTTTTTTAATGTTTATTTATTTTTGAGAGAGACAGAGCATGAATAGGGGAGGGGCAGAGAGAGAAGGAGACACAGAATCCGAAGCAGGCTCCAGGCTCCAAGCTGTCAGCCCAGAGCCCGATGCAGGGCTCGAACCTACGAGCCCTGAGATCATAACCTGAGCCGAAGTTGGATGCTTGACTGACTGAGCCACCCAGGTGCTTTTTGGGTTTTGAGAGAAATTTTATTATGTTGTAGGTTTATTCATGGAGGTAATACCTTTTTTAGATATAGAAAATTAGCCATAAACATGTATGATATAAATATGAACAGTAGATATAAAAATAGGGAAACTAAAAATAAGGGAGGAGAGGAAGTCAGATATGTGATTAATACAGAAAACAGAAGAGGGAAAAATATCATAGAAAATGGGAGGTAAATAGGGAAAAAAAGGAAAATATAATATTTGAAGAGATTATAACAAATTTGTTTTTTAGGGAATGAATATAAATGTTTCTTTAATTTTAAGCGGACTTTCTTAAGTAAGAATGTACTAGTGAATGAAAGAACCAGAGATGATAACAAAGTATCAGGAAACCCGCCTTCGCCTTTCAGCTCACTTTAGCCTGTAGGGTTTTAGAAGAAGGAATGGTATGGTATGGGTTTTAGGAGAAAGAATGCATTGTTTACTGATGGACTTAATTGAATAAGATCTAGGATAGTGTGCCTAGATCTAATTCCAGTTATTTCAATTTTTACCTTAGGATTCTGGCTTCTTACTGTCTGTTAGAGACTCTTGGCAGCTTGGAATCTTTGTTACTGGGTTTCACTGGAAGTCAGGTAGAGTTAAGGTCTCTTGAGGATGGCACTCCGCGATATCACCATACTTCCAAAATCAGGGAACTTGATTGCTAACAGTGTAATTCTCAACAGGACAGATTTGTTTGTCAGGTTGTAGCCTGGGAGTTAGTGGTACATCTCTGTTAATTACCACAAATAATCTGTTCAGATGGGGCCACCCCATTCCCCTCTGAGAAACACTCAGACTTTATATGAGGTTGAAGCCGTATTTCTAGTAGTTAATCTTTGCTCTGGGTGAGTAGCTGGGAGAAATGTCTTCTCTTTCTGAGTAGTTTCTGCTGTTCACTGACTCTAGATGGTAATGTTTTACTGCTCCACTTTACCTGCTCATTACATTATGTCCAGAGTGAATAAATGAACCTCCAGGGCAGTTTATACATAGTTCTTGAACTTTTTTTTTGAACTATACAAAACTTTCTGAACTTTTTTTTTTTTTTTTTTTGGCCTAATCATAGCAAGGCTTTTACTTAAGCAAGTAAATACAGAGGATAAGCATTATCTTTTGCTCCAGCCATCTGATTCATTGCACATTAATGATGGTATGCTTTTATCAAATGACTCCCATTATTTCCATGGCATCATACATTTAGTTTATTATATGGTCACCTGTAGCCCTCTTCTTTACACTGTTATCAGCAAGGTCAATTATGCTTTTTGTGTATGTGGTTTGTAGTTTATTTTACCAGTTATTCTTATAGGCTACTTGCAAAATAGTATATGAATTTCACTCCCTTGTTCTCTCTTTTGTTCCCAGCTTACTAGCCTAGTGATATATTTTAATTGTGTTCCTCTTTCTTCCTTAAGTGTTTTCCAGCCTGGCTTTTTAAACCATCTCTTCTGCTTCTGTGATCATGTTTATTGTTACTGCTATTGATTTACCCCCCCTCCCTTCCCTGTTTGTCCTTTCACTGGCAGCCTTGCCTTTGATCCCTCTATTATTTTCTGTTTAAGTTGAGATCATAACAGCTTTCAACATTGCCATTTGCTTTTTTGTTCATGGACGGTCTCTGTTGATAGGAAGGTAAATAAGAAGACGTAGTCCTTAAAATCCATACAACCTTGTGGAGAGACTGATACACATGCTATTTGTAACTTTATTATATAATTTAGCACATTGTATACTATTTGTTTATATGTGTGCCTTCACTAGATTATGAGCATTAAGTGCTTAAGGAATGTTCATTGAATGAATGAATGAATGAATGAATGAATGAAGTGTGTGTGTGTGTGTGTCTGTGTGTGTGTGTGCGCGCAATGATAAGGGCTCTAACAAGTTAACAGAGTGCTATTGCGGAAATAGATGAAGTAGTAATAGTTCTGTTAAGGAACAGTTGGGGAAAGATTTGTACTAGATGACATTAACGTTGGACTTGAAGGATATTACTGCCCCCAAAAATTTAGGAAATAAGATGTGGAGGTAAAGAAATTTCTGGATGTTTAGAGAATGCATTCTAGATATGACTTTTTGACAGGAACAGTTGGTATACAGTGAAGATAGCAAAGAGGCTAAGACTATAAATTAAGTTTATCATGCTAAGGAATCTGGAATTTTATCCCATAGGTGATAGTCATTGAAGAGCTTTAGAAGCAGAGTTGCTAGGTTCTTTTTTTAGAAAGATAATTGTGGTTGCAGTATAGAGAATAGGTTAGGAACAGAATAATTTAGGAAGCTTTTACCATAATTTGGGCTAAAGATAATTCTCTGAACAGAGGCAAGGGGAAGAGAGAGAGAGGGAGAGAGAAGTTAGAAATATCTTAAGTTTTTTCAACAGCTTTATGGAGGCATATTTTATATATCATAACAGAAATGTCTTAAAAGATAGTATTGACTTGGTAACTCAGTAAATGATGGTGAAGGAGAGGCAGAAATGTCAAAGATTAACTGGATGCATGACAACCCCATTCGCTATGAGAAAAAGAAGAAACTATTTTGAAGATCAACAATAATGAATTTGGTTCTGAACTTGATAAATTTGAAATTCAGTGGGATTTGGAGGTGGCCTGTCTAATAGACTGAAAACTTGGGTCTAGAGTTCAGACAAGGACCTAGGACAGAAATATGACATTTAGGAAGTGGTTGAAACTATGAAAATGTGTGAGATTGCCTGGGAAGAAGGAGCTAGGAAAGAAGAGACTTACGAATGGAACCTTTTGAAATGTTACCATTGATGAATTGGGCAAAAGTAGAGAAGCCATCAGTTAAGGGGAAAAAAAAATCAAGAAGATAAGGAAAATAGGACAGATGTGTTTTACTGATTCCAAGAGTAGTGACTATTTCAAGATGAAAGCTTAAAAACCCAATGTGATAGTGTTATAATACCTTACTGGAAAATTGTGTTATACAGATTATATACATACACATATATACGTATATACTTAGTTTTAATTATTTTTCCTGTTTTATCTTCATAAAAACTAACTTGTGGGTCAGGAAAAAATGATTTTTTAGACTTTAGAAAGTATGGACTTTTTAGTCGAAGGATTGTTTATAAGAAAATGAATTTGAAGAACAAAGCCTAAATTTTATCAATGGATTGAAAAAAGTGTTTTCTGGTGACCAGAGATAAAGGCTCTCTCAAAAGAATTGTCATAGAAATTGTCATTGAAATTTTCTGTATTTTCTCTCTCTCTCTTGAGTGTTTATTTATTTTTGTAAGAGTGACAGAGCACAAGTGGGGGAGGGGCAGAGAGAGAGGGAGACACAGAATCCGAAGCAGGCTCCAGGCTCCAAGCTGTCAGCACAGAACCCGACATGGGGCTCAAACTGACGAACTGTGTGAGATCATGACCTGAGCTGAATTCGGAAGCTTAACCGACTGAGCACTCCTCTTTTTTTAAGCAATATATGTAACATATTTTATCTATAATAACTTCTCCTAATAACCTAAGCACTAAATAATCATATCAAGCTATATAAACATTAGTTTATAGAAATATGAAGAGGAAACAAAAAGTTACAGTACATTTTTACTTACCTTAATTCTTAATTCTTGACAGATTAAGTAGGCAAAAGAGAATACACAAGTGTTCAGTAAATAATTCCAAAATTTCCATATGGCTGTAGAATAAAGCCATGTTCATTGAACTGAGAAGGTTAGTTTCATTACTGCCCAATAAATCATCTTGAATAAGTTTGATCTGTTTGACTTGGTAACCTTAAAATAATTGGAAAAGGCATTTTGTGGATTGAGATTTATACTTTAAAGATAGTAAGAGTTTTGATAGATTAGATTCTCTCCTTTCTATGAAGGTTTTTTTCATTGTGCTTTTTCCTCATTTTTTTCTATCTTTATAAAAAAATGGTGATATCTTACATATATATTCTTACAGAAAGAACAGACCTACTTAAATAGATTCATTAATAACATCCACTTACTGGTATGGGATAACCAGGGATTTTGAAGGGTGGATTATTGAAAAACTGACATTCATGAGACTAGACATATAGAACTGAATTAAAACTGTAATTATAAACTTCAACTAGGCATGTTATCTGAAAATACTTTTTGATGTATAATATACATTGAAAAAGAATGTAAGTACACACAGCTTGATGGAAATCCTTTAAACAGAATACGTGCGTGTAATCAGCACCCATATCAATAAACAATATTATCAGTACCTCAAAAGCTGTTCCTTGCTCTAGTTCCAGTCATCACCCCTGCCCAAACCTACATAACCACTGTCTTTTTAACACCATAGAAGTTTGATACTTTAAAAAATTTTTTTTAATGTTTTATTTATTCTTGAGAGAGAGAGAGAGCATGAGCAGGGAAGGAGCAGAGAGAGAGAGGGACACAAAATTCGAAGCAGGCTCCAGGCTCTGAGCTGCCAGCACAGAGCCTGATGCAGGGCTCAAACTCACAAGCTGCGAGATGATGACCTGAGCTGAAGTCAGACGCTCAACCGACTGAGCCACCCAGGCTCTCCCCACCCCTTTAAAAAAATTTTTTATAAAGTTTGATACTTTATAAAATGGAATTATACAACATGTACTCTTGTTTCTGGCATTCTTCACTTAACATGTTTGTGATGTTCAACTATCTTGTTATATGTTGTTGTAATTAGTTCATTCTCATTGTTAAATGGTGAATATACTAGCATTTCTTTACAAGATGAAATTTTACATAAATGTCACACTCGAAACATTGAGTCCTTTGCATTTGAAGATGAGTAACTCTTACGAAGGTTTTTATTTGGGAGTAGATTTAAATGCTTTTCATTTTATTTATCTACCTTGTCCCAGCCTATCAGCATTAGCCCTTAAACATAGAGATTATGGACATAAATGCAGTTTTGATTATTTATCTATTCTTCCTTCTCATTGGAAAATGGATGATCACTGTGTATTTAAGCATTTATTTTAGTTTTAAAGAAAAGAGAAGTCTGCCCAAAGAAAACTTTTGTCACATTGTTGACATATTATTTACTAATATAGAATAACTCATGTTTGTTATTTTATTTTATTAAAACTTTTTAAAATGTTTTTATTTATTTTTGAGAGACAGAGACAGAGCATGAGTGGGGAGGGGCAGAGAGAGAGGAAGACACAGAAGCCGAAGCAGGCTCCAGGCTCTGAGCTGTCAGCACAGAGCCCGACCCGGGGCTAGAACCCAAGAACCATGAGATCATGACCTGAGCCTAAGTCGGACACTAACCGACTGAGCCATGCAGTTGGTTAAGTATCTTTATGAGAAGGAAATTATCTTTATGAGAAGGAAAGTAAAGTGAGTTAATGTTTTGAACTACATTGGCATCTCTGATGGGAGTTTTTATGGTTGGAAAAATTTTAAACTACTTGCATATGTGTTAATTTTAGTTTCTCTATCTGTTTTCTATTTTTAGTTTTATTATTTTATTTTATTATTATTTTCTAATGTGTTATTTATTTTTGAGAGAGAGACAGAGCGCAAGCAGGGGATGGGCAGAGAGAAAGGGAAACACAGAATCCAAAGCAGGCTGCAGGCTCTGAGCTGTTAGCACAGAGGCCAATGTAGGGTTTGAACCCAAGAACCATGAGATCATGGCCTGAACCGAAGTCAGATGCGTAACCAGCTGAGCCACTCATTTATTTTTATTTTTATTTATTTTTATCTTTTTTAATGTTTTATTTATCTCTTTTGAGAGAGAGAGTGCAAATGGGGAAGGGGCAGAGAGAAAGGGGGGGACAGAGGATCCGAAATGGGCTCTAGGCCCTGAGCTGTCAGTACAGAGCCCGAGGTGGGCTTGAACTCACAAACTGCGAGATCATGACCTGAGCCACCCAGGTGCCCCACAAAATAATTCTACTATATTGATAAGAAAATATGACTATTATCAAGCTGTTTAGTCAGCATAAGCAGATCGTTATCTTTCTCTCTGAGTCATGATATAATTTTTTTCTTTCAGTATTTTTTATTGTGCTAAAATAGATAATATAGGTGTACCTGGGTGGCTCAGTCGGTCTTTGGCTCAGGTTTTGATCTCATGGCTCATGAGTTCGAGCCCTGTGTCGTGCTCTGTGCTGACAGTTCAGAGCTGGGAGCCTGCTTCAGATTCTGTGTCTCCCTCTCCGTCTGGTCCTACCTGACTTGAGCCCTGTCTCTCTCTCTCTCTCTCAAAATAAATTAAATAAATAAATAAATAAATAAACAAACATTAAAATACATAATATAAAATGTACCATCTTAACCATTTTTAGTGTATAATTTAGTAATATTAAATACATTTATAGCATTGTGCATCATCACCATTCATGTCCAAAACTTTTTCCATCTTGCAAAACTGAAATTCTATATCCATTAAACAATAGCTCCATGTTCCCCCCTTTCCTGGCTTCTGGTAACCATTGTTTTACTTTTTGTCCCTATGATTTTGACTACTATAGGTACCTTATATGAGTGGAATCATACAGTATTCTTCTTTGTAACTGGCCCATTTCACTTAGCTGATGTACTCAAAGTTCATCTCTACTATGGAATATGTCAAAGTTGCCCTCCCTTTTAAAATTTTTTTGTAATGTTTATTCATTTTTGAGAGAGAGACAGAGTGTGAGCAGGCAAGGGGCAGAGAGAGAGGGAGACACAGAATCCTAAGCAGGCTCCAGGCTCTGAGCTGTCAGTACAGAGCTCAACGAGGGGCTCAGACTCACAAACCATGAGATGATGACCTGAGCCAAAGTCAGATGCTTAACCGACTAAGCCACCCAGGCTCCGTCCTGCCCCGTTTTTTTTGTTGTTGTTGTTTTTTGTTTTTTTTGTTGTTGTTTTTTTAAGTAGGCTTCACACCCAATGTGGAGCCTAACATGGGGTTTGAACTCATGACTCTGAGATCAAGAGTCAGATGCTTAACTGGCAGAGCCACTCAGGTATTCCAAAATTGTCCTCTTTCTTTTTTTTTTTAAAGTTTATTTTAAGAGGGAGAGAGAGAGAGAGAGAGAGCAAGCACGTGAGCAGGGGAGGGGCAGAGAGAGGAAGAGGGAGAATCCCAAGCAGGCTCTTTGTGGAGCCCAACACCGGGCTTAAACTCACAAATTGTGAGGTGATGACCTGAGCTGAAATCAAGAGTCAGATGCTTAACTGACTGAGCCACCCAGGCACCCCTCTATTGTTAATTTTTTGAGGAACTGCCATACTGTTTTCCACAGAGGCTATATTATTTGGCATTCCCACAAACAGGCCACAAGAGTTCCAGTTTCTCCGCATCAACACTTAGTATTTGTTGTTGTTGGCATTTTGATATTGCCATCCTAGTTGGTGTGAGGTAGTCACGATAGACTTTTTAATGGTTTAGTTTTCCAAAGAAAAATAAAGTTATCAGATTATCAGGGACTCTTAACAGGGCATGAAGGTAACTTAGAGTTGACAAAATCCCTTGCTGACTTTCATGAACGTTAAGATAAATGATAGCATTTTCCTTTGCTAATGTGATAGTATTGATGTTCAATGAACGCTGGTGGTATGATTGCAGGTAAATTGGCAGGATGAAGAGCAGCAAATCAAAAGAGGTGCCTTTACCAAATCCAAGGAACTCTCAAAGCAAGGATACTGTCCAAGGTATGATCTGTTTGCTTTAAATTGAACTTAATGCCTTGTTTAGGTCGTGTGTATAAAATTCTGGGCTAATCAGTAAATGAAAATTACATGTATACTTTGGTTTGTAAAAGGTAGATAAATTTTTAAATGAAATTTCTTTTAAACATACAAGGGATCTCACCTTCAAAGTTGTCCTATGGTAAACTTTTATAAAGGAAAACATTCTTCTTAAAAAAGAAGCAGTGCATGCAAAATTAGTTTTACACAGTTTCTTAGAAATTCTGAAAAATTCTGGTAATGTCAATAAGTGGTATAATATATGTCCTAATATAGTCTTAGACCTCTGTAGTGCACAGATAAGAAAAGGAAAAGTCTCACTGAACTCTTTTTTTTTTTTTTTTAAATGATGCATTGGGGGTAACTTTAATTTAGGGCATGATATATTTTGAGGTACATTGACAAGCTAGAGTACATCTGAAGGAAGATTATTGGGTTTGTGAGGGATCTGGAAATCATGTCACATAAGGAACATTTGGCTGAAATGAAATTTCCTAGAGAAGGATGACTCAAGGAACTATGTGGCCTTATGTTATTTGTAGGGCTATTATCTGAAAGACTAGATTTTACCTTTGTTTCTGTTGGTAGATTTAAGTCTGGAGTACTTTTCTAATCTTTTCAGCATCATAATGTGAAATATATCACAATATAAAACTTTGTATGTGTGTAGGTCATTGGGGCAAATTGAGGATACTGCTTATTGTTGGAGACGTCTGATGGAGCTGCGGGTGGGGGTGTTGGTCCAGCTGTCCCAGGAACTAATAGGATCAATGTCTAATACAACTGTAAAACATAAACTAGGAAACTTGGCGTTATAGGATGGGAAAAGAACCATGTTTTGGTTCAATATAATAAAGCAGTTGCTGAGGAATAGTTCTGCCTAATAAAATGGTCCTCAAAATCAAGTGCATTTAGAAGCTTATTAAAATGCAGATTTTGAAGACTTTTTCAGAGATTCTGATTCAGTAAATATCACTGTTTCCTAGCAGATATAACCACATCGTGGAATGCACTTTCTCAGACCAAGGCTGCTGTAAGTAATTATAGCTTCCATTTATTTCTTTCAGGTTTAAAATTGATTTCCTGTTATGATTGGATAGATTACATTTTTTTTTCTATAGTGCTTTTGTGATAGGAAAATAAAGTCAAAGATTTTGGTTGGAAATTAAGTACCATATATTACAAAATGAACATTAATGACAGCTATTAAATAATAAAGGGATAATCAAGACACTATTTTAGGTGGCAGGAACATTAACACTATGGCATATAAAATATTAAAATAATTTGTGCTATTTGTTCTCCTTTAATAAATTTGTTCATCTGGTATGTTGAAATGAAGATATAAAACAAAATGAATTTGGGAATATAGGGCTATGTCTACGTAGAAGGCTCAGAGTCAGAGAGGAAATGAAAGGAACAAATTTTTATTTAAATTCTATTTGGTTAACGTATAGTGTAGTATTGGTTTTAGGAGTAGAATTTGGTGACTCACCATTTACACAGCTTCTTTAATGGACTGTGAGTTGCCTCTTTTGTGGCAATAGCAGGCTGTTTTCTGTCAGTAGTGTTGAAGAATGTCTATAGGCAACCTGTTTTCATTTGTGTTCTGTCTAGTCTTGTCTGCAGTTTAGGAACCCAAATTTGGCAAGTGGTACATAGTCCCTTCAAAGGGAGCCTTTTTCCTTTTTCTTTGAATTTGAGTCACTTATTTCTTTACTGTGTGAATATGGTATTCTCTGTACCCTAATCTTCAGAACTGGTTTGAAAATACATCTGGAAAAGGTACTATAACCTAGATTTGGTCATAATGTAGGGTAAAATGAAGCATTATATATATTCTCTCTCTTCCATAAGAGCATTGTATATCTACAATGTAGGAATAGTTTTTATCCCCAGTTTAACTTAGAGTTAACCTAATTTAGAGCTGAACTGTCAATTGTCGTTTTTCAAAACTATTGTGTTTTTAAAAATAACTTTTTAAAAAATTTATTTATTTTTGAGAGAGAGAGAGAGCGTGAGGGTGCACAAGCAGAGGAGGGGCAGAGAGAGAATCCCAAGCAAGCTCTGCACTGTCAGCACAGAGCCCGATGTGGGGCTTGAATCCACAAACCATGAGATCATGACCTGAGCTGAAACCAAGAGTTGGGCACTTAACCGACTGAGTCCTCCAATTGCCCCTAAAAATAACTTTCAAGGATGACAGGGGGCTTATAATATAAATGGGAGAAAAAGCCTGATAACAGAATATCAATGATTATTCCAGTTTTGTGAGTACATTGTACCACAAAAATCTGAATGAAGATAAATCAGAATTTTACACAGTGTTTATCTCTGTGTGGTGGAATTTTGATGATTTTAATTTCATTTTTTATACCTTTTCTGTGCTTTACAAGCTTTCTCCTGTAAGCATATAATTAGGGGAAAATGGTTTTTAAATCATTGAGAACATTGGTGGTTCTACCAGAAGTTGACTTCTACTGTAAAGTGTATGGAAACCTGAGTTCTGTCTCGTGAATTTTGTTTTTATTGTGAAACTTATTTTATAGACATAAGACTTAAAAAGTTGTAGCCGTTTGAACAATTCTAAAATTTGAGTCCATCTGAGTTGTTCTTTTCTAATTTTTGCCTGTAAATTGCACAGGCTATATAACGATGATGTGCAACATATAATGTTAGAAAATGTACTGTTTCGAAAAATAATAAAAAAAAGGTCAACAAAACAAATAGAAACTCTTTGATATTCTTCAGTATCTTTTTTTTTTAAGTTTTAAAATATGTGTATTTATTTTTGAGAGAGATAGGGAGAGAGAGAAGAAGGAACTGGGGGAGAGGCAGAAAGAGAGGGGGAGAGAGAGAATCCCAAGCAGGCTCCGTGCTGTCAGCACAAAATCCCCACAAGGGGTTCGATCTCACAAACTGAGATCATGACCTGAGCTGAAACCAAGAGTCGGGTGCTCAACTGACTGAGCCACCCAGGTTCCCCTCTTGCGAATCTTTCTGATTTTCTTGTCCAAATGTGGGCAGCATTATACTACTTGTTACTATAGCTGAAGTAACAAACAGTGAAAAAGCTAATACTACAAAAAGGCAGTCTTGAATTTTTCCTACTTTAGAGAAAGGTGTCGGACAATATAATTTGTGACTGTGTCAATCAGTAGTAGCGGATTTATATACAGAATTAACCTATTTGTTGTGATGGTGTTTGAACTTTAGCTGAGACACATTGAAAACAAATTAGAAGTTGTCCCTACAAGTACAGCTGTGTTTGATTCTGTCATGGATACCAAGAAATCTTCGGCAAGTGCTACCAGAAAAATAAGCAGAAAAGGTATGTGTGTTGTTGCTTCCAGAATTACAGATGTATTACATTTTTGATGTTTTGTTTCAATTTAATTTCCTTTTATAGTCTGGTATATTTGCTTGCTCTTTTGTCAGAGACCATACCTCATCCACATTTAGGTGTTTTGTCTTCGGTGCTGAGTAGTTAGGAAGCAGCTTCATATTCAGTGACTACTGATGATGCTTTCACTATCTTTTGATGAGGGACTTTAGCATCATTGCATCACCTTTGACAGTGACTTTTCATTTGTTTTTCATGATAAGAATTTGATTTTAAGCCTTTGGGATTATGTCTGTATTTTAAATTCACAGATATATCACTTTGAGATTTAGTTGATTTAATAAGATTTACATATTGTTTAGGGGGTTAAATCATAATTGGAATTATGTATCTCATAGGTAAATTGACACAATGCCATTACTTTCTCTGGTTACCTTTCATATATGTAATTGTGTGGTTTCTTACTTAATTAGTGGACTAGAACCTGGAGGTTAGTACTTTCCATTAAAACTGTGATTTTTTTTTTTTTAAACCTGTGAGTCTGTTGGATTTTATTCGATAATTCCTTGTTTGAGTGAGAGCCTTTGACCAAAAGGAATTTTGTATGTAGAATTTGTTTTGCATTTTTTTTTGTTCAGAATGCGGTTTTTTCCTCTATAGATTGAGTGGTTTGTAATAGTTTAATTTGAATGTTTTCTATACACGTATATGATATTCAACTAGAGATGCCAGAAATAATACTTATTTTCATAAACACTACCCAAATTCAGAGGCAATCGTAGATTATATCATATGTTCTTACAGACTTTCTTTTCCTTCAGATGGTAGATTCCTGGATGACTCTTGGGTTAATGCTCCAACCTCCAAATCTTCAAAATCACGAAAAGAGAAATCTCGCAGCCCTCTCAGAGTTACCACCCTGGAGAGTAACATAAGGAAAAATAACCGCGTGGAGTTTCGTGAACCTTTGGTTTCTTACAGGTTAGTGTTTAACAGTAAATTATCAACTAGGATTAGCCTGTAATATTTACATTAAGATTATGGTTTATTTTCTTGAGTTTTGCATAGCACTGTGGCTCTAGTATTATTACCTTTTTCATTTCCCAAAAATGTAGAGCAGAAGTCTTATATATGATGAAATACTGACTTTCTACTCTTTCACAGATTAAATATTTGGGAGGAAGAAGTAGTGAATCCAGGCTACCACCATTGTAATATATGTTTCCTACAGACAGATTATTCAGTCTCTGGAAGTGTGGCTTTTTTTTTTTTTTTTCTTCATTAATATCTCAGATTAAGTGTTCTACATAATGAACTTTGTCTACATAATGAACTTTGTATAGCTTAGTTTTCTCCTTCTTCTTCCCCTCCTCCTCCTTCCCCTCCTCCTCCTCCTCCTTCCTCTTCTTCTTCCTCTTCTTCTTCTTCTTCCTCTTCTTCTTCTTCTCCTTCTCCTTCCCCTTCCCCTTCCCCTTCCCTTTCCCCTTCCCCTTTCCCCTTCCCCTTCCCCCTTCCCCTTTCCCCTTCCCCCTTCCCCCTTCCTCCTTCCCCCTTCCCCCTTCCCCCTTCCTCTTCTTCTTCTTCTTCTTCTTCTTCTTCTTCTTCTTCTTCTTCTTCATCAATTACCTGAAATTTCTTTCCTACTGAGAATGTGAATTGGTTTCTTATTTTAATTTGTTGCCAGTGGCTCCTTTTAGCAACTTATTGTCAGATGTTCAGGATTGATGTATGAATTTTGATAGAATGGATAATATAAAATGTGTATTTTTGTTAGCTGATAATTTAGGATTTCAGTAGATAAAATTAGAGAATTTTATACTTGAGGAATATTTTACTAATGATATAAAAGTATTAATGCTGTTAGTATAGCAAATAGTAATAGGTGATAAACACTGGGCCTTATATTTCTTTGTTTCATTAACATTTTTAGTGTTGTAAAATGTCAACCAGTAAATCAAGGAGTTTCGTGATGGTGCTAGATACTACTGAGTATATGTTTGTGCTCTTAAATTTGAGATAAAGAATTTGGGAGATAGAGGTAGATCATGAGTTCATATCAGTCTATAACATCAATATTTGATTTGATGCAGTTTTGAAATATCTAAGTGAAAATATTCAGTAGGCATTTGAAAATTTGGGTAGGAATGTGTGTGGAAAGAGGGCTGGGAATGTAAATTTGTGAGTTGTCACTAGTGTTGAAGTGATAAAAATGGTGAAGAAAATATAGGGGAGAAGGCCAGGGAATTAATCTGTGTAAAAGTTCATAGTTTAGTAAAAGGAGAAAGAAAAATGTGGAAAATAATCGGAGTTCAGAAATCTTTAACCACACAAAAACAACTTGCCTAGAAAAATAATCACTATCGGAATTGAAACTAAATTACTCTTTACTCATAGTCTAATATTCTTCCTGCAAAGAATACTACTTGAAAAAAAAAAGAATACTACTTGATATTTAAAATTTTATAAATTATGTATCTGTTAAGATAAGAAAAAGTACCTATAAGGAAGCTGTGAATAGAATGTCCTTCACCTGGCTGACTCCATTCATCACTCAAAACTTCGGTTTTGGCACCTTCTATCTGAAACATTGCCAGATGTGTTTCTATCCTATTCCATTCCCACAGCCTATTTAGCCCTTCCTGTATGCTCTAATAATACAATATAACTTCTGTTATATATATTTTCGTGTTGCTTTATATTTTGATTCCATATCTAACCATTACATTAGTTATGTAAGGCTGTAAATCTGTCTTATTCTCAAAACATCAGCGTAATGCCTATCATTTACTAAGTATTCCATAAATATTTTTCCCTAACATTTATTATGAAAATTTTTATATTTATAGAAAAGTTGAAAGAATTGTACAATAAACACCCTTCTATGTATTCAGCAAATATCTAATGAATGAGTAAATGAAAACTAAAAATACGATTTTCTTTTTCTGGTGGGGAGGGAAGATCAACTGTCCTTCCCTTTTTAAGATTGTGACATGATATGCAAACTACCGTTTTATGCTTTCTTTTATTCTTTACATTTGCTAATTTTATACCTAAATCCTTCTAACTATGAATTGTTCTGGTCTGGTAAAGGTAGTGCAAATAACTGAATTTAGTCTTGATCTCTAGTGGAAGCTACATGAGTCATTTCTCAGTCCCCATCTTATTTAATAATCGACCACTCAGAACGGGGTCTGATGTTTTTTGGGTCATGGATTCCAGTGAGAATTTGGTGAAAGCTGCAGACTATCTCCTTAGAAAAATGCATATACTCATAGACTGACAATAGATATAATTACCATATTATACTGCAACAGAGTTATGGCTTTAAGAATTTTTGCGATATTTAGAGTTTTGTGCCTTTCCATGAAACATCTAGATCCGTGCTGTATAATAGAACCAGTAATGTGAGCCATACGTACAATTTAAACAGTTTTACTAGTCACATACACAGACACATGAAGATGTTTTACATTCTTTTTCTGTTGTCATCCTGAGTCTTTAGAATCTGGTATGTAATTTACATTGTAGCACATCTCCCATTGGGGCTAACCATATTTCAAGGGCTCAGTAGCTGCATGTGGCTAATGTCTACTCTTTGAGACATTGCAGATCCAAATTTTATAATTTTGTTGGCTATTTTTTATAAATCATGTGCTGTTGTTACTGCTGAGACTTGTTTTCATTAACTTCGCTTTTAATAAACTACTTCTGTTCCTAAAATATAACTTATTAGAATGATGTATAAAATAAAAATAATCTCTGGAGGAAGACTTTTGTTAATGTTTTTATGAATAAAGAATATGGACTTTGTGATATGTACTTTGGCTATGCCTAGCTGTCTTTGCTTACTCCACAATTTCCAGATGTGCTATACAGAGTTTGAAGCTACCAAAAAAAGTGATCTATGGTTTAGAGAGGTTTAACTTTACTTGACTACATTTATTTGGAGGAAAATATTTATTATACCTCCACTTTATTTGTACTCCCCATCTATTTGTTAATTTGGTACATTATTTAGAAGTTACAAACACAGAATTTGAGAACTTTTTTCCCATACTTAAGATTTCATAGAGGAATAAAATGGATATTTTGGTAATAGGTATCAAGTGAATTTCTAAAGTCAGATTGTAATCCTATTTTCTGGAGTTCTTAAGGAAATCTCTCCATGTTTTGCATATTTCTTATTTTACATATGCACATTATGATTTAGATTATTTGCTATCTAACTTGATAGAGGGGGCACTGAGCATTGAATCTTAATGTTAGTGATGAGCATTTTGTTTTTTAACCTACTGGAATTTCTAGATTTTTAAAAAATCTCTAATATTAGAATTCTTTCAGTTTGACTGGTTTCAGTTTGTTTTTTGTGCTCTTTATTTAAAGCTTATTATTTTTTAATAATAGGGAAATCCATGGCACACCTTCCAATATAAGTCCTAGCCATCTAGAGTCAAAGCATGTATATTGTGTGGATGTTAATGAAGAAAAGCCTGAGAGTGGGAACCGGATGATCTGCAATCGAGAAGAACGGAACATACATTGCTGTGATTTTGAGAGCTCCCAATCATCTGTCATCAATGATACAGTGGTTAGGTTTTTAAATGATCGACCAGCAATTGATGCGTTGCAAAATTCTGAATGTTTGATTAAGATGGCAGGTCCTGTGAGAACTGAGGAAGAAAAGCCTAGTAGAGCAAAAGGAAATGAGAAGGCTTCTGTAAGTAACATGGGCCATGATGTTGATCCAAAAGTGTTACGGATAACGGACTCTTCTCCGTCCTCTACGAGTACTTGTAATTCCCAAAGATTAGATATTTTAAAGCAGCGACAACATGATGTCAAACTGGAAAAACTCAAGGAGCGAATTAGGAAACAGTGGGAACACTCAGAAGAAACAAATGGCCGGGGCCAGAATCTGGGTCATATTGACCATCCAGTAATGGTTGTTAATGTTGATAACTCAGTGACAGCAAAAGTCAGGAAAGTGGCAACAGCACCACCTGCTCCAACATATAAAGGTTTGTAGTCAGTCTTTGTATCTTTCTCTCTTCCTGCCTTCTTGTCCCCCTTTCTCCCTAGGGTGCATTTGAATAGAGAAGGTCATCTTTAGAACAGGGTGTGATTCTCAAATCAAATGCTTAAGAAATTAATTCAAGGTGCAGGTTAAAAATACAGATTCCTAGATGCTACACTGGATCTAAATCAGAATTTCTCGGTATAGAGCCCAGAATTAGATTTTTTAACAAGTCCCTCAGGAGATGAAGAACCCCATCTGAATAGTTAATAAATTGAACAAAAGAGAAAATACGAATTAGTGTCGTTTTTAGAGAACTGCCAGAATTTTACTCTTATTCCACCATTGTATTTGGATTGTTATTAGGAATTCTTTCAAAAGTAAATATTTAAAATTATAATTGAGTTAATTCCAGTTACAGTTGGTTACAGAATATTTTGGCACTGATATTTTGATCCTGTTATTTGAAGCTTTAAGTTTTGACAGTAAGGGATTCCCCCTCCGCCCCCATGTTTGAGAAAACAAATATTTAAATCAGATTTATGCTAACATAGATAGATTTTCATTGAGAAAATCCTTTTCTAAGAGAATCTCTGTTTTGTAGCCAACTCCAGTTTTTATATATGGTGGTTTTAAGGAGATTGTATTTTTATGTTCCTGAAATTATTTTCACAGAGTTATTCATGTAAAGTTTTCAATTAAAGAGTTGATTCATTGATCACATCAGTCTGTGTTAGATTTTTGTCATTAAAACTTCTGCTACCATAGCTTTTCTTTTATCAAAGTTCAGTTTTTCTAGATAAGCGTATGAAGATCAAAAATTGTCAAGATTCATTTTTTCTGTTAATTTTAAGTTATTAACGAACTAGGACAGTTTTTGCTATAGTTAATTTTGTTTTGTATTTGTCTACCAAGTCTAACTTTTCTCTGACCAGCTTTGCAGTTTTTTTGTAGTCCTAAGGTCTTCTTCTCCAGGATGAATTTTATATGTGAGGTTAGAGCAATTATCGGTTTTATTATTTTTTTATTTTTTTAATGTTTATTATTTATTTTTGAGAGAAAGAGAGAATGAGAGACAGAGAGCAGGTGGGGATGGGCAGAGAGAGAGGGAGACACAGAATCCGAAGCAGGCTCTGAGCTGTCAGCACAGAGCCCGTCGCGGGGCTTGAACCCACGAACCGTGAGATCATGACCTGAGCCTAAGTTGGACACTCAACCAACTGAGTCATCTAGGTGCCCCAGAGCAATTATCAGTTTTATTTTGTGTTGCTTATTATATTTTGATAATGATAATTAATTGTGAATTAGATAAAAGGTGGATAATTTTTATTTTATTCTTGCTAATTTGTGATAAAATTATGAGCAGTTCCCTTTAGAATACTGAAAACTTGTTTTGTTATTCAGGATTGGTCTACTGTATTATTAATTAAATTATTTCATATCCTTCTAGTCATTTGTGTACAATGTAGTAATTGTCCACACCGTTGACAGAGCAAATAGCAAATGTTCTTGTTAGTTGTGAGATAGTGATTATCCAAAACTTTTGCTATATTAATGTCAGATCCATTAAATAAAGATTGTACATTTAAGGTGTGTTTATTCTAGAAATCAAAGTTCTGAAATTCCAAAAGTTATTCCAGTAAGGCAAAGTTAAGATGATCAACCTAAATCCATATTTTATTTAATAATTTACAAAAATGTAAAAATTAAAAATAGGATGGAACAAAACAAACACAACCCGAACAAACCTGAGTGAAAATCTTAAAATCTTAACTTCCTCTGAGTTGGTGATTGGATTTCGCACTTACCTTTTATTTAATAATTTTTTAACCTGTTAGTTTTCATATTAAAATGTTTTATAGGGACACCTGGGTGGCTCAGTCAGTTAAGCATCTGACTCTTGATCTAGGCTTGAATCTTGATCTGGGGTTGTGGGTTTGAGCCCCACGTTGGGCTCCCTCCTGGGAGTGAAGCCTACTTAAAAAAAATTTATAAATAGAACTTTTGGGGGCTAATTTATGAACTATAGCATACATTTGTGAAATTATAACAGAATATGGTTTCCAACGTCCTGAGCAATGGATTTATTTTTCCCAACACTGAAAAACTATTTTTGTCAACTTTTTGCCAATGTAAATGAAAAGGATCGAAATATACTATATTCTAAAGTGACATTTTACTTTCATTTGTTCAAATATGTAATAAATTCACTTGGTTCACAATTCAAAAGATGAAAAGGATTTACCAGGAAAATCTCTTGTTCTGCAGCTCCCTGGTCCCCTTTCAGGTTATTACTTGTGTTAACAGTTCGTATATTCTTCCAGAGATAATTTTTGCATACACAAATAGTATGTGTGTGTTTAATTATTTTCTTTCTTTTTTTATGCAGTTGTTAGTATACTAAACCCATTCTAAACCTTGGTTTTCCATTTATGTTTTTTATGTTATTTATTCATTCATTCATTCATTCATTCATTCATTTAAAGTTTATATACTTATTTTGAGAGAGATACACAAAGTGAGTGGAGGAGGGGCAGAGAGCGAGAGGAGAGAGAGTATCCCAAGCAGGCTCCACACTGTCAGTGCAGAGCCTGATGGCAGGGCTCAAACTCAAAAACTGTGAGGTTATGACCTGAGCTGAAATCAAGAGTCGGACACTTAAATGACTGAGCCACCCAGGTGCCCCTGGGTTTTTTTTTGTTTTTTTTTTTTAATTTAAAGACATGAAAAGTGTTCTATGATTCTGCTTTAAAATTTCAATTTAAAAGTAGTGAACACAAACAGTGTTTATGTGATTTTTGTCTTATACTTAGTTGTTTGCATACATTTTTCTCCCTGGTGTAAATGCCCATGAAGTTTAAGACCTTATATTGATCATCCTTATTTTATTTCAGAGCCTAGTACACTGTCTTGAGCATAAGTGCACAGTAGCTTTTTTATTCTAGTCAATAAATTCAACTAGTAACGAAAAAAGGGGACAAAGAATAGAAATACGGTAGTCCCCCCATCCTCAGGCGATACGTTCCAAGCCTCCCAGTGGATGTCTCAAACTGTATAGTGCCAAACCCTATAAATATTATTTTTTCCCTATACATACATACATACATACCTATGATAAAGTTTAATTTATAAATCAGATACATACCTATGATAAAGTTTAATTTATAAATCAGATACAGTAACATATTAACGAAAATAACTAGAACAATTATAACAATACACTGTAATAAAAGTTAAGCGAATGTGGTCTCTCAAAATCTTTAATTTTTTTTTAAGTTTTCCTTTAAGTTTTAAAAAAAAATTTTTTTAAGTTAATTTACTTACTGTAAGCTAGGGAGGGGCAGAGAGAGGGAGAGGGAGAATCCCAAGCAGGCTCCATACTGGCAATGCAGAGCCCGATGCATGGCTCGAACTCACGAACTGTTAGATCATGACCTGAGACAGAATCTAGAGTCGGACGCTTAATTAACTGAGCCACCCAGACACCCCTCTCAAAATCTTATTGTACTGTCCTCACTCACCCTTCTTCTTGTGATGCTGTGAGATGATAAAATCCCTGTGTGATGAGATGAAATGAATGACATAGGCACTGTGACGTAGCATGAGGCTACTATTGGCCTTCTGATCATCTGATCCTGGGCCATGGTTGACAGGTGTGTAATGGAAACTGCAGAAAGTGAAACAGCCGGTAAGGGGGAACTACTGTAAAATTGGGGGACAGAAAAGGGAACTGGTGTAGATATTGAAAGCTTCTTTAAGTTAACTTACAAATAAAAATGCAGATATAATGAAAGGCTCCCATGGAGATAAATGTTTCCTAAAGAGGAGAGGAGAAAAAATGATAGAGTTGAATGCAGAGAGATGGGGTGGGGATGATGGTGGTGAAAAGTTGAGAGAGCGAGAGATTTGCATGGGATTGCCACACTTTCTTATTACAAACTGTAGCTTGCAATAGCCTGGACACTGCGTTTACAAATTTTTTGTTGCATGGGCATAATTGCATGCCCCTTGCCACAAATGTCACGTGAAATTAAACTTCTGCTCTTGTGCTAAAAGCTGAATAGATTCCTTTCTATTAGACATGTAATTAGTTTACCAGTGCATTTTTTTTTTCAACGTTTTTTTTTTTTTTTTTTTTATTTATTTTTGGGACAGAGAGAGACAGAGCATGAACGGGGGAGGGGCAGAGAGAGAGGGAGACACAGAATCGGAAACAGGCTCCAGGCTCCGAGCCGTCAGCACAGAGCCTGACGCGGGGCTCGAACTCACGGACCGCGAGATCGTGACCTGGCTGAAGTCGGACGCTTAACCGACTGCGCCACCCAGGCGCCCCTCCAGTGCATTTTATTTAACACTTCTAGAGTGCTTTTATCAGTTTTTTACTCCAGTCTGTTCTTTATATTGATTTAATTTTTACAAACATTTATTGGGTGCCAATTCTTTGATAAGTTGAGACCATCTGAAAACAGAAATCTTTATACTACTCTCGTTATCGTCCATATTCATCATTTTTATGATTTTTTAAAATAGCCTTCCAAAATAAATTCGAAGTAGGAAATCAGACTGTTAATCCCTAGGAAATAGCACATGTGTAATGTTTGTTGCAAGATTGAACAAGTATGTTTTAAAGACCTGTTTTCTACACCTTGGGTGCATTTTGCTTGTGTAGATAGCAGCTTGTTGGTTTGTTCAGCCATAGGCAAAATCAGACAGATGGTAGCAATTAATGCCTGTCTTCAAAGGAAGAAGTAGTGTTGTCTCTCTCTTACTCCTGAGAAGAGTAGTTCTTTCTCTGAAATCCGTAATTTACGATTGACATTCGTTTATCATTTAATTGAGTGCTTCTCCATTTCTAGTCCTTTTGAAGAAATGGATATTGCTTCATCTCACTGAAGCTTACTTTTTCCCAACAGTATTTGTCAGCACATTATGTGGTAGCTAATTATGCATCCTTCTTTTAAAAGCGTATAAAGCTGCTCACCAGCATTTGTTTTTAGGGAAACACAAATCAAAACCACAGTGAGATACCATTCACAACCACTAGGATGGCTGTAATAAAAAAGACAGAAACAAACAAAAACACAATAACAAGTGCTGGTGAGGCTGTGGAGAATTCGAAACCCTCATGCATTGCTGGTGAGAATGTGAAATGGTAGAGCTCCTTTAGAAAATGGTTTGGCAGTCCTCAGAAGTTAAACGTGGAGTTACCATATGACCCAGCAATTCAAACTCCTAAGTATGATACCCAAGGAAACTGAAAACATATGTCCACACAAAAACTTGTACATGAATGTTCATGGCAACATTGTTAATACTAGCCAAAAAGTAGAAACTGTTCAGGTACTTATCAACTGATAAATATATAAATAAATGTTGATATATTCATGCAATGGAATATCATTCAACAATAAAAAAGAAGAAAGCTTTGATACATGTTACATGGTGACTGAAAACATTATGTTAATTGAAAGACGCCAAACACAAAAGGTCACACACATATTGTAGGATTCTATTTATATGACACTTCCAGGATGAGCAAATCCATGAAGGTGGAAGGGAGGTTAGTAGTTCCCAGGGAATAGCATGATGGAAGAGTGGCTGCTAATGGGTACAGGAAATTAGTGTTGATAGGTCCATAACTTTGTGAGTATACTGAAAACCATTGAACTGTGTTCTTTAAAACAGTGAATTTTATGGTTATGTTAATTATATCTCAATTTATGAAGCAACTTTGATAAGACTCTTTTGTATTGTTGGTATATATTAGGCTTCAATCCTTCAGAGACCAAGATTCGAACACCTGATGGGAAAGTGTGGCAGGAGGCTGAATTTCAAAACATGAGTCGAGAACTGTATCGAGACTTAGCACTTCACTTTGCAGGTGAGAGTGGAGCTTTCTTAGATTTTGCATGTTTTATCATGTATGCTATCTGACATCATATTTAAACCTAAAATTGTCACCAAAATAAAGGTATTTCCCTTTTTTAACTGCATGGTATACCAAAGTAGTTGTGGTTTCAGTCATAAGGCTCTCTTAGCGTCTAGGCTCTGCTCCAGGATTAAAATTAGCATACATGGCTGATGAGACAGAAACTAGGTTATTTTTAACCTCAGAGACTCTCTGAGTCAGGCCTGTCTGATTTGAAGGAAACATAGCAGAGTCTAGTTGAAGTTTACTTCTACTAGACTGAGATCTTTGAGATGGTCAGTAATTTGGTAGGCAGCAGATAAGATGATACTACCATGAGGGCAAAATGCAGAAAGAAAAATCAACATTATAGGAACGGAATACATTTAGAGAATTGGAAATAGGAGGAATTTATGGAAGGTTGAAGAGGGAAATGGGAAGGTGATACTGTAATGTTATGGAATGCTTAGTGCAATTTGGGGTAAGATGAAGCATTCGTAGTCTTCTGTACTTTTGTTTTACAGTTGTGGAAATGGAGGCTTACTGAGTAATTTCCCCAAGTTTGTATCTATAGGTAGAGTAGTTGAGAATGGAAGCCAAAATTCAAAGCCAACTCTGTCTGACTCTACAGCCTGAGATTTTTCTACTAAGCCCCCATAGAGATTTTGCTAATATATTTTGTGGTATTAAGTGTCCAGTCCAGTTTTCCTAGTATTATTATTGGAACAGTGTATTCAGGTTTTTTTTCTTTTTTTCCTGAGATGGAAAAGGAGTATAATGTAATCGTTAAGAGTAAAGATTTTGGAATTAGCTTACAAGGGTTCAAATTCTTGCTCTGCCTCTTATTACTTATGTATATACTACCTGTGTTTTTCTCATCTGTAAAAGAGGGATAATAATAATATACCTCTATAGGTCAGTATCTTTACAGACCAGTAGAATGATGTATGTCAATGAATTCTTTAAGAAGTCTGCCTGGGGGTGCCTGGGTAGCTCAGTTGGTTGTTATCCAACTCTTGATTTCAGCTCAAGTCATGATTTTGTGGTTTTATGACTTTGAGCCCCATGTCAGGCTCTGTGCTGACCACGCAGAGCCTGCTTAGAATTCTCCCTCTCTTTCTGCCCCTATCCTGCTTGTGCTTTCTCTGTCCCTCTCAAAATAAATAAATAAACTTAAAAAAAAAAAAAAAAAAAGGGTCTGTCTGTTGGGGCACCTGGGTGGATCAGTTGTTTGAGCGTCCAGCTTTGGCTCAGGTCGTGATCTCAGCGTTTGTAAGTTCAAGCCCCATGTGGGGCTTGCTGCTGTGAGCACAGAGCCCACTTTGGATCCTCTGTCCTCTCTTTCTGCCCCTCCCTCTGCTCATGCTATCTCTCTCAAAACTAAACATTAAAAAAAAAAGTCTGTCTAGTAAGACTGCCTTCTCTTTCATGGTGGTTGAACTCTGTCCATTAGCTTCTAGCTAGGACTGACCCATCTACTTGTGTTTTAGGTTCCATTTACTCTTGTAAAAGTTTAAAGACATCACTTTGTCCTTATTTCCTTTCTTTGGCATCATCAAATTTTCCCTCTCCTCAAGGTCATGCCCATCAACAGACTGTTTGCTAACATGCTTTTATCTCAGCCATCACAAAAGAATGCTGCTTTTGGCCCTACTCTCTTCAGTTATTGCCTTGTTTCTCTCCTATTTGTGGCACAACTTCAGAAAGTTGCCTTATACTCATTGTCTCTGGTTTTTCTCCTCCCTTTCACTCTTGAACCCTTTTCTATTTGGGTTTTTCTCCGCCTTCTCTGTGGACTGCTAATGTCAAGGTCATCAGTGACTTCCACATTGCTAAATCCAGTGTTTGATTCTCAGTTGTCATCTTGATCTCCCTGCAACATTAGACATGATAGATTACTTCTTTCTTGAAACGCTTCACTTGACGTCTAGGGTTCCTTAAGTGTTTGGTTTTCCTCCTGAGTCTAGCTACTCTTTTTCAGATTTTTTTTTTTTTTTTTTTTTTACCTAATTAACTCCCTGATATCTGAACATAGTCATGCCCTGGGCTCAGTACTTGGGTCTGTCTATCCTTTTTTTCCCCTCTCTTTTCTCTTCTCTTCCTCTCTCTCTCTTTTTTCTTTTTCTTCCCTTACTACTCCTGCTACTACTACTGTTTATTTATGTACACTCTAGGCAGGCTCGTCTAGTCTCAGGACTTCAAATATTTTCTGTTGCCGTTGATTCCCAAATTTATGTCTCTGGCCCAGACTTTTCCTCTGCACTCAGACTTGTATCCACCTGCTAACTCTACCTCTCCCTTTGGATATATAATGGATTTCTCAAACTTAATAAATCCAAAATGGAGCTAACTAAATGGGGTCATGATTCCCCCTTAAACCTACTCCTTTGGTAGTCCCTCCATCTCTGTTAATTCTATCTTTCTACTTCAGGCCCCAGATCTTGAGTCATCCTTGACTCCTCTATTTCTCTCAGACCTTATGTTTCATGTTGTTCAAAATATATCTAAAATATAACCACTTTCTCCACCTCACCACCTTTCTCCAGAGAAAGAGCAGAGCTCTATATGTATTTTAAAGTTTACATTTCACTACTACCTAGGTCCAAGCCACCATCAGTCTCTTGTGTGGATTATTGCAATAGCCCTCTCATTGGTCTTCCTGCTTCTGCCCTTCTTGTAAGCCCGTTATCATCACAACTGCTAGAGTAAGCTTGTTAAGATTTAGTTTAGATCATATCACTCCTTTGCCCTAAAACTTCCAAAAACCTCTCGATCTCATTCTTAAGTAAAACCTGAAGCTCTTTCAGTGACTCGTAAAGCCCCACACAATCTGGCCCTCAGTTATGTCTCTGACCGTGGTTCTCTCTACTCTGTGTTCATTTCACGGACACTGGCCTGCTTGCTGTTTCTCAGGTATGTTCCTACTTTAGGACCTTTGACTCACACTTCCACTCTGTTCAGAGTGCAGAGCTCTATATGTGTTTTAAAGTTTACATTTCTTCAGATCTGTAATTGAGGTTGATTTTCAAGTTTATGTGTATAGCTAGTCTATTTCCCCAGATTGGAATTTAAAAAAATTAGTGAGTAATAATTTATATGTGAAATGGCTTGACATATTTCACTAGCATAACCATAAAAGGGTTAATATTTGGGAATATTATTTTATGAAGTTTTATTCTGGAAGTTCATGACTATCTCAGATATGTAGGAATTTTTAAATGAAATAAGAATCTGTGAAAGTACTCACCTGTGAGATTCTGTAAATGATCCAACCCTGGCTTGGAAAGTATTACTTTTGTAACTTCTTCCAGTTTGTGAAATTGTGAAAATGAGGAAAAGTTTTCGAGGGTTTTCTGGAAAACAACAACAACAGCAAAACAACACAACAACAAAACAAAGCAAAAATGAAAAACAAAAAATGAAAACTTAGAACTCAAACTGTAGGGGTAGTTAGTGGTAATCTTTAGACCTTTCCATAAGAGGAGTTGGCATTGGTAGCTTATGGGTCACAGAAGTAGCCTCAGCGAAGATTTTTTTCCCCCCTACCTGAATCATGCTTTATGCTGATTTTTCTTACTGGGAAGAGGACGAATGGGTGGGTAGGAATCATTATAATGTTTGCTATAAGTGTTTCTGCTTTTCAGATGATATCTCTATGAAAGAGAAACCTGCTGAAAAAAGTAAAGAGAAAAAAGTGGTCAAGCCAGTGCGAAAAGTCCAAAAGGTAACACAGTTATCAAGTCCAGAAGGCAAAACAGGTTGGTTTTCTCAATATCATGCCCATCCCCATTACATAATACTGAAGTGGCATTCTATATGGAAATAAGTGTTTTGTTTTTTTTTTTTAAGTTTATTTATTTTGAGAAAGAGAGAAAGAGCGCATGCATGGGGGAGGGACAGAAAGAGAGGGAGAGAATCCCAAGCAGGCTCCACTGTCAGCAGGAGCCTGACATGGGGCTCGAACTCACGAACTGTGAGATCATTACCTGAGCCAAAATCAAGAGTTGGATGCCTAACCGACTGAGCCACCCAGGTGCGCTGGAAATAAATACTTGTTAACCAGATGTTTTCATTGTTTGGCACATAGAAAAATTCAGTACATTTTATATATCATTATTTTGTATACATGTTTTATTGAGGTATAGTTGATATAGAATAAGCTGTACATATTTAGAATGTTAGTTTGATGAGTTTTCACATATGTATGTACTCATGAAACCTTATGTTCACCATAATAGTAAACATATCTCCCCAGCCCAATTGTTTAATCATTATTTTTAATAGAAATTAACCAGATTACAGGCAATGATTTTTATGTAGTAAACTTTTATATATAAAGGGATTGCCTATGACTGTCACTACATCCCTTCACTTACTCTCAAAAGAGAATAAATGTTGCATGAGAAAAATATAGCAGTCCATGCCAATACTGGTCAGGCCAGACTCTAAATAGATCAGGACTGAGAAAAAGAGAATTCCCTAGTTTTGTAGTTATTAACACTTCAGGCCTAGTCTAGGTTGCCTGCATTTATAACCTGTTCTGTTCTGTTATGTCTAGCTTTGTTCTTTTGGTGAGTAAGTTAATTTTAGTGTCCCTTGGTTTCCCCGTATGTAAAATGGGAAAGCAGTAGTATTTTTCTCACAGGGTTGTTGTGAAAACTAAAATAATTAATACCTAAAAGCATTCAGTATGTAGTATTTGGCACATGGTAAGCGCTCAAATGTTAGGTATGATTCCATTAATAATAATTATTATTTCTGGTATATTGAAAATGGTTATTTAGCTGTCATATTTATGTTAGTGAGTAATTTGGCCTGAGAGAGTAGAGGAGGTTGAGAATTTGTCACTTTCAGTTTGGAGACATTCAGAATCAATCATTCATTCATTCATTATGCAGATATTTTTGAGCACTTTATAAATGTGACGCCCTGTGCTATACTAAGCTTAGGCAATACAGTGGTAAGCAGGATACACATGGCCCCTACCCTCTTGGAATTTATAATCTGGTCAGGAAAACAGTAGATAGTAGATACATAGTTATAATAGAATGTGACTAATGTATGATAGGGAATTATAGGAACATGGAGCAGGAGTGATGAGGCACTGGTGTTTTTTTTTAATATATGTATTTTAAGTTTATTTATTTATTTTAAGAGAGAGAGAGAGAGAGTACAAATGGAGGAGGAGCAGAGAGAGATAGAGAGAGAGAATCCCAAGGGGCTCGATGTCACGAACCATGAGATCATGACTTGAGTTGAAATCAAGAGTTGGACGCTCAAGCGACTGAGCCACCCAGGTGCCCCAGAGGCACTGGTTTTTAACCAGACACTTGTTTTTCTGATCATAGACTAATCTATGGAATGTGAAGTAACAGATTTTGTGACACCCATTGTTAACCTCTAGATGTCAGAATGACCCTGACTATACACAAATCAAAATGTTATAAGAACGTGAATTATCTGAACACAAACTAAGCTAATTTTTACATTAAAAAATATGTCAAAGTGTTATTTTTATGTGGTATTATGTAAGACTCTTGCCAGGGGCATAGTTTGAAATGAAGCACTGGGACCATTGTAACTTGTAAACACTGATCTTGGATTGTGTTTTTCCAGTTTTGTGGTAGACTAATTCCCATGTATGCACTGTGCAGTGACTGACAGAGAATCATTAAATGTGCTAAAGCTGTGTTAATAGTTTGTCAATAACTGAAAGTCCCCTTTTACCACCAGCGACTGCAGTGAGACTATTCTAGAAAGCCAGAATTTAGAAATAACCACACAGCATATTCAGAAGCCAACATTTATAAATAACTACCCAGTATATTCATGGTTGCTTGCTTTTGATTCAGAAATCAAGAGAAGCTGAACTCCAAGAGAAGCCTGTTCTTTCATTTTGCCTAAGAACATAGTTTCTTATAAATAGATTGAACAGTAGACTTAAAGCCTTTTAAATACTTTAGATCGCTTAAGGTTAATAACAAGGTGCAAAAACACTTAAAAAGTAAACACTGATTCATAATTCATGTTTCTTAATACTAGATGTTTTATTAAAACTGCGGTTTAATTGAAACTTTTAAATTGAAGCCTTTTTAAAAGAACTCTAAATTAGATGTCCTTTATTACAAATGCAATAAAATAGCATTACAGAAAGCTTGAAAAATGAAGAAAACAGAAAACCACTACCCTCACTTAAAGTACTAGTGTTTTGTTTATTTCCTTACAGTAGTTTAAAAATCATAATAGTAGGTGATGTAATCATTGCATACATAACATTTTGTCTTTTTCTCTTAGCATTGTACCACCAGAACTTTTTCTTATTTCTTATGGAAATTATAATTTGCAATAGCCACACAGTACTCCACCTGTGTTGGTGTATGATGATCTCATTTTAATTTTTTTACAGTCTGAAAGTAGTACATGAAGAGTTTTTCTCTTAGTCAACAGCTGTGTTTATTGGACCATACTTTCATGAACTTTTGTAATGAGGGCAGTTTATACTGTTGGCGATGTTTGCTTTTTGAGTGTCATTGTTTTATGCATAGAAAAGTAATGTACAGTTCTGCTATGTATCTATAAAATATAATGTGAAATTCCTTATAATACCATTCCCTTAACAGTAATCACTGGTCACTGTGACATGTTTCTTGGGATTTTTTTCCTACGCTTAGCTGAAGTCATTTGTTCATTCAGCAGACATACAATTTACTATGTGCCAGGTACTGTTGGTAAACCAAACACTTACTATACTTAAGATATGTTTTTTGTTGTGTGCCCAAACTGTTGAATTCAGTGCTCTACTTCTTGAGGATTCAAGAATCATTAATGTTTGGTACTTAACGTCCAAAGCATTTTTTTTTCAATTATTTTTTAATCTTTATTTAATTTTGAGAGAGAGACAGCGTGTGAGCAGGGGAGGAGCAGAGAGAGAGGGAGACACAGAATCTGAAGCAGGCTCCAGGCTCTGAGCTGTCAGCACAGAGCCTGACGCGGGGCTCGAACTCACAAACTGTGAGCTCATGACCTGAGCCGAAGTCGGATACTCGACTAACGGAGAGCCACCCAGGTGCCCCATGTCCATAGCATTTTATACTTATTTGAGATGTGTGGATAAATCAAGATTTAAACAAACTGCTAATTAATTTTGGGGACATTGGGTTAAAAATTAGCTTGTAAACCCTCTGACTTTGGCATAAGATCAGCATAAGATTAATTACAAAACCTGTATGGTTGAGTAGATATACTTGAAGTTTTAAATTCAACCCGGTATGTGTATGTATATATTTTTTTAGGTAGCAGTCGTCTGATAAGTACATCTTCTTGGCGAGATGGACAAAAATTAGTAAAGAAGATTCTGGGGCCTGCACCCAGATTGGAGCAAAAAGAGCGAAGAACAGCATCAAGTGACAGAAGTGGAAGAGAAAGAACTACTAAATCTGGTGAGTAATTAAATTATTAAATTAAATTGTTTCAGTAATTAAAATTGTTGAGAAAAGCAATTAAAGATTGCTTGTATAAGTACGTAGAGAAGGTGAAAGTACTCTTGAGAATGCTTTCGGAATTTGGTTTATAATTGTGAATGTAGCTCAAAAAAGAAGAACTGTTCTATTGGGCTTGTCTGTGGATAATTCCATATATAGATGTTATGATGACTTTTATTAAGGATTCTATTTGTTATGTTAATTACATTTAGCTGCCAGCTGCATAGAAAAGCATCATTTAATTAGGTTTTATTAGACTTTTAGGGACCTTAAGAGACTAAGTCCGATTTGTCTTTCTCTACACAAACATAGGCAGACATTCATAATATTGGCTTTTTTTATTTGACAGATTAGGAAACAGGCCCTGAGAGAGAAGTGATTTTTTTTCTCAGTGTATATATTTAGTGGGTGGCAAAATTTGATTTAGAATCTAAAACTCTTTGGTTTGACCCTCAAGTCCATTACTTTTCTCTTTGTGAAGTATCTTAAATGCTCTTTGAGATAACTAGTTACTTGTTTCATGAACACTAATTTTGGGAAATGAAATATAAGTTAACTACAGGCCAGCTTTCCTTTTCAGGAACAAAATTTGCATTAATTAATTTGAGCTTCTGGAATGGATTCAGTAAGAAATGCAATCACAACTATAATTTGGGATATAGAAATCAATATATACTTTTTATTTACTCCTCTTTACTTTCACTAGCTTATAAATAAACTCATATGCATTCTTGGTTCAAAATCAAGCCATGTCAATAAGCATTTAGATTTTAAAATGATTGTTTTTCTATCTATTTAATTTTTTTTCTGTTATTCATTGGAGAGTTGTGGCAGCTAAACATTGTTGGGTTTTGAACTCCTGATTTGATGGTTTAGGGATGGAGAGAGATAGTAATATTAAATATGTACATAGGAGAGAAATAATAATTCTTTATTAATACTTAAGTATTCACATCAACAATAGATTTGTCTTTATTTTAGAAATATTAAAAATGCGTTGTTTAAGTGCCGAGGAAGTATAGTTGTTGTCTTTTTTTTTAAGTTTATTTGTTTATTTTTGAGAGAGAGAGAGTAAGCAGGGGAGAGGCGGAGAGAGGGAGAGAGAGAGAATCTCAAGCAGGCTCCACACTGTCAGTGCAAAGCCCGACTTGGGGCTTGAATTCACGAACCATGAGGTCATGACCTGAGCTGAAATCACAAGTCGGACACTTAACTGACTGTGCCACCCAGGCACACTGGAAGTCTAGTTTTTTAAAAGATTGAAATTATTCTCGTCTAAAAAAGTTGTTTTTCTTTCCTTCAATTATAGTCTTTAAACAACTTTATCGGATACTTGAATTTGAGTTTAGAATAAAGGAACGTTCCCTAATTTTGTCCTTACTGCAGTAAATCTTAGGAATGAATTTAGGATTTTCATACATTGCTAACAGTTCATATTTTGCAGGGGGTCATATTGGAAGAGCAGAATCTGATCCTAGATTGGATGTTTCGCATAGACATCTTCCACGAAACTCAGAACGTTCGAGAAGTAGAGCTCGGTCTGAGACTAATACAAAGAAATTAGCTCCATCTCTTCCAGATAATAAACAGGAGGACAGTACTGCCTTAAATAAGGACTTTTTACCTCTTGAAATTCGTGGAATTCTTGATGACCTACAGCTGGATTCTACAGTTCAGGCTGCAAGGCAAGAAATAGGAGAGTTACAGAATCCGAAGTCATCAACACCAGTACAAGCTCCTAGGAGTCACAGCCCAGTAAAAAGAAAACCTGACAAAATAACAGCTAATGAAGATCCCCCTGTTATTTCCAAAAAGCGCCACTATGACACAGATGAGGTACGGCAGTACATTGTTAGACAGCAGGAGGAAAGGAAGAGGAAGCAAAATGAAGAGAAGAAGGCTCAAAAGGAGGCCACCGAGCAAAAGAACAAACGATTACAGGAGCTCTATCGGAAACAGAAAGAAGCCTTTACTAAAGTCAAAAATGTGCCTCCTTCTGAGCCATCAGTAACCAGGCGACTGCAGGAAACTTACTCCAAATTGCTACTAGAAAAGACCTTGCTTGAAGAGCCGCCTCACCAACATGTCACACAGGAAACACAGGTAATAGTAGTGTCAGAAATACAAAGGGAAGTAATTCATGATTGGAAAAACCTTATTCACCACTTTGTTGCCATCATTTCGAATATTCAGACAGACGCCCAGACGGTATTTAATAATGATGATCTTTTCATGAAATTTATTGTGTGTGAAGAGTGATTTGATAAATATGATTAGAAAGAAGTGCTCAGTGTAGCATTTCCTAGAGTGAGTGTTCCTGATCTCTGTTCAGCTCGTCATTGTTGTTAGTTCCATCCTTGCCTAGTTTTCACGGTGTTACTGAGCATAAAGTTAGATGATGTTCATAAAAGCCTAGTTTTGTAATCTGTGCGGAACCTAGAGAATATCCTATTGTATGTGATGATTTTACAAGTATTGCTCTTGTTTTAAGAATAACATTCAGTACGTGCCATGTACCTACCACAGACCGTGTTAAAGGTTTATAGGGTAAAGCTTCACTAAATCCTCACAACCCTGAGAAGGTAAGTACTATTAGTATTTCTAGACGAAAAAACTGAGGTTTAGGAAGAGTATTATTTCCTTCAAATTACACAGTTAGTATTAGGTGCCCTTTTTGGATTTCAGATGCAATTTTGCTGTTAATTGTAATGGCTGCTTTTTAAGACAAACTGGATTTGGATTGGTTTTATTTTAGGAGAGAAAAGCCCTCACATTTCATGAATCTTTGTAAATTGAAGTGAATTAATATTAGTCTTATGTACTCCCTGAATATATCTTTGGGATGGGGGTCAGATGAATTTGCTGTCCTTTTCTCCTAGACCAGACCAGGGTATCAACCTTCTGGAGAATCTGACAAAGAAAACAAAGTCCAGGAACGTCCCCTAAGTGCATCTTCCAGTAGTGACATGTCTCTGTCAGAACCTCCACAGCCTCTTGCAAGGTAAAAAGGGGAGAATGAAGTATGATTAAGATTCTTTCCATGAAATTTAGTATAGTGGCCTAAGCTCAGTGAATTCTGTTGACTGACCTTCCTGTGTGAGCAAGAAGTTTATTTAGAAATTGGTTAGTATCTTCTGGTGGATCCTTCAGCATGGGGTACATCTGTATTTGCTGCATACCCGATTCTATTGTTCACTTTTACCTGTCCTTTAATATCCAACCTAAATGTCAGTTTCTCGCAGGGATCCTGCGATTGGAAGCACTCTTGCTTTCTCTGAACTAAACACGCAATAAACGTTTGTTGGATGAATGAATCACAGTGAAGTTAATATTTTAAAGGATTTGTGGTGAATAATTTTCAAAAGGCACATCTGTGTCCATTACTATTCAGAATTTCTTTAGATGACTCATTCCATTTTATCCATCATCCCTTTCAAAAGTTGTATTTGGATATGCATATGAACACGTGAACAAGGGCTGGATTGCTGATCAAGGACTATTTTGCTTGTTTGCTTAACATTTTTTTTCTTGCTGTAATATATTGTTTGCAATGAAGTAAAAAAAAAAGTATGCATGGAATTTGAGGGGATTTTGAGTTTATATGGTTTTAAATAATTTAAAGTAACCATTTTGAGAAGAGAAGCATTTGGAACTCTTTTGTGAGAATGCACAAATGAAGATCAAATCACATCCCAATTTGGGTCAGTATACGTGGTCCTTTCACCCCATTGCCCCCCCAAAGAATATAAATGCTGATAAGAATAGCTAACATTTATTGAGTACTTGTTAGTTTCCAGGCACTGATCTACATACTTTGCATATATTAGCTTATTTCTTCTTGTAATTCCTTGAGTTGGGCATTATTGTTATTCCCATTTTACGGAAGAGCTAATTGAGGCCTAGAATTTAATTAATTTTCTCCAAGATCAAAACATTAGTGGTGGAGAGGGATTTGAACTTCAGTCTGATTCCAGAAACTCTGTGCTTTTAACCACTCTACACACTGCCTCCCAATAAGTTTCATATGATTTATTTAAAGTTGTAAATAACCTTTCAAATTTCAAGCATAAATAAACTTTTTTTTTTTTTTTTTCAACGTTTTTTATTTATTTTTGGGACAGAGAGAGACAGAGCATGAACGGGGGAGGGGCAGAGAGAGAGGGAGACACAGAATCGGAAACAGGCTCCAGGCTCCGAGCCATCAGCCCAGAGCCTGACGCGGGGCTCGAACTCACGGACCGCGAGATCGTGACCTGGCTGAAGTCGGACGCTTAACCGACTGCGCCACCCAGGCGCCCCATCAAGCATAAATAAACTTTAAAGTTTTTTTTTTTTTTTTTTAATTTGAATACCTTCAGTAGGTGTACTCTTCAGTTCATCTCAGCCCCATTATTATTGTCAGACCTAGTCTTCTGGCTTCATGTCTTCTGTTTTACCTTTCCTGAGTTTCCTTCTAACTCTAAACAAGTTAGCCAGTATTAGAAACAAATCAGATGTAAACAGATCGATTATTGTTAGCTTGCACATGTTCCTTTCCTTTTTTTTTTTTTTTTTAAGGTTTATTTATTTTGAGAGAGAGCAAGTGTGCACGAGCAGGGGAGGGGCAGAGAGAGAAGAGAGGATGTACTGTCAGTGCAGAGCTGACGTGGAGCTCGATCCCACGAACTGTGAGATTGTGACCTGAGCTGAAGTCAAGAGTTAGATGCCTAACCAGCTGAGCCACCCAGGAACCCCTTTCCTTTTTTTTAATATCAAATTTCTTCACCTTGAGATATGTAATCTTTTGCCTCCACCATCCCTCTACCCATTTCTTAGGTTCACCATTTCTGTTAGTAGTCTTACCATATCTCAGTTACTTTATGCTTGGAAGCATGACATTACTTTTCCATGCCCTTTTTGCCCCATGTTCTTCATTAGCTACATGGAAAACTCCAAATTACGTACTTGACCCTGAAGACCTTGAAGATCTAGCTCAAAAGTCACTTCCCTTGGCTAGCAGAGTTTATTCTTTTCTCTCCACACTCTATTGAACTTTATATGTCTTTATATTAGTACTTATGAGATTGTAGTTTAGCTATTTATTAGTGTCTCATCCCTGCTAGATCTTAGAAACTAAAGAGTAAGGATTTAGTCTTAACTGAATTAAGTCTTTCCATTTTTGTCTCCCCTGTGCCTCTATCATCAACATAGTGCCTGGCACGTAATTGGCATTGAAATACTTGAATTTAAAGATCTTGGATTTTTACTTAGCAATATCTTTTATGTTTATAACTTCATTTTTTTGGTTGTTCATTTGTTTTTAAAGTTTATTCATTTATATTGAGAGAGAGAGAGACAGAGGGAGGGAGGGAATCCCAAGCAGGCTCCTCCCTATCAGTACAGATCCCAATGTGGGGCTCAAACTCATGAACTGTGAGATCATAACCTGAGCTGAAATCAAGAGTCAGATGCTTAACTGACTGAGCCACCCAGGTGCCCCTATAACCTCCTTTGTATTCCCATTACTGCCAGCTTAGTTTGAGGCCTAATAACCTCACACTTCATATTTTGTGGCATAGAATCTATGCATGAGTCTTCCTTCATTCCCTTTTTATAGCAGCCCTTCAACACCAAAGATTGCTATTATACAACCTCTAACTAAACCTTGCGTGACATGCTTTCCACGCTTTTCAGTTCTCTTTTCACTCTGCTTCCCCTCCTCCAGGTAATTCTTTTGTATTTACTTTCTAAGGCTTCCCATTTCTCCATACTAGTTTGGTTGCAGCCTGTCCAGCTAACTTTGAATCATAATTTGATTTGTTGGGTTAGCCATGCATCCTAGCTTTCTGTCATCTGTGAATTTTATAAGAATATCTTTATGTCATCATCTAAAAATAATGGACAAGACCAAGGACAAAACTTCAAGTTATTTTTTATAAGCATCTTCTTAATAGTTCACATTGAGCTTTAATTGTTTTTTATAATATCTCTAAATATACAGAATGTCCATGGTCTGGAAATGTAGGTGAATTATATAATGTCATCTAGGACATCTTTGTTTGGTTTCTCTATTTTATGGACAACCTTCTCTGTATTGTATATTCATAATGGGTATTCATAGTTTTGCATTGGTATTCATGGTTTGATGTTCATTAATTTTTTTTTTTTAGAATGAAATTATAGGGGTGCCTGGCTGGCTCAGTTGGTGGAGAGTGTGACTCTTGATCTTGGGGTCATGAGTTCTAGCCCTATGATGTAGAGATTGCTTAAAAATAAAATCTTGAAAAAAAAGACATCGTAATAATCTCCTTATTTCTTCAGTATGTATAATGTTAAACATAAACATTTATTAAATATTTGTTGATTAGAATAATGACTCATGCCTATGTTAGTAGTTAGCAACCTTAAGCATTTCTCTTTTATATAACATTATTTAAAATTTTTTTTTTTTAATCTTTATTTATTTTTGAGAGAGACAAAGACAGAATGTGAGTGGGTTAGGGGCAGAGAGAGAGACACACACACAGAATCCCAAGCAGGCTCCAGGCTCTGAGCTGTCAGCACAGAGCCCGACGTGGGGCTCGAACTCACGAGCCGTGAGATCATGACCTGAGCCGAAGTCGGACGCTCAACTAACTGAGCCACCCAGGCGCCCCATATATAACATTATTTTTAAAGGAAGGAGTAGAGCCATGTTGTAAAGAATTTTGTTCACAGAGTTTTAAAGGTTATAAAGCCTTCTCTTTAATTAATAGTTTAAAAAATATGTCTTAGTTGAAGAAAGCAGTTTGCATGACGTTCCATTTTTATGAAAATAACAATGCCAGAACACAACACACACATAGAAACATGTTTGGATTGGGGCGCCTGGGTGGCGCAGTCGGTTAAGCGTCCGACTTCAGCCAGGTCACGATCTCGCGGTCCGTGAGTTCGAGCCCCGCGTCAGGCTCTGGGCTGATGGCTCGGAGCCTGGAGCCTGTTTCCGATTCTGTGTCTCCCTCTCTCTCTGCCCCTCCCCCGTTCATGCTCTGTCTCTCTCTGTCCCAAAAATAAATAAAAAACGTTGAAAAAAGAAAAATGTTTGGAAAAGATATAATTCTAAATGAAATATTAATAGTGCCTATTTCTCATTGTTTAGCTATGAGAGATCGCTGTCTTTTTTATCCTCTTTGCCTGTCCTTTTTTTTTTTTTTGGTGGTGAGTATGTGTTACTCTTATGAGAAAAAAAAAAGAAGTTAAAAAAACTGGTGGCTTAGTCATGAGTTACTGTCTTAACTAACATACTGTGACTTTCATTTCTAGAAAGGACCTGATGGAACCTACTTGGATGCAGCCTGACAGATTGAGCCCACGAGTCCACAATTCTCAACCACAGCCTCTTGCTGGAACAGCTGGAAATTTACTCTCCCATCTCTTGAGTCTAGAGCATGTAGGAATTTTGAATAAGGATTTTGAATCTATTTTACCACCCAGGAAGAATCATAATATGGCCTCAGGGCCATTAACTTTTACACCTCAACCATATCTGACCTCACCAGCTGCTCATCCAGATGCCTTGTTAAAACCTAGTGCCAGCCAGTATAAAAGTAAACTGGATCGTATTGAAGCCTTGAAAGCAACAGCTGCTTCTCTGTCCAGCAGGATTGAAAGTGAAGCCAAGAAATTAGCTGGGGCTAACATTAACTATGGGTCAGTATGGAGCACTGAGTATGATGTACAGCGAACACCCCAAGAGGATGGATCTTGGACGAAGGCTCCAAGTCCACCTATGAAAGAGGATACTGAAGATATTTTCTCTGCCCGAATTCAAAAGATGATGGGAACCTGTGTATCTCATGCAACTTTTGATGACGATCTTCCTGGTGTAGGCAACCTTAGTGAATTTAAAAAGCTTCCTGAGATGATAAGACCTCACAGCGCCATATCAAGGTTTAGAATGCGATCCCCCGGTCCCAAACCAGAAGGGCTGCTGACACAATTGTGTAAGAGGCAGACTGACTCTTCTAGCTCTGATATGCAAGCTTGTTCTCAAGACAAAGCCAAATTGTCTCTTGGTTCCAGCACAGATTCAGTCAGTGAAGGGCCTCTTCTTAGTGAAGGGAGTCTCTCTGAAGAAGAGGGAGGCCATGATGGACAGCCCCCATTGAAGGTAGCAGAAATCTTAAAGGAAAAGGAATTTTGTGCTGGTGAAAGAAATGGTTATGAACCCATCAAAGAATTTCAGAAGGAAGCTGAAAAATTCTTGCCACTTTTTGGGCACATAGGTGGTACACAAAGCAAAGGACCATGGGAAGAATTGGCAAAGGGAAGTCCACATAGTGTCATTAATATTTTTACAAAATCCTATCAGTTGTATGGAAAAGGTGAGAAAAATAACTAAGCCTTGTGCTATTTGTGTGTTAAGATAAATCATTTAATAATTCTGTACAAGATAATACTTAAGTACAAATTTTCATTATTCATTATGAGGATAGTGGGGACTTATTGTCTAAATTAGTCTAAGTTAATCTAAATTATCTGCAAGCTTCCACTAGAGTATTACAATTTAATCTTTAAAATTTCATTTTTTAGTTGTTACTGTCATGAACCATAGTTGATAGGTAGTTGTAGAAATTTTGGTCTACTTCATAGGTGGTGTTTGGGATAGGTATGTATCAAATATACACTAGGTTTTCTGTGACCATGGGTATGTATTTAGATAGAAAATAGCTGTATTTCCTAATACACTGATTGGTGAGTCATTGGGAATATAGTGGTCAAGAACTGAGGGGCAACTGTAGTAACATTTCTAATATGGAAACTACTACTGCTTGTTAAACCTAATTTTAAAAATATTCAGACTTCGAACAGTAATGTAGCTATATATTGGGGTTGTGAAACAATTAACTTCTAAAGTTTCTTTCTTCTCCCTGATAGACTCAATTCCTTCAAATCCCTTTCTCTGTTCTTCTACTGTAGGTGGATGCTACTCATTTTATGCTAACATAACCTTAGAATTTCCAGTTCAGAGAATGAGGCTGAGCCTTAAGTCAGCTATTGATATCTGTGGGTTTTTTATTTCCATTCTACACAGTGAGCAACTTATTTGATAAGTGAATTGATTTCATCTGTTCATTTAGGCTTAACTGGGTATTGCAGTGCATTTTTCTAGAATTCGTATTTAGCTACTTTGTTATGATCTTGTGCAGGCCTATTACATGCTGTTGGTCTCTTTTTGTTTAACATTTATTTCTGTATTAACACTATTTCTATATGGGGTATTTTTAAAGTATTTTTGATGAAAGCAAAATGCTTTTTATTTTTTAATTTTTAAAAAATTTATTTCTTTATTTATTGGGGGGGGTGGGGCAGAGTGTGAGTTGGGGAGGGACAGAGAGAAAGGGAGACACAGAATCTGAAGCAGGCTCTAGGCTCTGAGTTATCAGCACAGAGCCCGACACGGGGCTCGAACCCACGAACTGTGAGATCATGACCTGAGTTGAAGTCAGATGCTCAAGCGACTGAGCCCCCCGTGCACCCCTCAAAATGCTTTTTAAACAATACCCACATTTTTTTGTAAGAAAATTGTGTTTTTTCTTAAATCCTTTTAGATTTTCATTAAGATTTTATAGTTAAACTGAAATACTTAGAGTTGAAATGATATCTTACTTAGGATTTGCTTCCAAATAGTCTGGGGAGGGGAGTGAGAAATGAAGGGAATAGGAAGTAATTCTTGAAGCTGCGTGATGGATTCCTTGGTTTCATTATGCTATTTTCTCTACTTGTATGTTGGCAAATTTCATTAATAAAATGTTTAAAATGTATTGTTAGATATAAAGATAAATTGAAAAGAAGCACTAATAAAAGCAAACTAAAACGTTCCCTAAATCCACGTTGTTAATCCCCATCTTGTGGAATGCTTTGCTGGTAGTGGTTTTGTTTTTGTTTTAAAGCATATTTCAACTACTACTTTTGACAGGGTTTGAAGACAGGTTGGAAAGAGGAACCTCAGCCTCGCGGCCTTTAAATGCCGTCACGACCCCTGTGAGCAGTGTTTCATATGAAGATGACTTTGTCTCCTCTCCAGGGAGTGGGACTTTGACAGAAAGAAAATCAGCTCTTGAACCTAAGTAAGAAAATGTTGACAATATGGACTAAAATCCAAAGAGTGAGAAAACTTTACAAATGAGAACTGTGGTGTGACTCTTACTTTCCTTTGTTTGAAGACACAGTGTAGAGGCTGCATAGCATAGTACTTATTAAGAGCATGGGCTCTGGATCCAGACTGTCTGGGTTGAAATCCTGGCTCTCCTGATACTAGTTGTTTGTCTTCAGGCATACTGTTTAACCCTCTCTGCTTCGGTTTCCTTCTCTGTAAAATAGGGAAAATAAATCGTTCCTGCCTCATAGCATGTTATGAATATTCAGTGAAATAAAAAGTACTTAGAACACGGCCTGGCACATAGTAAGCAGAATGTAAGTTGTTAAATCAATCTGCGAACCCCTGGTAGAGGAGGATGTTGGGAAACTATCCCATGGTGTACTAATGTAAGGGGATTAAGAAATGGTTTTCTGTGATAGAATTGAGGATGACCCGTTAGATCCTTGACTCCATGATCCCAAGTAAATCAGTATTTATTTTTTCCTAATTGGGAGAACGTCTAAACTCTTGCAAGCCTTTGAAAAATTAGATTAATCATGTTAATATAGTATTATTAATCAATTAATTTAATTAATTCTTAATTGATACAATAGATACTATAGTATATAATATAATATAGTATAAAACTATACTATTAAGTTATAATGTTAATATTTATTAGACACAATGTACAAGGCACTGAGAGGACTGAGGGGACTTTGCTTGTATTAACTCATTCTTACAATAGCCTGATGTGGCAAGTATTATTGCTACTATTCCTGCTATAGAGAGGAAACTGAAGCATCCAGGTTATGTTACTTGTACACAGTCCTGTAGTAAGTGAATCAGACTTTGCCAGGGAGAATTTCCTTCCTAAATCTTGCTACCATGTAAAGTAGTCTGTAATTACTCACATTCAATATCATTTTCTTCACAAATTACATATTGTAATCCATATAAAATTATTGGATGATGTTTTGAAAATTAGTTCTATCTGGTTAGACTAATGGAAGTAAGTATTACTAAAATTAAAGTGGGCAAAGTCTAGTTTTAAATTTTGAACTCTAAAGAAAAGATTAAATTACTTTTAAAGTTTATTTACTTAGAGAAAGAGAGCACATGCGAGTGGGGGAAGGACAAAGAGAGGGAGAGAATTCCAAGCAGGCTCCATGCTGTCAGTGGGGAACCCAGTGCAAGACTCGATCCCACAAACCATGAGATCATGACCTAAGCCAAAACGAAGAGTTGGACGCTCAACTGACTGAGCCACCTAGGCACCCCTGTATTTTTACTTTTAAGTGTCTGAATTATCCATTTTTATTGGTTTCACTTCAGTAGATAACTCCCTTAGATTTTTTTCAGTAATAAGTTAAGCCACAGGGAACAATCTAAACTTATGGTAGTAAGAAACCAAAACAGGAAGGTGGAAGGTTATCTTTGATTATGGTTATATTCTCCTTGTGATTAATAGATTTTAAAATATCTACAGTTTTAGTGGTTTTAGGGTTTTTTAGTCATTCTTTAACCACTGTCGCTTGTTCTTTGGCAGTATCGCAGCTGGCAGTGTGGGCCTTCAGGAGGACCATTGTAGCAGAAAATCTGCCTATGACCTGTCCTCTGTGGACATTACCTCCCAGCGCTCGTCAGGGGCCCAGTCTGCTGCATCGTCTCGCTCATCTGCGTCTTCTAAAGGGAAGAAAGGAAAAAAAGAATGTAAGTGGAATTCTACATGGTAGTGTTTTCTCTTACCAGTCATTTTGTGGTAGCGATCTAAAGGTATAATTTAATTCCATAAGAAGTTAGATGCATTTCTTTGTGATAAAACATAATTAGTTTTCATATTTTTTTGTCATTAAAACAATGCCTTTTGATATATAACATTATAAATCCCTTGTTTAATACAAAAGGAATACATTTGCAGTGATAAAAAATCAAGGATTATAGATGGATGAATAGTTGTAAAAGAAGTTAAGATTTTTAGTAAGATTCCTTCCAGACAATTTGTAAGCATATGTAAATAGGAGATGTTACATATATGGGATCACATTTTTTTTACATGCTGTTTTGTTCTGTCAGTGGGTTACAGATACCTTTCTCTGTCAGTAAATATGGATCACCCTTTGTAATGACTATCTAATGTTTTATTGTTTTAGTATGTTGTAATTTATTTAGCAGATTTCCTGTTCCTGGACATTTAGGTTAGTCTCTATTTCTGTTTTCCATTATGAACACTGCTGCATTGAATATCCTTATAAATGTATTTTTATGCATTAATCTGGTTCTTTCCCGTAAGGTAAAATCCTAGAAGTGAGGTAATGGGGCAAGGAGTATGTCATGTTTAGAACTTGGATATATTTTGCGGCGCCTGGGTAGCTCAGTTGGTTTAGTGTCCAACTCTTGATCTCTGTTCAGGTCATGATCTCAGAGTTTCTGAGTTTGAGCCCTGCATCGGGCTTTTGCACTGACATTGCAGAGCCTGCTTGGGATTCTGTCTCTCCCTCTCTCTGCCCTTCGCATGCTTTTGCACTCTCTCTCTCTCTCTCTCTCTCTCTCTCTCTCTCTGTCTCTCCAAAAATAAATAAGCTTAAAAAAAAAAAAAGGAATTTGGATACATTTTGCCAAATAGCCCTTCAGAAAGTTAATGCCACTTTATACCCCTAATAGGAGAGCACTAGGAGAAATTATTTCTTAATCATTAGCTAGCATAACTCTCTTATAGATTGTTCTGAAAGTTTTTGGTGGGAACATTAGACATCATTTTACCAACACTTGCCAGTGTCTGTCTTTTTTTATGAAATACTGATGCAGTCAGATAGGCTGCTTCAGAAGTGTTCTGATATAAAAGAGCTCCATGGTTCCATAAATTTGGGAATGCTTTTAGAGTGAAGTAAGCTTTTTTCCTACAGGATTTATCAACACATTTAATATGCCAACATGCGCTATTTATTTTAGGATGAGTCTTGAGGCATCAGTATGAAGTATTTTCCAAATTTATTTGTTCACAGAATCATTTCTTCCAGCAACATGTTAGGTCATTTGGATTCAGCTGGACACATTTTGGGATGTGCTGAACTTGCTCAGTTCTTTTATTTTGCAATTGTTTTGTTTTGTTTTTGTTTTTATTTATTTGAGAGAGAACATGCATGTGCATGCTTGTGCGGGAGAGGGGCAGAAGGAGAGGGAGAGAGAAAGTATCTTGAGTAGGCTCTATGCCCAGCACAGAGCCTGACACCACAGAGCCCGATGTGGGGCTTGATTTCATGACCATGAGATCAAGACCTGAGCCAAAATTAAGAGTTGGACAAATAACCGACTGAGCCACACAGGCGCTCCTGCTTTCTTAGTGTCTCACCTAAGGTTACTAGCCAGTTGTTGGTAAAGCCTGGATAATGACTTCTGACTCCCAAATCCAGCTTGCCTTCTACTATAATATACTATACAACTTAAAATATTATGATATATTAAATATGAGTATAAGCAATACTCGTAAGTTTTAAAAAATGATCTAAAATATAACTAGATGAAATATAGGTCGTGTTTTGTGGAATTCATTTACCCCGATCCCCTCTTACAATGCCTTTAAAAACAAGCAAACCCTATGTAATGTACTTTATACTGCATCATGTAAAACTTAGTTTCTCCTGTGTACCCAAGTTCTAAAATCAGTGTAATTTTTGTTGTATATGCTCCATCTAGTGGTGAAAAAGAGTGTCTGCCTGCTCATACAAAAATAATCTCAATAATGGTTGAAAGTCCTCAGTAGATTAAAGTGATAATCATAAGAAAATATTTTTATCTTAATTTAACTTTAAAATATATAAATATACTCTCATTTGGCAATCTTTTAAAGTAGGGACAAATATTACAGTTTCTAGTTGGTTGAAATCAAGAGCAATTTTTAAATCGTGTGCTTGTTTTCAAAGAATAAAGAATTAATGAATAAAGAATAATGAATGAATTAAATTATAATTAAATTTATAAATTTAAATGAAAAAAGAAATTCATTTTTATTATGGAAAAATTAGAGATACCCAGTATTAGCAGCTTGCTTTTGGCCTAGGGATCATAAATAGGTTTTAGATTATAGAGTCCATTCTGATTGATAATTCCTTAGATCATTTGTGTGTTTTTAGCCCCCCCTTGTGATAATGTGATCAGCATATCTAATTCATGGTGCACATCTTTACATAGCATCCTAGAATGAATTACCACAAATGAGGTGAAATTTTGGAGTCAAAGGGGAACAAAAATTATTTTTATGCATTTTTAAGCTGTCCTCCAGAAAGGATGTATCAGTTTGCACTCCCATGAAAATAATGAGTATCCTTTTCTGTATGTACTGAATAACACTCGGGGCTTAAAAATATTTGCTAATCTAATAATGAAGAAATGGCATCTTATTTGAGGTGGTTTGCATTTCTTTGATTGCTTGTTGGGCTTAATACTTTTCATATGCTATGGTTGTTTTGACTTTTTATTTGTTTATTTATGTATTTATGTAATTAATTAATTAATTAATGTTTATTTTTGAGAGAGAGAGGGAGAGAGCGCGCACAAGCAGGGTAGGGGCAGAGAGAGAGGGAGACCCAGAATCTGAAGAAAGCTCCAGGCTCTGAGCTGTCAACACAGGGCCTGATGTGGGGCTCAAACTCATGAAGCTTGAGATCATGACCAGAGCCTAAGTCAAGACACTTAACCAGCTGAGCCACCCGAGTGCCCCTCATTTTTCCCCTTATTCCCCCTCCCCCTTTTTTTAATGTTTATTTATTTTTGAGAGAGAGAGAGTGCAGCAGGGGAAGGGGGAGAGAGAAAGAGAGAGAGACAGAATCTGAAGAAGCAGGCTCTCTCTGATCTGTCAGCACAGGGCCCGATGCAGGGCTCGAACTCATGAACTGTGAGATCATGACCGGAGCCAAAGTCAGATGGTTAACCGACTGAGCCACCCAGGCGCCCCATTTCCCTGCTTTTTTAAATGTAACAAATACTTCTCCATGTTGCTGTTGATACACACATCACATGCACTGGACTTAAAGTCATGAGGCCTGTGTTTATGTCCTATTTCTGGTCTTTGACCACGTATCCTCCGGCAAGTTATTTAGCTTCACAGATTTCTAGTTACCTCGTTAGTAAGTTGAGCAGATGGTATTCAGTTCATAACATGTTTACAAGAGCCATAAAGTAACATGTGGAATGCATTTTAAATTACAAAGTGTTATTTAAATGTTCAAGTTACTATTATCTATATAATTTAGACAACTCTGCAGTTGTTGGAGGTTTAGGTTGAAATTTAAAAAATTTTAAAGTCGTACATTGAATATCATGCATAATTTGTGTTTATTTCAATAATCTATTTAAGATACTCCTAGAAGTAAGATTATTCTGAGTTAGAAAATAAGACCAGTTTTATGAATCTGGTCTGTGGTTCTTGTCATAAATTCTTCAAAATGGTTGTGTAGTTCAGTGGCATTTGATACCATTTTTCTCCCACTCCTGGGTTTTATCCTTGAAAAACTTATTCTTGGTTACTTTTTCATAGAGATAGGGTAGTACTTCATTCTTGCTTAATATGCTTGTCTTTTTTTACCATTCGGTTTAAGAACAATTTGTTTTTTAACAGCAAGTGGAGGATATTAATGGAAGAAACTTCAGTCTCCTTAAATGGAAGCAGAAGGATGGACTACTTTATTTTATATATGAAAAATAACTTTTATTTTTTTTATTTTTTTAACGTTTTTTATTTATTTTTGAGACAGAGAGAGACAGAACATGAACGGGGGAGGGGCAGAGAGAGAGGGAGACACAGAATCGGAAGCAGGCTCCAGGCTCTGAGCCATCAGCCCAGAGCCCGACGCAGGGCTCGAACTCACGGACCGCGAGATCGTGACCTGAGCTGAAGTCAGACGCTCAACCGACTGAGCCACCCAGGCGCCCCGAAAAATAACTTTTAAAAATAAGCCAGTTTTTAAATATTCTGACCTGTACATTTTATTACTTTGTTGAAATCGAGGTATCAGTTTCTTCTCAGGAGCTTCTAACATTGGGAATCAGCTTTATAAGAAATTTGCTTTACAGGGCTGGATTCACTCACTGGAAATGTTCAGAACTCACTTCTTGATGAGGAGAAAGTACACTCTGGCTCAGAACGTGGCTCTCATCAAGGAAAGAAATCTGGGACCAGTAGCAAAGTTTCTGTTAAAGACTTTGAGCAGACTCTTGACACTGATAGCATTTTAGAGGATCTTTCTGGGCATTCTGTGAGGTAAAGTAATACGTATTTTATCCTGTAATTCATATTTAATTAAAGTTACAATATCTTTGATGTTCAGAGAATCCATTCAATAAATTGCTGTATTTTCTGAATAGCCTTTGTGGTTTGGTTCATAGTTTGAGTCTTTATATTTTAATATATGGTCATCTCTCACCTAAACTATTATAGCCTCTCTTGGGAGTATTCTTTCTCTAGCACAATCCACCTTTCTATTCCAAATGCCATTGCCACAGTTGTTATGTTGACTCATCCTTTGACCAAGCAATTGCTCTCCTTAGGGTACTCTGCGAGCTCACAGCTACTCTGCAGATGAACTCCCAAGAACTTAACTTTACTTGAAGTGTTTCACTAGGCTGTCACGAGCTATCTCATTCCCTTGGTCCATACATTCTTCTCATCTGTGTTCTTCCACTCTTTTAACACAACTACTTAGCATCCTTTTGTCTCATTGTTTGTTTCTTCCTCAAACTTTTCTCTCCTGCTCAACTTACTTGATAACTCAAGCAGATTTTGAAATCTCACTCTTCTATTGATTACAGGGCTTACATACTCTTTTTTTCTTCTTTTTAATATTCTATAGTATACATTTAACGTGTTGCTTACAAATGACCTTCAGTTATTTCTTCATGTACAGTTTCTATTCCTTTGCCCACATGGCTTTTCTTTTTTTTTTTTTTTTTTTTTCCGAGAGAAAGAGTGGATACGTGGACATGTGTGAGCAGGGGAGGGGCAGAGGGAGAGGGAATCTTTTTTTTTTTTACTCTTAAAAAAAATTTTCTTTTTAACGTTTCTTAAGAGACAGAGAGAACAGAGTATGAGCAGGGGAGGAGCAGAGAGAGGGGGGGACACAGAATCCGAAGCAGGCTCCAGGCTCTGAGCTATCAGCACAGAACCCCACGTGGGGCTTGAACCCACAAACCGCGAGATCATGACCTGAGCCGAAGTCGGATGCTTAACTGACTGAGCCACCCAGGCCCCCCAAGAATGTGGAATCTTAAACAGACTCCACACTCAGCGTGGAGCCTGGCACTGGGCTCAATCTCACAACTCTGAGATCATGACCTGGGCTGAAATTAAGAATCCACACTCAACCAACTGAGCCACCCAGGTGCCCCTGTTCACATGGCTTTTTATCTATTGCACTGATTTTGTCCTTCTGGAAATTTAAACTAACTGTATGCTTTTTCTAGTACAGTAGTGCAGTGTCACATACAGATAATCATTTTTAATGCTTTCATGCTACATATCTTATATTGTTAATACCATCATTGCTGTATTTAAAATAGAATTTTAATTTCTTTTTCATTGATTTTGGAATTCAGAAAACTACCTTTCTTTAGAGATATTCTGATGATTTATTTACCAAAATCTGTAAAGTTAAACATTTCTGAAACAGAATCCATAGCCAAATAAGTTTGATAAATGGTCCATACTATAGACTAGAACTCTTCTCCCCATGGAGATTCACAGTGGATAAAATGATTTGAAGCTTTGATGAAGAGTCCAGATTTTTAAAAAATGTTTATTTATTTTTGAGAGAGATAATGGGAGCAGGAGAGGTGCAGAGAGAGAGGGGGACAGAGGATCTGAAGTGGGCTCTGTGCTGACAGCAGAGAGCCTTATGCATGGCTCTAACTCAGGAACCGTGAGATCATGACCTGAGCCAAAGTCAGACGCTCAACCAACTGAGTCACCCAGGCACCCCAGAAGTGTCAGATTTTTAAAAAATTATTTCACCCATTTTTTTCTTAGCTTATTTGGCTTAGTCACTCTCTGTCCCCAAGCTCTTTAGCTTTCTGTTCTTTTTATTTTTGGGGAAACTTGTTAGTATCACTGGAAGCATAGTTTTGGAAATACTAGTCTAGGTAAATCTTCTGGGCAGAGCAATAAAAATTCAGCTTATAAAACTGTAAGGTGAGGTTCAGGCAGAGTACTTGGTTTTGATATTGTGTTGTAACTCTTTCTTGGAAATCTATTAGACAGAAGTAATAAAATTCTTTTTATGTTCCATAAATGAAGTTGTCAGACTACTAGAAATAGTATTTCTATAAACCATGAATAGTAAGTTAAAGGTCACGGTAAACAAGGAAGTGCCTCTTAAGACTACTTTAATTCAAATATTTATATGCTGGGTGTAGGAGAAATGTCTACCTTTGAAAACTATCTCCTGGTTTTATTAAAGCTAAAAGTAAACTTGTTTTACTGTGTTAGGAATATGTTAACTGGGCTAACATGCTTTATGGAGTACCTTAAGTAATTTATTCAATAAATAAATGTTTAGTGCTTGACAACATCTTCTTGTTATGAGAAATAGTAACTTTAATATGAGCCAAATTTCTCAGAGAGGGACTAGACCTGTGCCTTCTGTTGAAATAAATACCTTAAGAGTTATTCCAGTCAGACTGCTTCTGAGGGATTACTTCATATTAGAAAGTTCAGGAAAGAACTGTAGCATTAAAAGGCAGATGGAAACAAATGAATATATATAAAGTACTTAAATATGGTTAATATGAAAGTAACTTTTTGCTGTGGCTCTGGGTTAAGACAGATAACAAAAGAGAAGTTTTGTCATTTGATTTTTAATACAAAATTATACTTTATTCTCTTTCAGAGATATTTTAAGACATTTTTTATAAGATAGGCTTGACTGTACCTTTTATAAATAGCTATAATTTTATTGCTGTACAAGGTCTAAGTATATTAGAAGGTTTTGCCTCCACTATAATAAGTGATTTATTATATATGTACATTGTAGAGGAAAGAGTTAAGTGCCAATTTAATTGAGACTCCTTTTCTATTTTATTATTTTGGGCAGGGTTTGTGCCTTGCTCATTCACCACTGCAGATCTGGCAGTTAGAGACCTACTCCTAGTCATTCACTCAACATGGCGACTGTGTTCAATGATTGAAAGCCTGAATCACACACAGCCTTTAAAAGCTAGCGTTTAGATACAGAATGTAATGCATGCTGTTCTTATGAAATGTTTAGCTGGTTCTTGAAGTAGTTTTCCTTTCTCTAACATCTTTATAAAACAAAACTTCTAGTGTCTCATCAGACAAGGGAAGATCTCAGAAAACTCCAACTTCTCCCCTATCTCCAAGTTCCCAGAAATTGTTGCAGTTTGACCTTCCAGGAACTTCATTGGAAAGATCTAAATCCTCGGTAATAATGCCTCCATCTGTGACAGGATTTAAGCCTAATGCACCTTTTACTGACATGAACCCTCCTGCCAGCAGAACGCCCTCAGAGATGGCCTCGGCACCAGGCAAGTAGATCCATGTAGTTGTAATTTCAAGTACTATTTTTTTCCCTTAAAATCCTTTTTCTTTCAGTCGAACTGTAGGGAAATGTTATCTCAAGTGAATGTGATTACTTTTTGAAGTATTAAAAACTATGCAGGAAAAGAAGTACAGATTCAGCAGTGGTGATTTTCCCCATTTTGTCAGCATTAGTAAAACACACCTGAAAAATGTACATTGTACTATTAATAAGTCACTGTCTTTTCCCACAATGGAAAACAAACTCTTTTGGCTCTTAATTAATTAATTAATTTAATTTTAGAGTGAGAAAGAGAGAGCGTGAGACAGGGAGAGGCGCAGAGAGTGAGAGAGAGAATCCTAAGTAGCCTCCATGCTCCGTGTGGAGCCCCACCTGGGGCTCGATCCCACGACTCTGAGATCACAACCCGAGCTGAAATCAAGAGTCTGCAGCTCAACTGACCCAGCCACCCAGGCGCCCACGTTTTGGGTCATAAGACAAGAAATGAATATCAGAAATCTGAGATGTTGCTTCACGTGAGCTTTTTTACATTTGACAGTTATTATGCCTTCCAGGTTCTAAGCGCTTTTCTCCTGCTGGCCTCCAGCATCGAATGGCGGCAGAACTCAGTTACTTGAGTGCCATTGAGGAGTCCGTGCGCCAGCTCTCAGATGTGGAGAGAGTTAGGGGCATATCGCTGGCTCAGCAGGAGAGCGTGTCTCTGGCTCAGATCATAAAGGTATTTGTGGAGTTTTCTTCTTTAGCTTTCTGGGTTTTTTCTTTTTCTATTTAAAATCGTTTCAATGATGAGGTAGACGACAAAAACAGTAATAACAGCAACACACAAAACTTTATCCTGCCAAGTAGAAAAAAATAGCGTGACATACAGCACCTATAAATAACTGTGGGAAAACTATCACACAGAGTACTAAAAAGAAAATGAAACATCTGACATTTGGCAGCAAAACAGTAATTCAGTCATTCTCTCTCAAATCCTTTATTTTCCTTGTTCTCTGCTTTTTAAAATGACTGTGAACATCAGCTAATTGGACAGGTCTCAGTATTGTCTTTTTCACTGACAAGTCAGAGATGACCTTTTATTTCTGTTTTTGCTTTTAATGTTTTATTTGTACCAGAAAGAAAAGTTTCTGAGATCCAGCTATTTGGTAAAGCCAGGATAATGTGCACTTTTCCTTAGCGAATAAACATCTAATAAAGGTCTACGTAGTGTTCCTACATAAAAGTTCTGTTGGTTATCTTTTAAAAAAAAAAACAAAAACAATAAAACTTAGTATTTACAATATACTAAAATATACAGATTTTAAGTGTTCCATAGTTCGATTGGTTTTGATCAGTATAACCACCACCTTAATCAAAATATGGAATACTTCTGTCACTTCAGAAAGTTCACCCATGGTCCTTTTTAGTTAATCCTCTCTCCTAGAGAGTTACTGTTCTGATTCCTAATCACTGTGGTTTTATTTTTGCCTGGTCTAAAACTTCATATAAATGGAAATATACTTTGTACTCTGTTGTGTTTCGCTTATTTTATGTGGTATAATGTTTTTAAGATTCATCCTTGCAGTATCCATTGTTTTGTTTGTGTTGATTTTTGTCTGAGTAATATTCCATTGATCAGTGTAATATAGTTTGTTTATCCCTCCTCCTGTTGATGTACATTGATATTATTTCCAGTTTGGGGCTATTATAAATATTCCTGTTATGAATATTTTTTACAACTCTGTATTCAACATATGCTTTCATTTTTCTTGCTTTAATACCCAGGAGCGTAATTGCTTGGGTCAAGTAAAAGTGTATGTTTAACTTCGTATGAAACTGTTATACTGTTTTCCAAAGTAGTTGTAACATCTGACTCTCATGTGAGAGTCCCAGTTGCTCCCTGTCCTTGCTGTCATTTGCTATTCTAGGCATCCTAGTGAGAGTGAAGTAGTGGCCCATTGTGGTTTTAATTTGTGTTTCTTTTATGACTGATAGGTTGATAATCTTTTTGTGTATTTATTGACCATTCCCACATTGTCTTTTGTGAATATTCAGATTTTTTGCCTATTTCATAATAAGGTTGTTGTTGAGTTGTAGGAGTTCTTTATATATTCTAGACACAGGTCCTTTTCAGATATATTTCAAGTACTGTTTCCCTGTCCTTGGCTTGCCTTTTAATTAAAAAAAAAATTCTTTTTTGCCCTTTCATTTTTAAACTGTATCTTTTGAAGTGCAGAATATTTTAGTTTTAATGAAATCTAGTTTTTAATTTTTTTCTTTTATGGTAGTCCCTTTTGATTTCTAAGAAATCTTTGCCTATCCTAAGATATTAAGGTACTGTAACAAAAATATTCTTTTATGTTTTTCCAAAAAGTGTTATAGTTTTGGCTTTTATATTTAAGTGTGTGAACCATCTCAAGTTAATTATGGGGTGTGAAGAAGGGACCAAAGTTTATCTTTTCCTCCATGTAGATTTTCAGTTGTTTCATCACTATTTTCTTAAAAAGACTTAAATTACCTAGGCACCTTTATCAACAATTAAGTAGTCACTTATGTGTCAATCTGTTTCTGGACTCTGTCCTTTTCCATTGATCTGTTTGTCTATCCTTAACTCCAGCACCATACTGTTTTAACATGTCTTTAGAGTGAGTCATGAAATCAGAGTGTAATTACTTCAACTTTGTTCTTTCTCAAGGTGGTTTTGGCCATTTTAGGTTTTTTTTTTACATTTCTGCATAACTTTTAGAATCAGTTAATCAGTTTATCAGTTTACACACAAAAAAAAGAAAAGGAAAAAAAATGCGTGGTATAATTTTGATTTGAATGGCATTGAATCTATAGATGATTTCCAAGAAAATCTAGAAATCTCAATTTTAAGTGTAATGCCCAAGTTATGAAATCTTATTTTAAAAAATTATTAAAAAAAAAGAGTCAGATCAATTTGGGGGTAGACTTTATAGTTGTTTTTTTTTTTTTTTTCTGTGCTATATAACATTAAAAAAAATTTTTTTAATTTAATTTAATTTTTTAAATTTACATCCAAATTAGTTAGCATATAGTGCAACAATGATTTCAGGAGTAGATGCCTTAGTGCCCCTTACCCATTTAGCCTGTCCCCCCTCCCACACCTCCTCCAGTAACCCTCTGTTTGTTCTCCATATTTAAGAGCCTCTTATGTTTTGTCCCCCTCCCTGTTTTTATATGATTTTTGCTTCCCTTCCCTTATGCTCATCTGTTTTGTCTCTTAAAGTCCTCATATGAGTGAAGTCATATGATACTTGTCTTGCCCTAATTTCACTTAGCATAATACCCTCCAGTTCCATCCACATAGTTGCATATGGCAAGATTCCATTCTTTTTGATTGCCGAGTAATACTCCTTTGTGTGTGTGTGTGTGTGTGTGTGTGTGTGTATACCAATACCACATCTTCTTTATCCATTCATCTGTTGATGGACATTTGGGCTCTTTCCATACTTGGGCTATTGTTGATGGTGCTGCAATAAACATGGGGGTGCATGTGTCCTTTTGAAACAGCACACCTCTATCCCTTGGATAAATACCTAGTAGTGCAATTGCTGGGCCGTAGGGTAGTTCCATTTTTAGTTTTCTGAGGAACCTCTATACTGTTTTCCAGAGTGGCTGCACCAGCTTACATTCTCAAGACTTTATATCTTAACGGTGGCATTTTCTAATTCATGAATGTGATATCTGTGTCTACTTAGGTTTTAAAAATATTTCAGCAATGTAATTTTCAGTGTAAAGATCTTACACATTTAAAAAATGTTTTTAAAAGTTTATTTTACTTATTTTGAGAGAGAGAGAGAGAGAGAGAGAGAGGGAGAGAGAGAGAGAGAACACATAGGAGGGGCAGAGAGAGGAGAGAGGGAGAATCCCAAGCAGGCTCTGCACCATCAGCACAGAGCCTGATGTGGGGCTCAAACTCACGAACTGCGAAATCATGACTTGAGCCAAAATCAAGAGTTGGTCACTTATCCTACTGGGCCACCCAGGTGCCCCAAGATCTTACACATTTTTAAATTTCTTCCCAAATATTTTATGTCTTTTGGTGCTATTGTAAATAGTTTTTTCTTCCGATTTTATATTGTAGTTGTTCCTTCCCAAATATCTAAAGAGTGTTCTTTGTGTGGAATTGTCCCATACTTTGCAAGAAGTTCAGCATTCCTGCACCTCTCCCAACAAATGACAGCAGTACTGTCCAGTCATGACAGCAAAAATTTCCCAGACATTTCCAAGTGTTCCCTTCAGGAGAAGGGGGAGGGACTTATAACAACTATGGTGGTTATGTCACTGGAATGGAGAAATGACCCCAGAGCCATGCTTACCTAGGAATCCAAAAAAGCACTGAGTTTTTCTACCATTTTATGAATATAATTATAATTCTGGGCTTTCGTATTTGTGCAGGGCATTGTATAACTTTATATACAACCTCACCACCTTTAGAAAACCTACATTTAGCACTATTCCAGAACCAATGAAAAAAATATAAATTTATAGGTAGCATTGTATGGAATAATGGAAACAAAGGGTCCTGGTGAGAAGGAGACCTTCTTTGGGGAAACATTTTTATGAAACTGCTCCTTCACAGCCAAAATAAAGGAATCATAAAATTCTGAGATGTGAGGTGTTATCTTTATGTTTACACATAGGACATTTTAATCTCTTCTAAAGAGTTAGGTACTGGGGCGCCTGGGTGGCTTGGTCGGTTAAGCGTCCGACTTCGGCTCAGGTCATGATCTCACGGTCTGTGAGTTCAAGCCCCGCGTCGGGCTCTGTGCTGACCGCTCAGAGCCTGGAGCCTGTTTCAGATTCTGTGTCTCCCTCTCTCTCTGCCCCTCCCCTGTTCATGCTCTGTCTCTCTCTGTCTCAAAAATAAATAAACGTTTAAAAAAAAAAATTAAAAAAAAAAAAAAAAAGAGGTACTATCGATTTTGCTTTGAATCCAGCTTTTTAGTATGAGTTCTTAGTCCTGTGTGCCTTGGAAATTTTTTATATTACTACATTATTTGACACATAGTAGGTGGTCATTAAGTCTTTGATAAATGATTTGTGTCCATCCTATTTGCTGTCTTTCCTTTAAGCTCTCATTGGTTGCTTCAAAAAATTTGTGTTAGGAAAATAGCATTACGTGTAATATAGTCACTGTGTTAAAATAGTTTAGCGTCTTAGAATTAATAGTTGATCATTTTTTAATTTTGAAGGCGCAGCAGCAACGCCATGAAAGAGACTTGGCCCTTTTGAAATTGAAGGCTGAACAAGAGGCTCTGGAGTGTCAGAGACAATTAGAAGAAACCCGAAACAAAGCAGCTCAGGTACTTATTTTTGCAACAGGTACCAGTTATTTGTACCTAAATTTGTATCTTTGAAATGGTGTTAGTATTCTTTTAATTATATAGGAGTATAAAAGAAAAGATGTAAATAATAGTGCTTTCATACGTTATGCCATATGGGGTAATTTCCTGTCATTTGATTCCTGTGAAATAAATTAGTCAGGATTTATCCCCAATTTAGAGAAGCGGCAACTGAGGTACATAGCAGTTACTTGTTTTAAAAAAAATTTTTTTAACATTTATTTATTTTTGAGACAGAGAGAAACAGGGCATGAACGGGGGAGGGTCAGAGAGAGGGAGACACAGAATCTGAAACAGACTCCAGGCTCTGAGCGGTCAGCACAGAGCCCGACGCAGGGCTCGAACTCACGGACCGTGAGATCGTGACCTGAGCCGACGTCGGCCGCTTAACCAACTGAGCCACCCAGGTGCCCTGCAGTTACTTGTTTAAAGAAACCTCAACTCATGAACACTGGAGTTAAAAATTAAACTCCAGCAGTGATTTTAAGACTCTAGATTTTAAGACAAGAAACCCAGATAATAGTCTAATGTTTTATTTTACAAGGCATTTGATCCATGAAACAATTTTACAAATTAAAGCTAATTTGGGGTAGGGAGAGACTGTGACATAACATAACATAAGCTCTCTTTTTGCTCCTTTTTATTTTCAGGTCCATGCAGAATCATTACAGCAGGTGGTCAAGTCACAGCGGGAAGTCACCGAAGTCCTGCAGGAAGCAACTTGTAAAATAGCTGCTCAGCAAACAGAGACTGCTCGCCTCACCACAGATGCAGCTCGCCAAATCTGTGAAGTAAGAGCCATTGAGAGCCCTTTTCTTTTTAGTCATGCTGAGTAAATTTGGTCATCACTGTAATGGGTTTCTAACATCTAGCAAATAAATACTTTCTTTTTTTCAAAGATTTATTTTATTTATTTATTTAAATTATTTTTTTTAATGTTTACTTTTGAGAGAGAGAGAGAGACAGAGTGCAAGCAGGGGAGGGGCAGAGAGAGAGAGAGGGAGACACAGAATCCGAAGCTTCAGGCTCCAGGCTCCAAGCTGTCAGCACAAAGCCTGACGTGGGGCTCGAACTCATGAACCACAAGATCATGACCTGAGCCGAAGTCAGATGCTCAACCGACTGAGCCACCAAGGTGCCCCGCAAATACATACTTTTAATCAGTGACTTTCAGTGGGAGCCATACACTATTGAATTAAGAGGCACCATTTATTGTAGTATATTATACATGTGAGTGATACAGACGCTGGAAAAAAAGATGGAGAAACTCTAAATGTCTGTCCTAGAGTAAGCTTTTAAAAAATATATTGACTTTATGAGGCATGGGTGGCTCATTTGGTTAAGTGTCTGACTCTTGATTTCAGTTCAGGTCACAATCTCATGGGGGTGAGATGGAGCCCTGCGTCAGGCTCCGTGCTGGACGTGGGGCTGCTTAAGATCCTCTCTCTCTCCCTCTTCCTTTGCCTGTCCCCTGCTCTCTCTTTCTCTCTCAAATACATACATACATACAAAAATAAAATCTTTCAAATATATATACTGATTTTATGATGTATAATTTACAAATAATAAAATCTATCCATTATAAGTATACTGTTTGATGAGTTTTGATACATATGTAAGATACATTTGTCAAATAGATGTAGCTACTATATCTATATATTTCTGAGTCTTTTTTATCTATCTATCCATCCCTATAAACGCCACCGTAATCAAGAAATAGATTACAGCTGACTCTTAGGGCTCTGGGTTGACCCAGTGGGTTAGGCGTCTGACTCTCAATTTTGGCTCAGGTCATGATCTTATGGGTGGGGTGAAGTCCTGTGTCAGGCTCTGCACTGTTGCGGAGCCTGCTTGGGATTCTCTCTCTCTCTCTCTCTCTCTCTCTCTCTCTCTCTCTCTCCCTGTCCTCCTCCTCCTCTCTCTCTCTCTCTCTCTCTCTCTCAATAAATAAACTTTAAAAAAGAAAGAATACAGTTGACTCTTGAAAAACATGCATTTGAACTGTAAAGGTCAACTGCAAATTTTTTTGACAAATACCTTACGGTACTATAAATGTAATTTTTCTACCTTAGGATTTTCTTCATAACATTTTCTTTCCTCTAGCTTACTTTATTGTAAGAATTATACATATATACCCAATTATACATATATACACTGTAGTGTATAATATATATAATGTCCCAAATATGTGTGAATCAACTTTATGTTAGTGGTAAGGCTTCTAGTCAACAGTAGACTATTAGTTCAATTCTGGGGAAGTCAAAAGTTATGCATGGATTTTTGGCTGCATGTGGATGTTACTAAAAAGCCACAAACCTACTGTGTTGGCAGTGGGATTGTGCAAATAAGTTTGAATTATTTTAAGAAAATTTTAGACAACACTAACAAAGATTTCAAAAACGCTTCAAGTTGTCAAGGCAGTGACTGAATAAATACCAGATGAGTAATACATGGAGCCTTCGCAGAAGTGCCTAATAATAGGGAAAACACTTGACATTGTAGGTCAGAAAACAGACAGGAAGTAGTAATTGAATTGATTCTTGAAGGAAGATTTAATTTTTGGTTTACTATGGCCTATTATATGACTTGAAGATTTTGTCTTAATTCATAGTGCTGTAACTGGATGAACCCTTAGAAATCATGTGCTCCATCCAACTCTTTGTTTTTATAAGGAAGCTATTGAGACTAAAAGAGTCTAAATGACTTGCCCACGGCACTTTACCTATTATGGCAGAATTAACTTGCTCTCAATCCAGTGACCTTTCTTTTTTTTTTTTAATTTTTTTTTTTAATGTTTATTTATTTTTGAAGGAGAGACAGAGACAGAGTGTGAGCGGGGGAGGGGCAGAGAGAGAGAGACACGGAATCCGAAGCAGGCTCCAGGCTCTGAGCTGTCAGCACAGAGTCTGACGCGGGGCTCAAACTCACAAACTGTGAGATCATGACCTGAGCCGAAGTCGGACGCTCAACCGACTGAGCCACCCAGGCGCCCCTCAATCCAGTGACCTTTCAAAGACACTATGCTCCTTCTCAGTTTCTGTGATGTTACCATTTTTTAATGTCTGCTTTTGCCTTGTGTGTGTTCTTATTTAGATGGCAGAGTTGACTCGGACTCATATCTCAGATGCCATTACTGCTTCAGGAGCTCCCCTAGCAACGCTGTATGACCACCAGCGGCAGCATGCTCCCGACTTCGTGAAACAGCTGAGGACCAGAGCTGAAGCAGATAGGTTAATATTCAGTCATTCGGCAAATGTGCAATGAGTGTCTACTATGTCCCAGGCACTGTTGTGCGTACTGGGAATATAGTTACAGGCATACAGTTTGGGGGGGAGATAGATATTGTAATCAAATATTCACTTAAGTGAAGTCACACTTACAAACAGGTTAAGTGTTACAAGAGAAAAGAACATATGTCCCTGAGATATGTGACAAAGGAATTTGAATAGCTTGGGGATGCAGGGACATCAGAGAAGATTTTCCTGAGGAAGTAAAGTTATGGGGAGATCTAGTGGGTGAAAAGGAGTGAGTGATGTAAAGGAGAAAGAATAGGCAGGTCAGTACACGCAAAGGTAGGAAGAGAAAATGAGGGAAGACTAACGTGACTGGAGGCAGAGAGCAAAGGGGAGAATGGTAGAAGATAGTGCAGGGACCAGAGTATGGTAGGGCATTGCAGACCCAGAGGATTTTGGAGTTTATTCTAGGAGCAATGAAAAGTCATTTGAGAATTTTTAGGCAGCCTGGGTGATGTGATCATGCTTGTGTGGTTTTTTTTTTTCACATCACATTTTGACCGTCTCTGATTCATCAATTTTAAGGCTATTTATATTTATTGATACCTGGGGTGATTTGTGTTTGTTTATCATAAAGCAGAAGATACTATTTTCTATGCGTGAATGCCTTTCTCAGATACTTTGTAATATCTGTTTCAGAATTTCTGTTTATTCAAGATTTTATCTCGTATTGATGTTAAATGGTTTTTAAAGCCCTTCTCTTATTAGAGGCTTCAAATATTTAATCAGGTTTTTTTGTCTTTGTAGGAAAAGTCCATCTGTTTCACTCTCCCAGAGTAAAGAAGGGACCCTTGACTCAAAGCATCAGAAGTATTCCCCTTCATATGATAGTTATTCTGAGTCATCAAGATATAAGAATCATGATCGAAGGTAAAAACAGTATGATTTAGTAAAATCTGATAAATGGCTTAGACATTGCTTTTTCTTTTTTACTTTTAATCTCATTTCTTTATATGAAATAGTTTTTTCCCCTTCAAAGTTAGGACTTCCCCATTTGATTAGCTGATTTATAAAATAGTTGCTCTTTGTAGTAATGTAACTACCATTCCTTGGAGCCTGCGTTGTACAAGCACTATGTAAGTTTGTTTTTCCTACGTTTAATTTTAACCACCTTCCAAAACAGATACTGCCCTCATTTTATAGTAGGGAACAGAGGCTCATGGAGCTGTTAGAAACTCACCCAAGGTCACATAGATAGTGGCACACCAAGGAATTGAACCTTGGTTTATCTGGCTCCAAGGTCTATATTTATTGTCCATTGCTTTGCTAACATCCATATTTCTTGACATTACTGCATCTGCTAATTTTTATCATCATAAAAGAAGATCGAATACTTAGTCATTGGTTCTTGCGTGGTATTAATATCTGTAGTTTTCAATTCTGTCCTTGGATTAGAAGATTTTCAAAGCCACTTTTCTAGCATTCCTCCAGGTAGGATACCCACATTGTCAAAGTAAAACCTCAGTTAAAAAAATTAAGTCATGAGGGGTGCGTGGGTAGCTCAGTTGGTTAAGCGTCCTACTTCGGCTCAGGTCATGTTCTCACAGTTTGTGGGTTCTAGACCCACATCGGGCTCTGTGCTGACAGCTCAGAGCCTGAAGCCTGCTTCAGATTCTGTGTATCCCTCTCTCTCTGACCCTCCCCTGCTTGTGCTCTCTGTCTCTCAAAAGTAAATAATACCAAAAAATAAAGTCATGAGACTAAAAAGCATTATTGTTGGGTATTAAGTATCTGCTATATCTCTGGAGCTGTATGATTTTCATTTAAGCTTCACTGATACTTTGTTCATTTAGGCTGTCCACTGTCCACTGGGTTGCTACAGGGGATTCCTAATAGGTTTCCCTGTTCTCTTACCTTTCCCCAGTCTCTGCACAACCACATGGTAACTAGGTGATTTTTCTAAAATTTGCAGTCAATTTGCTTTTTTTTTTTCAAGTTTATTCATTTTTGAGAGAGAGAGACAGAGACAGAGCGTGAGCAGGAGAGGAGTAGAGAGAGAGGGAGACACAGAATCTGAAGCAGGCTCCAGGCTCTGTGCTGTCAGCATAGTGCCCGATGCGGGGGTCAAACTCATGAACTGAAAGATTATGACCTGAGCTGAAGTCTGACGCTTAACCAGCTGAGCCATTCAGGTGCCCCGGCAGTCAGTTTGCTATTCACCTGTTTGAAACCTTCGGTATTTCTTTAGAGCCACTTAGCAGAGCATGAAAGTTCCTTTATTACTGCGGCTTTGGTCCATGCCAGCCCTGTCTCTTGGCATTTTCCCCTTTTTCATATTCCACTAATTGTAACTACTCTATTCTAATTCTCTACAAGAACCATGCTCTCTCTGTCTTTTGTACCATTACATATGATGTACCTGTTTTCTAGACCTTCTCTCCTCTATTTCATTGAGTTTACTTTTACTGCCCCTCCAAGAGTCAGTCTGCTCTAGATAATGCCTTCTATGTGTTCTCCCATAGCACTCCAAATGTAACTGTTACAGCCTCTGCTGCCTTCTATATCCCATTCCTTTATTTGTCAGTTACGGACTAGACTAGAAGTTCTTTGAGAACTTCATTTTCTTCACCCCCAGAAGAAGCCCTGTATCCATTAGCAATCACTTCTCCTCCTCCTCCTCCTCCTCCTCCTCCTCCTCCTCCTCCTCCTCCTTCTTAAATAAAATTTATTGTCAAGTTGGCTAACATACAGTGTGCTCTTGGTTTTGGGGGTAGATTCCTGTGATTCATTACTTAAATACAACACCCAGTGCTCATCCCAACAAGTGCCCTCCTCAATGCCCATGACCCATTTTCCCCTCTCCCCCCATCTCCCCCCCCCCATTAACCCTCTGTTTGTTCTCTGTATTTAAGGGTCTCTTATGGTTTGCCTCCCTCCCTCTCTGTTCGTAACTAATTTTTTCCCCTTCCTTTCCCTCATGGTCTTCTGTTAAGTTTCTCAAGTTCCACATAGAGTGAAAACATATGATATCTGTTTTTCTCTGACTGACTTATTTCATTTAGCATAATACCCTCCAATTCCATCCACGTTGCTGCAAATGGCAGGATTTCATTCTTTCTCATTACCAAGTAGTATTCCATTGTATATATAAACACATACTTTTTAAAAAATTTTTTAATGTTTATTCATTTTTGAGAGACAGAGAGAGATAGAGCGTGAGTGGGGGAGGGGCAGAGAGATGGAGACACAGAATCCAAAGCAGGCTTTGAGCTCTGAGCTCTGAGCTCCGAGCTGTCAGCACAGAGCCTGACTTGGGGCTCGAACCCACTAACCATGAGATCATGACCTGAGCCAAAGTCAGACACTTCACCAACTGAGCCACTCGCGCACCCGTCTTTTTTATCATAGCCATCTGAATGAGGACTGCTATCCCTATAACTTAGCAAAATGCCTAGCACACAGAAGGCAGGCAATCTACTGCATGTTTATTCAGTGAGTGATTACTGGTACATACTGCTGAATGGAATAACTGAGGTTAATCCCATATCCTTCTGACTTTAAAGCACTTGCTGGCTCCTGCATTATATCTTTTACCTTATAGCTATATTATAGGATTTATACTTTCAAAAACATTATTAAACTGGACATATAATTGCACAATATTCTGATAAATACTATTTTAGAAACCTACACAAAAAAAACCAGTATAAATACAGATACAGAGGTGACCAAATCTTCCTTGGGAGTGGGAGAAGGTATCCACAAGCACTTTGCAGAAATGATACTTGAACTGAGTCTTAAATTAGCAGTTTATTAGGCAGACAGGGAAGGAAGGGCGTTTCAGAAGAGGAGAGAACTCATGCAGAGGCTCTCAAAACACGGCTTGTGATTGGCTATGTCTCTCCATGTATATTTAAATGAATGAATAAACTTAGGAAAGCAAAGGGGGAGAAAGGAAAACACTGACTTCGAAAACAAGTTTGCTGAGCATTTGGAAATTTAAGGCCTAAAGTCAGGGGAAGGACAAAGCTAGCTGATACAGATTTGAGGCTCAATCTAAATGACCATAGTTAAAATTATAGAGATGCATAATCCCTATCAAAATAACACCAGCATTCTTCACAGAGCTAGAACAAATAATCCTAAAATTTGTATGGAACCAGAAAAGACCCTGAATAGCCAAAGCAATCTTGAAAAAGAAAACCAAAGCAGGAGGCATCACAATCCCAGACTTCAAGCTATACTACGAAGCTGTAATCATCCAGACAGTATGGTACTGGCACAAGAACAGACACTCAGATCAATGGAACAGAATACAGTACCCAGAAATGGACTCACAAACGTATGGCCAACTAATCTTTTTATTTATTTATTTATTTATTTATTTATTTTTTAATTTTTTTTTTCAACATTTTTTATTTATTTTTGGGACAGAGAGAGACTGAGCATGAACGGGGGAGGGGCAGAGAGAGAGGGAGACACAGAATCGGAAACAGGCTCCAGGCTCCGAGCCATCAGCCCAGAGCCTGACGCGGGGCTCGAACTCACGGACCGCGAGATCGTGACCTGGCTGAAGTCGGATGCTTAACCGACTGCGCCACCCAGGCGCCCCTGGCCAACTAATCTTTGACAAAGCAGGAAAGAATATCCAATGGGATAAAGACAGTCTCTTCAGCAAGTGGTGCTGGGAAATCTGGACAGCGACATGCAGAAGAATGTACCTGGACCACTTTCTTACACCATACACAAAAATAAACTCAAAATGGATGAAAGACCTCAATGTAAGACAGGAAGCTATCAAAATCCTTGAGGAGAAAGCAGGCAAAAACCTCTTTGATCTTGGCCACAGCAGCTTCTTACTCAACACGTCTCTGGAGGCAAGGGAAACAAAAGCAAAATTGAACTATTGGGACCTCATCAAAATAAAAAGCTTCTGCACAGCGAAGGAAGCAATCAGCAAAACTAAAAGGCAACTGACAGAATGGGAGAAGATATTTGCAAGTGACATATCAGATAAAGGCTTAGTATCCAAAATCTATAAAAAACTTCTCAAACTCAACACTGAAAAAAAAAAATAATCCAGTGAAGAAATGGGCAAAAGACATGAATAGACACTTCTCCAAAGAAGACATCCAGATGGCCAACTGACACATGAAAAAATGCTCAACATCACTCATCATCAGGGAAATACAAATCAAAACCACAATGAGATACCACCTTACCACCTGTCAGAATGGCTAAATTAACAACTCAGGCAACAACAGATGTTGGCGAGGATGTGGAGAAAGAGGATCTCTTTTGCATTGTTGGTGGAAATGCAAGCTGGTGCAACCACTCTGGAAAACAGTTTGGAGGTTCCTCAAGAAACTAAATAGAACTACCCTACGACCCAGCAATTGCACTACTAGGCGTTTACCCACGGGATATATGTGTGCTGTTTCGAAGGGACACATGCACCCAATGTTTATAGCAGCACTATCAACAATAGCCGAAGTGTGGAAAGAGCCCAAATGTCCATCGATGGATGAATGGCTAAAGAAGATGTGGTATATATACACACTGGAGTATTACTTGGCAATCATAAAGAATGAAATCTTGCCATTTACAACTACGTGGATGGAACTGGAGGGTATTATGCTAAGTGAAATTAGAGGAAAACAAAAATCATATGACTTCACTCATATGAGGACTTTAAGAGACAAAACAGATGAACATAAGGGACGGGAAACAAAAATAATATAAAAACAGGGAGGGGGACAAAACAGAAGAGACTCATAAATATGGAGAACAAACAGAGGGTTACTGGAGGGGGTGTGGGAGGGGGGATGGGCTAAATGGGTAAGGGGCGCTAAGGCATCTACTCCTGAAATCATTGTTGCACTATATGCTTACTATTTTGGATGTAATTAAATAAAAAATAAAACAAGTTAAAAGAAGATTATAGAGATAAATAAGATTGCCAAAGAGAGTATGTAGCATAAAACAGAAAGGGACCAAAAACAAAACACTGGGAGTCACCATCATTTTAAGGAAAGCCAGGAAAATTTAAAAGGAAGTGAAAGAAGCAGAAAAACTTGTTCGGAAGAAAGGAAGAAAAGCTGGTGAGAGTAGAATCAGAGAGTGTAACAAAGGAGAGTCTTTTATTTGACATTTAGTTTTGATATAATTCTGAGCTTACAGAAATGTTGCAAGAATAATACAGAGTTAATATCTTTTATCCACATTGCACTGACGTTAACGTTTTACTACATTTGCTTTAGCAAGTGGAGGTTATAAAGAAGGAGGTAGAGATCAACACCATATAATGTTGCAGAAGAATTATCTATTAGATTTGGCAATTGAAGTTTAGGTAGAGGTTACAAGAACAGTTCTAGTAGAGTAGTTGGGATTGAAGCAGGTTGTGATTAATTGTGATGTTGTAGAAAAGTTGAAATAGCCAAGCAGAAGCCCCTTTTCCCAGTAGCTTGATTTTAAAATGAAGGGGGAAGAAAAGTGATAGAATTGTAGTTGCCTCCCATGACTATTTAACAGTCAAACCTTCCTCTCCCCTACTCATCTTTCCTAAAACAGTTTCTTCCCGGACTTTTCTCTATTTAGCATTTTATGTTTTGTGTTACATCTTTCATCATTTCATATCTTGATCATAAGACACACTCCCTTAGTCAAATAAGTTTACTTTGAAGTAATGAACCTTACTTTCTCACCCCCCCTTTTTTTTTGGTTTGTTTCCATAATATCTATAAACAGAAGTAGCAGTGGTAGCAGCCGTCAAGAAAGTCCCTCAGTTCTGTCTTCTAAGGAAAATGAGAGGAAGCTTCATGGTGAAAAGATGGAGAGTTCTATTGATGAACAGGTTCAGACCGCTGCAGATGATTCTCTACGAAGTGACAGCGCACCCTCTCTTCCTGATGAGAAAGGTAACATTCCTTGCACGTGTGTGTGTAGTTATTTGTTTGGGGAAGCTTCCAGAGCCCTTGGAGATGTTTGTGGCTGAGCTAGTTGATATGCTTAGAACATGATAGCGTGTGTGTGTGTGTGTGTGTGTGTGTGTGAGAATCTGATATTAAATGTATCCAGGTGAAGCGATTTCAAGGTTACATGTTATGTCAGTTACCCTTGCCAGTATTTTATTTTTTCATTTTATTTTATTTTATTTTATTTTATTTTATTTTATTTTATTTTATTTTAATGTTTATTTATTTTTGAAAGAGAGAGAGAAAGACAGAGTGCAAGCCAGGGAGGGGCAGAGAGAGAGGGAAACACAGAATCCAAAGCAGGTTCCAGGCTCTGAGCTGTCAGCACAGAGCCTGACACAGGCCTCAAACTCACGAACTGTGAGATTATGACCTGAGCCGAAGTACGATGCTTAACCGACTGAGCCACCCAGGCGCCCCCCGCTTGCCAGTATTTTAAACACGATTGTGTGTGCCAATACCATGCTGTCTTGATGATTACAGCTTTGTAGTAGAGAATAAGTCTGGGATTGTGATGCCTCCTGCTTTGGTCTTCTTCAATATTACTTTGGCTATTTGGGGTCTTTTGTGGTTCCATACAAATTTTAGGATTGCTTGCTCTAGCTTTGAGAAGAATGCTGGTGCAATTTTGGTTGGGATTGCATTGAATGTGTAGATAGCTTTGGGTAGTATTGACATTTTAACAATATTTATTCTACCAATCCATGAGTATGGAATATTTTTCCATTTCTTTATATCTTCTTCAAGTTCCTTCATAAGCTTTCTATAGTTTTCAGCATGCAGATCTTTTATATCTTTGGTTAGGTTTATTCCTAGGTATTTTATGATTCTTGGTGCAATTGTGAATGGGATCAGTTTCTTTATTTGTCTTTCTGTTGCTTCATTATTAGTGTATAAGAATGCAACTGATTTCTGTACATTGATTTTGTATCCTGTGACTTTGCTGAGTTCATGGATCAGTTCTAGTAGACTTTTGGTTAGTCTATCGGATTTTCCATGTATAATATCATGTCATCTGCAAAAAGTGAAAGTTTGACTTCATCTTTGCCAATTTTGATGCCTTTGATTTCTTTATGTTGTCTGATTGCTGATGCTAGAACTTCCAACAGCAGTGGAATTTACCCAAGGGATACAGGAGTGCTGGTGCCTAGGGGCACTTGTACCCCAATGTTTATAGCAGCACTCTCAACAATAGCCAAATTATGGAAAGAGCCTAAATGTCCATCAACTGATGAATGGATAAAGAAATTGTGGTTTATATACACAATGGAATACTTCGTGGCAATGAGAAAGAATGAAATCTGGCCTTTTGTAGCAATGTGGATGGAATTGGAGAGTGTTACGCTAAGTGAATCAGTCATAACAGAGCAAGATAGATACCATATGTTTTCACTATGTGGAACCTGAGAAATTTAACAGAAGACCATGGGGGAGGGGAAGGAAAAAAAAAAAGTTAGAGAGGGAGGGAGCCAAACCATAAAGAGACTCTTACAAACTGAGAACAAACTGAGGGTTGATGGGGGGTGGGAGGGAGGAGAGGGCGGGTGATGGGTATTGAGGAGGGCACCTGTTGAGATGAGCACTGGGTGTTGTATGGAAACCAATTTGACAATAAATTTCATATAAAAAAAGAAAACAAACACTAATGTGTGTCATAATCCTAAGGGGAGGCAAAGTAAATCTAGGACAGCATGCATGTGAATGGAAAATAGATATTAAAAAAAATTTCTTATATCCTATTATCGATATATAATATAATCATAAAAACAGAATACATTATTAGAACTTTACATTTTAGATAATATAATAAGGATACAATTTCTTATAGATAATGATAATGTCAGATATAGTAACTAAATTAAAACTCATTAGTTACGTCTTCCTGGATCATAAACAAGAGGTGTATCCCTATCAAATCGTGGGTAGTAAACAACATAATGAAGAAAACAGAATTTGGCAACAGATGACACCTTTAAGGATCTTTTTTTTTAATGACTGGCTCTCAAGCAGTGTATTTGATTAATGGTCTAGCACTGTTGTCTTCAGAGCAGGATAGGCAAGGCAGTCTTGAGAGTACAAGAAGAAGGTTTTTCAATTTTGATTTTTCTCATCCCTTAAATTTTTTTTGGTAATTTTATAATGAATATACTTTATGCATAAGCAGTCTATAATTAATGGTTAACAATTAATGCAGATCTTGTTACCCAGAAGTACAAATACAATCTAGCTAATGAATATAGCTCTTATTACCCAGAAATGGGGTGCTGCTGTAACAAGTATCAAAAATGTGGAAGTGGCTTTAGAGCTGGGTAGTGATTAGAGGCAAGAAGAGTGTTGAGGTGCATGTGAGAAAAAGCCCACGTTGTCTTGCAGAGACGATTGGCAGGAATATGGATGTTAAAAATGATTCTGATGAAGTCTGATGAAGATGGAAGTTAGGAATTTGGTATTGGAAACTGGCAGAAAAGCAGTCCTTGTTATAAACTGGCAAAGAACTTGGCTGAACCGTGTTCTAGCTTTTTGTGGAAAGCAAAAGTTTAAAGAGATGAACGTGGATAGTTAGCGGAGGGAATTTCTAAGTAAGGTGTTGAAGGCATGGCCTGGTTTCTCCTTACTGCTTATAGTAAAATGTGAGAGGAGAGATAAATTGAAGGAATTGTTAAAAAAGGAACCAGAACTTGAAGATTTGGAAAATTCTCAGACTGTCCCTATTGTGAAAAATGAGAAAGCATGTTCTGGAGAGAACACCAAGGATGTGACTGGATAATCACTCCATAAAGAGATTACCCCTGGATTTAAGCAGCCATCTCAGCAGAAGCCAGGAATAGAGATGGGATTATCCGAGTAGAGAGACTGCCAGTTAGGACTAAAGAGCACAGAGATGGGCTGAAATATACGAAGGCTTTCAGAGTTCTGGGATTCTACCAGATGAGACGGTAGAGCTAGGTTGTAAACATGCCTTTTCCTTTAAAACAAGGAAAGAATGACCCTGAGGGTGATTCAGAGATCAGCAGGGCAGCCATTGCCACCACAGGCCCAGGCCATACAACCCACATGGCAAGGCTGTCTCTTCATTGGTTTGAGTATGGGGCCACCTCTTTGGTTTCATTTGTCCAGGCTGCCCTTGCTCTCAGCCTCAGGAGCAAACTGTTTCCAGTGGTCGAGGAGATGCTTCTGCCCACAGAGGTAAGAAGGCAAGGCCACCCCAGTGGGCTTGAGGGCAGAGCATCTGGCCAAAGAGGGTCATTCTTGAGCCTTAAGACCTAATGGAATTTGCTCCACTGGAGTCTTGGACTAGCCTGAGACCCATCACCCTTCTCTCTCATTTATCCCTTTTGGAATGGGATTGTCTATTTTATGCCTTTCCCACCATTGTATTTTGGAAGCACATAACTGGGTCTTGTATCAAAGGTCCGCAACTAAAAAGGAATTTTACCTCAGGATGAATCATACCTTGAGTCTCATGGATGCCTGATTTAGATGATATTTAGATGAGACTTTAGACTTGTAGTTGGTGTTGGAATGGGTTAAGACTCTGAGGGCTCTTAGGATGGGTGAGTGTATTTTGAGTGCAAGAAGGAATTAATTTGGGGGAACCAGAGGATGGGATGTTATGGACTGAACTGTATCCTCTCAAAATTCATATGTTGAAGTTCTAACTTCCAATGTGACTTTATTTGAAGATAGGGCCTTTAAGGAAGTAATTAAAGTTAAGTGAGGTCAGAAGAGTGGGCACTTATGTTCTGGTAAGAAGAAGACCCCAGGCATGCACATGCACAGAGAAAAGGCCTTGTGAGGACACAGAAGGCATCAACCTGCAAGTTAAGAAGAACGGTTTTATCAGAAACCAAGCCAGTTGGCACCTTGATCTTGGATTCCACCCTCCAGAACTGTGAGGAAATAAATTTCTGTTGTTTGTTTAAGCCAGCGGTCTGTGGTGTTCTATTATAGTAATCCAAGCAGACTAATGTAATAGTATTAAATATCAAGAGGCATGCTCATATTTTTATACTGATCGATGAATGTTTTTCAGAATGTTTTCGAAAATGTTTTATGGATTACTGAATTAAAGACTAACGAAATTCATTTTAGGATCAGACTTCATAATGACACCTTCCACATAAAGAGAGAAATAAAGGATAGAGGAAAACAATAAATTATTTGTTAAGTTCCTCCTATAGGATGAATTTAACCCCTGCAAAATTTTATCTTAATAACAGTTGTTTGTGATTATAGTGGCGAAGACCGATTTATTTATTGAAAGTGTCCATGAGCCTCAGAAGGAGTAGATGTAACCATCTGTGACTTGTTTAATGTTGTTCTCAAGTGTTTGCCATGGTTCCAGTACCTGTAAATGTAGAATTGTCAAGTGACTAATTTGAAATGTCTTGAACCATGACTTCTTGGTAGATTTAACTTGTTTAAACAATATAAAATTAAATTACTTGGACTTCTACTTCTGGCCACAATGGAGGAATAGGACCAGGTTTACCCTCCCTCCTAAAACAAGTATCAGACAAAACATGCGAAGTAAGTATTTTTACTTGAATATCAGGCAGTGAATGCTGTCACTTCATGAGAGATGGAAAGCAGGTGAGAGGAGCACTGAGATTGTCTGGGCTTACTGCCTGAGGGGAGTCTCCCGGCTGCACAGCATGAAGCCCAGCAGCCTTTCTGAATTGAAGAAGTAGAGTTAGGAGTGTGGAGAGACTAAGGCAACTAGAATTCACAGGACAACCAAGATCCAAAGAAACTAAACCCTATTGAAAACCAGTATGTAGAAGAAAACAGGAGAAAATACAGGTCACCTTTTATTTGGCAGTGATTTCTTAGATACGACACCATAAGTACAGTCCATGAGAGAAAAAATTGATATACTTTATCAAAATTAAAAAACTGCTCTGTGAAAGACACTGTTAAGAGAATTAAAAAGATAAGCCACAGACTGTTAGAAATATTTGTAAATCACATGTTGGATAAAGGACTTAACATCCAGACTTATATAAAGGACTCTTAAAACTCAACAACAAGAAAATCAACAACCCTATTAAGCAATGTGCATAAGATCTGAACAGACACTTCATTGAAGAAACTCTACAAATGGCAAATAGACTTAGGAAAGGTATTCAATATCATGTGTCACCAGGGAGTGGAAAATTAAAATCACAACAAGAATGTACACATGCCTTTTAGAATGGTTAAAATCCAAAAACCTGACAACAAAATGGTGCAAGGATGCAGAGCAACAGGAACTTCAATTCATTGCTGGTGAGAATGCCAAATGGTATGGCTATTTTGTAAGACATTTTCACAGTATCTTATAGTGACCCAGCAATCAATATGCCTAGGCAAGCATATTGAAAACTTACGTCCTCACAAGAGCCTATACACTAATGTTCATAGCACCATTTTTCATAATTGCTAACAATTGGAAGATGTCTTATGAGGAGAATAAGCAAACTGGTGTAACACTATTTAGCAATTAAAAGGAACAGGCAACATCATGAATGAATTTTAAGTGAAGTGAAAGAAGCAAGCCCCAAAAGGCTACATATCATATGATTCCATTTATATGACATTCTGGAATAGGCAAAACTTTAGGGATGGAAAACAGATTAATGGTTCCCAGGTGTTAGATAGAAGAGGAAGTGGTTAACTACAAAGAGGTTGCATGGGAGAACTTTCAGTGTGAAGCAAATGTCATATAAGGGATGTCCTGTATGGTTCTTTTATTTATTGACTGATACTGGGCATTTGTCAAAACCCTAGAGCTGTATGTACATCACAAAGAGCAAACTTTAGTGTGTGCATACTAAATACACACACATCAACCAGGATGTTGGGGGATCTAGGATGGAATGCAGTCTGTGACTAATGAATCTAACTTTATTAGAAATGTGTAGCATGACCACATTGAAGAGAGTGGAAGGAAAAGGAGCTGACCTAAGTAAATTTGGAAAACGGAATTTTTGAGTAGAAATTGTAAGCCTATTAAATATAAAAGGAACAGTATATAAAGTATATTCTGATTGGTAAATGAGCTTTTCATAGGGGTACAAGTTCACAGTTCTTTACATATGTATTAGGATTGAGCGAATAAGTAAATGGACGTTGGATGATGGTAGGGGTCAAGTTTCTTCATGCTGGAAAAGGATGTTAGATACACAAGAAAAGAAGACTAGAATGAATCCTGTGGTGCTGGACTCAGTAACATCAGTGTGAATCTGTCTTTAGATGGGTGGATAGATACAAGAACAATTTGTGTGTGTGTGTGTGAGAGAGAGAGAGAGAGAGAGAGATTATGTGTGTACACGGGCTAGTATACATGCATATATTACCTAGCTCTGTTCATTGACAGGGTGAAGAAACCATGATACTCTAGCAGTAACAAGAGTAACCAGTGCCCATAATTATGGTTTCTAGATATTGTCCAATAAAAGAAAGTAGAGCTCTTTGGAGAAATGAGACTTGTTCTAGGACTGGGCAGGGAAAATGCAAAATGAACCTGGAGCATCTTGTAGTACCAATAAGTAAGGGTGCCCAAAAACAAAAAGGAAGGGGAGTACATGTCAGAGGCAAACAAGAACCAACCTAAAAAGAGCTGTTGTGTTGTAAGTTAAGCATGGAATTGATGAGTTCTAAAAAACTTTTAATTTGCATTTCTTTGCTAGCAATATTAAATGTTGTTTTGTTTTTTTTTTTTCTTTCCTTAGTTTGGCCATTTGTATTTTTGAAGGATCTGATCATGACCATTTCTCATTTTTCTGTAGGAGTCTTAGTAGTTTCCTAACTGGTTTGTAAGAGCTCTTTATATATAAAGTATATTACACTTTTGCCATATTTCTTGTACTAGTGTTTTTAGATAGTTTAGAGACTTTTTTCCTTGTTTGTAAGGTAAGTGAACTATTCCAGGCCTACAATTATTAGTGATCAGCTCTATGAATTTATGTTAGATCGTCCCATAAAGAGGCAGCAAGGGCTACTAAATTGAATACTTACTGAAAACTGTTAGAATGATAAAATCCACTTGTTCTAAATTCTTTTAGATTCAACTTCTATTGCAACAGAATATTCACTGAAATTTGATGAATCTATGACAGAAGATGAAATAGAAGAAAAATCATTTCGATCTTTACTACCTTCTGAGAGCCATCGCAGATTTAACATGGAAAAGAAAAGAGGCCATCATGATGACTCTGATGATGAAACTTCTCCGGAAAAGACAACACTGTCTTCTGCTAAGGTATGCTTCAGTTTACCTGTGGAGATTACTTCATAAAGAGTTGTGGATGTGTTCTCTCGTAGATATGAGGGTACATTTTGTACTTGAATTCAGTTGTCATCTCCAGGAATGATTTTCCTAAGATAGCAATTTTATATTATACTTTTGCTATAGAATCTGGCTTTGCTTTCCTTACGAAGTACAACACAGGACTTATTATTCCTTGGAATGATATAGAAAGGCCTTCGAGGATCTGAGCCAGTGTTATGTCTCTAGCATTTCACTTGCTTTACTCTTACTTCATTCCATTTAAAAATTTATGTTTCTATCATTCTTCTCACTAAATCGTTAGCCTTGTGGGTAACAGGGACAATTCTTACCCTACTTTATATCCCAGGGACAGTACCTGACTTACAGTAGTTGTTTGTTAAAATGTTATTGGTTGAATAAATTAGCAGATGAATGTTCTTCCCTCTTATGTGCCTTTTTTGAAGAATGTTCTCTTGGTCAGCAGCCTTTCTGTGTACATAGTTTATAAGTGCATGCCTCTTTTAACAGCGTTAATTAAGTTCCAGAGGCTTAGATGATGATAAACTTGAAATAAAATCTTCACTTTAGGAGCTGAGCATGCCATTCTCAGGAGGACAAGATAGTTTTTCTAAGTTTACGATGGAGATGGTTCGACAGTATATGAAAGAAGAGGAAATGAGGGCAGCACACCAGTCTTCACTCCTGCGTCTCCGTGAGAAGGCCTTGAAGGAGAAAACTAAGGCTGAATTAGCCTGGTTAGAGCATCAGAAAAAGTAAGTTGTTTCAGTGAATATAGTTTTCACTTTCTAATTTCTTCTTTCATTAAAAGAAAGCGCTTTGTTTTTAAAGATGTTTTTGTTTCCACATTTAATTTGATCAACCCAGTTTCTCAACCTAGAAATATGGCAGTCGTCCCTAAATCCTGTTGCTTTCGAGACCTCCTACTTATAACATTTTCTTTGCATTTCTCTTTTATCACTTGACTGATTGTTATTTTATACTGAATTCCTTTACTGTGTTGTAAACTCCTTAAAGCAATTTTATCTTTAAAGGACCCGGTCTAGTGTTTGTATATTTATATGTGCAGTAAAATATTTACTTGGTGGAATGGCCATTGCTGCGTACAGCAGTTGTTTTCCACATTTGAAAATGTTAAATTAGTTTAGAGACTTTGCAGTGGTCAAGAATTCTTGACATTAAATTAGAAATTTAATCTACTCTTTGTCTCACTGTGAAATATTTGCAGACATCTACGAGACAAAGGAGAAGATGATAAAATGCCCCCACTTCGGAAGAAACAGCGTGGTTTGCTTTTAAGGTTGCAGCAAGAGAAGGTATGTCAGGAAAAACACTGTTTAAGAGAATTTACAGCAAGTTATGTTGTGGGATCTATTATTTTGCCTAATCTCTTTTTCTTATTATTACTTTAAGTGAGATTTAATTGATACGTACCACCGTTTTGCCTATGCTACGATAATTACAGAAATTGCTTGGTAGTCTGCTGTGTTTCTCTTAAATTAGGATTGTGTGTCACTGCTATCTTAATACAATGTAGAGTCAAACCTGCCTTCATTTGTTAAATAGTCTTCTGAAATGCATATTTTAAAAATTAAGATATTTGTTGAGTCTATTTGGATTGATTTTTTGGTCTGTATTTTCCCAAATAGACTTTTAAGACATACTCATTACAAATTGACTAATATTTTGGCCCAGTGAATTCAGAAACACCTAGGATTTGAATCCTGGAGAGGTAGCATGGTATAGTGGTTAAAAATTCAAGCTCCAGAGTCCGATTGCCTGGGTTAAAATTCCAAATCTACCAATTATTAGTTTCATAACCTTGGACAAGTTACCTAACTTTCTCTGTGCCTCAGTTTCCTTATTTATAAACTAAGGATAATAATGGTAACATACTTTGTAGGGTTGTTGGGAGGAATAAATTAATACAAATAATAAACTTACAACAACAGATCATGGCGCAGTGTAAGTGCCAATAAATGTTAACTGTTATTATCTGTGAAAAATGTGTTTCAGAGTGTCTGGTAAGTATTCAGTGGATTCTGGTTCTTTTCCCTTATTGACCTGTTGCAAGGTGCTAGCCACCATATTGGATCATCTGTGAACTTAATCATTTAAGTTATATATTGGATTATTACTCAACTAGTTGCTTTTTTTTTAAAGTTCGCCCAGGAAACATCATTGATCATATGAACTTTAAAAATTTGATATTTTTTTAAAAAAAGAAGTTATGTCTTTTTAATACAGAAAAATTGGTGTCAGAATAACTTAAAATGCTTAGTTAAAATAAGGAAATAACTGTTTACAAGGTTACGGTAGCTTTCTGTTTATAAAGTAGAATAAAAGCTAGATTTACAAATATTTTCTCTCATTCTGTGGGGTTGTTTTCCCTTTTTTTTTTTTTAATGTTTGTTTATTTTTGAGACAGAGTGCACAAGCGGGGGAGGGGCAGAGAGGGGATGACAGGATCCAAAGCGGGCTCTATGCTGATAGCAGCCAGCCTGATGTGGGGCTTGAACTCACAAACTGCAAGATCATGACCTTGGCTGAAGTTGGATGCTCAGCCGACTAAACCATCCAAGCGCTCCTTCACTTATTTAATAGCGTGCTTTGGAGCCCACATCTTTGGGTTTTGATGAGTCTAATGTTTTACTGCATGCCTGCTGAAAGCACATTCAGTTTTTGTTAGTTTAAAAATGTACTTGTTTCAGCTTCGTTTTTGAAAGATATTTTTACTAGGCATAGAATTATTTTCTTTCAGCACTTTAAAAGATATTGTCCATTGTCTACTAGTTTCTATTGTTTTTATGAAGAGGTCAGTTGTCTTAATGTTTTATTTATTTATTTATTTATTTATTTATTTATTTATTTATTTTTAATTTTTTTTTTAAACATTTATTTATTTTTGAGACAGAGAGAGACAGAGCATGAACGGGGGAGGGTCAGAGAGAGGGAGACACAGAATCTGAAACAGGCTCCAGGCTCTGAGCTGTCCTCACAGAGCCCGACGCGGGGCTCGAACTCACAAACTGCGAGATCATGACTTGAGCCGAAGTCGGCCGCTTAACCGACTGAGCCACCCAGGCGCCCCTTAATGTTTTTTTTTTTAATTACTTTTTTGAGTTTTTATTTATTTTGAAAGAGAGAGAGAGAAGAGGGAAGGGGCAGAGAGAGAGAGAGAGAGAAAGAGAGAATCCCAGGCAGGCTCCTCGTTGTCAGCACAGAGCCCAACACAGGGCTCGATACCCTGAACCGTGAAATCATGACCTGAGCTGAGATCAAAAGTCAGCCACTTAGCCAGATGAGCCACCCAGGCGCCCCGTCTTAATGTTTTTTTAAAGACTGCTTTAAACATTTTTAAAAATTTGTCTTAGATTTTTTCATTAGTTTTCCTAAGATGTGCTTAGGTGTGGTTTCTTTTCTCTTTATACTGTTTATGATTTGGTGAGCTTCTTGAATTTGTTGTTTGTTGTATTTCAGTTTTTGAAAATTACCTCTTCACGTGTTGCTTCTGCTCCCCCTGTCTCCCTCATTCTCTTTAGAGTCTCCAAGTAGAAATATGTTGGACCTTTTGACCATTTACCACATCTCTCTTCTACTCTGTTTTTTTATATCATCCTCTTTAGAAACAATAAAATAAAAAAACACTATGCTTCAATTTGGAAAGTTTCTATTGATCTGTCTTTGAATTCATTAGTTATATCTTCTGTCCTGTTACGTGTTCTGTTAAATCAGCTGATGAGTTCTTCATGTGATTTTTCTTAGTTCTGTAACATCTATTTTCTTCTTTTTTTTTTTTAATAGATTTTACCTTTTCATCAGTTTTTCTATGTTTTCCCACATTTTTTTGAACACGTTATTCAGTCATTTTAACTTTCTTGTCTGCTAACTAGATTTTGGACATATGTGCATGTGTGTGTGTGTGTGCTACTGCTTTCTCTTTATATTTTCTATTATCATATGATTCTTTTTCTTTGCATGTCTAGTAAATTTTTATTCAATGCTGGAAAATGTGTAAGTAACTGCAAAGGCTCCTAATGATGTTATCTTCTCACAGAGAGGGCTTATTTTTCCCTCTGCCATGCAGTTAGAGTGCTCAACTATTCACCTTAATCCGTTCAGGGACTGAGCTGGGCTAGTGTTGGGTTGCAGAGTTAGTAGGCCTCAGTCTACTGGGCCTCTGCTTTTTCATTGACCCTAGGTTGTAACCCCTAGGCATCTCAGTGGAAAGTTAGGTAAACTTATTTTACCAGTATAAGAGACTGTGTTGAGAGGTTTCTGGCTCCTTAGTCTTCTGTCTATACTGCTTAAGAAAGGCAAATGCTTTGAAGGAGATACTGCATTCGAAGCCTCTTAAGTCTCCAGTTCTGTCACATCAGGTCTGTGTACCTGTGAGAGTGGTGACTGGTGTAACCGTTTTGAGAGCGGTTTCATTATATCTGGTTATATTGATAGCACATATAATCTAGGACTCAGCAGTTCTGTGTCTTGGTATAAATCCTAGAAATGCTTTCACATGTGTACAGAGGAAAATGGAAACAGCTTAATTTTTTCATGAAGAGAATGGATAAAATGAAGCATGTTCCTGCCAGAAAGTACAATACTGCAGGAAAACGAATGTATTACATCTCAGTAATGTTCAATAGAGATTTCTGAAATGACATTGATGTTCTATATCTGTGCTGTCTGATACAGTAGCTACTAGCCACGTGGAATTTTTAAGTATTTAAAACATGGCTAGTGCAACTGAGAAACTGAAATTTTAATATTATTTAATTTTAATTTAAATAGCTACATGTAACTGTGGCTACTATGTTGAATAGTGATAGCAGTAGATCTTTATCAAAAATCATAATATTGGCTTTTATACAAAAGCAGGATGCAAAAGAATACATACAGTATGATACCATTCTTATAAATTTTTTAAGTCATGAATCAGAAATGTATGTTTTATGGACTCACTCCTGTACGTATGGACTCTTACATGTACAAAAGTACATATAAAAATGATAAATTCCTGGGGAGGGAATGGGAGAAGGGATTGGGGTGTTCAGTTTTATCTATAATGATATATTTTTGAAACAGAAAGATTTGAAACATATATGGGCAAACTTTTCAATCCCAGTGGTTGGTGTTTGAGTGACAAATTTTTCTACATATCATGTTTATAGTACTTCATAATGTTTTTTAAGTAAATGTGCAAAAAATACTCTGAACCAACTGTCTACTCCTGGAGAGTTGCCCTACAGAAATAAAAATACCAGCTTGGATAGACGTATGTACTAAGTTATTTATTACAGTTGTATCAGTTTTAGTATATGTGCTGCTGAAGTAAGCATATTAGGGTTGTATCAGTAAGAATTATTTTGACTGGTAGTGAGATGGCTATAACCAATTTGGCCACATATCTTTGTACAACTGTATCCAAAAAAGAGAGAACATATTTTCCTATGTTATGTTCTTTTTTTTTTTTTTTGAGATAAAATTCACATAGCTTAGAATAACCATTTTAAAGAGTATTTCACTTATACCATTAACCATTTTAAAGTGAGCAGTTTGCTTGTACAACCTTATGGCTTATTCTGAAAAGAAGAGCAAACCTTTTCCTCCAAGAACCGCCTCCAGTTTCTTCGCTCTTCTAGATTTGGATTGGGTGAATTTATATATTAATTGGTTCAGAAACCCAGGCCTAACCTGTAATAGCAGTTTTTCAAAATGTACTCTATGGAACTCTCAGGTCCCTGATACCCTTTCATGGATCAAGGAGGTCAAAACTATTTTCCCAAAAGTGGGATATGAATTCACCCTTTCCATGTGTTGACATTTGTGCTAAGTGGTACAAAAACAACAGTGTAAATCTGCTAGTGCCTTAGCATAAATCAGGGCAGTGGCACCAAACTGTCTAGTAATCGTCATAGTTTTCACCACCTCACGCTTGAAGCTAAAAAAAAAAAAAAAAAGCTAGTTTCACTGGAGTATGTCTTCAGTAGTAAAAATTGCTAATTTTACTCAGTGTTGACATTTGAGTACTCGTAATTTTCCGTACTCTGTGTGACAAAAATAGGAAGCCCAGAAGTAAGCACTTTTGTTAGATACCAAAAGACAGTGATTAACTCAAGGAAAGGTATTTGTGTAGTTGTTTGAATTGCAAGCTAAACTAGCTACTTTTTTTTTTTTATGGAATATCATTTTTCCTTGAAAGAATTATTTAGAGGCAATCTGTTTATTCAGATTTGGGTATTTGACAGTCATTTTCTCAAAAATGAACAAAGTGTGCCTGTCACTTTAGAGAAAGCAGCAGTGACAGTATTTGTTGGCGATGACAAAATTCAGACTTTCAAGTAGAAGTCATTATTTTGGGGGCAACTGGGTGGCTCAGTCAGTGAAGTGTCCCACTTTGGCTCAGGTCATGATCTTGTAGTTTGTGAGTTCGAGCCCCACGTCGGGCTTTGGGCTGATAGCTCAGAGCCTAGAGTCTGCTTCAGATTCTGTGTCTCCCTGTCTCTCTGCCCCTTCCTGTTCTCACTCTGCCTCTCTCTCTCAAAAATAAACAAACATTAAAAAAAATTTAAGAAAAAAAAGAAGTCATTATTTTGGACAATTTCTATCCACCACCTAATACTAAAGAACTTTTGAGATCTGTGGTGATAAGAAAGAATGTGATTTTTTGATACCGTATAATGAAATGCGTCAACATTAGGGAGATCTGCATAACTGATTGAACCGACATTTTCCAAATGACCAATGCATGATGTTAAAAAAAAAAAAAAAAAATCAAGCCAGACAATTAAAGAGATTTGGAAAAATCTAAATATTACTCTTCTCACAATTTTTTTTTTTTTTTTGGAAAATATAGTTATTTTCTTTAAAATGCATAGTGTTATTGTATGTTCACGAGAGAGCAAGAGTAAACAAGGGCAAGTAATGTCTTAGTATTATGAAGAGAGTTTGACCCTGAGAGTCCCCTGAAAGGACCTTGGGAACCCTCTAGAGTCCATGGACCTTAGTTCAAGAACTTCAGCTCCAGAGAAATCCGTACATGTGCCCAAGGAGACAGACAATGTAAGCCTCTTCATTGTAGCATTGTTGTAATAGTAAACAACAACTTTATCCAAACATAGAGGTAATGGACACATGAAATATTATATGCCTCCAATGTTATGCAGCATTTAGGTATAAGTCAACACAAGAGAGCTATCAAAAGTAATGACTAACAAATAAAGCAAGATTGAAAATATGAATATGTGATATTATTTCTAAAATATTTAAAAACATAAACCAAACAATGTAATGTTTTTTGCAGGTAAGTGTAAATATTTGTGGAAGAATTTTAAAAGAATGTGTTGGAAGGATATATACCATGGTAGTGATTACCTGTAAGGACTTAGGGCAGAGGACATACACTGATTTTATCTGTAATGTTTTATTGCTTCACAAAATAAAGACTATGATAAAATATGATAGAATATTAACAGTTATTAATATGAGATTTTAGAAATCAGATATTTTTATGCACTTTTCTACCTGTTCAGTGTTTCCAAAAATCAAATACGATTAAAAGAAATTATAAGTTGCAAATTATTCTTGTCTTTATTATGCGACAGGAACACAGATGAAAACACATTTATGATAAAACCATGACAGTCTCTTAAATTTTAACTATTATTAACAGTGAAGTGAATCACCGTTTGCCCACTTTTTAAATGGCCAACAGAAAACTTAATACCATGGTTGGAGAGTTTGGTGCAATGAAGTCTTAACTGTTTCTGGTGGCAATTTAAGTAGAGACAGTTCTTTTTTGAAAGCAATCTTTAAATGATTTTGAGGGCCGTAATATGATTCATCCTCTCTGACTTGTTTCTCCTACCTTTTGGAATCTCTCCATAAATCCATAGTATGAAACGGTTATGGCATGAAAGCATTCTTTGGGATGATAAAAAAATTACAAGCGGCCCGAGTTTAGCAGTAGAATAATGGTTCCATTAACTACTTTATCTGTTATGCAACTATTAAACAAGTGTAAAGACCGAGTGGCACTATGGAAAAATGTGGAGGGTATCTTACGTTTAAAAGGGGGACAGGAGGGTGCCTGGGTGGCTCAGTCAGTTAAGCATCTGACTTTGGCTCAGGTCATGATCTCACAGTTCGTGAGTTTGAGCCCTGCGTTGGGCTGTGTGCTGACAGCTGAGAGCCTGGAGCTTGCTTTGGATTCTAGGTCTCCCTCTTTCTCTGCCCCTCCTTTGCTCATGCTCCATCTCTCTCTTTCTCTCTCTCTCTCTCCTCTCTTTCTCTTTCTCTCTCTCTCCCACAAATAAATATTTAAAAAAAATTAAAAGGAGGACAGGAAATTATTAGTCTGTTGTAGTAATAGTTATTTAAAATTAAGGGATAATGTTAAATTATTTTAGCATGATATGGGGTTATCTGACTCTTTTTTTTCCTCCTTCACGATTTAAAATTTTTTCAATATTACTTTTATCTTGAAATACTGTATGTTTTTATTTTTGATATATGTGATGATTGGGCTTTCTTAAAATATTACTGTGGACTTGTGTCCTCCAAATCTCAATCCCTCTCCTAACTCTTTAAACCTTAGGCGGAAATTAAACGTCTTCAAGAAGCCAATAAGGCAGCTCGAAAGGAAAGACAACTAATTCTTAAACAGCAGGAGGAGATAGAGAGGATCCGACAGACCACCATGAAATTACAGGAGAAGCTGAAGTCAGCAGGGGAGAATAAATTGGTAAATTACATAAAATTACTATTTGTTTTCTGTCTCATGTTGCTTGCAATAATCCCTAACCCTGCCTCAGTTTCTCATATGATGGACATGTTCCTTCTAGCACTGTGATACCATAAGGTACTGGAATAAAGTTCTATGTCTGTGCCCTTATATATAATGACAGTTTTAATTTTTTTCCCATGGAGTATTCAAGTTTTGAAAGGGACACATGGTTCATATAATAGTTGAAAAATGTTTTCCATTCATAAACTCAGTTTGAACAGAGTACCTTGCTTTTGCTTATCAATCCAAATATATTCCTCAGAATTAATGAGAGAGATTATTTTTGCTCATTTTACTTATGTTAGCTGTCCTATGTTAATACAATGATACAGGAGTGAAAGGAGGTATTCAGACAAAAGCAAAATGTGGATCTATTCTGAGATACTGTGAGATGTCGATATAGTGTTGGAGAACCCAGACTTATAGCTGTATAAATAGTTATATATTTTATATATTTATATATATTTATATTTATATATGTTTTATGTATATATAAACAGTTATATAGTTTATAAATAGTTAAATAAAGTCTCTCGTATTTTCTGCTTTGATTTTTAAAATACACCTTAAATTTTGAAACAATTCCAAATTTATAGAAAATTTCAAACACGGTACAAAGAACTCTGTCTTCCTGAGTTGAAAGTATGACAGTTCTCCAGCTGTCACAATAATGTGCTTTGTATCAAAAGGTAAGTTCAGAATCGCATATTGCATTAAGTTCTCATGTCTATGTTGTCTCCTTAGTCTGGAAAAGTTCCTTGACTCTTATAACCTTCACACTTTGGAAGATCACATGCCAGTTATTTTGTAGCATGTTTCTCAACTTGGATTTGTCTGATACTTCCTCATAATTAGGTTCAGGTTGTGCATCTTTGACTGGAATATCACAGACATGATGCTGTGTTCTCCTTGCATTCAGTCAGTTGGTGTCTGATTTTGATTTATCCCATTACTGATGATGTTGACTTGACTTGATCACTTGATTAAGGTGGTGGCTATCAGACTCTACTAAAAAGTTACTTTCTTTCTCGTTATAGTTAATAAATACTTTGCATGAGTTATTTTTTAATTTTTATTAAATATATTTAAAAAAATTTTTTTAATGTTTATTTTTGAGAGAGGGAGAGACTCACACACAGAGTCTGAAGCAGGCTCCAGCTCTGAGCTGTCAGCCCAGAGCCCGATGTGGGGCCTGAACTCAAAAACTGTGAGATCATTACCTGAGCCGAGGTTGGCACTCAACCAACTGAGCCACCCGGGCTCCCATGCATGAGTTACTTTGAGACTACATAAATTCTTGTTTTTCATTAAACTTACTATTTTATTTATATCCATATGGACTGACAGATTCCTACTTTACTCAAAGGTGAATCTGTTACTGTCATTTGTTTTGATGCTCACTTTGCCCCAAATCAGACTATTTCAAGTTTCTTTTCCAGTTTCTGTGTCCTTTTGACATGTCCCAGTCAGTCTTTGAGCACTTCCATGTTTCCTGCAACAAGATGTCTCCAGGTCATTTTGTACCTTCCATGCCCCAGACTTGGAATCAGCTGTTTGTCCAAGGAGGAAAGTTCTTTAAAAACCAGTAGGCATGCTCATTGCTATTCAGGTGTTGGCCTCCTAAAAGCAAGAATATATAGTTTTATGTAGATATAATAAAAATATACATTTTACATGTATATTTCTGTATGTACATATACATGTTATATATATGTATGTATATATACATATGTATACGTATATATATATATATATATATATATATATATATATACACACACACACACGTATATATACATAATGAGTTCATGCTGATTCTTCGATTTCTAATCCAGCACCATAAGGTTCCATTCTAGTTTTCTCTCTTCTGAAACTTCCTTCTCTGACAGACAGCTGGTTAACATTTTCCTTAATATAGATAATTATTTGATCATTCTTCTGTGTAACCCGTCTCCATAACCTCCACCCCTTTCCTCATGTGGATAGCCTTCTCGCCGCCCCTGGAATCTGACTCCCAAGTCAAGCTGTTCCCTCCCTCCCCCCCCCCCATCTCCTTGCCCTTTCTCTGTTCTGTTCTTACCGTCTTTGCACTCTGTTCTCTGTGGGAATGCCACCTCACTCTGTTTGGGCTTGTGACATGCCACGTAGGACTGCTTCCATGTGGACATCCGCATTGTTCCACTTGGGCTCGGACTTGGCACACAGGCCACCTTCCTGTGTTAGAGGCCCTCTTCATCTCGCTCCATTCAGCACACCTTATTCTGCTGTGTGTATTGTTCACAGAATAAAAACAGCCATGATTGTCCCTACTCATCTTCCTGAAAAGTTATGAACATAAATGAGTATTTGTGGGAAAGACTTACTTAAGCATATAAAGTTATTTTTTGTTCATGAGAAATAACGTATCAAGCTAATAGCTCTAGGGACGCCTGGACGGCTCAATCCGTTGAGCATCCGACTCTTGATTTTGGTTCAGGTCATGATCTCAGGGTTTGGGGATCAAGTTCCTCATTGAAATCTGCACTCACAGCACAGAGGCTGCTTGGGATTCTCTCTCTTTCCCTCTCTCTCTGGCCCTCCCCCACTTGCTCATGCACTCTCTCTCTCTCTCTCTCCCCCTCTCAGAATAAATACACTTTTTTAAAAAAGCCCAATTGTTCTAAATCCTTTCATTGTAATTTTTAAGTTGAGAAAATACTGCTTTTTTCGTTAGAAATGAAAAGAAAAAAGATCCATCCCTCACTATTATTAAAATTAATTATGTGTTCCCTTCATTCTTTTTTAAAAAAGTTTTTTAGTGTTTGTTTATTTTTGAGAGAGAGACAGAGTGCAAGTGGGGGAGAGGCAGAGAGAGAGGGAGGCACACAATCTGAGCTGTTAGCACAGAGCCCGACACGGGCTTGAACTCACAAACTGCAAGATCATGACCTGAGCTGAAGTCGGACGCTCAACCGACTGAGCCACCCAGGCGCCCTGCTCTTCGTTCTTTTGTCTGTACGTATAAACGTTACAGTGTCTGTAGTTTTGTATTTCTTTTGAGTGGTTCAATTTAAAAGAAATTAGGACAGGGGCGCCTAGGTGGCTCAGTTGGTTAAATGTCTGACTTCGGCTCAGGTCATGATCTTGCGGTTCATGGGTTTGAGCCCTGGGTCAGGCTCTGTGCTGACAGCTCAGAGCCTGGAGCCTGCTTCTGATTCTGTGTGTGTCTCTCTCTCAGCATTACCCACCCACCCCCCCCCCCCGCCCTCCCCTCCCTCCACCGCCCCACCCCACTCATGCTCTGTCTCTGTCAAAAATAAACATTAAAAAATTAAAAAATAAATAAATAAAAGAAATTAGGACAGGTACTAGTTTGCTAGCAACGGAAGATTTTGGATTTTTTTCACATCTTATAAGAAATTATTACACTTTGTGATTATATATAAATATATGTAAGATATACATAACAAAATCTGTATTTTAGCCATTTTCAAATATGTGATATAATCTTGTCTTTTAAGTAATTCCTTTATTTCTACTTTTTTATAAATATGATTTTGATAAACATAATTTTGAAATAACAGTGTTTAAGATCACTTTGAGATCTTAAATTCCAGTAAAATTGTAAAACTTTACCCTCCTTTGTTTACAGGACTCTCATAGTGACGATGATACAAAGGATAATAAGGCAACCAGTCCTGGTCCAACTGACTTGGAGACCCGCAGTCCTTCCCCCATTTCAATCTCCAGCAGTGAAACTAGCAGCATTATGCAGAAACTGAAAAAAATGAGAAGCCGCATGGATGAAAAGTAATTCATTTTTATAAATATCTCCTGTTCACATTGAAAATGATAGCAACAAATATCTTTAATGTACTTCATTAGATTAGGTTGATAAAACATAATATTTTATGAATTCAGTAGCATTTTAGCAGAATTATTAAATCAACCTAGAAGTCAGTTGACTATAGATCTTATTATAAAACAAATTTTCTTGTTTTTAATACAGTCAGATTTCTTATTTTAAAAACCAGCATAGTGGGGCGCCTGGGTGGCTCAGTCGGTTGAGCGTCCGACTTCGGCTCAGGTCATGATCTCTCAGTCTGTGAGTGTGAGCCCCGCGTCGGGCTCTGGGCTGACAGCTCAGAGCCTGGAGCCTGTTTCAGGTTCTGTGTCTCCCTCTCTCTCTGCCCCTCCCCTGCTCATGCTCCGTCTCTCTCTCTGTAAAAAATAAATAAACATTAAAAAAGAATTTAAAAAAATAATAAAAACCAGCATAGTGATTGCACATATACCCATGACAACGTTTCCATCTTTCTTTCATTGAAAGCTAAAAGTAAGTGGGAAATTTATACTTCTCTGAAATCGGTGGATATGTCTACTGACTTAGGGAAGCAGTTAATGGTGTATCCTGAGATCTCATGCTGTGGCTCGCTGACCACTCCGGGCTTAGGTCAGATAGAAATTTTAACCTGTGAGTAGGTGTGGACTGTTCAGTTAAAACCAGAAAAACTGAAATTCTCCTGGGATGTTGAATGCTTTGGCAGTCTACCATTCTTCTCAAACATTACTAAGTATTATTTTTTTAGAAGCTTTTTTTAAAGAATGCTACCTCTACTTAAATGTAGCTCAGTTGTGTGTTGACATTGACCATATGAAGTTACATGTACGTGAGAGTCTACTCTTCTGGGTGTAATTAAATATGCTTGTCAAGTTGCTGTTTGTGGACTCTATCCTTGACTTTATAACCATTTCTTCCTTCTTTAAATACGAAAGACAGACCCATTAAAACGTTTGACCTTTATTTTATTTTGTTAACAGTTTGAACCACAGATTGAACTTAAGTTGTATTGATATCTTTTGTCAGTGTACCACACATCACCAAATTTAATAATGCTCTGTATTTATATGTGACATCAACCTATGAGTTAATTAGCTTTTGAATAGTCAGACAGTTGTAAATCAAACCTGATTACCATAGGTGTAGTGTTATATGTTGGCACCTATTGCTTAGTTAAATTGTATTTCATAACTTTAAAATACCTAAGTTGGTTATGAAGATAAGTTTAAAAAATAAATACAGATTTTTAAAATAAATAAAAAGAGGTGAAACCAAATATTTACAAATGTGTAAGTATTCCTTTTGGATAATTCCATGGGATAGACTAAATAAGGCTTTTTTAAAAATATAGGAATTTATTGAAATGTAGACTAAAGATGCTTTCTTTCTTTCCTAATAAAATTTCCCAAAGCCTGTATAGGCATACTGTTTTACTTCAGAGATTTTTGAATTCAGAATTATCAGTCTCGTGAATTTTTATATTATAGCTGACCTGACATTTTATATATACCTCCAGATGTCTTTGGTAAATGTTGGAGGAAAGACAGCTTCAGGAATAATTTCTTCATTGATCCCTTGCTCATCTATATTAGTAAGATACTCATTGCTGGTCTTTATGAATAATATTCTGATAATTTTGATCACCTAGAAGAAGAAACTGCTAATCCTAGTCTGTTTATGAGATGAGTTAGTTCATGTAGGTGCTCATTTCAGATTTGTTTAAAGCTTTAAAAATTCTAAATAACAAATTCAAGGTTGAACTTATTGATTTTGTTCCAAGTTTTGTTAATTATTTTCTCAGAATCCAAAATATTAAACACATAGAAGTTTTGTATTATTGTTCTACCTTTGTCAATTGCTGCAGGAACCATTTGAGAAATTCAAAGAAATAGGCCTCGAAGGATTCAGTGACTTGATGTGTGTTTGAAGCAGTGCAGTTGTGTTTGTGGGTAGGATGAGGTAAGGACAGCGGTGGCAAAGGAATTAGTCTTAATGTTTAATGATGGTGCCGAAATTTGAGGATGAACTGGAGTATTTTTCAAAAATAGCGATGCCCTATAAAGGAAGGTTATTGTTATGCAATGCTTTTTGATCTCTAGAACAAAATAATGTGAAAACTGGTTTTTATATACCATCCAGATTACCAGAATTTTATCATGAGATCTCTTTTAACAATATTGAGCCACCCAGGCACCCCAACAATATTGGAATGTCAGTAGAAATGCCATTAAATAGAATGAGTTCATTTTATAGTCAACAAAATCATTTGAGCCTTTGCTGCTAGGCACTATTATTTGTTCTGTAGATTTGCAAAGGCAGTCTCCCAAGAGATTACTATTTTATTGATATAAAACACCTGTCAAAAAGTATTCCTCCCTCAGTAAGTTTAGCTAACTATTGAGAAGAACTTTTTCACTATATACTGTTGCTTATTGTTAACCCTCTGAACTCTGATTCTATGACAGATATTTCTCTAAAGCAATCAAACTGTTCTCGGCTATCGTGAAAGATTTCCTTCTTTAATGTGTCATTGAGACAGCAATGCCTTTGTTAAAACTTGTATGTCTAATTTATGGCTTTTCCCGACCTTTTTATTGATCTGACATTATGTAAATAATTTCCATTTCTCAGTGTAGTGAAAAGCAAAAGAAATTTAAGTTGTGAAAAAGATTTGTAATAATATATGTTTCAGGAGCCACAGAGTGAATAGCCCTCAGTCTTTTTGGTACTGTTGCAAGTGAAATCTGAGTTTTGGTTATCATTGTGAGGGGCATTGTTTATAATATAAGTGCATTGCCTGTAATCCTGAAACATATTCATGAAGAAAACACAATGCAGTTGACTTCTTCTGTTAATTTGCCAATTCCATTTCAGGGAAATTTTTTACTGAGCAAATAAAACAGAAAGAATGGGTTTATCTTCAAGTGTTAAAATAGGATACAGTGCATTTTCTCTTTCATTTAATAGCCACTATTCTTTTATATTATTTACTAAATATATACTTAGTCTTTATTTATTTAATTAATTAATTAATTTATTTATTTATTTAATTATTTATTGGGGAATGTATGAGTGTGCTAGGTCTGAGAGATACGAAGGTGAATCAAACAGAAACCTTGACCTTAAAGAGTATATGGTCTTGGGGCGCCTGGGTGGCTCAGTCGGTTAAGCATCCGACTTCGGCTCAGGTCACGATCTCGCGGTCCGTGAGTTCGAGACCCGCGTCGGGCTCTGGGCTGATGGCTCAGAGCCTGGAGCCTGCCTCTGATTCTGTGTCTCCCTCTCTCTCTGCCCCTCCCCTGTTCATGCTCTGTCTCTCTCTGTCTCAAAAATAAATAAACTTAAAAAAAAAAAATTTAAAAGAGTATATGGTCTAGGTGGAAAAAACAAATGTTGGTTCCTTTAGAGAAGTGTATATAAATTAATTGCTCAGAAATTCAGAGGAAGAAATTTCTACTGAAAAAATATATCAAAGCAATTTTCATGGGTGAGTGTTCTGAGTTAAGTATACTTTTGAATAAGTAAGTACTTTAATAGCATAAGAAGAAGCAAAAAATATCCCACAAACATATAGTTATATTTTGGTTTGATCATTGTAGACCAAGTTAGCATGGAAAAATGAAGTCAGAACTTCTGAAACATTCATTTTAAATATTTTAAAATATTCCCAGTTAGCTTAGAAACCATTAAAGGAGCAAATTAACTTACTTGGTTTTAAATAATCATAAAGTTAAACAGATAAATATTGTATGACATAGATGTGTCTAAAAATATTTGTGGTAGTGTCTGATAAATATTAAAATCTTCACCATTAATCTACTGAGTTAAAAAGTTAAGGATTTGCGGGGCACCTGGGTGGCTCAGTGGGTTAAGCGTCTGACTTCGGCTCAGGTCATGATCTCATGGTTTGTGAGTTTGAGCCCCATGTCGGGCTCTGTGCTGACAGCTCAGGGCCTGGAGCCAGCTTTAGATTGTGTGTCTCCCTCTCTCTCTGCCCCTCCCCTGTTTGCACTTTGTCTCTCTCTCTCTCTCAAAAATAAATAAACATTAATTTTTTTTTAAAAAATTAAAAAAAATAAAAAAAATTAAGGATTTACAAGGGAAGACTTTTGGTATTCCATTAAAGAAGACATTTTCATTAGAATTTTAAAAAGTGTGTTGGGGCGCCTGGGTGGCTCGGTTGGTTAAGCATCCGACTTCGGCTCAGGTCATGATCTCGTGGTCCGTGAGTTCGAGCCCCGCGTCGGGCTCTGTGCTAACAGCTCAGAGCCTGGAGCCTGTTTCAGATTCTGTGTCTCCCTCTCTTTCTGCCCCTCCCCTGTTCATGTTCTGTCTCTCTCTGTCTCAAAAATAAATAAACGTTAAAAAAATAAAAAATTTTAAAAAAGTGTGTTAAATATCATTGCCTTAAATTAGAAATAGAATTTTCTTGGAGAAGGTTCTAGACTGAATGAATCTTGATAGTCTGATAATTTTCTTTACTTTCTAGGTTAGGAATAATATACCTGCATTTTGTTTATTTAAGTATATGCAAATTATTAGGCACTTTTAAGTAATAGAATAAATTTTGCTTAAGAAAAAATACAAGACTTCCTTTTCTTTTGTCAGTACTATCCATATCCTCATATTCCTCATATCATTAAAAATGCTTAAAGACGAGAAGAATTAATTCATTTTAAAATTTAAAACACTGTGTTTCATTTTTACTTATTTACAATATAGAATTAATTTTTGGTCCAGAAACAATTTTAAAATGATTTAAAGTATTATATTTTTGTGGGTTTTTTTTTAATATTTTTTGGAGTCAAATGATTTTACAACTCAAAATTTCATTTAAAATTTACATCATAATTTTACTCTTTCAAATTATAGCATGGTTTTATAATCTGTTGGAACATAATCTACAATTATATTAGCTCAGTGGGAAAAAAGCTTCTCATTTATGTCACATGATCTAGCAGTATGTTGAGGTAGCAGTATGTTGAGGTATTTAAAAAAATGTGAGGGGGCGCCTGGGTGGCGCAGTCGGTTAAGCGTCCGACTTCAGCCAGGTCACGATCTCGCGGTCCGTGAGTTCGAGCCCCGCGTCAGGCTCTGGGCTGATGGCTCAGAGCCTGGAGCCTGTTTCCGATTCTGTGTCTCCCTCTCTCTCTGCCCCTCCCCAGTTCATGCTCTGTCTCTCTCTGTCCCAAAAATAAAATAAAAAAAAACGTTGAAAAAAAAAAAAATTTAAAAAAATGTGAGGAGGTACTTGGAGAAAGAGTTGGAAACTGCTGGAACTAAAAGGTCTCTTAGGGACGTCATCTAGTATAGTCCTTTGGTTTCACAGGAAGAAATTGAGGCCATGGACATAAGTGATTCATCCCACATCTCACACGTTGCATAGTGGCAGGACTAGAACTCAGACCCTGCTTTCTGGATGCCAGCCAGCCAGAGTTAACGTTGAGTTAAGTTAGCATATCTGCTTTCAACCTCCTAGCTTAAAAAAAAAGAAAAACTACAGTGATGACTTAGAGTTATCTCCGTAGAAATTGACCCTTCTAAATAAATAGGATTTGTTTAAATTGGAAGAGTGCTCAGTGGCTGTTTATCTGTATATGTGTAGAGTTCAGAGTGTGAAAGTGTGACTTTAAAAGAGAACTAATAACTCATGAATTTCTTAAGATTAAATAAGAACATAATGATTTGCATACTAGATTAAATCTATTTTGTATCTAATTGTCCCCAGTCCAGTGTTCTGTTAAGCATCCTTGCTGCGGGATGCCTTGACACCAACCATAACGCATATTAGCAGCATTTTCTATTAGTAGGCATTTATGTCTCCATCATTTACAAATTTCTTTCTTATTTGTGCAGCATCTTGGAGGATTGTTAACTGTAGTGTGAAGTACTGCCTTTTTTATTTCAACTTCATTTTATTTAACTTGTAAAGGACACTACTTCTAGAATACACATATATTAAATCAAGAACATATGTTTCTGGGAAGAAGTTTTAACTTTAAGTTAAACTTTTCTCATACTGTATCTTAAACTATTTTCTTCTCTTTTTCTATTAGCTATTTTTTTTGTTGTTCATTCCCAACTTAGAGCTTTTGAATATGCTTAATCCTTATAAATGAAAAATAAATGGTCAGTACTTGTTCTAATAGAGAAAATTATTATTCTCTATATTGGGCTAGACAGATTTAAATTGTATCTTTTTTACAGTTTATTTTACATGTTTCAATATCATTCTACTTTTTATACTAGGTCATGCATGCATTTAGCAGTTATGTACTTAAGAGGGTGGGTGATATTTGAATATTATGAATAGAGTTTTTGGACCATTTGCTGAGTAATTTGTTTTTCCATATTTTGATAATTAGCATCAAAATAAGTTTATTATACATTCATAAAGAATGGCAAGGAAGATTGCAGTGTCTTACTAAAATTTGACAAAATTGTTTTTCCTCGAACTTCAGTGCAGAAAATCCAGGCAATCCAGATACGAATGTGTATGTATGTGTGTGTGTATATATATATATATATAAGTATATGAAGGGGAGGAGAAATATTAAGTTGTATGTGGGGAAACAGACATTGAAATAGTCTGTTATCTAAAGATACATGTGTAAGCAAGATTCTACATACTTTTAAAATCCAAATGAGTGGCTGGATTTATACCTAGATTTTCTCACTTCTGTGACATACTGATATTATTCCTTGCCCTTCCAAGGCAAAAAGCGTTGCCTTGATCTACAGGTTATTGTTGTGTGCATGTGAACAGGAGCATGCTCTGTCAAAGAGAATTAACCTTTCAAACTATTACTAGACTTAGTTATCCTTTCGAATATATATATATATATATGATTTATTTACTATTTAAATAGTAAAGAAGAGAAACTAGTGGGTTTTTTCTACTTTTATAACTCTAACACATGAAATTTTCTTCTTACCTTTAACCTTATGATTGAGCTGTCCACAGCATGATTTATTTTTTATTTATTTTTTGCTGCTGGGAGTATTTATTGCAACAAGCTTACGTTATTCTTAATTATGCATCCTCATTTTATAGAATGGATATGGTATTTCAATCTTATTAAAGTGGGCCTTTGTTAAATATAAAGCACAATACCTCCAGTGGGTCCTGTGAGCAGTAAGTTTTATGTGGGAGAGGTGAATAAGACATTTTTACTATAAATTTAATTTCCAAATTATTTTCAAGCTAGATCATGATGGTAAGGTCAGATAAGGCAAATGCAGTGGTTTTTATTTATTTAATTTTAATCTTAAAATAGATGACAAGGTACAGATACAAAAATCATTTGCTCAGGGTTACATATGTTTGTATAATTGCTGATGTACCAGGTTCACAGCCATAGTTGTTGTACTCTGTGTTAAAGCTTATGGGAAAACTTACTTAGCTCCACACCGTACTTTACTCACAAACAAGTAAATTTACCTGAAACTATAGGTAATGATTAAGCAACATCTGAGGAGAAAGGCGTGTTTATTCAGAAATCACTGGTAAGATCTATAATAGCACATGTTTTATATGTCACACAGAGTATAACACTTGCTTTGACGGAGTAGCTTATAATGTTTTCAGGAAGCATATTAAAAGTTCTCCACTCAGCTCTTATGCTTTCCCTTTCTCACTCTTCTGCCTCTTGATCCCTTGGTTTTAAAATCTTCCTCCTTATTTTGTAGACACTGCTCTCCTGTTCACTACTTCTTCTCTGTCTTTACGTCTCACCACTGGGCCTCTCTCAGTGTCTGTTTTCCCAACCTTCATCCCAAATTCCAGCTGTATATCTACAACCAGTTGGTCAGGTAACTTTGCACCTTTTTCAGTGCACTCTTTGATAGAGCATGCTCTGTTCTTTTTGTTTGTTTTGTTTGCTTTTTTTTCTTTTTCTTTTTTTTCATAACAGCCTGGAGCCTTCTTGTCAAATGTCCCATAGATGGTACCTTTTTGTTTCCACATTAATTTGACATGCTGATTGTTCAAGAAGCGGAATGACAGTTTTTGTGCTTTTTATTAAGTGTTCGTTGGATGTGTGAACGCATTTTTGTTGATTAGCTACCAATACAGATCTAACACCAATAACATGAGCAGCCCACCTTTTATTTGGCTGTGGCATCTACATTTGAGGAGAGTTTAATAGTAGCTTTTTAAACTACTCAGATAACTTTTCCTAAATCAGAAATTTCTCTAAATCCTTTGGAGCTAAGATATATCGAGCTATTGAATTTCAGAGATCAGGTTAAATTGAGAAATTTGAGGCATTTGGTGCATGCTTTTACTCAAGTAAATAAAGTTATGTTTGTATGCATAAGGCATCTGACTGTGGTGCTGTGTTCTCTCCATAATTATCACCTGACTTTGCATCTTTTAGGCAATAGGAACCAAAGAGGGGTATAGTGAGTGATACCTGAAATAAAACCAGACTGAATTTGAAAATAAAAGTCAAAAAGGGACATGAACACGTTTTTTTGTTTGCTTGCTTGTTTGGGGGCTTTGAGATTTGTTTTTTGTTGTTGTTTTGGTCTTTGTTGTTTTGGTTTTGTGTGTTTTCTGGTCTGAGCCTTCAGAATAAGTTCTTCATCTGTTATGAAAAAGAATCACCTATGAGAAGTGAATATGTAATTTCAGGATTATCAGTCCTGGTTGTCCAGAAATTCTGAAGATTTTCTTTTCTGAATTTGCCACCATTTTTCCTTTGCTAATCTTTCCAAACAATTAGAAGTAAAACATAAATTCTCTCCTTTTCTGAATGATTCACCAAAGCTTCTGTTACTTCAAGCCTTTTTCAAAGGAGTAGTATGAGTGTGTTGTTTTTACGCAGCTTGTTGCGAAGGCAGTGAGTGGTATAGAGCTCTAAGTGCTTTCTGCCTGTAGATTTATTCTCTGATCGTCCCTCATGGTGTGACCGTAGGTTTCTGACAAAGCGAGAGCAGAAACTAATGCAACGGCGACAACACGCAGAGGAGCTGCTGGAGTGGAAGCGACGTTTGGATGCAGAGGAAGCAGAAATTCGTCAAATGGAGAAACAAGCTTTGGCTGCCTGGGACAAAGAATTAATAAAACCTAAAACTCCGAAGAAAGAAATTGAGGACCAGAGAACAGAACAGAAAGGTAATAAATGTTAACTCCATTCACTCTGCAAACCCAAGCCTAATGTAACCGAAAGATTGACTTCATTATTTTTAAAAAAGGTGGATGATTAAATGTGAAGAATGCGATATAACTGCAAATGCCACAGACCTTGGAATTATGAGACTGTTGTGAATAACTTTATGCTAACATATCTGAGAACTGAGAAGAAATGGGTGAATTCTGTGAAATGGAAGTGGGTTATTCCACGACCAAGTGGGGTTTAACACATCCTAAAAAATCAACAGGGCAGATTACTTAAACGGATCAAAGGAGAAAAATTACATGACATCTGAATGGATTTGGAAAAGGTACTTGATAAAATCCAAAAAGCATTTCTAATAAAACAAATTTCAGATCAAAGTACCAATAGAAGGGAGCTTTCTTTATGTGATCTAGGATATCTATGAACAAAAATGAAAAACCAAACCTACTACAAGATACTGCTGTTAGTGATAAAACATAGAAAACTTTCCCTTTAAATTTGGAAAGAAGATAAAGATGCTTTTATTTCACCTAAGCAGTGAAAGGAAGAAGCAAAACTTATTATTATAGAAAATCCAGCATTTAACAAGTGAATCTAGCATGGTTGCTAAGTTCATAAACAAAATTCAATTACACGTCTATAGACCAGCAGAAATTGGTTAGAAAAATCTAATTAAAAAAATGTTTATTTATTTTGAGAGAGACAGAGTGCACGTGAGGGAGGGGCAGAGAGAAAGGGAGAGAAAGAATCCCAAGGAAGCTCCACGCTCAGCACGGAGCCTGATGCAGGGCTCAATCCAACGACTGGGAGATCATGACCTGAGCTGAAATCAAGAGTCAGATGCTTCACTGACTGAGCCACTCAGGCGCCCCCAGAAAAATTAATTTTTAAAAGAGATGCCATTTATCATAGAAATAAAAAAACATGAAGTACTAGGAATAAATTTAACAAAAAAATATGTAAGATCTTTGTGGAGAAAACTTTAGAATGTTATTAGGAGACATTACAGAAGACCAAAATAAATAGAAAGCTTTTCCATTCTCACAGATTCAGTGTCATTAAAGATGTTAATTCTGCCTGAACTTATTTGTAGATTCAAGGCAGTTTAAATCAGAAATTCAACAAGATTTCTTCCTCGGGTTTGATAAGCTCGTTTTACAATGTGTATGAAAGAACAAAGGACCAAAAAGCAAAGACACTGCTAAAGACGAACCACAAAATGGAGAACTTACATTACCAGATACCAAAACTTGTAAAAGTATAATGATTAAAACGGGATTATTTGTACAGAGATACACAAATAGACTATGAAACGGCCCAGAAAAAGACCCATGCATATGTGGAAAGTTGACTTCTGACACAGGTAACTTTGCAGAGCAGTGAAGGAAGGAGGGACTCTCCACTAAATTTGGAGGGCAGGAAAAAATGAAATTGGATCCCTACATTGCCAATATAGAAAGATCCAGCTGAAGGTTAAAAAAAAAAAAAAAAAAAAAAGGCTTAAATGTGAAAATTAGAATTATGACACTTTTAGACCATAGAAGAGAATATCTATATGACATCAAGGGGAGGGAGAGATTTCTTTAATAGGTTATACAAAGCAAAACCACAAAGGGAAATACCAATACCTTTGATTTCAATAAATTAAGAATTTGTATTCATTAATATACCATAGAGAAAGTAAAACAACAAAATAAAAAAAGATATTTGCAACACATATGACTGACAAAGGAATAGTAGAAGAACATGCAAGCAGCTCCTGTGAATCAAAAATAAAATGACAACCACATTTTAAAAATAAGGGAAAGAGCAGATAATTCACAATGAAGAACCCCAAATCATCAATAAACATCTGAAAAGATGTCACATGTATTGGTAATCAGGGCATAAAAACCATAAAGAAATACTGCTTCCCTTCCTAGGGCTGCTGGAACAAATTATCACAAATTTAGTAGCTTAAAAAAAAGTTTTATTCTCTCACTTCCGGGGGCCAGAAGTATAGGAGCAAGGTGTTGGCAGTGCTGTGCTCCCTCTGAAGGATCCAGGGAACAGCTCTTCCCTTCCTTCTTCCGGCTTGTGGTTATGCTGTCGGCATCTCTTGTGTCTGCCTAACTCCAGTCTGACACTCTTCTCCATGCCTGTCTGCTCCTCTTTTGTCTCATAAGGAAACTTTCAGTGGATTTAGGGCCTACCTGGATAATTCAGGGTGATCCTATCATGAGATCCTTAATTACATCTGCAAGGACCCTTTTTTCCAAAAAGAATTGCATTCACAGGTCCGGGGGGTTAAGACATGGACATATCTTTTCCAGGACCATCATTCAGTCCATTCACAATACCCATCAAGCCCGTAGGTATGTAGGTGGAACATGGAACTGCTGGTGTATTAATTGTTAAACCTAGTTTGGAAAACAGGTTGAAAAAAAGCATTAAAAATAATCAATAAAATCATAAAAGTGAGGTACACGTATTTCACGATTCAGCGGTTCCATTCCCAGAAATGAATCCTAGAGCAGTGGTTCTTAAAATATGGCCCAGGAAGGGCGCCTGGGTGGCTCAGTCGGCTAAGCGTCCGACTTCGGCTCAGGTCACAATCTCACCGTCCGTGGGTTCGAGCCCCGCGTCGGGCTCTGTGCTGACGGCTCAGAGCCTGGAGCCTGTTTCAGATTCTGTGTCTCCCTCTCTCTGACCCTCCCCTGTTCATGCTCTGTCTCTCTCTGTCTCAAAAATAAATAAACGTTTAAAAAAATAATAAAATAAATAAATAAAATATGGCCCAGGAAACTCTGGGGGAGTCTCTAAGATCCTTTCAGAGGATGTGGGGGTCAAAATTATTTTTATAATGATACTATCATGTTGTTTGCCTTTTTCACTGTGTTGACATTATGCTGATGTAGCAAAAATAAGGGTGAGTAAAATTGCTGACGTCTTAGCATGAATCAAGGCAGTGGCACCAAACTGTGTTATTAAGTAGCCTTGTATTCTTCACCACTTTGTACTAACGATAACATGCCAGTTTTATGTAAGAATGCCCTGAAATAAGCACTTACGAATACTAATTTTGTTGAATCTCAACCTTTGGGTACATATCTTTTTAATACTTTGTGTGACAAAATAGGAAATATGCACCAAGCACTTGCATGTGCTGAAGGTTGGTGGTGGCTTTGAAGAAAAGCACATAATGCAGTGGTTTGAATTGCAAGCTGAACTAGCCGTTTTTTTTTCATGGAGTACCATTTTTACTTAAGTGTCTAAAAAACTGGTTATTCATACTTGTGTATTTGGCAGTTTCTCAGAAATAAATGAAGCGACTTTGTTCAGAGAAAACAGGGGCTACATTTATTGCCAGTGATAAAATTTAAGCTTTCAAGCAAAAATTTAGGATTTTAGAAATGCCGTTTTCCCCATCTTGAGCTGGACAGCTTTCCAATACTTAAAAGACTTTCCTGATATGATGGGTGATGATACTAATCAGGGTCATTTTTTCATATTGCGCGATAAAATGTGTCAACATTGGTTTAACCAACTGAGCCACCCAGGTGCCCCCAAATGTGTCAACATTGGGAAGATCTTCAGAACTCAGTGAACCAGTGTTTTCCAAATGACCAGTGATGATTTAGAGAATCATGCATGGGTAGAAAACCCATTTAAAGTACAGAGTTGACCAAAGGATTTTAATGTAACATCACAAAAAGTTTATTGATATGGTTTTAGGTTCTACATTCCAGCTAAAATACAAGGAACTACCAATGGTCAAATTTCAGTGTAGCATCAAAAAAGAATATCCACGATTATCTGTACAGACTGTTACAATACTCTTCCCTTTTCTAATTACATATATTCTTTGAGAGGCCAGATTTTCTGCATATGCTTCAGCCAAAACAACAGATAGTCACAGATTGCAGACAGAAGCAGATAGGAGATTCCAACTGCCTTCTGTTAAGCCAGACATTACAGATATTTTAAAAAATGTAAAACAATTCCTCTCCTTTCAACTAAGCCTTTTTTGGAAAAATGTAGTTATTTTAAAATTTAGTAAATGTCATTATGTTAAATGTAGATTTATTACTGTTTTTAAATATTTTAATTTTTTTTCCATTTTAACTTCTAGTATGATTAATATTGATAGATATAACCATATCTGTAACCACAGAAAAAGCTTTTTGTGGTCTTCAATGATTTTTCAGAGTATAAAGATGTCCTGAAACCAAAATGCTTAACTGCTGTCTTAGAGCAATGTTTTTCCTGTTCAACTCTCTAATTTATTAGAACTGTTGGCCTCCTTAATCATGGAAAAAGTGTAATTGGGTAAATGTGATAAGACAAAGGCAATTTTAATGCAATTTTAATCTCATCAAATACAGCCTATGAATAGTTTAACTGTTTAATAAAGTAAAGTAACCTAAAAGAAAAAATTGAGTTGACCCTTAAACAACACAGGGATTAGGGATGCCAACCCACACACAGTCAAAAATTCATGTATAACTTTTGACTCCCCCAAAACTTTAGCAATAGCTTACTGCTAACCAGAAGGCTTACTGATAACATAAATAGCTGATTAGCCCGTATTATGTATGTTGTATGTATTATATAGTACATAATATATTACAGTATCGTATTATTCTTATAATAAAATAGGATAAAGAATATGTTTTAAAAAATCATAAGGAAGAGAAAATACATTTATAGTATTGAATTGAATTGTATTTATTTTTAAAAATGCACATATAAATGGACTTGTGCAGTTCAAACCCATGTTATTCAAGGTATTGCTTATGTTAAATAAGCTTATTTTGCAGATTTCAGACCCAGAATCTTAAATGAGACTTTTAGAATTGAGTATATCAAATGTTAGCAGGACTGATGCAAAATATGATATCATCTAATTCTTGTGGGACATTATACCTACAAAGACAAAGAAGGAAAACAATGTAAATTCTTAAAATTATACAAGTATAATGTCAAGGTTTTTCTGTTTAGTGTCAAACATATTTGTTTTCTTGGAAAGAGCAAGGGTTATAACGGACAGGAAATTCCAGAGACAAGATAGTGCTAAAAATTCTGGAAGCACTAAATGAAATTCACTGTATATCTCCATCGATCATGCAGCTCTAGTTCATTCATTATTGTTGCTATGTTACATGTTATTGGCTAAATATACCACAATTTATTCATTTTACTATCCGCAGATATTTGTGTTTTTTAAACCATGTAAATGTCTCCTACTGTATATATGCAAGATTTCTCTAGGGTGTATACTTAGTGGAATTGATAGATAATGGAGTATTGTCATCTTTTCCAAGTATTGCCACATTGTTTTTCAAAGTGGTTGGACCAACTTACACTCATATATGAGAATATGAGTTGTTATTGCTCTGTAGCTTCCCAATCAGTTAGGTTGTCAGTCACTGTCATTGCTGATTATATGTTTACAGATCTCTTCTTCAGTTTGCTGCCAGCCAAAATTCTTAGACTAACAGACTTTACAGTAATGTGATTCCTTAAGTGGTGGGATTAAAATTGTATCTAAATGCAATTGGTGAAATTATGCAAAAGCAAATGTAAAGTGTAGCTGTGGAAAATTTCTTTTGACCAAGACTGTGGTCTTTTTCTTGTTTTTACTCTCTCTTTGTAGAAATAGCAAGTGAAGCAGAATCTCCAGTACCTTCTTACTCTCACCTCCACAGTGAAAGCTCTATTCCAGAAGAATTGGGCAGTCCTGCTGTTGGATATATACCCTCCGAGTCTATAGTTCAGGAGCAGTCAGGGAGTCCAGATCATAGTGTACTTACTGAAGAAATGGTTTTTTCACAAGAACTGGAATCTTCTACCTCTCCTAGTAAACATGTAAGTTAATGTATATTTATTCCTTAAAGCTTCTTTAGAACAAAGTCTTCTGAAAGTTATATTATTAACAGTTAACATTCTTGCAATTAATGACAGTGTTGACTATTGCCCATACCTGTAACATACAGCATATGACATTTGGACAGGAATAAAGCTTTTCATAGATTCCTAAAGATTAATAAATAAATAAATTTAAGTTTTAGTCCACATTGTCCTTAATTCTGTATTTCATTTTAAAAAAAAAACCTATCTGATGAGGGGGCCTGAGTGACTCAGCCTGTTAAGTGTCCAGCTCTTGATTTTGGCTCAGGTCATGATCTCACAGTTTGTGGGATCAAGCCCTGCGTCGAGCTCTGTCCTGACAGCTCAGAGCCTGCTTGGGATTCTCTCGCTCCCTGTCTCCAGCCCCTCCTCCCCCGCCCCTCTCAAACTAAATAAATAAAACTAAAAACAAAAACAAAACCTATCTGATAAAAACTTAAGCTTAGAAACGTAACTGTTTCTTTTTAAATTTGATTTTATAAAGCCTGCAAAGGAATTAGCATAATATTATTAAATATTAAGTGAACATAAACTTTGTTAAAGTCTCTGTCTAAAAAAAGGAACCCATTTAATTTCAAAATGGAGTATCTTTTGATAGAGTCTTCATTTCACTGTGGATGTGAAGGATGAATTGCATTTCCTCTATTGAAAAATCAGATTTATGTGTGTTATAGCACCTGAAAGATTTGGGGGAAAACATTTTTTATCCAGTGATCCAATGAAGAACCTATTCTGTGCTGTGTAGCAAAATATTCCAATGCCTTGGGCACATACTTGAAAGCAGAGTTTTTAGATTATAAAAGGCTTCTAATTAAATTATATTAGCAAATTCTTAGTTATTATGTGAAAATAGGCTTGTATACATAAACGTAGCATGGAATTTACAACCAAACTATGCTTTTTGGCACAATCTTCATATTACTTCCTGTGAATTGGTTAAATCCCACCTAGCATTGTTATTGACATTCAAAATAGGCTGATAAAACACTAAAAATTAGTTTTTTTCCTGACAAGCAAATATGGCAAAGAAATAAAACTAGTGTGTCTTAAAGTGATTTTTTATAACTGGGGCACCTGGGTGGCTCAGTTGGTTGAGTGTCCGACTTCAGCTCAGGTCATGATCTTGCAGTTCGTGGGTTTGGACCCTGGGTCAGGCTCTGTGCTGACAGCTTGGAGCCTGGAGCCTGCTTCAGATTCTGTGTTTCCCTCTTTCTCTGCCCCTCCCCCGGTCGGCCTCTCTCTTTCTCTCTCAAAAATAAACATTAAAAAAATGTTTAAGTGATTTTTATTTTTATTAAAAAAATTTTTTTTTTAACGTTTATTATTGAGAGACAGAGAGAGACAGAGTGGGAGTAGGGGAGGGACAGAGAGAGGATGAGACACAGAATCTGAGGCAGGGTCCAGGCTCTGAGCTGTCAGCATAGTGCCCGACGCGGCGCTCGAACTCACAAACTGTGAGACCATGACCTAAGCCGAAGTCGGACCCCCAATCGACTGAGCCACCCAGGCACCCCTAGTGATTTTTATAATAAAAAACTAATACTTATTCGTGCTTACTTACCAAGTGCCAGCTAATATGCCAATGCCTTATGTGGATTATCCTCACAAGAAATCTAGAGATACTGTTTTAAGCCCCACTCTGAAGCTCAGTGGGCTAGGAAACCTGCCCAAATTCACAGATACAGGAAGTGATGATAGCCAGGAATCAAATTAGATATTCCCATTTCCTCCTGGTGGCAGGATAGAAATGATGTCCTTTGTAATCTCTTGTAGACAGTCTTCTTACACTTTGTTTTCTTCCCTTCCTCCTTCCCTCCCTTCTTTCCTTCCTTCTTCAAAATAGTACATTTTGAGTATTTAAAAAAATTTTTTTTTTAATTTTATTTTAGAGAAAGAGAGTGTGTGAGCAAGGGAGAAGGGCAGAAGGAAAGAGAGAGAAAATGAGAGAGAGAGAGAGAGAGAGAGTGAATATCTCAAGCAGGCTCCACTCTCAGCACAGAGCCTGATGTGGGGCTCAATCCCACGATGCTGGATTCATGACCTGAGCTGAAATCAGGTCATGAGCATTGGGACGCTCAACCGACCGAACTCCCCAGGCACCGCCATATTTAGTATTTTTAAAGTTTTTTTTTTTTCCAGTTTTATTGAGATATAATTGATACACAACACTGTATAAGTTTAAAGTATATAGCATAATGGGTTGGCATACATACATTGTGAAATGATTGCCACAATAAGTTTGGTTAACATCTCTCATCTCATAAAGTTAAAAAAAATTTTCCCTTGTAACAAGAACTTTTATGCTCCTCCCTTAGCAACTTTCACATATACCACACAGCAATGTTTAACTCTAGTCATCACATTTTACATTACATCCCTAGGACTTACGTATTTTATAACTGGAAGTTTGTACCCTTCCCACCTCCACCCAATTTCCCCACAACCCCCACGTCTGGTAACCACAAATCTGATCTCTTTTTCTATGAGTTGAGTTTGTTTTTTTTTTTTTAGATTCTACACATAAGTGAGATCATACAGTATTTATCTTTCTCTGTCTAACTTATTCCCCTTAGCATAATGCCCTCATGGGTCATCCATGTTGCAAATGGCAGGATTTCCTTCTTTCTTTACAGCTGAATAGTGTGTTCCTGTGTGTGTGTGTGTGTGTGTGTGTGTGTGTGCGCGCGCGCGCGCGCGCGCGCGTCCATGCGTGCACATGCATGTGCACTTGTGCACACATGCACCACATTTTCTTTATCATTTATCTGTCAATGGAGAATTCCCATATGATCCAGCAACTCCACTTCTGGGCGGAGTCTTCTGAAGGAAATGAAATCACTATGTCGAAAAGATACCTGCACTCCCGTGTTTAGAATTTTTTAAATTAAAAAAATAAATGAATAAGAGGGTAACTATCACTTATACAATAGCCACTCCTACTTTATTTTAAACCTCTCTAAAAAGCATGCTTCTCTGTAACTTTTTTGTATAACTTAAAAAAAATTGAGGTCGATTTATCCTTTGTATAATTTGTAAACTATTTTTACTTTTTATGTCATAGAGTTACTTAACACTCTTTGTATATATTATTAACTGCTTGGTATCTCAAATGCTAACTGGATTTTACAACTGTATCACAAAACACTTCCCGTTTGGTTTTCCGTTTGAACAGTCACCTCCCAAAAGCTGCACATCAGTATCAAAGCAGGAGTCTAGCAAAGGAAGTCATAGGACTGGAGGACAGTATCGTCTACCTATCAAGTCCCATCAACACTGTTCTAGTTGGTCAGATGAGTCATTATCTATGACACAGTCAGGTAAGAGTAATAACAAGGAGTTTTCTTTGTATTATATTTGAATACCTCTTTAATAAGCTTTGTCTGTCCATATGTTAGTGTAATGTTATCCTTTCTCATTTGTAAAGGCTTTTTTCTTGCCAAGAGTAAATCACATAATTCAGTGCTTTTCATTGATAATTAATTATTTCCCTAATTACACAAAATTGACAAACTGTTATGTTCTTGGGTTGTTAATGGGCAAGTCATTTATTCATCAGACATTTGTTGAATATTTTTTTCTATGTGCCAGACACTGCTTATGTGTTCCCATAGTGCTCTGTGCATCAGCTTATACCACACAGCATGTAAATTGTAACCAGACTTAACCCAGCAGGTCTCCCCTACTAGTATATAGACTTCTGGAAAGGAGAGTCTAATTTGTTAATAATTGGTGGCACCAGGACCTACCAGGTACTTTGCATTGCACATGGCAGGTATTTATTAAATGCTCCTTTCTTTTTTTTTTTTTTTTTTAATGTTTATTCATTTTTGAGAGAGACAGAGACAGAATGCGAGTGGGTTAGGGGTAGAGAGAGAGGGAGACACAGAAGCCAAAGCGGGCTCCAGGCTCTGAGCCGTCAGCACAGAGCCCGACGCAGGGCTCGAACTCACAAGCTGTGAGATCATGACCTGAGCCAAAGTTAGATGCTCAACCGACTGAGCCACCCAGGAGCCCCTTAAATGTTTCTTGAATGAATTAATGATGACCATGGAGAGAGAGAGGAGGAGGTAGGGCAGGATAGCCTAAGTTTCAAAGGAGGAAAGGTAGAGAATCAACTGCACATGGCAGTGGGGAACATTGTCTATTCTCCTATAGTCTCTATTCTGCTATAAAACTCTGTGCTATTAGATTATGAAACCATGAACAGCCTCTATTCTGTAAGACTTCAATGTACACAAGATCTGATCTTCGGAAGCATATCTATACAGGCAACGCTCAGTTTATGAGAATTCCAAGGAAGGTTAACACTATATTGAGTGTATGTCTTTTGAGCTCATTTTTAGTTTTCATTTGAGAGTAGACATTTAATAAAGAAAAAGTGAAAAATATTATTCTGTTTTTGGTCTTTGATCCTATTCTGTACCCCCTGTTTTCAGTGTTTCAAATGATAATAAATCATTGGAGGTTCCCACACCCATATTTTTAAATCACCCTTATTTTTGAATAACTGCATAATATTTCAAAGAGTAGATATACCATAACTTATTTAAATATTTCCCTAGTGATGATCATTTAGATTTTGTCAAAATTGCCAATAATGTTTTTTTTTAATTTAATTTTTTATTTTTTTAAATTTACATCCAAATTAGTTAGCATATAGTGCAATAATAATTTCAGGAGTAGATGCCTTAGTGCCCCTTACCCATTTAGCCCATCCCCCCTCCCACAACCCCTCCAGCAATCCTCAATTTGTTCTCCATATTTATGAGTCTCTTCTATTTTGTCCCCCTCCCTGTTTTTATATTATTTTTGTTTCCCTTCTCTTATGTTCATCTGTTTTGTCTCTTTTTTTTTTTAATTTTTTTTTTTAACGTTTATTTATTTTTTTTTGAGACAGAGAGAGACAGAGCATGAACAGGGGAGGGTCAGGGAGAGAGGGAGACACAGAATGTGAAACAGGCTCCAGGCTCTGAGCAGTCAGCACAGAGCCCGACGCAGGGCTCGAACCCACAGACCACGAGATCGTGACCTGAGCCGAAGTCGGATGCTTAACCAACTGAGCCACCCAGGCGCCCCCATCTGTTTTGTCTCTTAAAGTCCTCATATGAGTGAAGTCATATGATATTTGTCTTTCTCTGACTGACTAATTTCACTTAGTATAATACCCTCTGGTTCCATGCACATAGTTGCAAATGGCAAGGTTTCATTCTTTTTGATTGCTGAGTAATACTCCATTGTATATATATACCACATCTCCTTTATCCATTCATCCATCGATGGACATTTGGACTCTTTCCATACTTTGGCTATTGTTGATAGTGCTGCTCTAAACATGGGGGTGCACATGTCCCTTCGAAATAGCACACCTGTATCCCGTGGATAAATGCCTAGTAGTGCAATTGCTGGGTTGTAGGGTAGTTCTGTTTTCAGTTTTTTGAGGAAGTGTTTTCCAGAGTGTCTGCACCAGCTTGCATTCCCAGCCAGTAAAGTTGTAATGAACATCTTCTTGTGGAATATTTCAGTAAGAATAAATTCTTAGAAATGAGATTACTAGCTCAAGCCAGTTGAAGAATGTTGTATATCATATTTATCTGTTGAATATTATTATTTTTATGTATTTGCTTTGAGGTACTCTGGCAAAAAGTTATTACCAGTGTAGTAACATGTCAGTAGACATAAACTTGATACTTGAAAACATGGATTTAGGGGTGCCTGGGTGGCTCAGTCGGTTAAGTGTCTGACTTTGGCTCAGAGCATGATCTCATGGCTTGTGAGTTCGAGCCCTGCGTTGGGCTCTATGCTGACAGCTCAGAGCCTGGAGCCTGCTTCTGATTCTGTGTTTCCCTCTCTCTCTGCCCCTCCCCGACTCATTCTCTGTCTCTCTCTCTCAGAAATAAATAAACATTAAAAAATTTAAAAAAAAAACCTATGAATTCATATCTTAGCTCTACTACTTACTGGTGACTTTCTTCAGCTTTCTTTCCCATATTGGATAGTCTTTTCCATCTGTTCAGTGGAATAATATTGTAACCAGCCTTGCATGAGTTACAGACTAAGGATTAATAATGTTAATAAGATACTGTTTTATTGGTAAAACATACTCAAGTGAGAATAGTTTTGGAAAAATAGCTCTGAGATTTCTAAACTCCACATGCCATCTACCTATTGATGATGACATCATTAAATGCAATGTTTATGGAAGTGGTCAGTTTTAACGTAGTGGAGTTATATAAGCCTTTCTCAAGTGATAAAGAATTTATCAGCCAAATTATTAGAGGCTGCCTGTGTGAAATAATCAGAAACTTAATTTTTTCTATTAGATCATTCTGTCCATCAGGTTATTCTGTCTTGACGTTAGTTTAAACAAACTGAAATATCATTTACCTGCCCCCTCCTCTCTCCCTCACCACCCAAAAAAACCTTGTAGGAGGTAATTCCATAAAGGCAATAAATTCATTCAGTGAGTTGTTTGGGTTAAAAAAAAAAATTCTAGAGATTTTTAGATGTTACTAATGATGAATTTTTTAAAATGTTTATTTTAGAGAGAGAGCGAGCGAGCACGAGCACATGCAAGTGGGGGAGGCGCAGAGAGATAGGGAGACGTAGAATCCAAAGCAGGCTCCAGGCTCCAAGCTATTAGCACAGAGCCCCACGCGGGGCTCTAACTCACAAACCACGAGATCATGACTTGAGCCAAAGTCAGATGCTTAACCGACTGAGCCACCCAGGCACCCCGTTACTAATGATGAATGTTATGCAGTAATACTATATTTGGGCAGGTATATAATGTATTCCCACTCATTCTCATAGACTTTTATTTATTTAATTTCTACCTTTCATTTGTACACTTTTGGCTTCTTTAGTACTTAAAAATAGAAACATTTCCCAAGGTCTTTCATCTAAAAACTCCCAAGTTTCTCATCAACTACTTTTAAATCTTCACAAGCATAGATGATACATATTTTTATTAGAAAAGTCACTGCTGGTGGGGCACCTGGGTGGCTGAGTCAGTTAAGCGTCTGACTTCGGCTCAGGTTATGATCTCACAGTTCGTGGGTTTGAGTCCCGCATCAGGCTCTGTGCTGACAGCTCAGAGCCTAGAGCCTGCTTCAGATTCTGTCTCCCTCCCCCTGCTCATGCTCTTTTTCTCAAAAATAAATAAACATTAAAAAAATTACAAAAAAGAAAAGAAAAATCACTGCTGGCATGTGCAATTTTTAAAATATATTAATTTGAAGGCAAGACTACACTGTATGTTAGCTAACTTGACAATAAATTATTAAATATGTATATACTAATTTAAAATAATCATTTTGGGAGGGGGGACAAAGTTGAAACTAAGTGTGTGGGAGTATAGTGATCCCCCACACAATTTTATCAAAGTCTTCAAATTTTATCCACGTCTTGAGGTTTGGAAGCACATAAAAGCTTATCCAGCTAAAAGAAGCTCAGTTTTAGAAGATGCAAAAATACGGGTTTATACTTCATTTTAGAAAGATTTTAACTTTTAGGTCAATCTGCAGTCCTACCCCAAGTTACTACACTAGAATCATCAATTGAATCTCTGCAAAGGGCTCAGAACCTTTTAACCCTGAAAGCAATTGATTCTTTTCTTCAGCAATTAGAAGAAAACATAAGGGAGATACTCAGTGGCTCTCTTCTCACCACCAGCATTTTTAGTTTTAGATTGGAAAATCTGTTACCTAAAATATAGCTGCATAAAGTGTTTGTTTTATATGAGTATTACTCTTACCACCATTTTTTGAGCTTTTATAGTAGTTCAGGTGCTGTGCTGTGTGCTTTGTACACCTTATTTAATCTACACATCAATTCTAGAAATCAGTAGGGGTCAAACTTACCTTACCAATTACCAGTAACAGATCCAGAGTTGAAAATGGCCTTTATTATTATGCTATTTTATGAGTGTTGATCGATAAATAGTGAGCTTTGCCCCTGCTAAGGACTCACGATGATGCCACCAGTGGTATAAGATGGGTATTACTTTCCTGAGGTACCTAAAGTTAGCAACATAGAAGTGACAGGAACTTAGATTTCATTATTTCTAATCCAGATATTGGGATCATTCTATTAAAAAAGACTATAATCCTTTTGCATTTAAATAAGTTCCATAACTAGTTCTTACGCAATTTAATCTGAAGTACCTGAAAAAAAACCTGGTTATTTATGGTTTAATGTTGTAGCATACATTTGAGTCTTCAGATTTTATACAATAGTATTTCTATTGTAATAGTATTTCTATGGCTATTAGATGTCTCACTCGACATTAGTGTGTGGAAATGATATTATTACTTGATTTGGGGAGGAGGTGTGAGGAATAATCATTTTTATTCTGCGTAATTTCCATGTGTAGTGAAATAAGCAGCATCTTTAAATGACAGTATTTTCATAGCATGTATGTGACACTTATTATAATGAAATGTCTTTTTCATGATTTTGCTGTGACTGGACATCTACTTTGTACGTGTGTGTATATGTGTAGGGAACTGTTGGAAAGAAAATAAGATTTAACTAGCTTCATTTTAGCTATTTTAAATATTTTAAGAGCTTCTAAAGAAAGGTTATAGCAGAGTATATTTCTTTATAATTTCTTTCCTTTTATATGGTATTAAGACATCAACTGATGATTCACAGTCAGTGTAAAATGGCAAAGTTTCATTTTTATTTTAATAGGACTTAAAAACTATTAATAGCTAAGGGGAAGGAAAGAGAAATATGTTTCTCTTGTCACCAGGAAATAATTCCTCACAATGCCCAAATTTCACTAGCTTAAAAGTTCCTCAATTTCTGGTTGTTTATCTCATCAAGATAGGGTATCTTAAGATTTATTTGAGGTTTCAAATAGTACAATTAGAAAGTGAAAATAAGTAGGAAGGACCAACCGCCCGCTATATTTCAGGGAAAGGAGAGATGCGAATCACTAATAAATTTTTTTTCAAAAGCTCCAATTCCTTAATTTTAAATGTTAGATTGACTGTAAGTGTAGTATCACCTTGCTGCTTTCATTAGTAGTTATTAAATTAACTTCATTCTCAAGTTAAAATGAAAGATTTTATTTCCCTTTCAGAAACAACATCTGACCAAAGTGACATTGAAGGTAGGATCAGAGCCCTAAAGGATGAGCTGCGGAAAAGAAAATCAGTTGTGGACCAGCTGAAGAAGGAACAGAGAAAACGGCAGAAGGAAAGACTGAAAGCCCAAGAAGCCAGTCTGATCAAACAGTTAGAGGTTAGACATAGGAAAGGGGTTCAGTATCAAGGCTAATGTATATTGAAGCCTAAAATGTTTTTTTAATGTTGTTAATAAAGTAATGGCGTAGAATTTTTCATTATTAGTTTGGTGCCACATTTTAACCTCTTTTTAAAAGAAATCCAAGGTTATCTAAACAAACTCTTGCTTAAGGTGTTAAATATTAAAATAATAAATCTTGGGGTGCCTGGGTGGCTCAATCAGTTGGGCATCTGACTTTGGCTCAGGTCATGATCTCGTGGTTCATGAGTTCGATCCCCACATCAGGCTCTGTGCTGACAGCTCGGAGCCTGGAGCCTGCTTTGGATTCTGTGTCTTTCTCTCTCTCTCCCCCTCCCCTGCTCATGCTCTGTCTCTCTCTGTCTCAAAAATCAATAAAACATTAAATAAAAAAATAAATCTTATAGCATCAAGTATTAAATAAATATTCTCAAAATCAAATTAAAATAAGAGGTTTTTTTCTTAAATAAGAAAGATTAGGCCTGTGAAAGATTGAAATTCACTCCCTCTTAAGCAAAGAATCATTAGATGAATAATTCTGTAAAAAAAGATAAATAATTCTAGCTATTGAAACTGTTACTGCCTTTTTAAAAACAATTTGTTTTTTTTTAAGCAGAATGATGTTTCATGCCACACTGTCCTATTTGAATGGCTCAGAAGTGATAATTCTAAACTAGACTTCTCCCATGCTCTAGCAGCCTTCCCTGATTCTACCCCAGCTGGAAACCTGGTTTTGATATTTCCTCATTCTGTTTTCTCTTATCCTTTTGGTTACCAGATCTCACTGGTACTTTTTTTTTTTTTTTTTATGAGTCTGCTTGCTTTTTCCATTCCAGCTGCTATCGAGCCGACTGGGGCCTCATGACCCCTTATCTCTGCTCTCTGCGTGGCCTCTTAAATGCCCCTGTCTCTGTTGCTTCCCTAATACTTGCATACCTTCTGCCAGCCTAGTGTTCCTAAAATGCCACATTCATCATAGAATCAGTCTGAATGTCCTGCTCCTCGCAAGAATCCCTTCTCACGGCATCACCAGAGAAGACCATTCAGCTTCTACCTGAACACTTCCAATAATAGGAAATCTCAAAATTTCAAGGCAGTTGGTTTCATTGTAGGACTCTAGGTTCTGTAAATGTTAAAAATCTTTTGGTTCTGTTAGTCAGTATTTCTGTCCTTTCAATGGTCCTTGTTGTGGTAACACCAAATATGTATTCCTCCTACATCTATTAATTTAGTCATCAAATATTTAAGTGCCTGTTTGTATGCCAGAATTCAGCTAATGACTTTACATGTATTCATTTTATCCTCAAGCAACAGTGGCTTTACTGTCTACAGTTTTACGGATGAGGAAATTGAGTTTCAGGGAGAGTAATGCTATTCAGGGACACACCACTCAGAAGTGGTAAAGCTAGATTTTAATAGATCTCTAATTCTAAATTTTGTGTCCTATCTTCCACATAGAAAATAGGGCTGCTGACAGATGTGGAGAAAATAGACATTTACACAGGTACACAATACAGAGATGGGAACAGGGACTGTAACTTGCACAGATGTTTAGAAGTAAGGGAAGTGCTTAAGGTAGAATAGCCATACTGGCAAGTTCATGTTGGAAAATAGTGGGAAACAAAATTCAAAAATAAAGATCATGTTCAGGATCTTGGAATCAGACAGATGAGTTTGGACTTCAAGTCAGTAGTCTTCAACGTGACCACACGTTAGAATTAACTGGGGAGCTCTTTGAAAAATACAAATATCCAGTCTCCCTCCCAGAGGGATTAATAATCTAGGGTGGAACCCAGAATTTAAAAGCACTAGTGTAAGGTAATGGAGAGCCATTGAAAATTAAATGAAATACTATTAGATTGAATAGCATTGCTCAAAATTCTTCATTAATGGATATGCCAGCCAGAAGGGTCTCTAGAGAAGTGCCATAGGATCCATCTCATTCAACATTTTACTAGATGGTTTACAGACAAAAGAAAGTTGTGTATTTAGGTTTTAGAATTATATGATGGAGAAAAACATAATATATATAGCATTTCATATAAAAAATCTTTGGGAGTTTATTTAATCACAGATGTAATAAGTCAACTACATCCATGTAAGTATAGCTTTCAGATCTGAGAAGTTATAGTCCTCATATATACCTAGCTAGCTAGACCATCTAGCTTTGGTGTGTGTTTAATACCAGAAGTTACTTTACCAAAACATTGAAAATTTAGAGGATATGGATAGTGAAAGTTGTAAAAGTAGGGATTTCAGCCCAAGTTTTAGGGATCTGTGGCAACTGAGTAGCATCCATATGGTCATTCATTCATTCTATGATGTTGACTGACAGCCTGTTTGGGGCCAAACACTGAGTAGGTACTGGATATACAGTGTTGAACAAAACAGCTATAGTCTCAAATAGAGATATAAAAGTAGGGATTTTAGCCCAGAAAACTAAGAAATATAATAGATAAAGGACTTCCCTTAGATTTCATCCAAATCAGAATTACACATTAGTGTTTATAGAATGGCTGATAACATTTTTTGTAATTCTGAACTATCATGTTCTCTAATCACAGCCTTCCTTCTTCAGGATTTGTATTCCCAAGGATTTGTATTCCCAAGAAGCTGCCATTGAACTCTGCGTAATGCCTAAACTTCTTAAAAATAACATGGAAGTATTAGGACACCCTTAAAAGAATAATTACATAGTCAGCTAAAGAAGTTTTTTAATGGGGCAGGACCCAAATGATTGCTTCATAGGTATTAAATTTTTGTAAAATGAGACTTTGTCATTTTCTAACTCATATTAGGATTATGGTTCCACATGTATGCTTATACATAGTCTGTTTCAAGAAGGATCTACAAGTAAATGTTGATGGCACTCTGGGGAATGACATGGATACTGGGAGAAAGATTTTTACATTACATCTTCTTTCCTGTTTGAATATTTTACCATAAAATATACTATTTTCTAATTTAAAATAGTTTTTTTTAAAAAATTCTGTATAGTGACTCCTCTGATTTTTCTAAACTAGTCATATGATGAATTCATTAAGAAAACTGAAGCAGAGCTTAGCCGAGATTTGGAAACATCACCAACAGCCAAGCCTCAAATTAAAACGCTCTCCTCAGCTTCTGAAAAACCCAAGATCAAGCCCCTTCCACTACACAGGTAGAAATTTTTGATAACTTCTCTATATTCTGCCTTGTTTGAGAAAAGAATTAAGGGAAGACTTTTAGTAGAAGCTATCTTTTAAGTAACTGTGAAGTTAATTTTAACCAATATTTTTACTTTCACTAGAGTAGAGTTATGTATGATGTAATCACAAATCGAATTTATCATAAGGTACAGGTTTAAAAATATATTCTGAATCCTGAAATCTGGTGGGCACAATGAAAATAGTATCCTCCAGTATTGCTAGTAGCAATAGACTTTTGCAAAGCAGTTTGCCAGTGTTTCAGAAGTAAAAAACAACCTGTAACTTTTGACTCTGTAATTTCACTCCTGGAAACCTAGTTTGAGAAAATATGCAATATCTTTATGTCCAGAAATAGGTGAATAGCCCAGTAACTTAAGGGTCTTCCTAGGGATGGAATATTATGCAGCCAGTCAGTGCAAATACAGAATGCTGAGAGGCAGCATTGGAGATTGTATATAAAAAAGTGAGGTTGCAATATTTAAACTGAATTTTGAGCAATGAGCAGGGGGTAAGCAGTCAGTGGGACTGAGAAATAGGGGTCATTTCAGAGAAGGACGTCGATGAATGACCAAAAGCAGCAGGGAGCTTGGCATGTTACAGAAACTGAACATTATAGAATGTTGCTAATGTTAGAAGAGACTGGAAAAATAAAAACTGAATTGTGAAAACCTTGTACTCACTCATTCATAATATAGTTTCTCCTTTACTTTTCAGAAGATGGGAAGCCTTTGAAGGCTTTCCCAAAAAATACTTAGGGATTTTTAAGTCTGTTACAAAAATAATAGAGACTCATGATAATTAATTTCTCATTACCTCAGTTTGAATCATGGCTTCAGTACCAGCTAGCTATTTAACTTTGTTGGGCAAGTTGTTTAATCTCTCTGTGCTTATTTTTTTTAATAGGGATTTATATCCCTATAATAACACCTAACTAATTAACTTGTTATGAGAATTAAAAGACTTAACTTAGATCAGAGCTTAGCATACAATTAGCACTGCGTATTAGTTACTGTTTATTATTTTAATTAGAATATTGAGGGAAGCAGTAAAAAGAAGAAAAGTTTAAATCATATACTGAACTATCCCAGAATTGCAAATGTCAACAATTAGATGTATTTCCTTTTAGGATTTCTTATGCTTAGATTTTATATGTTTGTTTTTTGTTTTTTTTTTTTTTTTTTGTAATATATATATTTTTCCATTATATTACAAAACTGTAAATTTTATTTTTAGATTTCTACACAATACACTAATGAATTGCTTTATGGTTTTATTAACCAGACTCTTGGAGGATTTTAACTAGAGAATGATGTAATCACATTTGTGTTCAGAGAGCTCTTTCTGACTAGTATATGAAGGAGAAATAGAAAAGAGCAAACTTGGAAGCAGGGAGAACAGGAGTCTAGACCAGGCTTCAAATAATCAGTGGAAATAAGAACAGAGATAGGAAATAAACTTAGAAATATTTAAGAAGCAGGGGTGCCTGGCTGGCTCAGTTGGTAGAACATGTGACTCTTGATCTTGGGATTGTGAGTTCAGGCCCCACATTGGGGATAGAGTTTAGTTTAAAAAAAAAAAAAAAAAAAAGAATTTATTCTTAAAAACACTTAAAATATTTGAGAAGTAGACTTCACTGAAGTGCTAGATAGGGGAACAAGAGAAATCTAGAATGACTCCCAGGTTTCTCTTAAATGGTTGGGTCAACATTCCATTAACCTGAATGGAAAGTCAGATGTTCTTTTGTGGGTAGCTTATGACTTTGGTTTTAGAATACAAATTTTGAGGTACACATGGTTCACCTAAGGAGAATTATCCAGGAAAGATGTCAGTGTAAGATATATATGGGATGAGGAGCATAAAGATGGTGGTTGAAAGCGTATATATAGCAACATCACCCAAGGAAGATACACATTCAGAGAGAATAAAAGGGAGCCAAGTACTAATTATGATAAAATAGCATTTAAAGGCATTATAAAGAGAAGCGGAAGCCAAATACTATGACTTAGCAAATAAAGAGAAGGCAAGAAAATGAAGAATGTAGCTCTTTCTGTTAACTTAAAGAATAAGAGAGGACAGCAGCCAGGAGGTGGAAGAATGAAGAATTGAGAGGTAAAATTTTGAGGCTCATGGCGTACTTATCAGCGAAGGGGAAAAATCTCCAGGTTGAAGGACTGAAGGTTCTAGGAAAGTGAACGTATGACTGAAGAGTACCATTAATGAGGCTGAGGCAATGTGTGAGATTTTCGGCAGGAGGTTCAAACAATCAGCTTTGAATACGTGTGAAAGACACACCTCTTTCTGTCCTGCAGACAGAAGGAAAGGCTGTTGGGATGGCTATGAATATAGATACATTTGTAGGTAGAAAGGCTCAGGGTAAGAAAGGTCATGCTGATGGCCTCTGTTTTTCTCATTAAAAGAGGCAAGATTGTCTACTGAGAGTGATGAAGGCCAGAAACAGGCTTGGTGAAAGTGACAGGTTGGAATACCTCCTGTGAAGAAGTAGTTTTCTGAGAGTTGACTGCTTGTTGTTACCAGTTATTACAGTATCAGCAGTACATTTATTTCTACTCTTTATTTTTTTGTTTCAGATCTGAAACAGCAAAGAACTGGAAATCACTAACAGAATCAGAGCGTGCCAGAGGGTCGTTGGAGTCCATTGCTGAACATGTTGGTATGTAACTAGGGAAAATAATGACGCTGTATCCACTAGACTTAAGAATTTATGCAAGGGCGTATATAATTCTGCCTCTACAGCGTTTCGATTAAAAAATGAATTTCTTAAAGATAATAATTATTGAAATTTTAAGTTACTTTTATATAAAAGTGATTTATTGGTTATATATAAATTTAAAAACTGAAGCATAAAGACATTAATCTAAAATGGTTGAGTGTATCATCGGCATCCCTAAATTCTCCCTTAATCAAATTTTATAACTGATTATATATTTTTTTCAGCCTATACTATTTCTCAGGGTTAAGTGGTTATATACATATATATTTTTCAACTTAATCCAACGAAAGATGAGAATTATTGAAAATAAAGTGTAATTCAATGAGGAAATAAAACTGAGGCATAAAAAAGCCTATGTAGAAACAATGACAAAATAGAGATTTGAATTCAGAACTTTTACTTCTTGGTTTGTTAGCTCATCAAATATTTTTTTTTTCTTATTCTGCAGTTTTAGCTCTTAAAATACTGTATTTGCAGAAATTGTTATTTTTTCTCTTGCATTTGCATTTGAGAGCTTAGCTGAAGTCCCCAGGAAAATTCATTCTTTTCAAAGTATCTTTGTCCCTCCTTCATTGTTTTCCTATATGAAATAATGTGTATGTAATATCTATCTGGTTTCACATGATTTGAGGAATTGATCACTCAAATCAGTGTCTCCATTAACTTAGAGCCATTTTTCTTCACTTTCTAAGTTAAGACAGCCCTTAAGAAATATTTCAAACTTTAAATTTCCAGTCATTCTAAATGTTCTGGTTATTGCTGGGGCAATATATTCTCTTAAAGGAAAAACTTACCTTATATGGTAACCAAAACAGGTTATATTTATTGACCAGAGTTTTTCCTCATGAAGATTTGGCTTTTACTTAAACTTTGGTTCCAGCAGTTAAAAGGTTGTGATTAAATAATTTTGATAAGATTTTTTTTCTTTTCCTTAAAGATGCTGCATTGGCAGGTTCTGAGAGATCAGTATCGGAAAGGTCTTTATCTGCATATGTGAAGAGAGTCATTGAATTGGATAGACAAACAGAAGAGCATTTTCAGACTTCATCCCCAATTCTTAGATCATCAAGGAAAGCCAGAACAGAATCTGGTGATTCTTTAGAAAATGTACCATCATTATCTCTTCTCAAAGAATTGAATGCCCCTAATAGAATTCTGGATGTGTTAGATGCCAAGGTTGAAGAAGCTAGTCAAAAATCAGAAATACAAGAAGTAGACTATGCAAAATTGGAAGAGAGTGTGATTGAAGAGGCCTATTCAAAACAATGTAGGAAGTCTGATGTCTTACTGAAACTAGACCTGGAACAGGGAGATTCATCTGAAATTCTTTCAAGGAAGGATCTTCCTTTAGATTCTGTAAATGTTCAGAAAGACTTAGTTAGATTAGCCAGTGAAAATCTTCATAAAAAACAGTCGAAAGAGAGAGAGTCAGATCAAGGTACTGATCACAGTACAAGCACCCAATCAGAAAAAGAAGTTCATGAACAAAGGAACATAAAGGAAAGGGACTCATCTTTGTCAGAGCATCTTTTTGCTCCTAAGGAGACATCATACTCTGAAGATTTTGAAGTGTCTTCTCTCAAGAAAGACATTTCAGCTGAACTGTACAAAGATGACTTTGAGGTGTCATCTTTGTTGTCACTCAGGAAAGACTCTCAATCTTGCAGAGATGAGTCACGGCCAACAAAGAACTCTACAAGTAGAGCCACTAGCTTGGGCAGTGATGATGAAATCAGTGAGTGCCTCAGTGAGAAAAGCCTTTCTGTTCATAGCAGTGTCCACTCTGAGAGGCTATTAGAACTCAAGTCCCCCACTGAGCTTATGAAAAGTAAGGAGCGCAGTGATGTAGAGCATGAACAGGGAGTTACGGAACCCCCTTCCTTGGTTTCAGTTTCTGTTGCAGATGAGTTACATGATTTCCACATTGGCGATAGGGTGTTGATTGGCAATGTTCAGCCAGGAACTCTTCGATTCAAAGGCGTGACCAGTTTTGCCAAAGGATTTTGGGCTGGAGTGGAGTTGGATAAAGCTGAAGGAAATAACAATGGGACATATGATGGCATTGTATACTTTGTGTGCAGAGAGAAGCATGGTATTTTTGCTCCCCCTCAAAAAATATCTCACATTCCAGAAAACTTTGATGACTATGTAGACATAAATGAAGATGAAGAGTCTTACTCAGATGGACGATATCAATACTATAATCAAGAACAAAAAGATACAGCAGATTCCAAATTTGATAGAGAAAAGGATGCAGTTGAATATTTTTATGAGAACTCTCTACCTAGTATGCATGATATAGAAGCCTCACTTGATAGAAGCCTTAAAATAGAAACAGACAAGGTACAGGACGTTTCTGGGGTACTTGAAGCCCATGTTCACCAGCAATCTTCAGTGGATTCACTGATCTCTTCAAAGGAAAACAAAGACGTTCCTGGTGCCATAGAAAAGGTTTCCATTGCTGTAGAAGGTGATACTTTAGACAATGCCTTTTCTGAAGAATTAAAGCAGCAGCAGCAGTTGACAGAAAAGGAAGAGGACCTATGTCCTGAGGTGTCAGAAAAGCTCTCTACTCCACTTCTAGATCTTTTAGCAAGAGAAAAGAACCAACTGGAAGCCCAGCTGAGGTCCTCACTAAATGAGGAACAGTCAAAGCAGCAGCTAGAAAAAGTCAGCTTACTGACAGACAGTTTACTAACAGTCTTTGTGAAGGACACAGTCAATCAACTACAAGAAATCAAAAAAGCTAGGAATGAGAAAATCCAGCTTAGCAATCAAGGGCTTCTTGATGATGATCGACAGAGTATGCCACCCCAAGGCCTATCCCAAAATCTTGAGGAACAGTCATCAAGCGTTCCAGATTGCTTCTTAAGGCCTGACTTAGAAGATGAAAAAGAAGAGATTTCTTCACCAGATATATGCCCCAGGCCTGTAAGTATTTTGTCTAGAAAGAATGGCAATTTACCTTCTGTAGTGCGTTTTAATTCTGTAGTTCCTCATAGATTTTTTGTGACATGTTATTTATTAGATAAAGATCACTGTACTAGTTTTTAAAGACCCTGTAGCTGTTTTTCTGTCTGAAGTATGATTGTCCTCTATTATGTCATGAGTGGTCACTGTAGGATTGTCACAAACACTGGCAGTTTTGTGCTGGATTGATGACCCCTGTGTGCTGTCTGGAGGTTCCAGACACTGAACAGATCCACTGAACAGATTTACTCCATGGAGCTTTCCAGTGATTCTCAATCCAGTTCTTTTTTGCCCATGAAATTATGTGTCTACCTATCTACTCAGTCATAGTAGATAGGTCATATTGCTCTGCAGATATTGCCAGTTGTGATGTTGATTCTGGGAAAACTGAAATACATCCACTATGACCTATACTCAGACAGACCATCAACTTAACTCAGGTTGCCCGTAGACAGTTGAACAAAAGTAACGATTTTGAGGAATTTGAGCCAGATAATCACCAGAGGTGAGAAATTTCATATATTGTTTCCATATCCCAGAGACAAGAGAGTCCTTCAGGAACAAAATAATGATGATTCAAAAAGAAAAAATAACTAATCAATAAACAGTTTATAAAAATTCAGTTATAAGGCTTATGTAAGCAGAATTATGGGAAGCAGGATACTTTCTTCTTAAATTATTAATTAGTAGCCACCATGTTGTTTTTGTTTTGCTTATAGAGAAAAAGAGTAAACATACAAATAATATATTTGGTTTGTCTTTAAAAACAAAAAGCCCAAATGAATGATCTGAGGTTACTAAACGGTGCTCTGTTTGAATGGTTCCATTTCCATAGGAGAGTCCAGTATTTGGTGCCAGTGGACAGGAGGAGCTTGCTAAAAGACTTGCTGAACTTGAGATCAGCCGGGAGTTCCTGAGCGTGTTAGGAGATGATCAAGACTGGTTTGATGAAGACTTTGGTTTGAGCTCTTCTCACAAGATCCCCAAAAACAAGGCAGAAGAAACAATTGTACCTCTAATGGCAGAACCTAAAAGAGCTCCCCAGAAGCCATGTGAGACACTGTTGGCAGTCCCCCATACCACAGAGGAAGTAGAAACTCTTGTACATAATGCAGTGGAAGAACTCTGGAAATGGAAAGAATTAGGTCATGATCTCCACAGCATCAGTGTTCCTACAAAACTGCTTGGCTGTGCCAGTAAGGGTCTAGATATAGAAAGCACTAGTAAAAGAGTCTACAAACAGGTATGTAACCTGGAAGGATAATTTTAGTTTTTAAACTCATCTCTGTTGTTTGAAATTTGGATTTGTAGCCATTTTATTTTTGTTTCATTTTTCTCTGTCAAGGCGGTTTTTGATTTAACAAAAGAGATTTTTGAGGAAATATTCGCAGAGGATCCCAACTTGAATCAGCCCGTCTGGATGAAGCCATGTAGAATCAACTCCAGTTATTTCCGACGAGTGAAAAATCCAAATAACCTTGATGAAATCAAGGTAAACTGCAAACTAGAGAGTATCTCCTTTTTTGACTTGCTGTTCATTTATGTAGATCTATAAATGCCGTAAAAGCAGGTGCTCTTCTGTATGATTCTCCTTCTGTCCTCAAGGCCTTTTGCATAGTGGGTTTTCAGTACATGTTTGTTGATTCATGAAGTCCATGAGCAGTGGAGGGATGAGGTGAGAGGGAGTCCTGAATCCTCAAGTGTTTGCAAGTGTAACTTTTTAACATTTCCTATGTGTACATAATTTATAATATTTAAGAAAAAATTAGGAAATACTCTGGGAGATAAATTATTGGACTTCCAGGTAAATTTTTGGCAATTTAGAGATCATGGTACAGTATTCTAGAAGTATACCTGAAAACATGTCTTCTATCAAATATGCCAGCCCTAGACAGGTGTTACCTTTTCATCTTTGATTTTGGAGGTCTCAAATTAGTTATGTGGTTTTGAAATATGTGGGATAGTAATATGATATATAAAAAATATTGTTTGGTATCTAAGAAGCCCCTGAAAAGATTAAGTGCCTTGAAGCTACAGTGACTCCCAGCAAAACTTCAAAGTCACATTGGTGGAAATTTCTGCCCGTTCACATGTTTCCTTAATATAGCAAAGGTTGTATTCCCAGTGTAGTGCCTCTTGAACTGTAATGTGCATATGAATCACTGGGGATTTGGTTAAAATGGAGATTCTTACTCAGCAGGTCAGGAGTACCATTTCTAACAGACTCCCAAGTGATGTGGACGCTGTTGACCCTAGAACCCACCCTGAGGAACAAGGCTCTGGAATTGTGTTTTCCAGACTTATTTGATCACAGAAAGCCTGCCTCCTGCATCCTGCCCCTATAGCATACCTCCAGCTACAGTTGACCCTTGAACATCTTTGGGGGTTAGAGCTGCCAACCCCCTACGCAGTTGAAAATCTTTAACTACTAACAGTCTACCAGAAACCTTACTGATAATATAGTCAATTAACACATATTTTGTATGTTACATGTTTTGTATACTGTATTCTTATAATAAAGTAAGCTAGAGAAAAGAAATGTCACTAAGAAAATCTTAAGGAAAAGAAAATATGTTTATGGTACTGTTATGTATTTCTTGAAAAAACTCTGTGTATAAGTGGGTCAACACAGTTCAAACCCATGTTGTTCAAGGGTCACCTGTGCTCATCTTACTGGTGTATTTTCTTACATCATCCAGGAGTGTATGTGGACTATTAAAATATAGTAAAGAACATATCCATTATTCTGGTATGTCATGTGGAGGCATTGCCTAAACAATTTAGTCTGTTTTTTTAATTGAGATATAATTAACATAATTATATTTGTTTTAGGTATACAACATAATGATTCTGTATTTGTCTATATTATTAAAAAAACAAGATCACCACAAGTCTAGTTAGCATCCATCATTACATATGGTTACAAATTGTTTTGTGTGATGAAAAAATTTTAAGATCTCTCTTAGTGACTTTCAAATGTACAATACAGTATTATTTAACTACAGAAAGCTTTTGAAAATATTTTGTACTCATAGAACACCAACAGATATTTATGGGATGTCATGTATGCCTACATTGAAGTTAGGCAAACTGTGGCTCACAGTCCAAATCCAGCCTACCACCTGTTTTTGTAAATGAAGGTGTATTAGACCACAGCCACACCCATTTGTTTAAATATTGTGTATGACTGCCATTCTGCTACAACAGCAGACTTCAGTAGTTGCGACAGAGACCAAATGGCCCACAAAGCCTTAAATATTTACAGGCTGACCCCTGCTTAAATTAAAGTAAGGAAGAAATAAAAAGCTTCCAAAGATTACTTTTGATTCATTAAAAAAAGAAAACTTCTAAAATGATTTTCAGCTGTGAGGAATAAAGTATCAGAACTGCCTGGGGAGCTTTTTCAAAACACAGGTGTATTCCATTGCTTTCAGCCCACCAGTGTTGATACATCCTTGAAAGAGAGAGAGCTAGAAAATGTGTGTGGATTGGTGGAGTTTGGGGGCATTGGTAGTTTGAGAATCTTTTCAAATGATTCCGATTCATAAATGTGTCTTTTCCCCCCATTGACATTTTTTTAAAGGAACAACCATAAAAAGTTGTAAACGCCAATTGTTTTATTAATAACAAAGGACAGATAAGTTGAAATAATACAAGATACATAATGGGACGCCTGGGTGGCTCAGTTGGTTGAATGTCCAACTCTTGATTTCCACTCAGGTCATGATCCCAGGGTCGTGGGATTGAGCTCTACGTGGAGCCTGCTTAAGATTCTCTCTTTCCCTCTGCCCCTCTTCCCCACTCATGCTCTCTCTCTCTCTCTCAAATAAAAAATGTTTTAAAAAGACAAGATGCATAATATATATCAACAATCATCAAAATGCATATATCAGTATAACATACAGTGATGCTGCCCAGCGATTTTAATATTGAAATAACATTTTGTAAAGTGTTTTTAAGGATGATAGTTTAAATATTGTTTGTAAAATTATCATGCTTTTTATATTGAAGCACTGATTAATATTTTTACAATTCAACATATTCAGTCATGGTGCTTCAAAATAAACTATCCCAGCCAAAGCCTGTACTTTGCTCCCATGGCACTGCTTCGAACCTTTATGTGGGATTCTTTAAGTGCAGAGATTTATTTAATGCTTTCTCTAATAGTTTTGCCCGCTTGAAGTTAGCTAATGGCGGTTCTTAGATAGAGGGGACTCTAAAGTGATTTTTCTTTGCAGATTCATCAGTGGGTTTTACTTTTGTATGTTGTGTAAAAAGAAAAATTCTTTGAGTAAGTAAAGTCAGAGCATTTGGAATGCTTTTGTCTTCAAATTCCTAAGTGGAACTGTTAAGTGGAAGAAATTTGTATGATCTTTTATTATAAATGCTATGTTCTTAGCATGCACCTGCATTATAAGCACTGACTTTCAGAAACTTGGCTGTTTGGTTCATTACTTCCTCTTATTTTCACAGAACTTCATAGCCACCGAAGTGCTCAAGTTGTTTAGTCTTAAAAAGGAGCCAAACCACAAAACAGATTGGCAGAAAATGATGAAATTTGGAAGAAAGAAAAGAGACCGAGTGGATCATATCCTGGTCAGTGTATATAACTGCAATATGTTTATTTTGACTGTCTCTTCTAAAATCAGAATGTAGTCACATTCTAAAAAGAAAAGGAATGTAACTGACCCTAAGTCTATGATAGTGAAGCCGTAAAGCCTTCACTTGCTGCATTTCTGCCCCTCAGTTTTGGAACTTGCTTTCTTTTGAACTTGACAGATGAATATGTAACTGAACAGTATTTTGTGGGTGTGGAAAACTTGAGAAATAAAAAGCCGAGTGGATGAGGTACGGCTTTAAGAAGAGATCAGTGTAGACTCTGGGGCCAGACTGCCTGCCTTTAAATCCCTTTTCTGCCACATACCTGGTGTGTAATCTTGGACAAATTGTCTAATTTCCTTGTGTCTCGTCTCCCTATCTGTAATCTACCAAGACAGTTAAGAGAATTAAAAGTATGTTTACATATGTATGTATGCAAGAGTTCCCTGGCTATATATAACTCAGTAAATACTAGCTGTTATCATTTCCTCCTCGTTATTATTATCCAGAGCTTTTAGCTGGGTAGGATTTATTCCATTTGGCAATAGATTCCCCTAGCACTAGAAAAACATTTCTCAAACAAAAAAAAAAGAAAGAAAAAGGAAAGAAAAAAAAAAAGTCATTCTTTTCTTTGTTCCCTAAAAGAATGTTAAGCAGTAGCAAACTTCGGGAAACTCATTACTTGATTCAGGTTTATCTCTAAACATTTTGATTCTGAACTATTTTATCTTGTCTGTATTTATATTCATATAACAAAAAACAAATGTAAGGCTTAAATTAATGAGTTTTCCCCAAGTATGCGCCTTTCCATTGCTTCATTTACTCAGTAACGACTACACTAGATAAACATTTATTTAGAGTTTTATACTTTGCCATTCTTTTTCATGCTTTATTTGATCCTCACAGTAATTATATGAGGCAGGAAGGACTCACGTTATTCTGTTTTACAAATGAGGAAGTTTGGGGGCACCTGGCTGGCTTAGTCAGCAGAGTGTGTGACTCTTGATCTCAGAGTTCGAGTTCAAGCCCCACGTTGATTGTACAGATTACTTAAAAATAAAAAATCTTGGGGCACCTGGATGACTCAGCTGAGCTTCCGACTCCTGATTTCAGCTCAGGCCATGATCCCAGCGTCGTGAGATTGAGCCCCACGTGAGGCTCTGCCCTGAGGGTGGAGGATGCTTAAGATTCTCTCTGTCTCCCTCTGCCCCTCTGCCGCGTTTGTGCTCTCTCCCTGTCTCTCTAAAAATGGGTGAAATTTAAAAAAAAAAAAAAATCTTTACAAAAAGTTTAGACTCAGAGATATTAAGTGACTTGCCCAGCAAATAAGAGCCAAGATTTTAAGCAACTAGTTTTTCATAGCTCTTTGCCTCTTAAGAACGTGAACTTGTTCTCATAGTTCTACAGCAGCTTAAAGTTTGAGTTCTTGTTAATTTCTAAGTCGTTACTTCCTCCACTTCTTTAGGAGTTAAAGAAGAGAGCATGTCAGGAAACATTCATGTACCCCTTCTATCAGTTAAATTGATCATATCCTCTATAAATCATCTCAGGGCACACACTGAGTCAAGAATTGTGCTAATTAACGACTAATGTTACAGTGGTAAGCAAGACAGACCTAGACCCTGCCTTCATGGATTTATCCTTGGCTGGAAAAACTAGCCATTAATATATAATTTACATAAGTAAATTAGAAATTTTATAAATTATAAATTAAGTGATAAAAATAGAGGAACAGAGAGCTTTATACAAGCATAACCCAGAGGAAACTGATCTGATGAAGATGGTCAGGGAAGACTTCCCTGAGGAAGTGACATCTGAGCTGAGACCTTAAAGACGAGTAAGCATTAACTGGGTCCTAAGATAGAAGAACAATTCACGGAAAGCAAACCACGTTTGCAAAGACCTGAAATGAGCATGGGTCTGAGCTGAAATGTTAGCACGGCTGGAGGTGGCATAAACTGGAGAGGTAGAGTCTGTGTCCTGCAGTGCCTTGTAAGCCACATCAGGGATTTTGGATTTTATTGTAAAAGCAAGGAGTTTAAGCAAGAGAGATTACAAGACCAGATCTGCAGTTTTAAAAGTCCTGGAAATGAGACACCTGGGTGGCTCAGTCAGTTAAACACCTGACTCTGATTTCAGCTCAGGTCACTGATGGCGTAGAGCTTGCTTGGGATTCTCTCTCTCCCTGTCTCTCTGCCCCTCCCCTGCTCACACTTTCTCTCTCTCGCTCTCAAAAGAAAAAAAAAAGAATTAAAAAAAATTAAAATGCTGGAAGAATCCTTCAAAAGAAATGTGTGGAGGAAAAAAGACCAGTGAGAAGGATGTAGCCTGTAGGTCAAAGGTGACTGTTTAGGTTTATTGAAGCAAAACTTCTTAGGTAAGTTTATCTTGAGCACATGTCAAGTAAATGAGGAAACCAGCATAGTGTGGCAGTTCAAAATGAACAGAGAGTGAAGGCTTAATGCATGCGGCTTCCAGCTAGTTACAGACAGCTCTCACTTCACATGGTTATAAAAATGTCATCTTCACAGTGAAAGGATTAAATACGTTGGCGGGGGAGCAACAATTTGGAGGCATCTTCAGACTGGAATTATTAGTCAGAAATGACAAGTAATACATCTCACAAGTGAACAATAAATGAATTGATTTGTAGCTCTTTATTAGATGTACCACAAAACAAGATCTTGTCCTTGGAAGGCATAGGCTTCCAGGTGCCAGATAGGATCACTTACACAGGAAAACATTGGTCTCTCCAGCAGTTTTCAGAAAATTCTTAAATAGCAAACAAAAATTCCTTTTGCTAGTATGAGATTATTATAGCTTGGGTGAGGGTAATGTCAATGTACAACAATTCAGGAGATTTGGGAGTTGGGAAAATAGTAACAAGATATATTTTGTGAATATTCCCTTTGCTGGTCATAAACTGTTTTCCACCTTCCTACAGAGAGACCTGGGCCTATGTAACTTGTTTCATGAGTTCACTCTTAATGTATAGCAAAATGATACTGTTAGTTCCTTGAGTTAATTATTAAAAATGCTAAATAGGGGCGCCTGGGTGGCTTAGTCGGTTAGGTGGCCGACTTCGGCTCAGGTCATGATCTTGCGGTCCGTGAGTTCTAGCCCCGCGTCAGGCTCTGTGCTGACAACTCAGAGCCTGGAGCCTGTTTCAGGTTCTGTGTCTCCCTCTCTCTGACCCTCCCCTGTTCATGCTCTGTCTCTCCCTGTCTCAAAAATAAATAAACATTCAAAAAAAAAAATTTTTTTTAAAAATGCTAAATAAACTCCTCTCCCACTGTTAGATTTAGCCAACCTAGCATCTGGAGATTCTAATTCTCCTGCATAGAGAGATTGAGATTCAAAACAATCTTTTTATATCACATGAACCAAAATTTTTCCCATAGTACAAAAGAAAAATCATGTTTATTATGAAACAATCATGCTCATTTTATGAAATTTAGAAAATATTGGTAAGTCAAAAGAAAAATCATGATAATCTCATCACCTAGATAGCTCTTAATATTGTGATATATAGACTTAGGGTCTTTATACAGAGGATTTTTTTAAACAGTTGAGATCATGGTCTCTTTTTTGTAATCTGTTTTTAGTCAATAAAATGTGAACTTTTTTCTTGTCACTAAATGTTCCTCTATTTTATATCACATTTAATAACTTTATCCAATTTTATTGTTGTGGAAGTATAGTAATCCATTGTACGGATGTACCATCATTTATTTAACCAGTCAGTAATTTTTTTTGCTCTTTTAAACGGCAGTGTTGTAATAAACATCTTGTGATATGGTAGATCTTTGTACTTATTTCCAGTGGTTTCCTTAGGATAAACTCCTAGAAATAGAATCGCTGATTAAAAGCATATGCAGAATGTTAAGGCTTACGTATGTGTTGTCAAATTGTTCTCCAAAAAGGTCGTAGCAATTATACATCCTTACCAGCACGGTACAAGAGTGGAGGTTCCCACCTTTGCCAATACTAGCTACTACCAATGTGTAAGTCTTTACCAAAAGAATGAGCTCATTTTGCTCTATTTAATTTTATTATCAATGTGGTTAATATTTTTACCTGTTCATTGGTTATTCTAAATTTTTTGCATGTTTAATCCTTACATATTTCAGAATGACAAAAAAGAATGAAAATAATACAGAAACCATTGTTTCCACCTTTCTAACGTCCATACTTTAGTATTTCGTTAATCCCACAAACATCATGTCAGCTCTCAGCCTTTGTCTGCAGGTCTGTCTGTCTGCTCTGATCTCAGCCCCTGCTCCTGAATTCCGGCTTACTTACATATTGAATTCTAGGACGATCGTTCTTTCACTTCAGCAGCTTGAAGATACTATTTTCCTGTAACCTGACCTCTCTTGTTGGTCTTGAGACATCTGCTGATAGTTCTTTTTGGGGAATCTGTCTTATCTTTTTGGTTTCTGTGGAAGACCGTGTATGTGTGTTTGTGTATTTGTGTGTTTGTTTCACAGTTTCTCTGGATGTGTCTAGATGTGGATTTGTTTTTTGTTTTTTGTTTTTTGTTTTCCTGCTTTGGACTCACTGTGCTTATTAAATCTATGGATTCATATCTTTACTCAATTCTGGAAAATTCTCAGCTATTATTGTCTCTTAGAATATTGCCTCTCCCCAAGTCTCCATTTCCCTGTGGCGCCTCTCTGGACATCCCTTTGGCCCTGTTCTCTCTTCCACGGTGCTTGATTCTTCCCCTAAATAGTTGCAGCTCTTGCTACTCTTTTAAATCCCTATTTGTTCTGGTAGTCAGGATTTTCCTCTTTTCTCAAGATTTCCCTATATGCATTACAAATATTTTTTGTTGTATTTTATCCAATATATGTCTTTATATGAGAACTTTTTCGCATCACCTTACTCTTATCTTACCATTTTTACTCTGACGGGCTTGCCAGCTAGTTGTGGTGTTGGGGGTGGTGGTGTTTTAACGTACGCCAGGAGTTTTTCAAATTTTATTTCTAAGTAATATTTGGGTATTATCATTTAAAAGAGCAGAAGAAGTCAGTGATTAACATTTTGGTCAGCTCAATACTGTAGATAAAATGAAGCCAGCTTTTCTTATAAAATCGATGAGTTTTATTGTTTTTCTAGAGTTTTGACTGTTGGTAATTTTGGTTAGGATCTTTAGATTTTAGAGGTCCTGAAATATCCTGAGCCTCGTTTAATATTCTTGGATGTACGATCCCCAGAATGCTCCCATGGATGTTAGTGCCACTAAAATGAGAAAATAGGGCATAGCAGTTAAGAGCCAGATCTGTGGAATCAGACTCCTTGAAGGTTCCAAACTTGTCTCCTACCACTTACTAACAACGTGACTTTGGGCAGGTTACCTCTCTGTCTCTCAGTCTCCCCCTCTGTAGAGTGACAGCCTCATAGAGTTGTAGTGATGACCAAATGAGGTACTGTATGTCTTAAGTGGCATATAGAAAGCTCTCAAAAGTAGTAGATATTATTAGTGTAAACGTTTTTATTGATTTACAATCATTTTCTTATTTGATCCCTACCCTCCCTGTCTATAAATAGCCAGAGTCTAAATTATGTCACTTAGAACTTGGGTCAGAAATTTGACTTGGTGCTATGAGATACATTATGAAAATTTTTGTTTTTTTGCATCGTGAAAGTAAAAATTTCATCTTTTTATTAAAAATACACAAGCTGGGGCACTTGGGTGGCTCAGTCGGTTAAACGTCCGACTTTTGGTTTCAGCTCAGGTCATGATCTCACAGTTCGTGTGTTCGAGCCCCGCGTCAGGACAGGGCAGAGCCTGCTCCAGATTCTCTCTCTCCCCCTCTCTCTGCCCCTCCCATGCACACGCACTCTGTCTCAAAATAAATAAGTAAACTTGAAAAAAATAAAAATAAAAATGTACATGCCTCTCAGCTATAGTAGTTTTAATCTGTTACCTATGCCTGAGAGATGAAAGCACTTGGACTCAGAACAAGCAGATGCTGCCACCTCTGCCTAAAGATCCTAACACTACTAGCTAGATTTAATCCCAGAATGCTGTGATTCCATCTTCCTATAAGATCATATAATATGTCAGCCATATCGCCAAGTTTTTCAATATACTTTTTTGACCAATGCCAGTATTTTCTTTCATCACACTGGTTCATCACCACACAGTCCAGTGTGATAAAAGAAAAGATTAACACAGAATTAAATCATGTGAAAAGTTTAATTGGAAAAGGGACTCTGATGTATGTATGCATGAATACCATGCTTTACAACGATAAGAAAGAACCGAGAAAACTATTCACATATTTCCCTGTTACAGCATTAGATCCACTGAGCTCCCAGGAGCATCTGTGGCCAGTTCAAATTAACCCAATCAATCAATCAATCAATCAGTCATTTCTTATGGACCTGCTATGTGCTAAGTAGTATTCTAGGCCCTGGGAATACATTAGTGAACAAACCAGACAAAATGCAAGGAGCTTTCATTCTAGTAAGGGAGACAGATACATAAGAAAAATAAATCTATGGAGGCAATAAGGGAATATTGGGGGTTGCAGTTCTAGATAGGATGGCTGGGAAAGATTTTACTGAGAAGATGACATTTGTTTAAAGGACTGAGGGAAATGAAGTGAGCCAAACACTCATCCAGGGGAAGAACATTCTGGAAAAGATACATCAGGCCTTGATTATTAGGGAAAAATCACTGGGTATGGAGCAGAGTGAGGAGTCAGAAAAAGTAGTAGGAGATGATGTCCCAGAAGTATCGGTGTGTGTGTGTCTGTGTGTGTGTGTGTGTCTGTGTGTGTGTGTGTACACGCACAGAGGGCCGAATCATACAGGGTCTAATAGGCCCTTGTAAAAACTAGGTTTTACGCTGAATAAGATCAGCAGACATTTAAGGTTTGAGCAGAAGAGTGATGTGATCTGACTTAATTTATTTAACAGGATCACTGTGACTGCTGTGTTGAGAATAGACTGAGGGAATGGTAGTAAAGGCGGGAGCAAGGAGACCAGCAGGATATTGTCATAATCCAGACAAGCAATAATAGTGGCTAGCACCAGTGTGGTGGTGTTGAGGTGGTAAGAAGTAGTCAGATTCTAGACAGATTTTCAAAGCAGAATGGAATTGCTGATAAATTGTGCCATATGAGAGAGGGAAAAGTATTAAAAATAACTCCATCGGGTTGGCCTGAACAACTCAAAGGATGGAACTTCCCTTTGCCGACTTGAGGAAGATTGAGAGGAGCAGGTTGGGAAGCAATATCAAGAGTTCTGTTCTGAACCTGTTAAATTTGAGGTGTCTGATAAACATCCAAATGGAGATACTGAAGAGGCAAGTGGACATACGAGTCTAGATCTCAGGCACGAGTCCTAGGCTGGAGGTAGGACTTTGGGAGTGGTGGACACATAGATGGCAGTCAGAGCCCTGAGACCAACAGAGTGTAGATGCAAAGGGAGGAGGTCCAAGGACTTAATTCCTGACACACTCTAATGTTTCATGTATTCAGAAGATGAGGAGGAACAAACAAACGAAACTAAAAAGGAACAGCCAGTGAAGTAGAAGCAAGCCAGGAGAGGGTGGGGTCCTGGAAGCCAGGTAAGAGTGTTTTAAGGAAGAGGCAAGAATCAACTGCATGGGATACAGCTAATTGGTCAAGTAAAATGAGAACTAAGGATTTACCATGGGATTTAGCAACGTGGCGGTCTTTACTGATCTTAACATTAATACAAAGACTTTGGGTGGCGTGCATGAGGTAAACATTTGATTTGCAGTAGGTTTCAAGAGAGAACAAGAGATTAGTGAGAGCAAAAATGGACATGTCAAAGGAGTTTTTTTGTGAAGCGAAAGATGGAGGGGGACATGGTGACAAGAGAGCATTCTTGTAGCATGAAAAAAATATGCTGACAGGAAAAAGGAGAACTTGTGATGGCGCAGAGGAGAGAGCACGGCAGGAACATGTCCCTGAGTCGGCGCGGTGGCATCCACACCGTGGACGGGTGCCCTCCCGCTGAACGTGAGCACTTGTGACAGGATGATCTGTTATAGTAAATATTCCAGAATGAACAGTAGCTTCCTCCAAAAGTTGCTTTCCAAAAGGAAATGTGTAATTTAGCTGTCATCGCTCAGACTAGGAAGGTCCCTAATCAGTCTAACTCTCCCTGTGTCAGTAGGCATTATTTGAGGTGAGTAAAATACAAAGAAAGTTTTTTTTTTTAGACAGAAGGGCCTCCATTAGCCAAAAATAAGAACAGAAATCTTTCTTTCAGCTCCAGGTCTCATTCACTCTGTCTCTTTACCACTCCAGAAGGACATTAAGTTTTCTCTTAGGTGAGCTAAGAATATGATGAGCTATTTTTAGCAATGCATTCTCAAAGTGTATGTGATGTGGGATGAACGACAAGAAATTAGACCAACTCTTGCATATCCTTTACACATAGTAGCCTTGGAAATTGCCTCTACTGTAGGTACAATTGCACTAAGGACAAATCCTGTAGTGAAACCACCTAGCTTATGATTGAATCTCCTTTACAAGTTAAGGTCTGTTAAGGTACGAGATAGCTCCTGAGGGTCTACCTATTGTTGATAAGTTCTTTCTCATAGTAAGCCTAAAAGGGTTTTCTTTCATATAATTAATTATAATTTACTTCTCCAGCTTTGGTGTTTTATCTAACAATTTGAATTCTTCCTGCATGCCTTTGAGGCAGCTGTCGTGTTGCACCTGAGTCTTTCTCTCCCTTTTAAACGGTATTCTCTCCTCTTGTCTGATAGTGTTTTTAAGTCCCCTCGACATCTTTTCACTTTACCTCTTTTTTCAGTGTCCCTCTTTAAATACTGTGCACAGAACTGACCATATAATATTTCGTGTATTTAATTAGTATGGACATGCAACCCTTCGTTTTTTAGATATTACACTTGGACTAATGCAGTTTATAATTACATTTGTTTTATTTTTAGCTACATCATTCTCACAGGACTCACAAAAACTTAGGAAAACCCCAAGACTAAAGTTTCAACCTGTCCCTCTGTTGTTATTTTGGGGACCCAAATATAGGACCTTATTCTTTTATTGCATCATCTTGTTAAATTTGGCTCTTCATTCCAAGCTACCCATACATTTTTTAGTTCGTTTTTCCAACGTAGTTCTGTTCTCAACTTCTTGTTACCTCTAAAATTCATCCGGGTCATTGCTGCAAACGATGAACTGGACAGAGCCAAAGACAGCCTTTTAGCACTCAGTAAAAAATCCATGTGCCAGATGCTTAGCACATTCTATTCGCACCATCCTTGTCACTGAGAAATTAAAATTATTAGACTGACTTTTTAATGTAATTTAATTTATATAATACATACTAATTTACCATACATCCATAACACATCTGCAGGAACAGAGGAAAATGTGTAAGAAAATAGAATAGGCTCCAAAAGCCAGAAGAAAAAACACGGAGGCAGATCTGCAGGCTACGAGATCCCTCAGTTGCCATAGTTGAAGTTCTGAGTTGGGCTTTGTGCTTTTTGATGGCTAAAGCAAAATGGAAAACATGATATTAGTCCTCGCCAGCCAAAAGGGAAATGGTTCCTGCTCTTAAGGAGGAGCAAAGCTTTTGCTAAATCTGATGAGGGCACTGTGGGGGCTTATCGTCTGTGCACTGAGATAACAGATGAAGTCCCAAGCATATATTCTACTCTAAGGCCACAATTGGTTGCCTTAGGACAGTGCTTCCTAAATTGTGTTATTGGGGAAGAGAAAAGATTTAACATTAAAGGTTGGGAAAACTTATAAAAAGGAAAGCTGTGCAACTTTGTTTGGACAAAATTCATGGGCAATATGAAATCTTATGTGGGGACACACCTCTTAGCTTTCCCAGAACATGGTTCTCCCTCAACACCAGTTTGAGAAGTGTTGCATTAGGCTGTTGCATACAGCATCCTTCATGAGAGGAACACCAGTTCCTTGGGAGGTTAATTGTATTTCTTACACATCCATACAAAATGATTCTTTGATCAAATAAATATGAGAAACCCTGGATTAAATGTTTCTTGGGGTGCCTGGGTGGCTCAGTCGGTTAAGCGTCCGACTTTGGCTCAGGTCATGATCTCGTGGTTTGTGAGTTCGAGCCCCGCATCGGGCTCTGTGCTGACAGCTCAGAGCCTGGAGCCTACTTCAGATTCTGTGTCTCCCTCTCTCTCTGCCCTTCCCATGCTCATGCTCTGTCTCTCTCTGTCTCTCAATAATAAATGTTAAAAAAAATTTTAAATAAATTTATTTACTGGTGGACTTCTTTTTAATAGGCTAATTTACATTGTGAAACTCCCAGAGGGAGCTTTCTAAAACTTATTTGACCTTGGAGCCCTTTCTGGTGGCATATGTGTTCACGGATCATAAATTAGAGAACAGAGGAAATGGATGTTTTGTAAACCCTTCAAAAAACTCTCCTCAAAGAGAAAGAATGTGGCAGCCACCGTGTCATAGATCTGTCAGCCCTGGCCAAGGGCACCTGTCAGGCAAGGCTGTTCTTTCTTCTTGTGCTCTCAAACTCCAGGGCAGTGGAGTCTTCTCATTTCCTCCTAACAGGAACCAGAGTACAAGCGCCCACCTTCACTTCCTCTGCGTCTTTTGAGATGAAACTCTGATCAGGGCAAGTCAGGTATTTGTGGTTGTACGGCTTTTTCACCAGGTTAGATTTCTGGTTAGACACTCCGGTCACTGAATTTCTCACTAGATTGGGGTTTACAATCCACTTTCTCTGCCTCACCTCCAACCCACATAGAGTATCATTACATACTGTTAAGTCTCATATGTTTGTTTGTTTGTTTTTAAGAGTAGTCTTTAAAAATTGTAAACAGGCAAAAAAATCTTGGACAGTTAGTTCTAACTTGATTGGTTTTAGTTTACCTTGGGAATCCCCAAACCCTAAAACGCAACTAATACTGTAATAACATTGTATGATGACGGATGGTAAGTACACTTACCATGGTGAGTATGGCATAATGTATGGAATTGTTGAATCACTGTGTCAAACTAATTAACATTCGGTGTCAACTATACTTCAGTTAAAAAAAAAGAGCAAGTATTACATGACTGATTTTTAAAATAAACTTAAGCAATAATACATTTTAAAAATACTGTAATGAAGGGGCGCCTGGGTGGCTCAGTTGGTTCAGCATCTGACTTTGGCTCAGGTCATGATCTCACAGTTTGTGAGTTTGAGCCCCGCATTAGGCTCTGTACTGACAGCTCAAAGCTCTGTCTCTCTCTCAAAAAATAAATAAACATAAAAAATAAAATAAAAATACTGTAATGAATATTAAACTTCATTTATTTATAATATTCTAAAATCGCATTCAGTATTTTTTTTCGATATATACATTTTATAATTGTAAATCCATACATCTAAGAGTTTACATTCTTCTCTCCCCCTTAAATCCTTATACACATTTGCTTATGTTGTCATAGACAACAACACACTTGTAATCCTTAATATCTATAATACCTTAATATCTAATATAAATCCTTAATATCTAAAATATCTTAGTAAAATACTGGAATATCGTCAAATTCTACTCTGACAGTTTTGAAGCCACTTTTATTTGGCAGTTGAGTTTTTTCAAATCTCTTGCAACTTGAAAAGGGATCTTGATATCATCATATAAACTACCTTTTGTCTGACTTACTTCCTTGGTCTGTGTTCTCATGGACGGGCATGTAATACACATTGATATATAATAATGCCTACTATCAGGCATTGCATTAATATGATTAGTTTTGTAGCTTTTGTGCGACAGTAATTTTCTCGCCTTGTTGTTCCCTAAATTCCAGGTGCAGGAGCTGCACGAAGAGGAGGCGCAGTGGGTGAACTATGACGAGGATGAGCTGTGTGTGAAGATGCAGCTCGCCGAGGGGATCTTTGAGACCTTGATCAGAGATACTATCGATGTTCTGAATCAGATCAGTGAAAAACAGGGGAGAATGCTACTTGTGTGACATCTTGCAAATAAATCGAACACTGAGTGTAATATGAGTCCTGGGCCTTTCTGCCTCCTGATACACACCCCATCTCCATCATAGCAAGAGTGCTCCTGGACTTGGTACCTTTCCTTAAAGACTACTGGTTTGGAGTTCATGGGACCATGCGGTATATCTGGTATGACAGCCTTTGCCTTTAGAGACCGTCCACCGGATCGATTGGTTATTTTCGGTGGGCAGGGCCGCACTCCTGATGTTGACATATAATCCTACACCTCTTGTTAGCGCCCCTACCAGGTCCCAGATGTGGGCTGAAAACACCAGACTCACCTCTTAGCTTAGACGAGGCTGTCTCTTCGTTGAATCTGAAGTCAGGCGGGGTGAGGTGTATAGCTAACGTGCGTCCTACCATTTTGGAGACGTAATCCTGGTCCATACCATGAAAGTCATAAATGGACACGATAGTCTCTCAACAGTATTAAACCCTTAACCACTTCTAAATAGGCAAGTTTAATCATGTGTGCCTATTTCACACTTTGGAATTCCTTTCGCTTCTTTTTGAAGACCGTTTTCTTCCATTCTTGCAGTTGAGCAGCACCGAGCGGACCTGTCGAGTTAACAAATCAGTGGTAGCCTTGCTTTCTGAGCATCATCTACAGAATTTTAAACCTTTGCATTATTTTTAGTTTTCTCTGTGTGGGCATGAAAACGAGGAATGCCCCCACTGAAGACCGGGCTCAAAGGACGGATGCGGGGCCGGCTCTCCTACCCCTTCTTCTGTCCCTGCACTTTGCTTACTCCTTCTAAACCTCTGCCAGCTGCTCCCAGAATCCCAGATCCTCAGGACCATCTCAGGCATCCAGGCATGGCAAAAGTGGAAATGATTCATTTTGGCCTTCAAACATTCAACTCCCTCCCACCCCCCATCTCTCCCCCAAGAAGTCAGAGACGCTGTTACTTGAATGATTTAGGAAATGAGTGTGTGCACCAAAGACAAAAAGATATTGTCTGTTGTTCGTGTGCTTGTGTTGCGCTATGGAACATTTTTTTTTTAATTTATTTTCAGATAAATTATTAAGTTGGAAACGTGTGTCCCTATTCAGAAGTGAAAGATTCTTCTTGTAATAGTTAAGCTTCCGTCTTGAAGCTTCTGTGGTTCATAGTCTTTGCACAGGAAATCTACGGTTTAAACAGACCCATACACATATCGAAGAAGGCAGTTTGATTCGGTGAAAAGAAGATGAGCTTTTCCGAGATCACCTGCAGTAGCAGGAATGGAATAAGGTGATTTAAAGACACTGCACAATTCAGTTCTGCCTCTCCTGCAGCATTGCTTCTCACAACTCTTACCTGTACCTGAAAAGAAATACATAGACTCCAGCTGCTACGTTAGAGCACACATGATGCTCTCCGGGACCTCAATACACTGCCTTCTCGACTGGTTTCTCTTAATCAGTCCCATCCTTCTTCAAGTAATCTAGAAGAATGTGGATAATCTTAGGCGTGAATGTAAATGCCTTAATATTGGAAGGTCCCAACTAGAAGCATGATATAAGACATCCACTGGATTCCTATTTACAAATATCCTGGAATGTTAGAGCTTCACAATATGTTAGAAAAACCCCAAAGATGGTATAATCTTTAAGTGTGCACGTTCGTTCATTTCTGCATCTTCCCTGTCAACTTGCCTTTGCGTCTCAAGTGTTTCACTATGCACACTTCCATTCCTCCTTGGTTTCATCTTGCCATCATGAGACACTTACTGAAATGATCATTGGAATATTTGCATTTTGCACAATGACTGGTCTGATAGCTCTTGACAAATAAGGAAAGCACTGAAATGTGGTGACTGGGTCTCGGGAAATGCGCAGTTTGATGCATCGCCAGCATTTCTTCTGGGCTTTTGATGTTGAGCTCTAGTCTTGTAGCCATAACGAGCAGATTGACTAAGAGAAGCTAGGGTTTCTTGGGGTTATTAACCAGTAGTGTGGAGATATTGTTCTCACGCGGCCAAGGAAAAGCAAAGGCCTTTGTTTTTAGTCTGTGTTACTTGGAAGACAGAAAAACATCTTGTCTACACCCTTTGGCTGTTTGTAGGATTACATTGTCCTTATGATACTGAAACTTTACAGCTGCTATAAATTTTTTATAAGTGAATATAAAAATAATATAATAGGAATATAGGTTGTTTTTCTACATTCTCATTATTTGGATCTAAATCAATTTTTAATAAGAAAGTTAACCTTTACTCTTTATGACATTATGATTCCAGAAAAGGAAAAGAGTAGATCAGAGTGCGGAGCCCGTAGAGTTCCGTGGTGAGGGCGCTGCTGGGGCTGCGCGGTCCTCAGAAATCCGGGCTCCCCGGGGAGGCAGCAGTCGGTCCGTCTTGCCCCTGCTTAGAAATGGTTGTCCATAGTTTGGTAGCAGAAAACAGAGGAATCTATGATTAGCAGATGTCTTATTATTTTAACTATTGGATATAATGGAAAAGGTGTTTCTTGTTAGCATTAGGATTGATGACTGTGGATACGCAGCCACTCGTTCCATATTGGGATCTTTTTAATCAAGCTCTGCCTCTTCAAGAATCTAAATAGTCCCTCTTTCTAATCTTTGTTCCTTCTCCCCCCACTCCCATCCTCTTTCACTCTTTCTTTGTAATTCCTCTAAGAAAAAGATCTTTGCATCAGCAGTAATATCTTTTAGAATAGCACTCTCAGAATTTAGTAGTAAACCAACATAGAGGCTTCAGATTTATTTCTGAGTCCAAAATAATTTGTGCTATCCAGGGTACTTGACTCTGGGTTAAATAAGTACAGGGTATAGATTCCCTCTTCAGGTCTAAACAGGAATTTTTATTCTAGGGAAAAGTGGGAAGAGCTCAAAAGTAGTTAATAAGGAAGGCAATTTGTTTTTCTTTTACCCGAAAGAAAAGAAAATTCCTTCTGTGACTACAGGTCTCTGAGAAATTATCTTTCAGAAGAGATTTCATTGCTCATAAGAGTGTTGTGGCCTATTGATAAAAACAATTTTGTTCACTTTCTTGTCTTGAAAAAAAGTGGCCTTAGCTTTTTGCAATACTTGAATAAAGTGTGTACTCGCACAGCGTTAGAGACTCATAACTTTTCTGCAAGAAGTTCAAACTTACATCTTCTTTTACTACCTTAAGAATACTAGTGAATAAAAACATTAATTCAAAGAGCAAATGATAGAAACTACAATGATGTTTAATGCAAATTGTAGGAACTTACATGTTTACAAATCATCTTAAACTGGTTGTGCAGCAATTCAATAAAATATCTTTGTATTATAAAAATGTGAAGAAAACAATGTAAACTGATGTAAAGGAGGTACTGTCATTTTAATTAACCTGTATGTTTAATAGCTTTTCCTTCCGGACTTTGCAAAGCCTTCTCGGGAAACACGTTGCAAAGCGTTCTCTGGGAGGCCTGGCCTCCGTGTGTGTACTGTACTGTGCAGACATGAAAAAACAAACCCGTTTACTGTGTATGTGTAAATAGCCTGGTCACCAGGCCATTTTCAGCCAATAGTCACATCCGGTGCAGCTCGCACACGACACTTGGGGTGTGGTTTGTAAGTATGACCTGTAAAATAACTGGGATGGATTCCCATGTATACCTGTGTAAATAGATTTGTTAACTGAAATGTACTTTAAGAAAAGAGAAAATCTGTAAATAAACTGATTTATAAATTAATAGCGTGTCAGGTGTTTGTGTCCTCACCTTTGGAGCCAAGTGTAGAAACCCAGTCCCCGTGAAGTTCACTGATTTCTGGTTGCCCGAGGGACAGCCGACTAGGCTGAGCTGTGTGGAGGACCTGTTTGCCGTGCTCACAGACGCACACGTCTGAGCAGCCTGGGCTCTGACGTTCGTCACTCGTTTGTCCAGTCGTTGGGCACAGTTTCGTGTCCTGAGCACTGGGCAGAGGGCTGGAGAGGTAGCGGAGGCAACGGACGTGGTCCCTGATCTCATGGAGCTTAAAGTCTACGGAAGGCGTCATCAAAAAAGAACTTCCAAAACAATGTCTAACAGATTGCAGGAGGTGCTGAAATGAAGCACTCACGGGGGTTTGAGAATCTATTGACAAAAGGGCCAGCAAGGGTGGGGGTGGGCCAGAGAAGAGGTCTCTGACAAATGATAACTTTGAGCTCTATATTGGTGGGTTTCTTCCCTGTAATTCATGGGAAAGCTCTTTTCTCCCAGGTGACTTGAGTTCTGATCACCCTCGCAAAATAACACACGGAAAAGTCACACACAATTAAGTGGGCCATAAAAAAGCAACCATCCAATGACTAGGTGTGGAGGCTCTAATTTATTTCTAGAAATACAAGCTTGGAGAAGAATGGAGCTAGCGATCTAGAAGAATAAAAGAATTTCAAAGGTTGCAACGTATGGCCCTCAGGATCATGAATCCTCTCTGGTCCAACAGACTGGAAGTAACCACCATCATCACACCTGAATTCCTCTAGTAGCTTCCTGATGGCCAACCCTGCTGTACCTTTAATCCCTACACAACCGTGAACCTTAATGGAATTCTCGGAAGAGGACTAACCCCAAATTGTGGCAGGTTCTAAAATATTTCTTGTGATTCCCAGAACAGACGTGTGAGTGCCCATGATGTGCCAGATGCTGTGTTTGGTGCTCAGGGCACAATAGGAATGACAGGTTGAATCTTGGCGGGGGGGAACCCAAATATCCATATCCTTGAATCAAAATACGTGAAAGTGGTAGGTAGATAGATGGCAGAGCTAAGAATGGTGACACCCAAAGTGATGTGATCTACAGGGGCGAGTGCTGGAGAACCAGCCAGTGCCCTACGAAAAAGCTCAGGAATGGGAGATAGTGACTGCCACAGGCAAAGGTGGGAAGCAGGGGGATTGTCCCTCCCTTCACTGGGAGGCCAGGCTATGTGGCCAAGGTTAGAAGGCAGGTAAGTGGCACCCAGGGAAGAGACCAATGCTGTGGTACGAGGTTGCTGAGAACAGACAACAGCTCTCAGGCTCACGAAGTACAGCGTTTCCATACGGAGAGGAAAGACTGCACCAGACCCAGCCTCTTGCAGTGCCTGGGTCTCCCGTGGCCAGCAGGTCCACTCCGAAGCCAAAGGGGGAGACGGGACTGCACGCACACCGTGTTGTGCTGCCGAGGAAGGACCAGAGCCCTCCCTGTGGGGTCTGAAATACAGAAAGCTGGGGGTGTGCCTGCGGGCCACTGACACACGCCCTTCAGCAGAACAAAGGCGCACATGTTGAGTCTGAACGGGGGAAGTGCCTTCCCACACAAGGTGATAAGCTCAGCACAGGCTGTGAGGACTCTATCTCTTGGTTAAGGAAGTGTGCCAGGGCCAAGGCCCATTTTTATGAGACTGTGCAGGAGGCGAGAAGCTGTGGATGACTGCCTTTCCCGACAATCCACCCCACCTCCCCTGCTCAGCCACTGAACTAGCAGATAAAGCATACCAGATCCGGTAGGACGACTGTTTGCCACAAATGGGTAGGCGGAGCTGGGTCCAGGAGCCCCTGAACAATGCATATGGCTACAGTTCACAGAGCCTTCCTGTCATTTTGAGACATTTACCAGAGTCACTGAAAGAACTAGACCCAGGACAATGATCAGGCCTCTCCGGAGGATGGTCCTCGGCCAGAAACCTCCAGTGCCTGGCCTAAGCCAACTGAAGAGGTCAAAAGATGAGTCTGATAACCATCCGACCGGAGCACGGGGCTTCCCCCTCCCCTGCATTGTTGATGTGTCCCAGCAAGAGATGTTGGCAATGACACAACAGCTACCCTATTCTGCCAGCAGATAACTGGAGGCTAGTCAGGTGTCCGTCTCTAGTGATTCTTGTTGGTCTAGAGGAAAGTCCAAGTTGTTGTGTACCAGGCAGGACATTAAAATGGGAATGTGGGACAAAAGGAACTTTATTCTGGGATGACAAATTCAGCATTATTCGAGTTCGCCTCCTCTCCCCACGGCTGTGCTGTCGTGTGTTGTCGTGCCAGGCACAGCGGAGGCTCCTGTCGGAGTGAAGAGAAGACAGGTGAAAGTTCCCACCTCGCTTCCACACCAAAAACCTCCTGAGGCCAGAGGCGCTCTTGTCCCCTACTTCCTCGGGACCCACTGCCCATGGCTTGACCCAAATCTTTTGGCCCAATCATCCAACCTGGAGAGGGAAGTCACAGTCTGAATGAACTTGACGTATCTCATAATAACGTCACCCACTTGAGTTGGAGGTCCCAGCACAGCCAGGGGAACCCTACGGCTCCGATGCTCTTTCACCCCTTCCCCCATCTCCCTGGGGTCCCTCAAGAGTGAGGCGCCTGCAGGTAGTGTTGCTTCCACGTTTGGCCTGGGGGGCCCTGCTGTGCTGCCGCTGTGATCCCGAGGACAAATCACACCTAGGAAGTATGTCACAAGGGAGAAAAGAGAACGAATGGTTGGGTACACCGAGGTTGGGATTCTGCTGGTGCAGCCTAATCAGGTGACTGTCTGGCCTTCCACCCACTCCAAGTATGGCCCGCCATGGGTGGAGCCTCCCGTTAAATGTTCAACGACTTTCCTTAAGCGGAGGTACCTCTGGTAAGTTGGCTTTTTCTCTTTTTTTATGGTCTTTGTATAGTTATTGCCTAAGCCACCCACTACAGTGTTTCCTCCCCACTCCCAATCTGTCTGGGGGTGATAGGGAGCACGAAAGCTCCACCTTATGTCACAGGAACATGTCCATCACTTTGTTTTTTGGGCTGTGAATGTGGTGTCTTGATCAGATGGGTATTTTGTTGAATATCTGAACATACGGCAATGGTGTTTTTTTAAGCCACAATAGTGATCTCTGTGTCTCTATGGCCCACTGTGTCCACACGGTGAGCATTGCTGGCATCCACGTCTGGGGACGAGTGGCCCGAAGTGGTCGATTTGCCACATTTGTGCCGGGCCGAAGGCCACCTGATGTGGATGTGTTCATTATATTGCGTGGTCTGCATTAAAAGGCAGGACTCACACAATAGTGACAACTGTGTTACCTTTGGCTTTCGGTTTTGGGGGGTGAGCCATTGAGATTCGGTCCATTTTTGTGTCGAGGTGGACTTTGATGTTCCATTCTGTAGTGGACCCAACAGGTGCCCATGGTGGTTTGCTGAGTGCATGTTACGTCAGCTTGTGAGTTCCATTTGTGTTTGTTTTTTAATGGTTCTTTGTCATAGACATTAATATGAGTGGTGAATCGGCTTTTTATTTATTTATTTATTTTTTCCGGTGCACAAGCTGTTGTCACCATCCCTGTCCCTACACAGGGGGAGCTAGACGGTTTGTAATAGCCCGTGAGTCTATAAATAAGTAGCAGAGAGTTGCTCGTGGAAGGGCTTCAGCATCCTTATCGGATACGCTTTGGCCCACTGGGCAGAGTATTCTTGTCCAGCCTCAGTTAAAAGGTGGTCATCCTTGGAGAAGATGGCATGGCGACCCAAGTGACTCTGCCGGCTTTGAGCTTGGCAGCTGGACATCTCTGAGCTGTGGCCCCACTTCATAAAGGGAGGGGCAGGAGCAGCCGCTACAGCTGTTTAGCCTCCTATGGCCAAGCAGCTACTGGGGCCTAAGTGGGCTTGACCTTGGCTGTACTATTTTTATTTAAAGATGGAGCTTTGCTGAACCTGTCCTATTTTATTAGTGGCATCAGCGGGTACCCACATGAGGATGGGCAGCTGAGGTCTTATGGTCACACAAGCTGTCAGGCTCTAGCAGTCAGGCACTCTCCTTTCAGTAAGGCCCAAAGGCAGAACGGAAGTTGCCATTTGAGTGGAGTATGTCTGGCACCTCCCTCAAGTAATTTATGCGTTCAGAACCCAAGGGACCAATGCACCTTGATAGCGGTCTCTTGTTATCACAGGCCCTAATCCACATGGGTAGGAGTCAATGAAACCTGTAGTTTCATAAGCCTGGTGGGCTCCATTGCCCAGTGGCAGGGCCTTGCATGTTGCACGGCCTGTGGGACCCGCTGTTGTCAGAGGTCCCATCCAAAGGAGCCGCCACGTGGGTAACCTTGACGAAAAAGGACCAAAGGAATACCCAGACGTGAGTATGTGTTTTAGTCGCCACGTGGGCCTGCCAGTTGTTGAGTCTCCTTTTTGTTGGTAGGAACTGTCTAGGACAGTAACTTTTGTTTAATCTCGTCCAGAATATTTTGTTGACTCCTGGCCCATGTGGCTCCCCGGAACTGCCGCTGTTGAGCGGGTCCTGGACCTAACCGGGGTGGACGGCCCAACCTGCATGTGTCGTGGTATCCGTGACCTTAGGCGGGGCCTGGCCAACTTGTTTCCCGGGCCAGCAGTGAGGCTGTCCTCAGTAAAGTGGATGCCAAGCCCTCCTGGGAGTCACTGGGCTTGCTACAGACCTAGCCCTACCCACTCTGGCATATGGCGAGGGGGTAAAGTGAAAGTAGACTATAGGCCTTTGCATGTAATGCAAATCGGTCTTGGCCCTTATCCCACAGGGGACTGAAAAGAAGACACTGGCCAGATCAGTAACTGCACAGCGGTCTCCCGTGTGCACCGTCACCACCCAGGTGACTCGGTGTCTGGTTCTGAGGAACCAAAGGGGGTCCACTGTTGGCCTCCAGACTCCTGAGGCCTTTTTCATGGGCCACACTGAGTTGTTAGATTGCACCAGAGCGGTGCCGGCACCAAGACTTGAATTAATAATGGTTTCTGGTTTTCATGCGGCATGTGGTACTGCGTTTACTGACTATTCCGCTGGGGTTCGGCTGACTCGGGGGGCGGGAGCGGCTGTCCTGCTGTCATGGAGGGAGCTCTTTGTTGTGAGGGGACATCCACCCTCAGGTGGCGGTGATGTTGTATGTCGAAAGTGGCCCAAACGTCAATGTCTGTAACAGCCAGGACTCGTGGGTTTCAATGCTCCTTTACCAAACAGACATACTAACCTGGCTGCATGTGACTCCCTGGCTTTTGTCCACACCTGTACTTTAGTTTCTGTATTTTATTTTCAGAGAAGGACCTCATTTGAACAGTTTCGTTTCAGCAACGCCATCGGTTTTTGTGTTGAGAGAAAACAGGTCTTACCTGAGGCCCACAAGTGAGCCAGGCCTGGCACAGCTCCCTGAACGGGGGCCCCAGACGTCCCGGGGAAGTGGTCTGTGCCCCTGAAAGGCCGGGCAGTGGGCAGGTGGCACGGGAGCCAGGAGCCCCGGCATGGTTCTCCTGCCCCTCCTAGGGCTCCTTTCTTTTACTTCTACTCCAATCCGTCAACTCGGCCAAGTTCACGGGGAGACTCTTAGACAACGTTTGCCTGCTGGCAGGACAGCGTGCTCCTCACCCTCCTCGAGAGCCTCAGCATCCCCAGGGGAGCCGGCGTCACTCTGGGATGGGGTCCTGGGGGACACGTTCAGGACGTATCTTCAGCAACCCTGCTCAGGGCACCAAATCTGTCTCACCGTCTGCCCGCTGGCCAGGCTGTGCAGCCAAAGTTAAAAGGCAGATAAGTGGCATCCAGGGAAGAGATCGACACAGGATATGAGGTCACTGAGAACAGGCAACATGCACCCCAGGCTCCAGTGGTGCCGCATTTCCTGGTTCGGAGAGGAAAGAAAGTGCGCAAGATCAGGCCCTTGCCATGCATGGGTCTCCCGTGGCAAGTCCCCCACGGCAAGCGCATCCACCTGCAGAGGAGGGGGAGATGGGACTGCACCCCGTGTTGTGCTGCAGAGGAAGGATCAGGGCCCTCCCCATGGGTCTGAAATACAGAAAGTTGGGGGTGTGCCCAGAGGCCACCGAGGCACGCCCTTCAGGAGAACGAAGGCGCACATGCTGAGTCTGAGGCGGGGAAATGCCTTCCCACACAAGGTGACAGGCCCGGCATAGGCCGCGAGGACTCCATCTCCTGGTGAAGGAGGTGTGCCAGGCCAAGGCCCATTCGTATGTGACCGCGCAGGAAGCAAGAAGCTGTGCCTGACTGCCTTTCCCGACAGGGATGAAAGAGCGAACTTGATTGAATTCTGAAAGGAACGGCTAGACCCCCTGGGTACCCGTGCCTCTCTGGTGGATGTGGGTCACTGCCAGTCCCCTCACTAATGCCCTCAGGAGACCATTTATTCTCTGGAGAAACCCAACCAGAGAATTCCTGAATGTGAGGACTCCCGGCACAACCAAGCACAAAGATGAGGCAACAAACCAAAAATGAAAGTGAAGTTAAAGTCTGTGGATTGAAATGGAAGGATCTAGTCAGGCTTATCCAGGACTCCCTTCTCCAGAAAGAAGACTAGAGGACCCTCCTCTGGAAAAATGGATGGCTTTGGAGGAAAGACCTAGAGGTCCTGACATGTGGGGAGATTGCTCTAGAGGAAAAGTTGGTTTGCTACCTGATCTCTGTCCAGGAAACTGACCAGTCAAAAGTCTCACACATGCCCACTGAGCTATGCATCACATTAAAACAATTTTTTTAAATGTTTTTATTTATTTTTGAGACAGAGAAGGACAGAGCACGAGCAGGGGAGGAGCAGAGAGAAAGGGAGACACAGAATCTGAAGCAGGCTCCAGGCTGTGAGCTGTTAGTACAGAGCCCAATGCAGGGATCCAACTCACAGACTGTGAGATCATGACCTGAGCTGAAGTAGGACGCTCAACTGACTGAGCCACCCAGGCACCCCTATTCATCACATTTTAGTGCATCGCCCAGAGGTGAACAAACAGCCAGCCACTGCCAGACGTTCGAGGAAAGCCAGCAGTATGAGCTAGATCAACCCAAAAAGAAGACAACACAAAGGAATCCTGGTGAAACAAGGCACGGCACTGAAGAAAACATCACAAGCCAAAAAACCACAATTAAAATGAAAGCCCTCTCAGACAGCTGCTGTAACACAGCGTCTATGAAATGGGCACAGGACGCTCTGAAAGAGTAATGAACCAGAGAAACAAGATGAAGCTCTTGAAAATTAAATGGATAGCAGCCATCATATAAAACTCAGTAGGAAGTTGGGAGGCCAAGTGGAGGAAATCTCCTAAACAGGAAAACGAAAAGGTAGATAAAAACAGGAAACAGATGAAGTTAGAGAACCAACCCAGGAAATCCAACATTAATTGGAATCTAACAAAAACAGAGAAAACAGGAGGGAATGGGGACACGAAAAGAATTCAGAACTTACCTCTGTGAGTTTCCTGTTGAAACTCTGCTAAGTGCCCTTCGCAAGAAATACGCTCCCCCCCAAACCCATCGCCGCCCCAGCAAGGCGTATCAGGGGGATACATCAGGGCACTGCGGGAAGAGGGTGAGGAATAAAAATGTCATCACTCTCCTGAACAGAAACATTGGAGACCATACGAAAATACAACAAAATTTTCAAAAATCAAACGAGAACCATTTTCATGCAAAAGTCTACACTCAGCCAAATTGTGACTCGAGTGTTAGGGTAGAATGTGGATGTGTTTGGGGAGGCCCTAACTTCTCACGCATTCTTTCACCGGACGCATAAACCCTGAAGGATGAAACCATGGGATCCAGAAACAGCAGCTCCACCAAGAAGACTGTGGAGGAAAATCCCCAGGATGACTTGGAAGGGCAGTCCCAGGATGACGGCCACCTGGTACGCCTAGGGGGCCATCAGTCCAGATCAGAGCAGGGGGACAGACTCCAGAGGGAATGTCCCCAGGTGACAGGGAAGGGAAAGAGAGAGGAATAAATAATGTATGTTTTTAACAACGTGAAATTTTTCATTGAGAAGCTGTTGGAAGGTGAGGAAAGATTGAGTAATAGGTTCAAAGAGTGAGTAATGAAACATGAGGAAAAGCAAAGCATTGTGTGAGTAAGAAACAATCATAATACACTTCTTGGCTCAGCTATGAACAATATTTATAGTTACAATAATGTGAATACTGGGATATCACTCAATTGAAAGGGTGAGGAAAGGGAAGGGAGTTATCAGAGCGCTAAACCTACATCTACCCATATAAGGACGTGTGATGGTTAATTTTATGTGTCAACTTAGCCAGGCCATGGTACCCAGATATTTGATCAAACATTGGTCTAGATGTTTCTATGAAGGTATTTTTTGATATGAGATTAACATTTAAACCAGTAGGTTTTGAATAAAGCAGGTTACCTTTCATAGCTTTCATAGTGTGGTGGGCCTCATCCAATCAAGTGAAGGTCTTAAAGACTGAACTCCCACAGGGAAGGGAATATTCTGCCTCCAGACTGCCTTTGGACTTGAGCTACAACATGAACTCTTCCCTTGGTCTCCAACCTGCTCCATATATTTTGTGCTTGCCACCTCCTACAATCACAGGAGCCAATTCCTTCTATGTCTGTCTCTCTGCCCCTGCCCTTTCTCCCTTATTTTCTCTCTCCATACACAACCCATTAGTTCTGTTTCTCCAGAGAGCCTAAGGAATACAGGAAGTCAATAACTAAAGTATAAAACCAGTGATTTAAGATATAGCAGATTCTCTTCGATACAGAGGTAAAGACCAGAACAAAGATGCTGGAATGAAATGACTAACAACAGGTGCCTCTGGATGACGATGAGGAGAAGAATGGGGCTGAAGACTACTCATGTGTTCCACGAGTGTGTGTCTTTAATTAATAACCTTTTTTTTTTTGCTACATACAAGTATCATCTTGATAATAAAAATTAATATTCCCTCCACCAAAAAATAAAGCAGCACCAAAACAGGACAAATGCAGCTTCTCTTCATTGACTTCTCTGCTAAATGTAAAGAGGGCATATTTAGATGGGATTCTACCCTCCTTCCTCTTATAACTTTAAAACTATTCCAGTACTACTGTCTGTAGAAGCTAAATTTGGGTCACAGCTTTGCAACCTAAATATTTTTCTGTTCCAAGTAAGAGCTAGATTCAAAGTAATTGAAACGTGTTGCTGTCATGCACAATTTAAGTGATGCATTTAACGTAATAAAAAAATATTTTAGGGGAGCCTGGGTGACTCAGGCGGTTGAGTGTCTGACTCTCGATTTTGGCTCAGGTCACCATCCCAGGGTGGTGGGATCGAGCCCCGCATCGGGCTCTGTGCTGAGCATGGAGCCTGCTTGGGATTCTCTCTCTCTCTCTCTCTCTCTCTCTCTCTCTCTCTCCTCCCTTCTTTTCCCTCCCTCCTTCTGCCCCTCCCCCGCCCACACTCTCTCTCTAAAATAAAAAACTTCTAATAACATTTTAGTAGTGCATACTAAAAAAGGTTAAACACGCACATTTGATGGTAGGTAGATGGTCTAGGGAAAGGAATCATCGTGTCTTAGCACTAACTAGTGGCCTCAGCGTGTCAACTTGCATGGAACTGGAGGCCAAGGTTTCTCTTGGGTCTGTAACTCTATTACCCATTCAAATTTATTTTGTTGTCACGATACTGGCACCTTTTACAAGCAGATATCCAACTTCCTTGTGCTTTTGTTTCGAGCAAGCACACCACTGAAAAATACATTTTATGTAACTAATCTTCCCACCTGAAGAATGCAGGTCAGGAAACTCAAAACCACTCTTTTAGCTCCAAACACATTCCAGGATTCTGAGTTCCCACAACACAGACAGGCATGCGTGATGACCCATTTTAAGTACGGCCAAAATATTCTTTTAAATAATAATCACCTAAATAACTTCCCTGACTGGTCTGTCAGTATGGTTGCTGCTATTTTGAGAAAACTAAGTCAAACAATTAGATGAGCAAAATGAAGTTATAACTCCAAATTCCTACCACGAGTCTCAAGTTTGAGTTTCCTTGGAGAAAAGGGAAAAAGCATTTAGTCAAGAATTCCTTGGGAGCTGCAATACTGATTAATCCCTGCTTCTGGCCTTTGAGATCATTACCTTGTTAATTCTACTTTCTGAAAGTAGCACTGACCAAAATATACATAACAAGGGAGTTTGTCTTAAGAAGCTTTTGTGTGATTGTTATCACTTTGGAGGCCCAGAATAGAAGAGAGGAGAATCTGCTGGTTTCTGGAGAAGTTGAACCATTTAAGAGTTTTGTTCTTCTGAGAGGAGCCAGTGAATGGAAACAAAATCATTTTGGTTTCTACATCCTTACTTATAAAAAGAGCTAAAAATCTCCATGTGGGAAATCACCAACGTGAAAAGTAAATTTTACTAAAAACTGTAGCAGCCAAGATGCACTTGACTGCAAGGAACAGAACACTCGACTAAAAGTAGGTCGACAATCGGGGCTTATCTTGTACTCGTCACATCACAAGGAATCCAGAGGCAGACCGGGTCAGGGTTGGTCAACGCCTCAGAGCTTTCGGTCAGCTCCTCCTTGACCCTCTTGATCAGGATGGCCAGATGGCTGGGGCAGCTCCAAGTACCCTGTAAATTTTAACTATTTTAAAATTTAACATTTTAATATGTTGATTTTAAAAATACTTGAAAAATTATTTCCATAAGTCTTCAGCGAACTTTCCTTTATGTGTTGTCGGCAAGAATGCCCTCATCGAGTTGTAAGAGAAACTCAGAAAGCAAGCATCTAGAATTTTCAGCTTCTGAAGGCAGGTCCCACAAATAAAGAAGAAGAGTGAGAATATGGCTGTTTATTTCACAACCAGCAGTGCCTGAGAATGTATTTATCCTGAGCTGCTGACTTCCCTGGAAAAATTCTGAGAACAGGCGGCTGGGCTGTTCCATCATCATGCCAACGCCCTTCCGTGCGCTCTAGTATGACCAGCAGTGCATGAACACTCATCTTCTCCGTCCCTCCACCCTTGGGCACAACCACGTGCCCAGCAGCCTTCAAATGGAACTATGTCTCCAGCTTTCAAAACCCTAGAGGAGCCATCATTCTTGATCCCACCCATTAGCTAGAAGGTCTTCAAATGTCCCTTGCATGAGTTAGGATGAGGAGACAAAACACACACGTGTGAATAAGTAAAGGGCACCAGTAGGCGATGCCCATTCATTCATTCGTTCATTCACAAATATCTACTTTCAACCACGTGAGCAAATGATTCCTCTTGCCAGTTCCTGGGCCGCCGCAGGGTGCAAGGTGGCAGTTACGGGGCAGGTGTGAGTGGGGAGGACCCAGCCAGAGACCTCGCTGGGAGGCAGTCACACTTGGGGTAATTTACCACAACCAGGGCTCTGTTCCCCAGCCTGAGAGACTGAGCAACGGGGAGGTGTCAGGTCTCCCGTGGTGTGCGGGCACTCTGGAGGTCAGAGTAAGTCTCATAAATTTGAAGAAAAAACCAGAAAACCTTCTGACTTAGAGTGGAGGCATCATTTTCTCAAGACCCACATGCCCCTGTTTTCTATCTACAGCCACGCCCCCCCTTCCCCTTCCCTTTCCCCAGAGTTTGTTTCATTAATGGAAAGCAAGTTTGGTGAACATGTTGAGGAGCCTCTTTCTTTTCCCCCAGATGCTTCACATACATTATTGTCTTTCACTGTTCTAAAAATCGGTGAAGTAAGCATTTTATTTCGCAATTGAGAAGCAGAGACTCAGACGTGGTATAATTCAGGTGAGTTGCGGACAAAACTCTTGCATCCTATTTCTGACCCAACCCTTCCTCTCTTGTTTCCCTGTTTCTTTTTTACTGAGGTATGATTGAAATACAACATTCTATTAGTGTCAGGTGTATAACACGATGACTTGACATTTGTGTATGTTGGGAAGTGACCACCACAGGAAGTCTTGTCACCACACAAAGTTACAAAAACTGTGGGGTTTTTTTGCGTGTGCGTGATGAGAACTTTTAAGCGTCTTCTTAGCATCTTTCAAATTTGCAATACAAGATTATCAACTCTAGTCACCATGCTGTCCCTTGCATCCCGTGACTTAACTGGAAGTTTGTGTCTCTTTGCCCCCTTCACTCATGCTGCCCACCCTCCACTCGTCCTCCCCTCTGGCAACCACAAATCTGTTCTTGGTATCTGTGGGTCTTGTTTTGTCTGTTCGTTCGTTTGTTTTTTGAATTCCACATAGAAGTGAAATCAGTATTTTACTTTCTTTATCTGACTTGTTTCCCTTGGCATAATACCTTCAAGGTCCATCCACGTTGCTGCAAATGGTAAGATTTCATTCTTTTTTATGGCTGAGTAGTATTCCATCGTGTATATATACCACACCTTGCATTCCACCCAAGCATGGTGGGCCCAGAAAATGCTCTCTCTTCTCTCTCGTGCCTGCAGTGCTCCTGTCTCCATTCAGAATGCCTCTCTCCTTCCCGGACAGTCCTGACCCTCACGACCACCTTTCGCTTCTCAGACTCTCCCACAAAAGCCCTAACAATAAATGCGACGGCTCACTGAGCATAAACTTACTAAGTGCTGAGGACTTGGCTTGCATCATCGGATTTGGTCCTCACAACTACTTTATGAGGCAGGCCCCATTTCACAGGTGAGGAAACTGAGGTTTCGAAGGTTAGGGACCTTGCCTGAAAACACAGAGCTTGTGAGTGACACGAGCTGGACTCACCTGGGTCTGTCTGGTTCCCAAAACCATGCCTTTTATCCTGTGTTTATTTCTGGTCATTGTCGCTTCACCTGGACATTATCCTTTCCTGGGCAGGCAACCTCAGGCCCCCAGGTCACCAAGGTCTAGATGAGACTGTAAGACCTGCCTACAGCAAAATTAAAAATTTTAAATACCTCCCCATTTGTTCAGAATAGAACCAAACCCCTTAGCAAGGCTGCAAAGCCCCCGCAGGCTGGGCTCATGTCCTCACCACACACCTACGCTCAGGGCAGCATCACGATCACTGGAGGGGGTTATTAAAAACGTCATGTGGTGGCACCATTTCTCAAGCCTCTGGCCTGCTCCCCTTGGATGAAATAATGATAAACAACATGACTATTTAGTCTTGTTAGTTGCCATTCTGAACGTTCTGCCTCTAAGTGTTTATATGTATTAACGCACACTAATTCACTTAATCTGAAAATTACCCTATGAAACAGATACTATTAGTAGAACCATCTAATAGATGAGATGATTGAGGCATAGGTTGGGTAATTAACTTGCCCAATTTCATTCAGCCAGCCAGTGGTGGGCTGGCCTGGAATCCCAATAATTGAATTAAGAGCTCTATGCTGTCTGTCTGTAGATGCCCACCACCATTAGCTTCAGATCCTGAATGTGGGTGCTTATTTTCTTCTGAAAACAGGCTGCTGCAGCCTGACTTCTGGGTATCGGTGCAGAGGAGAGAAAACCACCTGGGTATGCAGCCAGCACTTTGACCAGGCCCTTCAGAGAGTCTGGGTCCCAGTTAGGACCACCCAGGTTCAATTTCTATGAATTCGGATGCCACATTTGCCCAAACAGGGCAAAGGAAGGAATGTCAGCTTTAACATCCTATTCTGCAGAAACCCCTCCTGCTTTCCCCCCAACCCCCTTCCCTAGTAACATCTATCTTACTTGCGGAGGGTTTCATAATGAGTTAAAAGGAAACCTTCATTTCTCAATAAGAACATTAAACTCTTGTCAAACGATGATCTATATTTAGCCACTAAGAAGTACTTCACCTAAACCAATTTGCATGTCTATGGATGTGTGTGTGTGTGTGTGTGTGTGTGTGTGTGCACGCGTGAGTGTGTTTGGTTTAATCATTATTAGCAATGGGGAAGGCCATAGGCCTTCACAGCTCACAGGTAACGAACATTAAAGGAAAAAAGAGAGTTCTGAAGGTGGAGGGTAGGCCCACCGTGTTCCAGGACTGCACTGGCTCCTGAGAGACCCACAGAATCCTGCTTTGGAGCACTGCAGGAGGACCTATCCCACACCCCTTCCAGCTCAGCTATGCCAGGGCCCAAGACTTAACCATCAGGGGTCTCTGTGGCCCGTTACTTTGGCTCCTTGCCACCTCAGTGCTTGGGATCGGTTTGGGACAGCTTCCCAGGGGGGCAGCTGAGCCATATCCCTTGGGCCTCAGAGCAAAGGGTAAGAGGGGATGACGATGATGAGAAATGTTACCAAGTGTGTAGACTTTCCCATTGGGTGACGTAATTTGCCCAAGGTCACACAGCTTATTAATGGCAGAGCTGGGATTTGAACCCAAGGCATATGTAGCACCAGGACACCAACCAGCCCCAGCCTCCCTAAGCCTTCAGCCTCCGGGCACCAGTGAGAGTATTACGAGTTTTGTGGATACAGTAATGGCCGATATTGGAGCCCCCACGGGAGGAGCAGCTGGAGGACAGGACTGGACAGACGGGGCCAAGCTTTCCCGGGAGCTGAGGGTCCAGACCTCTGGAAGGTGCACAGCTCAGAGCGCAGAGGCTTCCCAGTTACTGCTTGGGACGTCAGCCCTGAGCCAGGCTGCCTGGGGTCCGCTCCGACCTACCCCTGACGTTTGTGGGGCCAGGGCAGGAGGACACATGGACGCATGGATCACATGTCTAAATACTTCAGATATTTTAAAGTTATCCGTCCAGCTAACAAACTGTTAAGTAAAATACGTTCTCTCCTCCCATCTTGACACAGGAACCTTCACGAAGACCTGGGAGGCGGGTTTGGATCTCGCACACTTGAAGTCCACAGAGTCCTTTGACTGGGTGAGGAGCTGTGGGGAAAGTGGCCCCTTCTCTTCCAGGCCCTGCTCTGCTGCACCTCCTCAGGGCCTTTCCCCAAAGCGTGTGAACACTGGGCCTGCACGTTTGAGCTCTGCCCGTGCCTTTTGCAACAAGCCACCTCTTGGTCACCGTTTGGGCCTTCTCGGGGGCACCGTCCACCCTCAGCAAGATGAAGCCAGAGAAGAGGCCATTTGGGCCGGGATTCCACAGTCCCAGGTGCCCAAGCGTGGTGTACAAGGTGGGGGGTGGGCTCTCCCCTTGGCCCCCTGGATTCTGTGCCCTGGGGGGGCAGGGATGGCTCCAGAGCAGGGCCTTCTAAAGCATGAGGCCCAAGGAAGAGGTCCCTCCAGTCTGGGTCAAAGGATGTTGTGGCTGCCAGTCCCTTATTGTGAAACTTTGAGCATGTTAATTAATCTCTCTGCACCTTGTTTTCCATGTCTGGAGAATGGAGATAATGTCAGTACGGAGTAACAGGAATAAGTGAGCTTATTCAGGGGTAAAGTGCTTAGAACAGTGCTTGGCAAACAGTAAGTGTTAATTAGGTACTGCCCATTACGTGTAATTATTATTTGGGCTCGGGCATCCTCAAAGTTGCTACCAGATTGAATGCTGCGAAAAAACCTCATTTCCTGACTGGTGATGGGCAAAAGCTATTTCTGGAGACCTGGGGAATTCCAAGAACAGGTACTCTGGCTGCCTGATCTGTCCTCAGGCCAGAGCCTGTGACTGGAACAGAAACTGTGGAAAGAGGGGAACAGAAGAGAATGGGCCAGAAAGAAGGGCAGAGTATTTGCTGCCAGTTCATTCAGAAAGAGTTTCTTGGGCAGATACTTTTCCAGGCACTAGATAGCAGGAGTGAGCAAGACAGGGTCCCTGCCTCCATTCATCCTACCTTCTTGGGGTAGGGTGGGCAGGGGGGATAGAAGGAAGATGTGTAACAAGAAAACAAAGAAATAAACGTAAGCCTTACAGAGATAAGGGTGTGTGTGTGTGAAAGAAATCAAATAGGATAAATTGAGAGAATGGCTGGTGAAGAGAGTTGGGGGAGGGTGAACCAAATGAGGTAGGGTGCTCCCTGATGGCGTCTGAGGAGGTGACGTTAAAACTGAGACCTGAATAATTAGGAGGAACCAGCGGTATAAAGAATCAGGAAAAGGATGTGCCAAGAAACAAAATCGGCTAGTGCAAGGGCCCTGAGGTGGTTGTGTGCTTGACATAATATGAGAAACAGAAGATCTATGTCACTTAAAGGTAGTCAGCAAAGGAAAGAGTGACAGGAAACAAGTCAGAAAAGTAGAGAGAGACCCAGTCAAGTGCTTCTCAAAGTTTAAGATGCCCACAAGCCATCTGGGCATCCTGTCTGTTAAAGTACAGATTCAGGTTCAGAAGGTCCAAGGTGGGGGCCTGAAATTCTGCATTCCTAACATGCTCCTAGGCTGGGCCAGTGCCGCTGGTCTGTGGACCACACTTTGAGTGGCCGGGCTTTAGGCAACAGATAGTAAGCAGAGATGTGACTCAGTCTGGTTATATTTTTAGAGCTTGCTCCCGCTGCAGTGTGGAGAGTGGGTTAGGGGTAAGAGAAAAGGCTGGACACCAGCAGAAGGGCAATTACAGTGGCCCAAGTGAAAAGTAGAAGCAGCCTGCATTGGCTGGGGGTAGTGAGCTGGACAGAAGTAGGTGGAGAGCAAGTCAATAAGCCTGGCTAATTGACTGCATGAAGGGGTAGAGTTAAACACAGAAATCCAGGGTTGCCTGGGTGGCTCAGTGGGTTAAGCTTCCAGCTCCTGATTTCGATTCAGGTCACGATCTCACCGTTGGTGAGTTCAAACCCTGCATTAGGCTTTGCACTGACAGTGTGGAGTCTGCTTGGGATTCTCTCTCTCCCTATCCTCTCCTCCCCCCCCCCCCATTAGTACTCTCTCTCTCTCTCCCTCTTTCTCTCTCTCTCTCAAAAAAAAAAAAAATCACACACACACAAATCCAGCATTACTCCTAGGTTTGGGGCCTGAGCTAGAGGCTGAATCAATGCCTTCAGTGGTGTGGCCAAGGCTAGGGGGAAACGGGGTTTGTAAAAAAAAGAAACAAACAAACAAAACAAAACAAACCAGAGTTTCAGTTTGAGATGGTAGTCACATATTCAACTGAAAATGTTGAGTCAGATAGATGAATCTTTATTTTTAATTTCCCTTTTTAATGTTTGTTCAGACTTTAATGTCTGTTCACAGACAGAGGCAGAGCATGAGCAGGGCAGGGGCAGAGAGAGAGGGAGACACAGAATCCCAAGCAGGCTCCAGGCTGAACTGTCAGCACAGAGTCCGACGTGGGGCTTGAATCCACAAACCACGAGATCATGACCTGAGCCAAAGTCAGATGCTCAACTGAGCCACCCAGGCGCCCCCAGAGAGATGAATCTTGGGCTCAAGAGTGATTCTGGGGTTGAAAATAAGCATTTAGGAGCACTGGTTTTCGGATGGTATTTTAAAGCCACAAGACTGGACGGACTTGCTTATGGAGAACATGTAGCAGATAAGAAGATCTGAGAGCTGAAGCTGCAGGTTCCTAACATTTAGGAGTGACAGGGTGAGGAGGAGCCAGGAAAGGAGAGTGAGAAAGTACTGGTGAAGTAGGAGAACTGGTGAGTGGCCTGGTGGGCTTAACAGCGGACTCCAAAGATATCCCCTCCCTAATCCGCGGAACCTGTGAATATATTATCTTATGTGGCAAAAGGCACCATGCAGAGCAATTAAGGTTAAAGAGTTTGAGGTCAGAGATGATCCTGGATTATCTGGATGGGCCCAATCTAACCACCACAGCCTTTAAAAACAAAATGGAAGGTAGGAGCGGGCGTCAGAGATATGTGGCGATGGGAGAAGACGCACAAGAGATTTGAAACACGAGAAAAACTTGACCCACGACTGCAGGCTTTGAAGAGGGAGAAGCCAATTCCAGAACATAGGAATGGCCCTCAGAGGGAGGCTAGCTAAGACCTAGAACCTGAGTCCCACAACAGCAAGGAATGAATTCGCCAATGACCTGAATAAGCAAGGAAAGACTCTCCTCTAGAACCCCCCAGCAGGGAACACAGCACTGCCAACACCTCCACGTCAGCCAGCGAGACCTGTGTTGGGCTTCTGACCTACAGAACGGTGAGATAAATTTACATCGTCTTGAGACACTCAGTTTGTGATCATTTGTTACTGCAGCAATAGAAAATGAACCCATGTGGTTTAGAAGCCTAGGAAGAAATCATTTCGAGGAAGAGGGAGCCATCAGCTGTGTCACAGGCTGTGTGAGGCTGAGTAAGAGGAAGACAGGTGCGAGCTTTGGAGGGGGTGACACAGAGCTTGCTCTCAACCTTGACGAGCAGTTTCGGCGGAGTGGCGGGGTCAGAGACCAGGCTGGAGTGGGTTGAGGAATAAAGGGCAGGGTGAGGAAGTGGAGGCAGTGAACACAGACAACTCTGTTGTAAAGTTTGGTTGCAAAGAGAAGGAAGGAAATAGGGCGGTATCTGGAGAAGGGTGTGTTCATCCAGGAGTTTTATTTTCTTGGTCTTAGTGGGAGCCAGAGAACATGTGTGTTTGCTGAAGGAATCGACCGAGCAGAGAGTAGTTAGGTTTGGGGAGGGTGTGGGTGGGAATCAAGAGTGCGTGAGTGAGAAGGGCCTGGCCCCGGGTACGTGTGGTGGGAAGAAACAGCTGGAAGGAAAACAAAGAAGGCGAGCACAGGTGCAAGGTGATTTGTAGTTTGGTGGTGGGGGGAAGGAGTTCCTGTCTGATGGCTTCTACTTTGTCACCAACAGGACTGAAGTGAGGTCTCCTGGGAGGGTGTGTGGAGAGGGAGGCGTGCTGGAGGGTTGAGGAGAGAAAGAAAAGATATGAAATGGTGTCTCTTGAAATGTGGGAAGCCACCTGATGACAAACTGGAGGAGCACGGCCCCAGGAAGGAAGTGGCCTTTGTCATCTCTCTTCGGGCCCTGATGCTGGGACTGGAGGGGGCGGGGGTCTGTTGGATCCAGGTTGGGCCCCAGAGGAGGTTACTTACTAGACAAATAACCCTCAGGAACTCTCTTAGCTCTTCAGCTTCATGCTCACCCCGCCTACTTTCATCAAAGGAAACAGCAGGTGCCAAAGTGTTTCATGGCCTGTCAAGCCCTGTCTTTCTTTATGGGTGGGGTCCATCTTATACTCTCTGGCCACTGCAGGTGGAGATGCCCTGAAGGCTGGAGATGAGTGTAGGGGAGGGTGTCTGCCCAGCAGCAGCTCTGATTCTGAGATCATCCTCTTCCAAAGCATGAGCAATTCCTTCCACCTCCACCCAGTCCCAGGAAAAACTCGGGCTTGAGTGTGCTGTCCTGTACCCGGAACAAAGGGAGCGCCATAACCTGTGTTGGGGCTTGCTCTCCTTGGGGAGCTCCTCCAGCTATGTCTGCAGCCGTCACCTAGCTGGTCCTGCCCTGCCACTGGCTCAATGTCTGCTCCGTGGAATTGCCCCAGAGTGGCAATATGTATTCTAACGAAGGTTCCCTGTGAAAGCTCTCTGGCGGATTAGGACTTGTTGTGTGGGTGGTTTGGAGAAGGGCTACTTTATAAAAGTTAAATAAACCTCACCGATGAAAGAGACAGCGGATTCTCCCAGCGGAAAGTAGGGATCACAGAGCAAGAGGACACCATCCAGGGTCAGACACAGCTCAGGTGAGGACCTGTGAGTCCACATGAGGTCTATTTGACTCCAAGCTCATGTTTTCTCCCCCACCATATAACACTGCCTTCCTGGAGCCAACAAACCTGCCTGCTTCCGGGGAAGGGAGGTGGAGGGAAAGCACCAGCGTTTACAGAGTGCTTGCCTATCAGGGGTCATGCTTCTGTTCTGGCCCTCTCTGCAGGAGGGGAGGCAGAAGGCACACCTCCGGGTGGCTGAGAGTCTCTCTGTGTAACACAGACAGAGGTTGTTTTGTGACTACCCTGGCAACTGGAGCTCTATGGGAAACGGGTATGCTCTGGCACAGAAGCCACTCTGAGTTCAACATTTGATCCTGGTCACCTAAGACGGGAGAGCCAGGAACAACAACAGGGCACCATGTTCTTTTTGGCAACCACCTTCTCTACTCCTCCTGCCCGTCCTCCTAATGCCATAAAATTCACCCATTTCTTCCCCCTCCAAAGTAGGAGGAAGTAGACAAAAGAAAATTTTTCAGGGGAATGAAGATGGAATGGAATGCCTTCAAAACTCACAGAAACATTCTATGGGAGAGATGAACATAAAACTGGTTTTGAGCTGATTCTGAAGAGAAAGTGTTTACAGTTTGTGTCTGGCCAAATTGATGACTTGCAAAAACCCAAACAAGTCAAATAAAAAAATCAGCTCTTTGGAAAAATACATCAGAATCCAGAGTCTCTAAAGCATGATATTCACAATGTCCAGAAGATAATCCAAAACTTTTGACATATGAAGAGACAGGGAAATGTAGCCTATTCTCAATAGAAAACAACCACAAAGGACTCAGATGCTGGAATCAGGAAACGGGACTTCGAAACAGCTATATGTCTGTATTCAATGATGTAAGGAAAAACATGCTTATAGTGAATAGAAAGGTAGGGAGTCTCAGAAAAAAAAAATCATAAAATGTAGTGAAATGGCAATTCTAGAGCAAAAAATTGCAATCTATGAAATAAACTAAAATTACAATATCTGAAATAAAAAACAAATTATGGAATGGGCTTAACAGCAGAATGGAGAGGACTAAATTTAGAAAAATTCAGTGAACTCAAAGCTAGATCAACAAAAGTTAATCTAAGAACAGTGAAGAAAAACAAAAAGAAAATCAGAAAAGACTTTCAGAGACCTATGGAACTCATGGAACACGTGTCTAACATACTTATAAGTGGAGTCACAGCCAGAGAAGAATGAGAGTGGGGCAGAAAAAGCTATTTGAAGAAATATGACTGAACCATCCCCAAATATGGTGAAAGACATACATTTAAAGACTCAAGAATCTCAGCAAATCTGAGGCAAGGTAAACATGAAGACACTATGCCTGGGCACATCAAACTGTTGAAAAGCAAAGAGAAAGAGAAAGCAGTCTGAGAAAACCAACATGTTACATACAGAGAAACAGTGATATGAATGACTGCTAACTTCTCACCAGAAGCCATGGAAACATCTTTAAGTGCTGAAAAGAAAAACAAAACAAAACAACAACAACAAAACATGCCAATTCTTTTCGCATGCTAGTGAAAATACCCTACAAGAATGAGGGCAAAGACAATTTCAGATAAAATTAAGAGGGGCACCTGGGTGGCTTGGTCAGTTAAGTGTCCCATTCTTGATCTCAGCTCAGGTCTTGATTTCAAGGTCGTGAGTTCAAGCCCCACATTGGGCTCTGCACTAGATGTGAAGCCTACTTAAAAAAAAAAATAATAAAATGAAATAAAAAATAAAAATAAATTAAAAAATAAAATTAAGAAGACTCATTGACAGCAGAGCTCCACTCTAAGAGATGATAAAATTCTTCATGCTAAAGGAAAACAATACCAGATTGACATTCAGATCTTCTAGAAGGAATGAGGTGCTTTGGAAGTGTAACTATCTAGATAAATAGAAAAGTCTATTTTTTCCTCTTAATTTCTTTAACATATGTATGACTATTTGAAGCATAGAAATATTTTCTTGTGGGTTTTATAATATAAGTAGATATAATTAATACCCATGACAATACAACAAGAAGCAGGAGATAGCACACTTTTCCTGTAAAGGGCAAGAGAGTAAATATCATGGATTTGAGGGCCATAGGATCTCTGTCACAAGTACTCAACTCTGCACTGTAGTGTGAAAGCAGCTGCAGATAAACATAAGCGAATGGGTGTGGCTATGTTCCCATAAAACTTTATTTACAAAATAGGCAGCAGGCTGGATCTGGCTCACTAACTACAGGTTTGTCAACTCCTGTAAAGGAAAATGGCAGTAGGATGGTAAAAAGACTTATGCAGTGGCAAAGTTTCTGCATTTAAATGAAGTGGTACAATATTAATCCTAAGTGAACAGTGAAAAGTCAAGTGTTTCTCAACAGTGGCAATTCTGACCTTTCTGGACAAGCGCCCAGCTCTTGATCTCAGCTTAGGTCTTGATCTCAGGGTCATGAGTTCAAGCCCTATGTTGGCAACCATGCTGGGCATGGAGCCTACTTAAAAAAATAAAGACTACAAAAAAATAATAAAAGGAAGATGAAAGACCTGTACCACCAAAACTGTAAAATATTGATGAAAGAAACTGAAGAAGACACAAACAAATGGAAAGATATTCCATGCTCATCACTGAAAGAACCAATATTGTTAAAATGTCCATACAACCCAAAGCAAAATATAGAATTAATGCAATCCCTATCAAAATATCAACATTTTTGGGGTACCTGAGTGGCTCAGTTGGGTAAGTGTCTGACTCTTGGTTTTGATTCAGGTCATGATCTTACGGTTTTGAGTTTGAGCCCCTTATCGGGTTCTGTGCTGGCAGCACAGAGCTTGCTGGGGATTCTCTCTCTCCCTTTCTCTTTGCCCCTCCCCCCCCGTCTCTGTCTCTGTCTCTGTCTCTCTCTCAAAATAAATAAATAAACTTAAAAAAAGAAAAGATATTAAAAATATATCAACATTTCTCACAGAATGAGACCAAATAATACTAAAATTTTTATGTAGCCACAAAAGACCACAAATAGCCAAAGCAATCTTGAGAAAGAACAAAGCCGGAGGCATCACAATTCCAGATTTCAAGATATACTACAAAGATATAGTAATCAAAGCAGTATGCTATTGGCACAGAAAATCGACACATAGGTCAACAGAATAGGATAGAGAGCCCAGAAATAAACCCATGCATGTATGGTCAATTAATCTATGACAAAGGAGGCAAGAATATACAATAAGGAAAACACAGTCTGTTCAACAAACAGTGTTGGGAAAACTGGACAGCTACGTGCAAAAGAATGAAACTTCAGTACTTTCTCGCACCATATACAAAAATAAAACAGAGTAAAGACCTAAATGTGAGACCTGAAACCATAAAACTCCTAGAAGGCAGCAATTTCCTTGAGATCAGCCACAGAAACATTGTCCTAGATATGTTTCCTCAGGCAAGGGAAACAAAAACAAAATTAAACTGTTGGGACTACACCAAAATAAAAAGCCTTTGTACAGTGAAGGAAACCATCAACAAACAACAAGGCAACCTACTAAATGGGAGAAGATATTTGCAAATGATATATCCGATAAGGGGTTAATAACCAAAATATATAAAGAACTTCTACAACTCAACACCAAAAACCCAAACAACTCAGTTAGAGAATGGACAGGGGACCCAAATAGACATTTTTTTCCAAAGAAGACATTTAAATGACCGACATACACATGAAAAGATGTTCAATATCACTCATCAGGGAAATGCAAATCAAAATCTCAAGAAGATATTACCTCACACCTGTCAGAATGGCTAAAATAAAAAAGACAAAAAATAACAAATGTTGGTGAGGATGTGGAGAAAAAGGAACCCCGTGCACTGTTGATGGGAATGTAAATTGGGGCCGCTGCTGTGGAAAACAATATGGAGGTTCCTTAAAAAAAATAAAAAATAGAATTACCATATGATCCAGTAATTCTGTTTCTGGGTATTTACCCAAAGAAAACGAAAACACTAACTTGAAAAGGTATGTGCACCCCTATATTTACTGCAGCATTATTTACAGTAGCCAAGAGATGGCAGCAACCCAAGTGTCCACTGACTGATGAATGGATAAAGAAGATATGGTGTGCATACACAATGGAGTATTACTCAGCCCTAAAAAGAATGAGATCTTACTATTTGCAACAGTATGGATGGCCCTACAGGATATAATGCTAAGTGAAGAAATCAGAGAAAGACAAATACCATATCATTTCATTCATACGTGGAATTTAAGAAATAAAACAAATGAACAAAGGGAAGAAAACCCCGAATCAACCAAAAAGCACTCTTAACTATAGAGAACAAACTGATAGTCACCAGAGGGGAGGTGGGGGGCGGGGAGGATGGGTGAAATAGGTGAAGGGGATCAAGAGAACACTTATCATGATGAGCTCTGAGTAACTACAGAATTGTTGAATCAAGTATTGTACAATTGAAACGAATAGAACGCTGTGTGTTAACTATGCTGCATTTAAAATTAAAAAAGAAAACCGCATCAGTGAGCACAGGCTTGTGGCATGGTCAGTGAGGGGCAGAGCAGCAGGGGTGGGAGATGGGGTCTGAGCCGCAGGTAGCGCCTTTAGGCCGAGGTACAGATGTGGATTTCCTAAGTGGATGGGAAGTCACCGGAAGGTGTCAAGCAGGGAATGAGGCGCTGTGGTCCAGAGGACAGTCTGGGAAGAAGTCTAAAACTGCCTCTCTGCCTCTGTCCAGGGTGTTTGCGGACAGCAAGGCCATCGTAAAATAAGAATGCATAAAATAACATCTGGATGCTGATATGGTCACCTGAGAACATACGAACACTCCATATTTCATTTGGGCAATTCACACAACACGCTCTGAGAGCTTCCTGTGGGTGAGGCAAATTCTTGCAAGATATTCTTTCTTCTTTACATAAGTTTCTCCCCATTTCTGCACCCAAATGGCTTGAGCCAAGTTTATCTGGACACCTGAAAATCCCTGGTACATTCATGGCACATCTCGACATAGGTACTGTGACTTCCAGGTGTACTCAGACCTCAGCCTTCCCGACTATTCTTAAAAACAACGATTAGTTGAGCCCTACTGTCCCAGGCACTGTGTTAGACCCTCACATTCTCCCAGTGGATCCTTACACTTACACCTCCTTGTGGTGGCCATCTGCACCTTCTGCCTTGGTCCGCACAGCCCCATCTGACCTCTTTCCCAGATGGCAGTAGTCCTTTTTCTCTGGAAAACTCCTTTCTTACTCCAGACATGTAGTTCTGGTTGGGGCTGCCAGTACTGTGCTCACCCGGCTACCTATAGGAATGGATACACTGCCTGGGATGAGCCAGTGGTGATACCCCATCTCCCTGATCACAGGGATTGATCAGGGAATGAACACATAACCCAAGCCTGGCCAGAGTTTTTCTCCAGTATTTCTCAAACTAGGGTCAGGAGAGAAGTTTGGTCTTTTCCTCCTGACCTCAAAGATGAAAGCATATGACTACGGTTCTAGACTTTTGGAAGCAGCCAGGCTTAGAGACTAAAGCCAATGTGGAGACTAGAAGTGCAGAGAGAACTATGGAACCATGGTTTCTCCGAGGCCAGATAGGCCTTTGCCTTATTCTCGAATTGGTCCCTCCTGGCAATCGATTCCCCTTTCCTGCTTTAGCCAGTTCAGTTAAGGATTTCACCCAGCGTAACCAAGAGTCTTCTGAAGGTGTTCTTTGTTCAGACAAATCCCAGAATCTCAGGCAGCCCCTGCAGCTGACCAAGAGTCTCAGATCTTGTTCCTGTTGAGTTCTGACATGCTTTTGAAATTCTCTTGCTTCCTTTATAGCTATCCCCACCACAATGGCTAGAGCTCACAGCCCTGGCTTCAGCTCATAGCACTGCTAAGATAGGCTGGAATTTTCAAAGACTTGACTAAAATTCTGAGAGGTCACAGCAAGCAAATGAATAACATGAGGTAATAAATGCACAAAACAGACATGATTACAGAGCAGTCTGCAGCTAGCTTGCTTCAGGGCCTGCAGACCTATTCTCTTGCATGAGCTATATCGAGATTGCTTCATTCTACCCTCATGATGTGGCGAAAGGTTTTAGCAATCTAGCCTGGGATCCCTGCTTCCTGGCCTGATTACGCATAGAGCGTTGCTTAAAACATTAGCTAATTTAAAAAATTAAAATGTGGCAAACCAAATTGATTTATAGATGCGATGCAATCCCAATAAAAACCCCAGCACGTTTTTTAAAACTTTAGAATTGACAAGCTGATCCTAAAATTCCTACAGAAATGTAAAGAACTAGAATACCCAAAATAATTTTGGGAAAAACAAAGACACAAAATCAGAGGACTTCTCCTAATTAAAGAATTCCTCAAAAAGTTTAGCATATGTAAACAAATGTAAAAGCTAAAACTATAAAACTTCTAGAAGAAATCCAGAAGAAAACATAAGAAAATCTTTGTGACTCTGAGGTAGGCAAAGACTTCTTAGGACATAAAAAGTACAAACCTTAAGAGAAAAAAAAAGATAAATTAGACTTCATGAAAATGAAAAGCTTCTCAAGAGACACCATCAAGAAAATGAATAGGTGAGCTTTTGGCTGAGAGAAAATGTGTGTAAAGCATATATCTGCAAGGATTTGCATCTAGCAAATATATATATATACACAGAACACTTATGACTCAGTAATAAGTCAACCCAATCTTTAAAAAGGTCCACAACACTTCAATACTTCATACACACAAAAAGATTTAAGAAGAACCACGAAAAGATGTCCAACCATTAGTTACCAGGGAAATGCAAACTAAAACAAAATGGGATGCCACTACCCACCTACCAGAATAGCTACCATCAAAAAAATATGGATACCACCAAATACTGGCAAGGATGTGGAACAAGCTGAACTCTCATACGTTGTTGGTGGGAATATAAAATGGCACAACCACTTTGAGAAAAGGTCCGGAAACTCCCAATACTACATACAGTAATCCGGCCCTCATTTCTGCAGGGGGTTTGTTCCAAGATCCTCAGTGGATGCCAAAACCACTGTACTCTGTATATGCTATGTTTTTCCTGTGCATACACACCTATGATAAAGTTTAATTTAGAAATCAGGCACAGTAAGGGATGAACAACAATAATATTAAACAGAACAATTGTAAGACTATACTATAATAAAAGTTATGTCTCTCTCTCTCCAAATCTCTTACTGCGCTGTACTACTCACCCTTCTTCCTGTGATGATATGAGGTGATAAAATGCCTACGTGATGAGCTGAAGGGAGGGGAATGACCTGGGCCTTGTGATGTAGCGTTAGGCTACCACTGACCTTCTGACCATCAGTCAGAAGGAGGATCGTCTGTTTCTGGTTCCTCTTGATTGCAGGTAACTGAAACCATGGAGAAGAAAACTGCGGATGGGGGCTGGTGGGACTACTGTGTAGACCAGTCCAAGGACACAGAAATTCCTCTCCCCGTGTGGAGGTTTCTTGGGCTAAGAGGCTGAGTCTCCTCTGAGATCTGCCAGCCGTGGGAGGGCATCTTCTCATCCACCTGGTCAGCTTACTAGAGAGGGCCTGTAGTTAGGAGACAGTTTTAATTCGAAGGTGAAGTACAAGGAATACTTTGTGGGCGTCTGAGCCACATTCTGCAATCAGCTTTATCCGTAAGAAAGCAGAGAAATTTGAATCTCTGCTTGTTCCTTACTCAAGAGGGGATCCAGCAGCATTACTCATGGACACAGACCCTCAGCCCCCACCCCACACCCCTTTGCTTGGCAGCGTGCTCGGCCCACAGTAAGCTCGCAATGATTGCCAACAGAGACATTATTACTATTAGCTTTCTGCTGAGATCTGTGCATCTTATGCCCTTCTGTGCAGCTCACCAGGGCTGCTTTCTCCAAGCCCCAAATTCCAGATGGGAAAATGTCTTTCTGCAGGGGGGTAATTGGCACCAGAAATGCCCTTACTCTGCTGGTGAGACCAGGCCTCTATGCCCAAGTGTGGCCTTACCTTTACACATTCAACAGCAAGTCGATCACATAAATTCTTTTTGTGGTGTTTTATGGGCCACCAAAATTCCCAAATTATTTTAGGGACCAAAATAGGGTGCCAACGGGGCACCTGGGTGGCTCGGCTGGTTGGGTGTCTGACTTTGGCTCAGGTCATGATCTCCCCATTTCATGGGTTCGAGCCCCACGTCAGGGTCTGTGCTGACAACTCGGAGCCTGGAGCCTGCTTCAGATTCTGTGTCTCTCTCTCTCTCTCTCTCTCTCTCTCTCTGCCTCTACCACGCTGGTGCCCTGTCTCTCTCAAAAGTAAAAAAAAAAAAAAAAAAAAAATTAAAAAAATTAAAAACAAAAAAACAAAACCAGGGTGCCAACTTTAAATTTTTCCATTAAGGATACATTTTTTTTTTTTTTAGTTATCCATCCGCTATCATCATTTCATTTTATTTTAAAAAATTTTTAATGTTTTTATTTATTTTTGAGAGAGACAGAGCACAAGTGGGGGTGGGGGTGGACAGAGAGAGAGCGAGACACAGAATCCCAAGAAGGCTCCAGGTTCTGAGCTGTCAGCACAGAGCCCAATTGGGGCTTAAACTCATGAACCATGAGATCATGACCTGAGCCGAAGTCAGACACTTAATCCACTGAGCCCCCCAGGCACCCCTCATCATTTCATTAAAAAAAAAATAGATTGTATCTTTTCAAGCAGTTTTAGGTTCACAGAAGAATTCAGCAGAACATCCAGTGAGTTCTTACATACCCCCTGTCACCGTGCATACCTCCCCCACCCCCATCAACATCCTGCTCCCGAGTGACACATGTGTTAAGACCTATGAACTAGGCACATCATTATCACCCTAAGTCTACGGATTGCTAGGGTTCGCTCTTGGTGTTGGGCATTCTGTGGTTTTTGACAAATGTAAAAGGACATGTATCCACCACTACAATATCTCACAGAATAGTTTTAGTGCCCTAACAGTACTCTGTGCTTGTCCATTCATCCTTATTCATTTCATTAAAAAAAAAAAAAAAAGCATTTAGGAAATTGAAAATTGGATAGGTATCTCAAAATAGAAATTTTTACCCCCTTGGACTGGTGAAACTAGTCTGAGGTGCGGTGGAACCACAGCTGAATAAGAAAATCACAACAGTTGGGGGCGCCAGGGGGGCTCAGTCGGTTAGGCATCTCTCGATTTCAGCTCAGGTCACTGTTGGTGAGATTGAGCCCTGCATCAGGCTCTGTTCTGGGTGTGGTGCCTGCTTGGGATTCTTTCTCCATCTCTGTCTCTAAAAAAAGAAAAGGAAAGGAAAAGGAAAGAAAAAATACAATCACCACAGCATTCATAGACAAGAACTCCAAAACTCGAGTAGCCTCTGTACCCATTTTACAGGTGAGGAAACTGAAGCTCAGAGAGGTGGAGGCAGTTGCCAAGGACTGAAAGCTAAGTATCTTCACTCCACAGACCAGGTGCTCATCTGCCATACCCAGTGTCTTCTAAAAGAGCTCCCAAACTAGTAGCTTTGAGGTAGAAGGAGGGTGTCCCCACAGCCTCAGGTGACTGCTGTCTTCCAACTTGTGCCTGCTCTTCCCACCCCTCCCTCCACGTGCACATGCGTATTTGTCTTCTCTTCAGGCAAGTTCTGAGAAGCCTTTTGTTATAAGCAAAGTTTAATTCTGCCCCTTCTCAGGACTAGTGTTATACTTTGTAGTTATTTGTATTTATCTATTATACGAGAACTACAGGACTCACCCTTAAGTCACAGCAGAAGATATTTTAAATTAGGACACCTACTCCAGAAACCTAAATTTCCCCCCAAATAAATCCTACAGTATCAACAAGTTGGCAAAGTCTCCAGAAGCCTTGGAGGGGGAAGACTGGGCACTCAGGGTGTGGTCTTCTTGCTTTTGACCTCAGGCCTCATTTGACAACTTGCAGGTCCCCAAAATGTTTCATTCCTGACATTAGTCAGAGAGCCCAAACAAGGTCTTGAGTGTATAGACTTTTATCTTCATTCTACTTTAAATAGTTTCCTTCTGGGGGGGTGGGGGTGGGGGAGGGAAGGGCAGTGTGTGTGGAAAGGGTGGGGGTGCCTGTTCCTTCTGAATTGCCACCAAGTGACCTAGGGACTGGGGAAGCTCTACACGAACACTGGGTTCGGCCCCAGATATCCCATTCATACACGTCCCCGTCTCAATCCTCCCACAGTCATGTTGGACGGCCCAACAAAAATGGAGTCTGCCATTACCGGGCTGTTGAGGAAGGTCATCAAAAAGACGTGACTGTCGACCGCCCCATGAGCTGGCCCCCAGGCACTCAGAGGTTCCTCCCCTCCCCCGTTCTTGGAATGTGGGCTCTCCTTCCTTTCCCGCTCCGAAGGGCTCCTCCAAGGACACAGTCTTGAGATAGCGATGTGGTGTGAAGAACACCAACATGGTTTATGTGACTGAACCAGTTAGAGGCCTCTTAAGATTTGGCAGGCAAGCGCAGGAATCCGTTAGTCGTGCTGCCGCCCAAGACAAGCCTCACATGTAAGTTCCCTTTACTTAATAGAAATGCCAGCTGTCAACCTGGACTGGCCTGCCTCTTGCTTCGGTCTCTCCCTGCCCTCCAAGTACAGGGTTTCAGATTACTCCAGGGAAGCTCCCGGGAGGGTTATGAACCCATACTTGCCGTGTGGTCTCAAGCGAATCCCTTCACTTTTCTGAGCCTGTGTCTTCTCTACAGATGAGAATAAGGCAGCCGGACCAAGTGCGAACAGGGTGAACGAGGAGCCCAGAAGGAACTGCTTAGCAGCCCTCTTCCAATGGCTCTCTCTCTCCAGTGGTCAGGTGGATGTCTGGCCCTCCCCTCCCGCCCAAGAGACTCACAGAAAGATGGTCAGGGATGTTTGTGTTTTCTATTCTCATTTCTAAGGCCTCAAAGACCCGCATTTAGGGACCCTGTTCTAGGGTATTCTCTACTAGTAGTATTTTCTCTCCTCTCCACCCTCTTCCAACCTGCCTTTTGTCTTGGAAATCAACTTCTATGAACGATAGCCAGGGCCGCCCCCACCCCCACCCCTTCCAGCTTTGATTGTGTTTGGCCAATGGGAGGCACTGTTAGAGGACTAGAAGAGAAAGAGGTAGTAGAGGTGAGACTCTCCTGGTGCCTCACTGCTCTCCCCCACACTTCCCTGTGTTCCTGGCAGTGGTGGCATTTTGCAATTACAGCTGTGGTTGGGTGGCCCCTCTTCCTTGACCCCAGCTCCCACAGGTTTTCCTCACAAAGTTCCTTCACCTTATCTCCCCCAGTGGAGGGGCACTAAAAAGATTTCTTGCTGTTGTTAGTCACGAAGGACCTCACAGCTCTTGTCAGTTCCCTTCACCCACCTCTGTAGACAGTCCTTCCATTAATGAATCTTCGAATGTGGTTTCTCTTTCCTGCCGTACCTAAACGACACAGAATCTTATACCTCTCTCTCCGCTTTCAGAATTGGTATTCTAACCAGCCCTGGCTATTGAAAAGTTCATCTGTAAGACCAAGAGGTGAGTCTTGAAGGGACAAAGCAAAGGTCCCTTGGCTGCTAGGCAGTTGCCTTCTAGCTAGCTGCACACACCCTTTCTCATGCTCGGTGCAGATGAGTGAGTGGGAAGTCATCTAATGGTCTGCTACCGGGTGACATGTTTTACCAAACACAATCCTGTTGCTCACCATAATTATCTGTATTTGTATGTAAGCTGCATTCCTCTGACCATCTGTCTTATTTTGGTTGACAGACTCCCAAATTCCCTCTCTTTTATTCATGCATAATACATGAATGATTCACAAGTGGGAAAGTCAACAGGGCTCCTTCTACCTCAGTCTCCTCATCTGTATAAATGGGATAATAATACTATCAACCTCATAGAATTGGTGTGAAGATTAAATGAGTAATGTCCTTAAGTGTTTAGAACAGCAGGTGCAAAGTATTATCTAATACTCTCTCATCTGGTTCCTTTGGCTCACTTTCCTACAGCTTGTATGTAGGAAGGGGAGCAGGGGACCTGGGTAGGAATTCCTAAGTCCCCCCACTTTCAGTGTTTTCCTCCTCTTTCCCCTCCCCCCTCCATACCCCACTCCTGAGTACATCTCCTTCTTTGCCATCTTTTTATCCCAGGAAGCTTCTGGAAGGGCAGCCAGCACAAGTTGATTCTTATGTTTTCTGCTTTCAATTCTAGACCAGTGGTTTTCAGACGGTGGTCCGGAGAGCCCCAGGGCTCCCAAGAAGACCCACAGACCACAGAAAGTGGTTATCACTCTAGGTCACACCCTTTAGCTTGCTTTTTTATCTGTTCAAGTTTCCTTTCAAGATTCTGTTTGAACACAGGCTTCCAAGACGTGAAAAAGTTGAAATCCCTATTCTGAGATATTGAAGCCCTAGATATGACAGCTCTCACTCCTAACTTCTTTGACCCCCTTGCCAAGCAACTTTCTCTACTTCATTCAAATAGTTTGGGTTCTTTTCCATTTCTGATGCTCTGAAACAGATACGTGAACAAGCAAATCTTTGTGTACACATCTGTGGTGTCTCTCACAGGTGCTCAGCATGTTCAGCAGACATTGTCTCCTTAATTCTCAGGCCTCTGGGGGAAGATAACTACAGCACTGTTTAACAATAGACACACTTAAAGGCACTTGACTTTTACTGGCACCCAATCCAACCACTGGAATACTTCCAACCCCAGGAATCAAAAGACTATTAGGACTCTATCCTGATGACCCTGGGCCACAACTGGTCCTAATGGCTGCTCGGAGTGAGGGAAGTGGGGTAGCAAAAGCTGTTCAGGGACCGGCAGGCAGGGAGGAGCGCTCAGCATCGGGAATTGGCTGTGGGAGTTTGGGGAGGTACTAACACTCCAAGCGGTCAACATATAATTTCTTTATGCAGTTCAAGACTCTGGGCATTGAGACTATGAATACAGGAAAGGAGCAAAAGCCCTAACATCCAGATCTCTGCCTGGAATGCTCATATCCCAGATTGCCACAAGGTCCCTCTCATACTTCATTTGGCTCAAATGTTACCTCATTAAGACTGTCTTAAGACTGGGGCAAGCGGTGCCTGGGTGGCTCAGTTAAGCTTCCAACTTCAGCTCAGCTCATGATCTCACAGCTCGTGAGTTCAAGCCCTGCATAGGGCTCTCTACTGTCAGCGTGGAGCTGGCTTTGGATCCTCTGTCTCCCCCTCTCTCTGCCCCACTCTCACTGTCAAAAATAAGTAAACATAAAAAAAAAAACAAAAAACAAAAAACAAAAAACGACTGGGACAAGAAAAGCCCCTACCTGGGTTCTGAGCTCTCTGGCCCACTTCTTTTTCTTTCTTTCTTTTTAAATGTTTATTTATTTTTCAGAGAGAGAGAGACAGAGACAGAGACAGAGACAGAGCAAAAGCAGGGGAGGGGCAGAGAAAGAGACAGAAACACAGAATCTGAAGCAGGCTCCAGGCTCTGAGCTGTCAGCACAGAGCCTGATGCAGGGCTCAAACCTACAAGCCAGGAGATCATGACGTGAGCTGAAGTCTGACACTCAACCAACTGAGCCACCCAGGCACCCCTCTCTGGCCTCTTCTAACCACACGCCTTTCCACAGAGCAAGAAGTCCATGCGCCACGGGGATGTGCCCACCCAAAGCTTCTGCTCGTCACCCCTTCTTAGACAATATTGTGTGTACCTGAGACCCTAGAATTCTCTGTCCCGATAGCACAAGGCCAGCTTCTAGAGACTGTGTTGGCTTTTCCGTCCTTTGGAGGAGCCAAGGAACAGCTATTTGTAGGAGGTGTGGATGTGCAGATCCAGATATGATAGTGTGGGTACATGGCCCCTTGAAGTACGAGACAGAGCTGGAGTACAAAGAGTAGGAGGAGGAAGAGTAGGAGGAAGATCGAGGGCCAGGGACCGGTTACCACCTAAGCCACCCCATTCTAGTGCACATCTTGGAGGAGTCCAAGAATTCTAAACTTAAATTTGGCCTTCCAGATTATGATGAAGGTATACTTGTCACAATGAAAGGATATGAATTTTACATACCAGTTTAACTTGGTTTGTACTTTTTCAGTACATACACATACGGTATGTGGGCCTCCATTTGTGCCGTTGACCATGGCCCTGTAAATATTAGGGGTAGGCCCATCCCCGACCACGCTGTCTAAAATAAAACAGCACTTCCTCTGTCACTCTATTTCTACCCTAGTTCTTCATAGCATTTGTCACCATCACATCTACATTTACTTGTGTATCATCTCTCTATCCCTAGCCTCACTAGAATGTAAGCCCATGACTGCATAATCTCAGTTTTGTTTACTGTCTTATTCTTAGTACCTAGAGCAGTGTCTGGCACAAAGAAACCACTCAATAAATGTTAAATGAATAATGAGTCCAGTCCCAGATGGCTCACAGATGAGTGAGCTAGCCCACAAACACAAAGGAAAAAGATTATGTGAGACAACCCTCCCAGGAGCTCTCTCTCCCTGTAAAATAACTCAGTCTAGGGGCTACAAATGTGACCAGGGAAATAAATTAACCATTAACACCTTAGTACACACAGACACAAAATTAGTTAGAGGGTTACTTTTGAGAGGGACACTTGAGTACAGAGGGCTTCTAGTAGGCTGGGGAATTAGATGTGGGGGTCCACTGGAGGAATCCCCTCATGACCTTACCAGGGTGGCCAGACCTGTGTGCTGAGGATACACTGATTCCACCGCAATGGCCATGCCAATCCAGCGCAGCTTAGTGTGGAGAGGGGGCTTCTCATCCATGATTAGAAAGCCCTCAAATACGGTTTCCCTTGGATGGTCACAGACCTCAGGGGTGTGGGCACATCTCATCCTTGTGGGGTCATGATGATCACAGACTCAGAGACCTCCCTCTTCTCTCTCACCTGCTTCTAACTCATGTCTTATTGCGTGGAGGGATCCCCAGAACTCTCTTGGTACAGCGTAAATCGATCCAATCTATTCCAATTTACTCCTTTTCCGTTAGATACGAGGCTCGTGAGAAGCCAAATGACCTCCTCGAGTCCCCAACAGCGACCGGAACACCGGTCGGGGCCTCTGCAGGGCAAACGCCCCTCTCCTGGAGGGCTGGAGTGGGGGGCTCCAGGGCCGGGGTTGCGCTCCCCGCCCCCTGCCGCCGAACACTCTAGCGCTGACTCCGAGGCCTCGGCGGACCACGGGGCGGGGAAAGAGGCGGGGCCGGGCCTAGGGGGCGGGGCCCCGTGGCTCCTCCCCCCGACGGACGCCGGTGGAGCGGCGGAGCGGTCGGGCGCCGACTCGTCCGAAACTGGTGCGCAGTGGTGGGCGCCGGCTCGGAGGATGCGCTGGTGCGGCCGCCGCTCAGGGCCGCCGCCGTCGCTGCTGCTGCTGCTGCTGGCGGTGGCCGGCGCCGGCGCGGCCCCGCGCTCCGCGCTCTACTCGTCCTCCGACCCGCTGACGCTGCTGCAGGCGGATACGGTACGCGGCGCCGTGCTGGGCTCCCGCAGCGCCTGGGCCGTGGAGTTCTTCGCCTCCTGGTGCGGCCACTGCATCGCCTTCGCCCCGACGTGGAAGGCGCTGGCCAACGACGTCAAAGGTGAGAGGCGGGCCGGAGGGCCTCTCGCGCCATCCCCCACCCCGGCCGACCCCCTCCACCTGTCGGGCCGTGAGCCTCTCCCACCGGCCCATCGCCTCGCCCACCTCTTTCTCTCGGCCGCTTTGCACTTCTCCGCGGTTTCCAGCCCTCGACTCCATTTTTGGCTCCCGCGCCTCCTCTCTCCCTTTGGCAGGTGTGCCAAGCTTCTCTCCCCTCCCGGCGGCCTGGGCCCTCGCACCTGCTCTGCTTTTCTGCCCGTCTTCTACCGGCTTACCGCCCCCATCCCTGCGCCGGGGTCCTTTGTTCCTCCGATTGCTAGGCTGACACCTTACTGCCTCTTCTACCGTCGCCTGTGGCAGTCCACTTCCTCTCGCCCAGGGACCCGTCTCACCTTCCTACGGAGTTCTTCCGCTGCTGTGGGATCGGTACTAAGGACAAAAGGAACTGACATTCCGTCTGCCGCCCCAACAACCCCTTGGCTAGTTGACCCAGCTGCTACTTAGACTTCTTTTTTTAGCTCTACTTTGGAGACAGCGTTTTCCTGCCTCGGTTCCAGGCCTCTCCTGACCTGCTGCCTCCAGTTAATTAGCTTCTGGGCCACATCCTTCTCTCTCTTCCCCTTGGCCATGAATCCTTCCACACCCTTTTGCTTTAACCAAAGGAACCCAGAGGCCCCACTGAAGACAGCCTCTCCGTATGTGTTTGGCCCTTGCTCCACGTTCTTGTTCTCTGGCCTGACCATATTTCCTTGATTCTAAGAGTCCCTCAATTGTGATACACACCATTCATTTACTGACAGCCTGAGGGGTAGAGAGATGACAAGACCACTGAATGTATAGAGATTTAAAGGCGTGCTCTGTTGCAGAAATGGTAAATTTTTTAAAAACTTAAGACTAGAGCTGAAAAAATATGGTCATAATAGTAATTAATATGTACTGAGTGCTTACTGTATGTCTGACACCTCCCTGGGTAAGTACATAACATGCACTATCTCGATTTCCTTTCCACAGTTTAAAGATCTCTGTGGGTTCACACGTCTGCCTCACCCAGGTAGTAGGTGTTTGGTGGGTGGGGTGGTAGTGATTGGCTTCTGATTTGCTGCCTCCGAATGGAGCTACTTCCTGATTGTGGTGCTAGGGCCCTCGCAGGGCCCCGGACTGGAAATGGTCACTGACTGAGGGCATCTTGGGGAATAGGCCTCTTTCTAGAAAGAGAACTGGAACCGCTGTTTCCTCGTTGTGCTGTTGGTATTTCTTGATAAACTCAGCCATTCGTGGCAGAAAAGTGCATTTGTAGGTGTTGGTTTTCAAACCGAGGCCACCACTCACCGTGAGCAGCTTGCGTAGTGGCGACTGAAGTGGCGAGCTGGAAAGATGCATACACCTGTTAGCCACGTGGTCCCAGAATGTTATTTTTGACAAAACCGATAAACTGTTTTACCTCCAGTGTACATGTAGACGCGTGTCTGCATGCCTCTCTGGTCCCATCACCGGAATGAGCCATTTCTCAGCAGCTCTTCACACTGTTTCAGTGATGTCAACACATCTGGTCAGGGCAGAAGGGAGGAAGAAGAATGTTGAACATGCAGCCGGAACACCTCAGGGGACATTGAGGGCCTGAAAATCATAAAAATCCCCAGATCAGTTTCCATCTTGAGGCCGTGAGAGGTCTTTAATGGCTGCAGATGAACCCAGCCTAGAAGAGTCTTCTATCTTAAGAACGTTGGAGGGAAGGGTTAGCTTCCAGCTGACTCATATGTTTGGCCTCTTGCGACCCAGGGTTTTCCAATGAATTGCATAGTCAGACACTGACCCAGCTTACTCCTGGATGAGGGTTGCCACTTCCAAAAGGGGTCTTTCCCTAGTGTACAGAGGGACAGCCTCCCCCTAAAAAACACCAATCATAACTTAATCTGAGGAAGGAAAATGAAAGCCTCGAAGTCTGAGGAGATGAATCAGTCAGTGGGAAGTGGGAAATTGAGGTGGGAACCGGAGGTCTCTCACGAGCCACGGGGATGGGTCAGCCCCCTTAACAAGATCCTGTGGGAGGATAGCAGTGGCCGAATCTGGTGTCAGCCTGCAGTGATAGAGAATGCCCCTACTCCAGTCCAAGGGGGAGGCCCTGCTGGGAAGCCAGGGTTATTCTCACATCACCTCTGTATTCCCGAGGTTCCTTGAGAAAATGGTTGTGGGCCAGCAGAAGGCTCAGACACCATCATGGGCCTGTGGGAGTGTGGCCCCTGCCTTCTGCCAATGGGATGAGTATCTGGGGTAGAAGCAGTGAGAGTGTGGAAGGCCATGGGGGGAGAGAAAAAATTTGCAACCCGGCCCAGCTGGCCTCAGGCATTTCATCTGACTGGCTCGGGCTCATTTGTTCAGTGACTTGTAGGATAGGTTCTCTGGGGCAGTCATTGCCACGGACTAGCACACTGGCTTCGAAAGATCTGGCTCATCCCTTTCTATTCAGGAGCAGCTCTTATTGTGTCACTAGATGTTTGGGAAATTGATTGCATTCATTTTAAGTCTTCATTACTCTTCACTGGCTAATCAATGAGTAAATATTTGTTGAGTGACCTCTGTGTGCAAAGCATTGTTTACATTGCAGTTTGGGTTTGGGAAGTGAGCTACACACAGCAGGAGAATTGGCCACAGTAAGAAGCTGTGTTTGAAAAGGGACAAAGGAGTGGCTCAGCCATTTCTTGTAGGAATTGAGGGAAGGGGGAAGTCACAGGAGGCTAATCTGGTCACCAAAGGCCATCATTTTAGCAGTTTTCACACTTGCCTTATGCCAGGCACTTTGCTAAGGGCCACTATTACATATAATCTTTATGAGAAAATATTGGAGCAGTCGATTGTATTTTGTTTTTAACAGATTAAGTAACTTGCCCAAGATAGTACAGATGCTGGAGGAGGTTCGTGAGCCCCTCTCTCTCTCTCTCGAGCCCAGGCAGGTGGAGAAGTGGGTGAAGGAGGGAGGGTACAGGTGGGAAAATGGCCCCTGCAAAGCCATGGAGATGACATTTATAAGGCATGGATGTTTGAGTGATGCTGAACAGCATTGGTTTGCCTCTTTTTTTTTTTTTTTTTCCCATGGTGTAGACCACCTCTCTTACTTGTACCCCTGTGATGCCTTAGTGCAGAGTCTGGCACAGGGTAGGAGCCCGCTGAACACTCATCCAGGCCGATGGCATGAGCCTCATGGGATTCCAAGTGAGAATGTAGTGACTGGGCCTTCTGCTGGTGCTGTGGCTCTTCTGGACTTAGACCTGGAGTGTCAGCCAGTGTGAGGGCTAGGGAAGGCATTTGGTCTATCCCATGACCTCACTGCCCAGAAGTCTACAACAAGGAGGCAGGGGTGTGGTGGAGACAGCATGGCACTGGCTAACTCCTTGTCAGGAGGACTCCTGGAGAGTTGGATGGGGGTCCAGTTCTGACCACTCGACTTGACTGGCTCTTGGTGGTTTGGGTGGGTCTGGCCTCTGCCTTAATAGTGGCTTGCTTAACACGCAAAGGACTAACGGCCATTTTTCTTGGCGAGAGTTTGCCATTAAGCGCTTGAACAGCTGTTGGAGCTGGAAAGGAGAGGAGAGACCATCCACCCTGGCCCCCATTTGACCCAGGAGGCCCAGAAAGAAAACATGGGCAGCTCTTGGTGCTTTGGCCACTTATAGCCATAATCAAGACATGTGGCTCTGGGTCCATGCCCCTTCCTGGACTGGTGAGTGGGGGTGGGGATACTGCCTAGCACTCCAGAAGGAGCCCATGACCCCCCTTACTATGGGTGTCTCTTTACTCACCACCTCAGAGACCATAGCTGTCCTAGTTATGCTTGTGTCCCCATCCTTCCCTTCTACACTTGCTCATTTACTCTGTTGTTAATAGAGAAATTACTTCGCCAGGGCAGTAATTGCAATAGGAAACTTTTTTCTCCCCAGGAGCGGGGCTGGTCTGATAACTGCTAATGTTAGGTGTTAGGCCTGCAGATTGCAGTGTTTAAGTCACCTGACACTTTAAAAAGCCTCCCTCGCCCAGTTCTCTTCCTCTTTGACAGGAGTGCACTTTACTTAAATGCAGCTTTGCATTACCAGTGGAGCACCCAGATAACAGCACCCTGTTCCTTGGACTGTTACTAGAATGATGAGTGTATCAAACCAGATCTTTATATGTCATTATGGCTCATTAAGGTATTGACATTGATATTCCTGAGAAACCTTCCTTAGCTGACACTCTCGGCACCTGACTGGCCTCAGCCTACCCCTCCACTTCCCCCTGTGGCCGAAGAGGCACGGGTTCCTTTTCATGGGGGGAAAGAGAATCAAGGTATAAAGAGAAGGAGTCAAAGACCTGCTCGGGAGCAGGGGTCTGAGAACTCCCAGGCATCACCTTTCCCCCCTGTCTCCACTACTAACACCCCCCTCCACCCCACTCCCTGGGTTTTCTGGTTGCCAAGCCAACAGAGCAGCTCTCTGTTCTGTCTTGGGCCCTCTTGAGACCAGAAGAGAAGCTCAAATCCTGGGTTCAGATCCCAGATCTACCATTGATTCATGTGTGCCTTGGGCACAGTTCTCTGATCTTTGTCTCACAGTGGTAGTTGCACATTAACTAGATAAATTAGGCACACAATGATCTCTTCATAAACTCTGTACATGTGATATCATCATCTAAGAGGAGAGTCTATGAAAGCGACTGAATGTTTGGGTTAAAGAATTTATGCTACTTGAAGACAGCATTGTGTTTACGTTCTCTCAAGGTTGTGATCAGAGCCAAGAGCAAAAACAGAAGGGTAATATCCTGACCCTGGTGAGGTGGAAAGGGAAGGGAAGTGGGTTTGAGTCGGGTAGCCTTTGGACAACTTGGAGGCCTCAGTTGCTTGCCTCATTTGTAAGGTGCGGGGAGTGATGCCCCCCCTCCAGTGGCCGTGGTGGAGACAGGGTGTGTCATAGGCGCTCACTGAGCACCAGCTTTCTGTTCTCTCCCCTCCCTGCCCCTTCAGTCTTCGTGTCCCAGGGGCAGTGGACACTGACTCTGGTCCAATGGATGGTGGCCTGTACTCTTGGAGAAGAGGGGAGCAGTTGAGGCCTTCAGTGCTTGGTCACCCTGCCAGGTGACTTTGTGAGACCCCCGCCAGGGGCCCTCACCGGTGGAAGGACACGGAAGTGCTTCTCTTTCATGTTTTTGTCTAATTGGCTTACTCCTTTGAGAGTAGCCAAGTCTCCCCACACAAGGTGAGCAGAGCCTGAGATGCAGAACAGAAGGCGCCAAGCCTTGAGTGTGCCAGACGGCCGCAGGAGGCGACCTGTGCTTCCCACTCTCCCTGGGACTCCCTTGGGCAAGGAAGGAGCCATAGGAGGGAGGCCTGGGGTGCTCTCATCTGTGATCCAGGACAAAACCCTGTACCTGGGCAGCTCTGCTCTCCTTCACAGGTGGCTGGCTTTAAGCTCGCCCCCTGCCTGGGCCTGCTAGACTGAGGCAGAGAGCAGAGAGCAGTGGTTCCGGCCCTGGAGCCGCTGAGAGCCAGGGCTGATCCTGCAATGCCCTGTAATGCTGTCAGTGCTCACTGAGGACAGTGGGGAAGCTGGGCAGTGAGGTTGCACACATGAAGAAGCACTTGGGGCGGACAGGCTTGTGACTGTCACAGAGACACGAGCAGGGCTCTGAGCTTATTGCTCACACAGGCGCCTGTCAGCTGACTGATAGGCTTCCACTCAATTTCTGCCCTTCCGGCGAAGCCTGTGCTTGGTCCCCGGGGCTGGTCTCCCGTGTGTCCAAATCCCATTAGAGCTCTGCGCCATGTGGCAGGCACCAGTCCATCGCCACCTCACGGCTGTGTGGCCTCACGTGTGTGTGTATCTTGCCCTCCAGCCAAAGCAGCCTCAGTGTAACGTGGAACCTTAGCAGGGGGACCCGATCTGGAACCAGAGCTCGGGGGCCTGCCTGGTAGAGAAGTTTGTTTGCTCTTTCACAGATCCTGGGCTATGGCCCAGAATGGGGCCATTATTTTCTCTGCCGGTGAGTTTGAGCGGAGGGGGGACTTGCAGCCTGGGGCCTGTTGAAGGAGCAGGGTGCCCAGGCAGCTTGGGAACTGTTAACCTTTCCAGACTCTGGCCTCAGGCTTCTTTTCCTGCGGTTCCTGGACTCCAGGTGCCTTTCCCTCCCTCCCCTGGGTTTCCTGCCTCCCTGTCCGACGGGGGAGCTAGTCCTCACCACCCCGTGTGCCGCCCATGCAAGCCAAGCTGGGCCGACAGCCAGGACCTCTGGCCGCAGAAGCCTTCACTCAGCGTCCGCTGGGGAATTCTAAAGCTCCTGAGGCATGTTCTTCGCCCTTCTGGAATGGATGCTCTCTAGAGGGCAGCAGGGACAGAGGCAGTGCCAGGGCTTGGTCCCAGGGCGTTCAAGATCATCTCACATTTTTTGTCATCCCCCGCAGCCTCTGTGCCCCTCCCCCACCGCAGAAAATGGAGGAACACAGATACCTTTACAGGACAGTGTTGCCTGAGCTGTTTAACCGTGTCCTAAGCACTGGCCAAGTACAGGATAACCAGACTATTTCAGAGACCCCTCCCGAGGAACGGGTGACCTTTTCTCATGAGAGCCTTAGGGGCAGGTACTCTGGGCATTGGTGAGGGTGGAATGTTGCACTTTGGGGGTGAGCAGGCGGAGGTCCCGGTCCCTCTTACTTCACCTGATTTCTTTGCTTTCCCTTTCAGACTGGAGGCCAGCACTGAATCTCGCCGCGCTGGACTGTGCTGAGGAGACCAACAGCGAAGTCTGCAGAGACTTCAATATCCCTGGCTTCCCGACCGTGAGGGTGCGTGACAGGGAGGGGAGAGAGGGCATGGCACTGGCGGTGCATGTTGCCCACTGCTGCCCCGTGCTGCCCTGGCATCTGAGCTCCGTGGTGGCCTCTGATGCCTCTGGCCTCGATCCGTTTAAGTCATGGCCTCTGGAGGACTGTTCCTGTGCTTGATGAGACACCTGTCGTAGAGGCAGAAAGGGATGTGAATCGGGAGGTTCGTTTCGTCTGGCCAGTTCTTCCCTTTATAAGGAGGGGAGGGGCCGATTTCAGCTGCTCTGATTTGAGCTGTGAGGTAGTTATCACCTAGGCTGGTGAGAACCCTCAGCCCCCAGGATCCTCTTTCCAATTCCTCTCCCTCCCGACCTCCCAGCCGTAGAGGTCTGATCCAACCCTGTAAAACCCGATTCAGGCTCTGACCCACCCATGGGCAGGATCAGACTCAAGGGGCCTGATGATCCTCTAGAAAATACCAGCAAGCTTCGTCCTCATCAGGCAAGTGCCTTGAGACAAGTAGCTCAGAAGTGACCTGCCCGGGTAGCCTCACCCCCTGGTCAAATGCTGATGCCTCAGGCAGCAGGGGTCCCCATCATGGGAGCCATCACACCCAGCACATGAGGGCTCTGTCACCCCAGCTCTGGCTGAAAGTAGCGTGAGCTCTCCAGTGAGGCCTTGCCTGGCAACCTGCCTACTGTGGGGCAGCAGCAGCTTAATTAACATCTGAACAACTTCCAAGGCTCTCAAGTAGGAGGTTCTGGAAAGCCCAGAACAGCAAGGTTGTGCCGTTATACTTAGTGCCCAGGGCTCAGCCCTGGCTGTAATCCAATTAGTTTGCTTCCAATTTAAAGAATCAGAATCTCTCTCCCTACCTCCAGCTATAAATAGTAAGCCTCCTTCTACCAGAATGGCATCTAGAAAAGCATTTCTTCTATAACCACTAAGAATAATCAGGAAAGACCTCTGAAGGTTAAAAAGCTAAGCATTGTCCTTAGAACAAGGTATCTGAACACAGCGGCCTCAAGTTGCAGGCCGACCCACCAGCCATATCTCAGCCTAATGATTCCAAGAGAATTTGTCTGGAAAACAAGGCTCCGGACTCCAGCAAGAATGTCCAGCTCGACCTCTATGTGACCTTTCTGTTCCTCACACCCATTGGAATCCTGCTAGGTTCAGGGTTTCCACAGCCCCAGCGAGCTCCCTCCTACACTCTTGTTACCATTTGGGGTCAGGCCTAAACCCCAGGTGTAGCTGAGGCTAGGCCTGTCTGGGGAACAGCATGGTGAGCCAACACCTCCTGCCATATCATTTAGAGGTGGCAGTAAAGAGATTGCCTATCAGTCATCCCTTTCAAGTTAAAGACCTCCCTGGCAGGGCCACTGCTTTATCCTTGTCCTGAAATATGTAACTGAAAATACTCAGAATTACTGTACAGGGATCTCTGTTACTTTTGCTGAGCCAGGGTAAGCAGCCCAGTGTGGAAAGCTGTGGGAAGACCACCGTGGCTAGAAGAGTCCTCATTCACAGGCTCATACTTCCGTCAGTGAATACTGGCCACAGGGGTCCAGCCCCTGCTCAGCCCCTGGGAAAGGGATTGGCATTGGTGCCAGGGCCGCGTCAGGACGTTCTGGCAGGGTTCTGTGGGACCTGGCACCTGGGGCTTTGTGTTTCTGCCGGGAGAGGCTGGGGCTCAGTGGGTGTGAGGGAGGCAGCTCAGGCAGTCGGGAGGTCCCCCATAGCTCCCAGTGCCTGGCCTGCCTGTGTCACGCAGCACACGCAGCCCAAATACCTCAAGAGATTAATCATCTCCTGCACCGCCCAGCTGGCTGTGGGAGGGGAGCTGGGAGAGAAGGCCCCACGCTGGTCGTCTTGACCTTTCCCAGCCTTCACACGGGCAGTGCCTGGCTGGGCCTGGCAGTCCAGTTTCAGCAGGGAGAGACACTCAGTGTCCTGTTGTCAGGACTCTGGCCCAGGTGGTTCTAGCTTCCGATGGGTCTCTGCTCTAAGGCACTGGCTTTCAAACCTTTTTACTGTAACCTACAGTAAGATATATACATTTTCCAATGACATCCAGAAGTTGATTTGTATGTGATCACTAAACCAAAAGTTTCATAAAACAGTATTTATTCTTCCTAAATGCAGTGCATGCTACTATTTTTGTTCCATTTATTATTTTTTTTAACTCCTAGCTGTGATTCGCTAAACTGATGTTCCATCTTACTACTACGCTGCTTCAAAGTTTTGGAAAATTCCAGATCTCCAGAAATTCTAGCCCATTCAGAGTCTGGTGTGCCTGTGGGCATCGTGTCTGGACTCCCTAGAGAGCAGAGCAGAGGCTAGAGGTCAGCCTGGCTGCCAGCAGGCCAGAGAGATAGCCCTGATGCCCTGTCTGCTGCCCCCGCCCGGGGCTGGACCTGTCCACACTCCTGCCTCTAGAGCCTGTGAGAACTCCTGTCGCACAGGGCAAGGGAGAGTGTTGCTGGTGTGATGGAGGCAGACCCACACAAGAGTCTGGCCACCCCCAGTTACATGTATCATTGTCCCTTTCTTCTCCCTCCTACCCCTTTTGTCACCATTAGCAAACAGTGAGCTTCCACTAGCCCAGCCTGTGTAGCAAACATCTGGCCCTGCAGGGCCAGCTGGCTGTGTCAGGTGCCTGTCAGACTGGAGCCGGAGCCCAGCTGGAAGAAAACAAAGGTGTGGGGGAGGGAGGGACTAGTTGGCAACAGGTTCTGGCTGGCACTTGGAGACCTAGAGGCTGGATCTAGTGGGGAGGGGCTCTGCCACGGGCCACAGTAGTGCTGTCAGGGGATATTCCATCAGGACCCCTTGTAGCCAGAAGCCCAGCAGGGGCAAGATTACAGAGAGCATCAGCATTGGGGTGGAAGAGGACGGAAGTCTCCCCTTTGCAAGATTCTGAGGAGATACTTCACGTGGGTTCAGATCCTGGTTCCACTGCTTACGATATATGACTCAGAAAGTTGTTTAACCATGCCTCAGCAACAGGCCTCATTTTCCTTGTCTGTAAAAACTGGGATGCTAATATCTCCACCTAATAGGACTGTGGCCGGGCGTGAAGTGAGGTCTTACACGTGAGAGTGCCACAGCATTGTGGAGTATCACGTGGAGTTCAGTAAATGTTACTTGGCTTCCTTCCCATCGTCCGGCCTCCTTCCTAAATCATCCTGTGGAGCTCACGATGGCTCCTCTGTGGGCGCTGCATTTAAGGCAGTCCTTCCATCAGCAGCCCTTGAGTGAATGTTTGCTGGGCGCACTGCGCTGTGCTCACCATCGTGGGGGAGACACAGAGAACTCAGCAGCTAGGTAGTGGGCAGTGAACGCCAGAAGAATCGCCTGGGCTCCCTGAGCCCTCTCCCTAACACATCAGAGAGGTTTCATGGAAGAAGGGGACTTCCACTTGGTATTGAAGGACGTGTGGGCTTTGGCTAGGAGAAGAGGAATGCGGCCAGAGGAGGAGGTAAGAGCAGAGGCCCTGTGTGGGCAGAACCGTGTGACATGTTGAGAAGACTGGTCTGGCTGGAGCAGAGGCTCCTGGGCAGGGCTGAGGCAGGGTGGTGGGGCCCAGGAATGGCAGGTCCCTGAGTTCAAGGCTGGGAGTGTGGACGGCCTGTAGGGGCACAGAGGCTGGGCTGTTACCTTATGTGGCACTTGCAAGAGGGTGGGGTGTCAGGGAGGGGGACTCCTGGCTCTCTCAGGAAGAAGGATATGAGCCCCCAGTCAGCAGTCACCTGCTCTCTTGTGGTCCCCTCCACAGTCAGGCCCCAACATAGCAATGGTTAGGCATATGGATCCTCCTGGGATCACCATAAGATATTTGGAGACCGGGTCATTTTCCTTGAAACTTGCCTTAAAAGCTTGGATCCAGTGTTATCGATGGTCACCACTGGAAAGTATGCTTTCCATTCAGCCTTATTTGACCCCTAGAAAGGCAGTTACTCTTGATATTGGTGTTGCTTCTTGACAGATTGGTAAAGACCCACCTGCTGCCCCTTGGTCTCCTGCCTTTGGGGAGATGGGGAGGTCTTCCAGGGGCGCAGAGTTGGGGAAGGGTCCTGCGTGAAGTGGCGGGAGGAAAGGGACCGGGTGCCGACTGCTCCTGGAAGAAAGAAAACTCACTGCTGACATCTTAATTACCTGTTTCCAAGAGTTGTGGTGGTTTCCCTTGGGGAGGGCACACGCCTCCTCGAACAGCTGACTTAAGTAGGATGCATTTTAATAGGAGGACAAAAATGTGCCCTGACTAGATTTTAATATGATTTTCACATGAGCATCTAAGATGATCAAAGGGCAGAGGTTCTCTGCTCAGCTGAACAGATGCCTTCTGGGAACTTCCATGTTCTCGACACCGTGGGGCTTGCAGAGGTGCCAGAGTACAGTCCTCTACAGTCCAGAGAAAGTTCCGGTTTCAGGCCTGTCATAGCTGAAGTGTAGGGAAAGGGGACAGTGGGGGTAAGTTTGGGTCAGGTCCTAGAAGGCCTCGGACCCAGTGAGTTTAGCCATTATTCGTTGGTAGTGGGGAATCAGGGGAGAGATTTGCAGGAGAATGACATGATCAGACCGGAACTGTGCCACTAAGCAAAGGGGCAACGAGGAACAGAGTTGGAGAATGCAAAAATTGAGTAGATGAAAATGTCTGAGCTCACAGAGGGACAGGTGACAACTGTTGCATTAGGCCAGGAAATAGGTGGTAAGCCCTGGTCTGGACAAGGGCAACTGGCCCAGACGACTGGTGAAGAATCACAAAGGTCACATTCACAGAACTTGTCCTCTGACTGGCTGATGGGGTTAGGGGGAGGACGAGGTGCTGGTCTGGATAATGGGGGGAGAAGGATGAGCATGGGATGAAATAAGCAACATAAATGGAGAAACAAGTTGGGGGAGGGGTGACTTAGAGAGTTGGGGGAGGGGTAGCACCTGGGTGGAGGGCACCAGGAGGAAACGGAAGTCTAGGACAGGTGAGGACCTGGACAGAGGGTTCAGATTGCAAATCATTTAGACCAAGTAGATGACATTGGCAAGGGAGGCAAACAGTAGGCTTATTCACTCATTCATTTGCTCCTTTGTCCAAAAGCATGGATTAACCTCCTTGTTTTTGACGATGCCTCCCAGGGCTTTTTATAAAAAAAAATTTTTTTTAATGTTTGTTTATTTTTGAGGGACAGGGTGTGAGCAGGCAAGCGGCAGAGAGAGAGGGAGACACAGAATCCGAAGCAGGCTCCAGGCTCTGCGCTGTCAGCACAGAGCCCGATGAGGGGCTCGAACTCACAAACCATGAGATCGTGACCTGAGCTGAAGTCGGACGCTTAACAGACTAAGCCACCCAGGTGCCCCTTTCCCAGGGCTTTTTAAACAGAAGAGTGTCAAGAGCTGATGCATGGCTAGAGACTGGGTACAGGAGATGGTGGGGGCAGGGGACGCGAGAGAGGAGTCCAGGGCGAGGCTAGGACAAGGGTGAAGGGAAGGCTGTGAAATGGCGAAGAAGGCCTGGTCGGTGTCACGCAAATCAAGGGAGATGGCAATGTGAAGGCCAACGAGGAGAATGTCAGGAATATATGGTACAAAAAAATGGCAAAACCTGGCCATGGGGGCAAAGCAGACACTGCAGAGGAAGCAAGGAGGCGCTGGAGAGGTCATTGGATTGGCCAAAGGGGTCAGCTGAGCAGTGGGGGCACAGGCCACAGGCCACAGCATGGGAGTGAAGTGAGGGGGCATGGGAGTGAAGTGAGGGGGCAGCCGGAGAGGGAGAGCGGACCCTGCTTTGGGAAATTTGGCAGTGCTAGGAAAACGGGAAATGCAGTAACTGGAGGAGGAAGGAGGGTGTCTCTCTATTCTCATCCCACTTCCCTTCCTGCCCTTTTTTAAAAAAAAAAATTAGGAGGATTGGAGTCTATTTGTAGGCTTAGGGAAGTTGCTGGCAGAAAAGGGGAAAGAGATGAATTGATCAGAAAAAGTTCTTAAGAGCATGAAGTTGGGAGCTGGAGCCCCAGTGGCGACATTGTTCTGGAAGGTAGATGGGCATCTGAGGACAGAAGGGAAGGCTGTGTAGTAGCACAGGGGCACGTGGAGGGACGTGGGAGGTCTTCCTGGGGGTGTGTCTTGGGTCCCTGCATTCCCCTGGGTCAGTCTTGCTGGGGCTCCTGTCTCACTCCCTGCTGCCCATGGCCGGGGCCTTTAGAAGTCTCCGCTGGGGTCCAGGGAGGGTGCCTTTTGATGGAGGTAACATGCCAGCCCCTTTTAATAAAGCACCTGCTCAGACCTGGGTGACCTGGTGGTTGATGAAGACAAGTTGCCACACTGCTTCTCATGACTGAAAACACCCGTAGCAGTGACGGTCCATAAATGCCTTAACATGCTTTCTCTACTCGATCCCATCGCAATTCAGGAACTTTGTGATTGTTCTTACAAGTGTTAGGATAACGTATAATTTCACTCAGAATTTGTTCAATAACTGCAAAGAACATTATCATACATATATGTGGCAGGGCGCCTGGGTGGCTCAGTCGGTTAAGCGTCCAACTTTGGCTCAGGTCATGATCTCACATTTCATGAGTTCAAGCTCCGCATCAGGCCCTGTGCTGACAGCTCAGAGCCTGGAGCCTGCTTCGGATTCTCTGTCTCCCTCTCTGTCTTCCTTTTCCCCACTCACAGTCTGTCTCTCTGTCTGTCTCTCTCTCAAAAATAAACATTTAAAAATGAAAAATAAAAATAAATATATGTGGCGTGTATCTGTGGATGGTTTTCACCTAGAATAAAAGTTCATATTAATGGTCTAGAAAGAAAGAGGATAAAGCAGTTAGCAGGAGTAGGAGCCAGGTGAGGTCAGAGGGAACAGGAGAAGGTTGTAGATGGGAAGAGGTGGGTGGCTTCTGTGCATCTTTGTGGTTCCTCATGTGGGAGGGTGGGCAGGTGGCCTGTTAGTTTTCCGCCTACAAATGGCTGGAATAAACAAATGCTAGCTGGTCAGTGTTTCCTAGTGTTTAAGAGGTGGAACAAGGGAAGGGGATGGTAGTAATCATGCAGTTAACACTTATTCGTTCCTTACTGTATGCATCAGACACAAGCACTTAGATATGTTATCTTTGACTCCTCACAGCAAATCTTCAAGGTGGATGGTGTCATCTCATCTTAAAGATGAGAAGGGAGAGGGGGGCTAATGGATTGCCCAAGGTCACACCGCAAGAGTAGCAGAATCCAGGTCTGGTAGACCGCAGGCCCCGTACTCAACCACCAGCTTGGAATAAGGCCGGATGGCCGTACTGTTGCGGGCAGAGGCCCAAAGAAAGCTACAGGTGGCCCCGGAGGACCTCAGGAAGAGGCCTCTTCCTGGCCAGCAGACTCTCACAGGCCTTTAGGTAGCTGTCTGTCTGTCAAGACAACTGAACTTTGTTCCCTCCTGAGCCCGGGAGAGCACAGGCCAGAGCCCTGCCAGTGGTCTTGCCACTTACACAGAGGCCCATGTCCTGAGGAATTGTCCTCTGTTCTCTCTGTCCTCTTGCCCAAGGAGGTCATTCTCGCTCCACACTGAGGCTGGAGTGTCATTCGCGTAAATGGGAAAAGAGGACGAAGTGGTGAATTAAATTGGCCTGTCTGTAACAAGACTTGTTTCTTCAGGGGCTTGGGCCCACCCTTCAACAGGACCTGAACTGGAGACCCCTCCCCTCGTGGAGTGTCTGCTGTGCCAGGCTGGGAGTTCTCAGTGGACAGACAGACACCAGCCTCTAAGGACAGACTGCCTCAGAGGGTCGCTTACATTTTCTGGGGGAAGTATGACGTGACTTTGTTTTCTCGGTTGGGTTTGCCTCATCCTTTCATCCATGCAGCGGATATTTTCCAGTCACGGTGTGCTGGGTGCCGGTGCTTAGGGAGACCGTCTGCCTCTAGTATTGTGCGTCCCTGGGTGCATCAGAGCTGTGGGGTAGGGATTGGGTATGGAGACGGGGAAGACAGGAATCCGTGTCCAGCCCCAGGGGCAGAAACCGTCCTGTTCTCCTTTACAGATGAGGAAACTGAGGCTCACAAAAGTTAAGTAATTTTCCCAAATTAACCCCCTTGAGTAAGTAGAGGGTCTTAGACACGGATCCATCTGGCACAACAGCATCTGGCTGATGTGGTCTTAGCTCCGTGTGTTACTGACTCTCGCCTGTGTGTTTGCTTCCAGTTCTTTAAGGCCTTCACCAAGAACGGCTCAGGAACAGCACTGCCAGGTAGGTGTCCTGGGTCCAGTTGTCCATGGTCTTTCTCTTTTTCTTTCTGCTGGGTTTCCACTGAGGTGAGGAGAGCCCGGCAGGGTCTCCTGGGTGAAGAGTTTCCCAGGTGAAATTGGAGTTTGTGGTTTCTTGTGTGGCCTTCCCAGCCAGCCTGGAAGATGCCTTCAGGGAAAGGAGGCTGAAGAAACCCTTCTGATTTGGCTCGTTCAGGGTCCTGGGAAGAGGGGAGGGTCACAGTGTATCCAGGCTAACTCTTCCTATCAAAATGGGGTTGGCATCCAGAGGGACAGACCAGCTAGCCTCCGGGGAAAACCCTCATGGGTCCCAGGTCTGAAGGACTCTTTCCTGTCCCCTAAGAGATGGGTCTCCTTGCATAACTTAGGGCCACAGAAGAAGACCCCACCCCCACTGCTAAGGACTGAGCCATGCTCTGTTTCTCTCAGAACTAGCCTGTGCCCTGGGCCCTTTGTTTCAGTGAAGCCGACAAGGGTGCCGGGATTCATTCTCCTCCCCTCCTCATGCCCCCCCCCCCCCCCACCATGTCCGTCTTCATCCAGTGGCTGGTGCTGATGTGGAGACGCTGCGGAAGAGGCTCATCGACGCCCTCGAGTCCCATAGAGACACGTGGCCCCCTGCCTGCCCCCCACTGGAGCCTGCCAGGTATTCAGGGTGGAGCAGATTTGGTGCAGCGTGGGCCAGGATCACAGGCCTGGGAGCAAGAGGGCAGTGGGGACAGCTGGGCAGGGGAAATGAAGGCCTGTGTCTTTGGGGCAGACACCTCTGTAGGCTGGAGCCACTCTGGAGCAGCTGGTAGAAGGTACCCTGTTGCTGGAGTCCTCCCCGAGCAGCCCTGGCTTCGTGGGGCTGACAGGTGCAAAGGCCTGTCTTGCCGGGCAGAAAGGAAGAGATGGGCAGGGGTTCTCCAGGTCATACCTGCTGCTGCTTTTCATAACCTGTCCTCGTGATCTTTTCACATGAGCTAACCTGGAGGGGGCACCGAGAGAGTGGGCGGGGGGAGGAAGAAGATAGGCTCAGAGGAAAAGGGAACCCTTCCTGTAAAAGGAGAGTGGTTGTCTTTCTGAGCAGCGGCTGTGACTGGGGGGTGGGGCGTGTGACTGTTGTGCCACAGAGCATCAGGCATGGTGGCTGGTGGCCCTTATCTGCCTGCCAGGCAGGCTTCCAGGATTGTCTGTTCTAGGAGAGGCAGGTACACAGTGTACTGCTTTAGCTCTCCTACAGAGGGTAAATTGAGGACACTGGGTCCCGCCCTCCCAGATAAGCTCTTGAGACCGGATAGTGCCCACCTCAGGGACTCCTGCCAAGAAGGAACAAATCCAAATACCAGCAGGCACTGCTGGAGGGAGCCCAGCCTTAGAGCACAATGAAGGTTCCAGGGGCTGAGAAGGCCTCGTGAGACAGGCGCTGGTGCTCCAGGCCCTCCACGTTGATTTAATGATGTTCTTCAAAGCCATAGCCCTGCCAAGAGATTGGGCTTCTAAGCGTCAGTCAACCCACGGTGACTTTTTATAATCTTCCCCAATTGTCCATCCTCCCGGAGGGCCCCACAGAGATCCTGGACCCAGCATTAGTCAGGTGTGGTTTGGGGCTGCACAGCGTGATTCCATCTCTCCAGGAAACAGCCAGCCAGCCTGTTCCTTACTTACATTTCCCAGTGACCGTGTCTGTCTGTCTTAGGCCCACACATCCCTCATGGTGCATTTTCAGTCCCAAGGGATCTCAAAAGCAGCAAATCAGACACACCTGCCAACTCCCTCAAAGTGGCCCTTCTAAAGAGCTTTAGGAAGGAGGCAGAGATGTGTGATGAAAGGTGAGCTGCCTCTTCCAGAAGTCTGAGTGGGAATGGATGGGCTGGGGGGCGTTGGCCGCCATGTTGCTCTTCTGCCAGCCGAAGGGAGGTCTGGCGAAGGGGTCTGAGAGGCTGTCAGGGTCCACAGCTCCTCTTTCCATTCCCCCGTTGGAGTTCACTCTAGCCCCCACCTCTCTAGCACATCCTTTTGTATTGTCACTGGGCTGGGCTCCAGCGTTGGCCCCATTTTGTGTGTTCCATTTGGATGTGATCATGCCACATGTGTCATTGGATCCAGTAGAGGGAAATAGGTCATCAGGTTAGGGATAAAAAGATGCAGTCTCCCAGTGCCCTCTTACGTGTTGGCCTCTTAAGCATGTGTGACAATGTGCCGTCTTTAATTGGAATGAAGAAACAGATCATTTTTGTGCAATTATTTTCTGCTGAAACTTTGAGTTTCTAAAACCGTTTGGAGCTTAATTCTCTGATTTGAGGTGATCATAACATTTACCTTCTTACTAATTTCTGCCTTTGTTCTGGGTCTCAGTCTCTTCAAATTAAAATAAGGAGGTTGGATTAGATGGCTTCTAAGGTCTCCTGCACCCAGGACTTTGGTTCTTTAATTCCCTTGTCAGGCCTGCTCCAGGGGAGGGAAAGCGGGTCTCCCAGTTGTTAATGACTTGCCACCACCAAGACCAAGTCTCATATCTGAATGGTTCTAAACACTGGTCCTTAGGGGACAAATAAAAACCATATTCGCTAAGCCTGGGCCTTACCCAGAACATAAAGACGACTAGTGTCAAAGCATCCCTCCCCCACCCACTTCCTGCTCCCTAGACCACCTCATAATCACCCCAGATTTTTAAGAGACAGCATCAAAAAACAAATCAAGGGGCACCTGGGTGGCTCCGTCGGTTCCGCACCCGACTCTTGATTGGAGCTCAGGTCACAATCTCATAGTTTGTGGGATCGAGCCCCACATCAGGCTCTGCACCAACAGTGTGGAGCCTGCTTCTCTCTCTCCCTCTCTCTCTCTGCCCCTCCCCTGCACACTCTCATGCTCGCTCTCTCTCTCTCTCTCTCAAAAATAAACATTTGAAAAAACAAGTCAATAAGGTGGGCACAATGGAGAGCCAGTGTGAGGTAGCAGAGGCAGCATGCTCTGAGACTGAGGGTTTGGCTTTACTCCCCCAGAGGGGAGGGCTGGCAGGGGGAGACCGCCATGGAGCCCCCTGTGGAAACAGAGGAGGAGTTTGTGTGGCTGTGCCTGCAGTGCTATGCCTGCCGCGCCTGTGTCCCCAGCAGCTCCGCTTTATTGTCACTGGCTGTGGATGGTCACTGCCAATGTTGTCTCTTGCAGGCTGGAGGAGATTGATGGCTTTTTTGCAAGAGACGACGAAGAATACCTGGCCCTGATCTTTGAAAAGGCAGGCTCCTATCTGGGTAGAGAGGTGAGCTGCCCCCAGGGTCCCTGCAACTCCTGAGGAGCCCAGTGAGCTCAAGGACAGAGCTGTCCCCCGGAATTCTAGGGTGTCGGTCACGTGCACTTCTTAGCTCAGCACTGGCCTGACCCCTGCTGGGGGACACGGGAAGTGTGGGAGCCGGGCCTTTCTATTTGAAAACCTTTATGTCTGTTTTCATGTCCCTCATTGAAACCGCACATATATCACCTGTTGTCCATTGAATGCTGGCACACATAGTCGCTAATCTTCAAAGTTAAGGTAGATAATCAGGTAACACGTTGAAGATCCCCTGGCCAGTGAATTGGTGGAGTACGGCTTTAAGCCAGGTCTGTGAGCCTGCCCACCTCCCCCCGCTCCCCCCCCAAGAACGGGAGTAGAAAACTTGAGTGGGGGGAGGGGACATCAAAGCTCATGCAGTGCCTCATTAGGAAGTGAGATCCCTTACCAGATGAGGCAGGTTACAGAACAGGCAGGTTTGACTTCCCATTTCGTGATGATCTGTGATCAAGTGAGTTAGCTTCCTGGAGCCCCATTTCCATCTATAAAGCAGTGATAATTACCTTTCCTCAGAGTATTGCTGGGACAGTTCAATGAGGCAGTTTAGGTAATGGACCTGGGTGGGTAGCTGGCACAGAATAGTGCCTTTTAAAGATCCATGCCCCTGGCCTGATGCAGAGAGCTCTGCATTCTGCCACTGGCACACAGACTCCTCTAGACCACTGGTGAGCTTTTCCCAGGTGCAGAGGTGGATGACAGGCCAGGGCACGGGTGAAGGTGCAAGGCAGGCCAGGGATGTAGAAGAGGCATGAAAGTGGGAATGAAATTAAACACCACTGTTGACTCTGAATGGCTTTCCTCCCGAAACTCAGCAAGCACAGTCGACAGGGCTCTGGGGTGCCTCTAGGCCTCGGAGCACCAAGAGGGGAAACAGAGGGAGGTGGGGAGGGGGCACAGAGTTTTGCTGAAGGACTGCCTGACCCTTCTGGGGTCCCAGTCCAGGCCTGGGGGCATGCCTGTCATGAGGAAGTGACTGATAAATGTTCATTGGAATCAGCTTTTCTCCTCAGGAGTTGCAGGGACCCTGCTGCCCACCCCCTAGCCCCCTGGGAAACCAGGAGCAGGGACCCCTGTGGACTGAGTGAGTCTGGGGCCGTGTCCACGCAGAGGATGGTTAGTTTGAAAAGCAGGAAGGCACAGTGACCAAGAGCCCAGGCTCTGGAGCCAAACTGAACTGGATTTGTTGCCCAATTCAGGCTCTTGCTAACTGTATGACCTAGACACTCGATTTCACTTCTAAGCCTCAGGTTTTTCATTTGCAATAGGCATTTATTTTTTTAATGAACACTTATGTACCTACTATGCACTAGTTGCTGTTACGATTCCAATTTTGTTAATAATCCAATTGTTACTCCAGTTTTGCAAGTAAGGAAATTGAGTTGGGGGGAGGTTTAGGCCAGTGGGGCCAGGATGCACACCCAGGTAGCCATAGTATACTGTGCCTACTGGCTTGGCCTCCTAACAATAGTTCCTGTTTCATAGTATTATTTTGAAGATTAAATGAAACAATATATATACAGTGCATAATACCTACTCTATAAACATTAGCTAATATTATTTTTCCCTTATTTCTTTCTAAAATTAAAATCCTATTAAGTATGTTTTCTGATTCGGAACATAGATAGAAAGCCTTATAAATATGAGAATAAAAATGAAACCACATTTTATCATGCCTTCTACAGATTGCTTTCATTGGAAAGAAAATGATATTCAATTGGACTGCTCTAGGAAATTCAAGGTGTGTGGTGTGCACAGTTCCAAGGCCCCTTCTCCTGGGCAGTGCTTGATTCTTGTCCCCTGTGGCATAGATGCGGTTGGTGGCATGAGACTCACTCAGCACCCTGGTCCACTCTCTGAAAGGTTTAGAGTCTGGGTGGAGCGTGGCTGCCACCAGGCACCCACCCAGGGCTCCTTCTGCCCAGTGACTGGACCCCGCCCCCAACACGTCTATCTGTCTGTCTCTGCAGGTGACTCTGGACCTGTCCCAGCACCATGGCATAGCGGTGCGCAGGGTCCTGAACACGGAGGGTGATGTGGTGAGCAAGTTTGGGGTCACCGACTTCCCATCTTGCTACTTGCTGTTTCGGAATGGCTCTGCCTCCCGGGTCCACGTGTGAGTGCAGTGCCTCTCTGTCCCCTCCCTCCTCTCTCCCTGTGCTGTTTCTTCCTGCCGGGAGGGGCTTCTGGCCTCTTAACTGGGGCTGACAAGTTCTTTCTCCTGCCCTTCTTCTGAGGAGCTCCCTCCGAGACAGGCAGGGAGCTCCCTGTGCAGGAGAAGCAGCCGTCTGCCTGCGGGGGTGGGCAGTGCCAGGAACATAGCCCCTGGCCCCCAGCTCAGCAGTCCTGCCTCAGGCTCCTGGCCCCCTCACCCTCCGTGCTTCCGCACCGTCGCCACCGTAGCCCTGGCCCCACTCCTCATTCTCCTCTGTCCACAGACTCGTTGGCAGGCTGCGGGCCTGGCAAGCTCTCAGATATGCCTGACCCTCCCTCCCTTTAGTTTTCTAATTGCAGAAAAGTTCATTAGGAGCTAGACAATAGCCAGTTCCAAAATGCCAAGAGAAAACAATCAGGCCAGCCGTGGCCCTCTGTCAGGCTCCTGCTGCTGAATGTCCCGTTAAATGGCGCCAGATGGTGCCTCGATGCCCCCCTGGGTAGATGATTGATGTAGCCTGGCTCTGCAGGCAGGAACTCGAGGGCCAGGGGGCTCGAGACTTGCCCAAGGTACCCAGCGAGCTGCTCTGCGGGCCCATTAGTGCCATCCCGCCTGGAGGCTGGGCAGGGCGGCCACGCGCCCTTGCCGGCCCCAGTCGCTAGATAGCACCGGGCCAGGCCTTGTCAGAGAGTTCTCCTGGGGGAGGGAAGCCTGATGTCTGTAGGGGGACAGGAGGGACAGAAAGTGCCAGTCCTGGTGGGGAGAGGAGGCATTGTTTCCCTACTTGGAGCTGGTGGAGGGGAAAATTGTTTGTGACGACGCTGCTCCGGAGCCATCTGTTCATCGATAAACATCGGGCCAGGACGGCAGAGTGGGAAGCAGGGCTTCCTGATGCCAGCTCCCCTGGGGTGTCCCGTCATGCTGTGGCTGGTCTTCACACCCTCCCTCCAGGTGGCCGTGACCGGGAGGTGTCGCCTGCCCTCAAGGACTCTGTCAGAAGAGGGAAAGCAGTCAAAAGGATTGTAGAAGGATTTGAGGATTGTAGCGTTTTTGTTGTTGTCGTTACTACCTGTTTTTGAAAAGCCGTGTATCACACTGCGGTGACTTTCTTGGGGACTCATGTCCCCTCTGGTATCTCAGAGCCAGCTTGTGAGCAGGCAGCTTCCTCGGTCTCTGGGGAGGGGAGTCAGACCCAGCCGTCCTGTCCACGGCGGAATTAGCAGCAGCCCCGCGGACCCTACCTGCTCCTCCGCGTGCTCCATCCCACAGCCTCTCCGGGCCAGGTTGAGACCTTCTCGGGCCCCGCTGCTTTTCCAGATGGGGTTTTGACATCAGACTGGTGTCCACGAAACTTTCCATTGCATGAGCAGTGGATAAAAAGGCCAAAGTGAGGGGCGCCTGGGTGGCTCAGTCGGTTAAGCGTCCGACTTCAGCCAGGTCACGATCTCGCGGTCCGTGAGTTGGAGCCCCGCGTCGGGCTCTGGGCTGATGGCTCGGAGCCTGGAGCCTGCTTCCAATTCTGTGTCTCCCTCCCTCTCTGCCCCTCCCCCGTTCATGTTCTGTCTCTCTCTGTCTCAAAAATAAATAAAACATTAAAAAAAAAAATTTTTTTTTAAAAAAAAGAAAGAAAGGCCGAAGTGAGGCATGGGTGCCTTGATTTTGAGCTCGCGGAGGGTAAGACCCAACCAGATTCAAATATTTCTTAATTAACATTTCTGTCAAGTGAGCCACCTACCTCCTCTCCAGGCAGGAGTTCGCCCTGGGGTCTGCTTCTCCAGACTCACTGCCTCTCCTCTGTGCTTTCTTCCCTCGCAGACTTAAGGAATCCAGGTCCTTCTACACCGCGTACCTGCAGAAGTTCTCCAGGACCACCAGGGAGGCTGTCCCGACCACGGTTGCGCCCAAAACAGCTCACACAGCAGCTCCCACTGTGTGGAAGGTCGCAGATCGGTAAGGCCACGCCTACTTCCCTGAGCCCTTCCCTCACCCCAGCCTTACCTCTGATCACAGACCCCCTGCCTCCTACCACATTCCGTTCCTTGTCTTGAGCTTAGCACGTGCCTTTCCAGTCCCAGACCCCCGAGGGCTGACCTTGGCCTTTGGGCACCGCCCCCCTCTCCGGCCATGCAGGAGAGTCTCAGATGTGTGGGAGCAGCAGCAGTGAACTGGTGACCAGCCCTGCGTCTGCTGACTGTGGCGGCTGCCAAACAGCATTTACTTGTATCCTTCATGATAGAATGAATACTTTTCTATGCCCACATTCCTTGAGCTTAATGCCATTCAAGAACAAGTAGAACCAGCTTAGAAGGATAATCTGTGGCCTTCCAGCCAGCTTCCTACCCAAGCAACTATTTCTTCAGCAGGTACTTTTGAGTACCTGCTACAGGCTAGGCACGGTACCACAGGTATGCCCAGATGTGCAGCTCCTTCCCACAGAGAGTTTACTTTCCATTCTAGGAGGACACTGACCTCATTTGAATGCCTCTGGTGCTGGGGAGCTCACTACCTTTTGAGGTAGCCTATATCTTTGTGCACAGTTGTAACCATGAGGAAGTTGCTCTTGGAGTAGAATTCTTGCTTGTTGGGCAAATGAGGCTATAAACCTCTTGCACGGGCACCCAGCAGTTTACCAGGTGGAAATGGCTGACCAGGGAGCCCAGAGCTGCATCAGGAAGGTGGTTTGCACCTACAGTACAGGGGACTGTACGAGACAACTCGGGGAAAGGTCATCTGATTTCCAGAGGATTTTGCATCCCAGCATGAGGGACTTTAAGGGTCGAAAGCACTAATGGAGAGATTTTTAGTAAATCAGGTAAGAAGGAAAGAGAGACTGAGAGGTGGGAATGAATGGTCGTTATGGTCATTCAAATTATGGTGATTCAATTCATTCATATTATAATAGCTGACACATACTGGCCTGGTGTGCCAAACTGCTGGGCACCTTCCAATACATTATCTCCCTTCAGTCACGGGCCACTTCTTGAGGCAGACCACGGGAATGGTGAGGTACTGAGGCCCAGGAGCACAGAGAGGGACTCTGCCACGAGCGTGAAGCACAGGTGGTCACAGGCTCACCCCAGTTAGCTCACCTTGCTGGTTCCCTGCAACCTGAGGTGGTAGGTGCGGCAGGAACCATCAGTCCATTTTACAGGTGAGGTCACTGAGGCCCCAGAGAGGTAGATGGTAGTTGCCCCACCTCCCAGAGCTAGCTCACTGTAGATCTGAGGCCAGAACCCAGGCCTCAGGAAGCAGGGGTAGAGAAGCAGCCAACACACAAGGAGCCCTTTGCTTCAGAACCCCAAGCCCGGGCCCCAAGTGAGCGTGATGGGCGCAGGGGGGAACGGTGAGCATGGAGCCTGAAGCCCTTCCGCTGGGGCTGGGGTCAGCCCAAGAGGTGTGAGAGGGAGCCCCACCTGCTACCAAGGTCTGGCAGCTACGAGGATGTCAGCCCCAAAATAAAAACACACACCGCTTCTCCTCCTATCCCCTGAGTCCCCGCTGTGCCCTGACTTGGTGGGCAGCCAAACCCTTGGTCTTTCTGAGAGGACCCAGCTTTTTATTGGTCTGTCTGTCCCTTAGGGGTCTTTGTTCAGAACAGAGAATGAAGCTCAGCCTTCCACCAGCAGCCTGACTAAAGCACCTTTAAGGAGTCATGGGTGAGACTGGCTCTGAGCCTGCAGAGGGGGATCCCCTACTCTGTGCCAGGAGTTGCTGAGGGGTTTACCTTTGTGCTTTTGTTTCATCCTCTTAGCAACCTACCCGTGAGCAATTTATTATTTACTTGTGATAATAAATGAGGAATTGAGGCTCAGAGAAGTTAAGTCATATACTCAGGGTCACAGAGCTGGTCAGTGGCAGAGCCTGGTGCTAACTTACAAGACTCTGTGACCATCAGAGATGGCCCTCCCCTTCTCTCTCTTTAGCCCTGGGCACTCGTCCCCAGCCGCTGCCCTATGGCTAACACCTCTCTCTCTCTCTCTCTCTCTGCGTCCTCCTGGGTCCTTAGCTCCAAGATCTACATGGCTGACCTGGAATCTGCACTGCACTACATCCTGCGGGTAGAAGTGGGCAAGTTCTCTGTTCTGGAAGGGCAGCGCCTGGTGGCCCTGAAAAAGTTCATGGCAGTGCTGGCCCAGGTGAGTAGGGCCCCAGTCTCCTTTGTCTCTCTTCCCTCTGTAGCTGGCTACCCCTCCCTCCCTGCATCCTTCTGTCTGGTTCCAGATCCACTCCAGTGCTGCCCTACTTAAAATCCGAGGCTCTGGGCTGCCGAGGACTGCTGAGTCAGATGCGGTCTCTGGTCTCCTGCTGAGCCTGACTGCTGACTCAGCTACCCTCAGCTCCTGAGTGCCAGGTCTGCTTCTTCTTGGTACAGGTCTGTGGGCAGCTGGGGCTGCCGCTGGGGGTGATCTGTGCCTCCCCATCGGGAACTGCTTGCCAGCCCCACCTCCCCAGTCCCCACCTCACCCAGTCCTGGCCTCAGGCCCACCTGGCTCAGTCTTGTGCTTGTGTGGTGCTGTCACAGCCTGAAGCCAGAGCCTTGGGTCCCTCCCCAACGACGTCCCTGCTCCTTCCTGTAAGCAGCTGGTGGGACTGGCCACTGGGTGGCGTGCGGTCACCAGCGTTTCCTGCTCCAGCCAGAGGGTGACTCCCTGAAGTCCAGAGCCTTTAATTCATCCTTCCTCCTGACACCAGGGTCTTAGAAGGAGGAAGGGTCCAAGTCAGGATGAAGGGCAAAGGTCAGGGAAAAACGCTGACTTAAAGCTGTAAAATCATGTTGGGAGCCCAGAGGCCCGAGTGAGCTGACCAAGAGGGAGTGGGTCAAAGACAAGATTCTTCTGGCCACTTCTCCCTCAGGGGCCGTGTCCAGCCCTGGAGGGTTGATGGGAATATGTAATGGCTTTCTCCCAGGACTGAGTCCTCTGGCAGGTTTTTCTGTGTAGTGATCTTTCTTTTTTCTTTTTCCTCCGAACTTTCCTCAGTGTCATTGTCCTCTTGACCAGTGTCTCGGTGGTTTTATCTGACTTGCTCTGCTGGCATTCCCCTCTTCTGCCCCCCTCCCCTGGTGCGTGTGTGCACACGCACATGCACACACACATCTGTCCTCCTCCCTAGAGTCCTGTGGCTTTAAAGTGCTGATACTAATGAGATTTCAGCTGACTTATTGTCAGAGTAGCTTTTCATGCTCCTCAGAGACTCTTGGGAGTTACCATCAAGGTCTGGATCTTGGCTATGCGCCCCAGGGCCGCCTTGTCCCCATGGCATCCTACGGAATACAGATGGAAGGCTGTTCCCCAGCCTCACCCAGCAGTCAGTAAGTCAGCAAGTCAGCTGGTCTCTCAGAAGATCACCTGCAAAGAGGACTGTGTGGCCCAGGTGCCCAGCAGCCCTGGGAAGCCACGCAGCTGCCCAGCCTTCCTCCCAGGGGCAGTGTGGGGTCAGGGTCAGCCTTGAGAGAGGGAGCCTCAAGGACCCAGCTTGACTTAGAGCCTCTGTTCTCTCCCCAGCCCCTCCCTCGCCTCACCAGGTACCCCAGAGCAGAGGTTGTGAGGGACACACATTTGCATCTCAGGCAGGATGTTTTCCTGGTGGCTTGGGGACATTTCAAGAAACTGCCTTGGCCCACTTCTGTTTAGCCCCCTATCCTCCCTGGGACTGCAGGGCTCTGAGGGAATTGCTGTTCACTCCCCAGCTTCCCCTTGTGCCCCCCACAGTACTTCCCTGGCCAGCCCTTAGTCCAGAACTTCCTGCATTCCATGAATGACTGGCTCAAGAGGCAGCAGAGGAAGAAAATTCCCTACGGTTTCTTTAAAGCTGCCCTGGACAACAGGAAGGAGGTGAGTCTGGGGACAACTGACGTCCTTCTTTGTATCCTCAGTAACTGTGGGAGTGGAAGCCTCACCCTGTAGCCTCCAACCTCCTTCACCAACTTGGACTGGGGCAGGAGTCCGGGATTCTGGTTGGGTCCTTCCATTCGTAATGAATAAACTGCTACTTAGAGCTGTGTGCGTGCACCATAGCTCATCTAATCTTCCCAGCTTTAGTGGAAGGTAGCTATTATCCCTGTTTAGCAGATGAGGAAACTGAGGGTAAGAGAGATTGTGTAACTTGTCTATGATCACATAGCCGGTAGGTGATTGGGCTGGGATTCAAGTCCAATTGTGAGATACCAGCCATGAGCGAGTTTGTAGCCACTGCTCCCTGTGGCCCGCAGGCACATTGGACCCCTCTGGCCCTCTCCAGGGGCACCTTTCTGGGCTCCTGTGCGTTCCGCTCTTTGCAAAGGTGGGCCACGGCAGCCAGCAGAGGCACACAGCCTTATAGATTTGTAGGATGCCAAGGCTCGAAGGGACCTCAGAGGTCAGAGGCCAGACCCCTCATTTCTCATTTTACAGATGGGGAAGTTGAGGCTAGAATAAGGATGTAACTCAGTCTGTGTCACAGCTTTTCAGATCTGCTGCTCCTTTGATGGGTGTCGCCAGTGGAAGGGAAAGGCCACCTTTGAGATGAGAGACTAAGAAAGGGACCTCGTTTGTCTTAGGGTTGTGTGCTGACCTTTGAGTCTCCTGGAAGCTTCTTTCCTCACCACCCATCCCATTCCTTTTCTTCTCCATATATGCTCTCATGCACGTATGTGTTCCTTAGGGCGCTGTGATTGTCAAGAAGGTGAACTGGGTTGGCTGCCAGGGGAGTGAGCCACATTTCCGGGGCTTTCCATGTTCCTTGTGGCTCCTCTTTCATTTCCTGACTGTGCAAGCAGCCCGGCACAATTTAGACCACTCGCATGAAGCAGGTGAGTCCGAGGCCTGTGCACCCCCAGTGCCCCAGCCCAGCCCTGCCTTGCCCTCCTCACTCAGGCCCAGATGTAGAAGATTCTGCATTTGCAGCTGGCTGCGTGCACTCAGCGTAGAACCAGAATGGGGAGGACCTGGAGAAGCCACCCGGACCTGTCCCCTGCCCCAGGGTGGTGCCCAGCAAACAGCAGCATGAGGTTTCTTCCCGGCTTTCTTGGAACCATGACCTTGCTTTGTTTCCAGCCCTTCATGAAAAATGTGTGGTTCTGTTTTTTTATACTCCTGTAAAGGAAAGAACTATGTAACTATGTCTGTTTTGGTCTACGTGGCCAATACTGCATACTTTGAACAGTTTTAGTGTTTCCCACTGAAATGTCATTTTCTGAGGGAAGCTGGGGGAACACATTGCTCCTCCTGCCCTGTTCCCTCCCCAAACCGAGCAGCTGCCTCCATCACCCACCCTGCCTCGCAGCCACACCTGACAGCCAGAAGGGCAGGTATTCAGTTCAGTCCGTGTTTGCTGAGGGTTATATGGGGCCCTGGCTCAGCCCGGAGGGTGCAAAGGTGGGAAAGAAACAATCCCTGCCCTCCGTGGGGCAGGGGGGCGGAGCCACCCTGCAAGGTGCCAAGGCCAAGAGCCAGGGATGAGGGTGCGCAGGGAGGGGGAGGAAGTCTCCATGCTGTCAGGAGAGGCAAAAGGAGGTAAGCTGAGAATGGATGGGTGAACAGGAGCCGAGCTAGGAAGGAAGAGCACCCCAACGGCTGAGCAGAGGCAGAGGGATTCGAGGAGTGGCCAGGGTGCAGCCAGCCGGCCAGCCAGCCGGTCTCTACAGAGCACCTTCAAAGCATTGGGCCCTGTGTCGGGAGGGGTACCGTGGTGCATCAGGCAGGAAGTCCCTGCCTCAGGAGGGCCGATGTTCCAGGGGAAGGAGATGAACAGGGACCATACAAATAGATCATCTCAGGTGTGATGATGAATGCTCTGAAGAAGACTGAGCTAGGTGGTGTGGAAGAGGGCGAGGGAGGGGTGCCATGTTTACACAGGGTGGCTGGGGTGGCTGGGGATGGCTTCTCCGAGGAGCCGGCCCTGCACGGGGCCCTGGCTAGTGAGAGGGAGGCAGCTGGGGGAATGTGGGAAGAGAGGTTTCCAGGCTGTGCCCGTTTGACCGCCATAACAAAGTGCTACATGTTGAGGGGCTCACACAACAGAAACTTACTTGCTCACGGTTGTGGACTCTGGAAGTCCAGGATCAAAGTGTCAGCAGGGTTGGTGTCTGCTGAGGCCTCTCCTTGGCTGGCAGAAAGCCCTCTTCTCGCTGTGTCTTCATGTGGTCTTCACCGTGTGCCACGTCCCAACTTCCTCTTCTTGTAGGGACACTAGTCATAATGGCTGAGGGCCCACCCTCGTGACCTGATTTTACTTTAATTATCTAATTTGAAGTCTGTGTCCAATACAGTCACATTCTGAAATACTGGAGGTTAGGACTTTGACATAAGAATTTGAGTGGACACAATACTGCCGATAACACGGGCCAAGGACTAGCAGGTGCAGAGGACACGTCTGGCGTGTTTGCAGCAGCAAAAGAAGGCCAGGGGGAAAGGCTGGGATGGGGGAGGCAGTAGAGGAGGTGCACGTGTGGTGGTCTCGGCAAAGGAGGGGTTGGATTTCTGATTCAGCGTCAGGAGACCCTGCTGGAGAGTTTCATAGGGGAGCGTCCCCAACGACTGATGCTTTAGAGAGACTGCTGGGTGGAGGGTGGTCTGTAGCGGGGCAAGGTGGAGGCAGGGCCACCCCAGGAAGTTGTGAAGCTAGTCCCGAGAGGCGGTGGTGGCCTAGACCAGAGTGGTAGGTAGCATGTGGAAGAAGTGGTCAGATTTAGGAGTATTTTAAAAAAAAATTTTTTTTAACGTTTATTTTTGAGACAGAGAGAGACAGAGCATGAACAGGGGAGGGACAGAGAGAGAGGGAGACACAGAATCTGAAACAGGCTCCAGGCTCTGAGCGGTCAGCACAGAGCCCGATGCGGAGCTCGAACTCACGGACCGCGAGATCGTGACCTGAGCCGAAGTCGGCCGCTTAACCGGCTGAGCCACCCGGGCGCCCCAGACTTAGGAGAATTTTGAAGGTAGTGCTGATGGGAGCCCGGGGCGGACTGGATGGAGAGTATATGCAGGAGCCAGGACCCAGGGTAGACCCCAGAGTTGCTGGGCCTGAACTTCTGGTGGACGGTGGTTCTGTGAGCCGGGAAATGGGAAGGCTCAGTGGTCGGAGTGTGTAGATGGTGGGGGACTCCGTGGTCTGTGCCCGCGAGGCTGTCTGAACGGAGATGTAGACAGTTGAGTCCAGGCTTCTGGGGAGAGGTCCATGGCAGAGGTACAGATCTCATGGGCATGAGCATGGGGGTGATAGGTAAAGCCTCAGGACTGGACAAGCCCATTACGGGGCGGGCAGAGGACAGCACTGAGGCCTGTGCCCTGGGGTGTGTGGCATCTGGGCCTCTGACGAGGAACAGGAGCCAGCAAAGGAGATGGAGAAGGAGCAGCCGCTGTGATTTCAAAATACCGTGTTTGAAGAAGAAGGGTGTACTCAGCCAAGCGGGGGTGGGGGGGGGGGCGGTGCGGGGCTCTCTGGCAAGAGCTGTTGCAGTTGTGTCGTGGAGAGAAAGGCCTGGCTGGAATGGGCTGAGGGGAGAACAAGAGGCAAGAAACGAGATGATGGGGAAGTAACAGGGGTCAGAGAAGGGACGTCTTTATTGCAGTCGTCTTTCCCAGTCAGAATGATCCCGCGTTAAGGGAGAAGTGGGTGCTGCAGTAACAAAGGAATATGTTTACAGGAGTGAGGCCGAGGACAGAAGGAGTAAGGCCCCCGAGCACAGGGAGGGAGGAGGCGGTGCGCACAGTTGCGGGGCAGGCAGCAGCCAGGCTGGGGCAGGAGAGGGCAGCACCCAGGGGGCCAAGGACAAAGGCAAGGCATGGCTTTCAGGGTGCTCAAGTTGCTAAGAATGATGGCTTGGGGGGTGGTCGAGGTGGGGGGGCCATGGGTCCTGTTTTGAGGGGCTGGGAGTTTGCCACAGGACAGAGAGAGTTTGGAAGCAACCAGCAGCAAGGAGGGTCCTTCTGCCACCACCGGCCCTGACGTATGAGGTGTGGGAAAGACAAAGGGTTTAAGAGGGCGTGTTTCGGGGAGCCCAGCGTCAGCAGGAAGGTGAAGGGAGTTTGCAGAGGTGGGCACTGACGCCAGTCCAGAGGGCCCAGTGGGAGGGAGTAGGGGGTGAGGGGAGATGGAGACAAAGCAGGGGATGTGCAGAGCCAGATCGCAGGGACCCCCGATGCAGTGGCTGAAGGAGCAGGAAGCCCAAAGTGGGCTGGGCACAAGGAGGGGTGCAGGGGATGGGGTGTGGGCAGGCTGGCCCCTGCCTGCTTCTCCAGACACGTCTCAAAGAGCCTAAGTGTTCTGCTGACGAGTTTGGGCTTTATCCCAAGTGTCAGTGACAAGGACCTGGATGATTAGCAGAGAAAGGAAACTGGGATTTAGGAGTTTGGGAGGAGATGGGGTCAACTCTGAAGTGACCTCTGGAAGGTGGACAGGTGTGCAAGGAGACTCGGGGCCCGTGGAGGGGACGGTGGTGGGGCTGGCGGGCGCAGGCAGCCAGAAAGGCCCCCCCACTCCCCGCGACCGCAACAGCGTCTCCTCTCCCCGCAGCCAAAGCCCAGGAGGTCCTCCAGGCCATCCGGGGCTACGTGCGCTTCTTCTTTGGCTGCCGAGATTGCGCCAGCCACTTTGAGCAGATGGCGGCGGCCTCCATGCACCGGGTGGAGAGTCTGAACAGCGCCGTGCTCTGGCTCTGGTCTAGCCACAACAAGGTCAACGCCCGCCTCGCCGGTAAGGAAGGGCCCTCTCCAAGCCTGGAGTCACCTACAGAGGGAAGTGGGGGAGTTTTAGGGGACTTGGACCAGAGGTGGGGACAGGACACTCATCCCCAAAGTAACACCCTGTGTTTCACAGTGCTTCACGGGGCACAGAGCCTTTCCACATGCTCCGCCTGCTGCTGATGGAGTCAGTGTCTTTAGACCCATTTTCCAGATGAGGAAGCTGAGGCTTTGACACTCTAGGACTGTGGTCTTCCAGTGCACTGCTCACTCTTTCTCCTGCACCAGGGCACCTTCCTCAGAACTCTTGGGGTCCCTCTCCTGCCTTCCTTGTTCTGCTATCTGGCTCTTGGCCCCTTTCTTACTCACACCAACAGGGAGAGGAGAGCTGGGCTTTTCCACCCAAGGGGAGGGGTCTAGCAATGAAATGTGCCTGAAGACAAAGACCAAGTCCTCCCTAGAAACAAACAGGGACTGATTCCCATAGGGGGAGGCCTTGTCTTCTGAGTTTCCCCATTTACAGTGTTTTCTGTTCCTGGTGCAAAGGAGTCGGATGGGTCCAACAGGCAAAAGCATTAAACTAAGGGGTGACCAGAAACTGTCGCTGTGGGGAGGGGCCATCTGTGGTCGGGAGCCTGGGCTTATCTGTGGGGAGAGGGGAGTGGCTGACAGACCTCCTGGGGGTGGGAGGTTTAGGCGTGAGGCCTGGGGCTGCTGAGGTTAAAGGAAAAGGAAGGGAATGGAGCAGGTGGTGGTGCAGGCTGCTGGTCCCCTGGGGCCTCCTGGCCGACTTTGAAAAGAAGACAGGAGCCCGTCTCTCCTCTCCCTGCTTCCCTCTCTGCTGCCGTCCCGCCCCCACATGCTCCATGTGACCCTCCAGCCCCATGACCTAGGCAGGCTCCCTGCTCCCCTTGGGGCCCAGCTGCCAGTGGAGGGTGGATCTGGGGCTTCTCCTGGCGCAGCCGGGCCTGGAGGAAGGTAGTACCCCGCCCTTGGAGCCGGGGGGGGAGTGGGGTCCTTTCGGATTAAACTGCTTGGTAACAAGCAGGTACAAATCGAGTGCTCGCTTTACAAGGCTGGTCACCACTACTTCTCACTGGACCTTTGGAATCTGCTCGATGTCCCCTCCCCACAATAACTGTTCCAGCGGTTACATCACTTGCCGCTGCTTCGTTCTGGCCAGCACCTTTTGTTCCCTTATTAACCCCTTTAGGAAAGGTGCCTCCTCCAAGAGATCTGGGCTGATGGGCACTCCCTGGGCCACCCTGGCCCTGTGGGGCTCAGCCTGGGGCTGTGCCCACCAAGCCAGCCATCAGGGTAACTCCCTGACCCTCCTGAGTGCCCTTTTCCCCATCCAGGCCCCTAGGCGCCCCCGTACCCACCCCTTGGAGCCCACCAGGGAAGGAAATTCCACCAACTCCTGCCTACTCTGGAGGGCTGCCACGGCGTGAGGAACACCTGTGCATTACCACATGCCAGAGCTCTTGTTTTAAAAAAACATTTTCCCTTGAACTACAGAAGTAATGTTTCTTCACTGTATAAAACTTGGGAAATTTCAGAAAAATGCAAAGAAAATTACTAGCAGACCAACCAAAGACTGCAAGACAGATAATACTGAGTCCTCTGACCCTTTTCCATGCCTCGTTGAGGGGTACAACCCAGCAGTGAAGTTGATGAAGGGGCTGCAGGGAGCGGCCTCTAGGAGGCTGTGGTGGCTGAGGAGGGGATTGGAGTCCTCCTCTCCCAGGGCAGCACCGTGCTGGGCTCCATGGGCCCCCCCGCCCCATGCTAGGATTTTTCACCTGGCTTCTCATACCCATCATTCCCAAGGGCAGATGAGGAAGCTGGCATTCTGAATGAAGAATGAGGTCTGGGCTTCTAGGCAGGCCCAGGGGTCACAGCCAGCCTGTGTGTTTTCCTCGCCAGGTGCCCCCAGCGAGGACCCCCACTTTCCCAAGGTGCAGTGGCCGCCCCGCGAACTCTGTTCTGCCTGCCACAATGAGCTCCGGGGTTCGCCTGTGTGGGACCTGGACAACACCCTCAGATTCCTCAAGACCCACTTCTCGCCGAGCAATGTCATCCTGGATCTTCCTTCAGCCGGGCCGGGCCCCCGGATGGTTGCCCAGAGGATGGCAGCCAGAAATTTTACTCTGGGCCCTGAGAAGGCTAGGGTCATGGTAGGCCCAGGACCCACGGTTCCCAAAGTTCCGGCAGAGACACTGAGGATGAGTCACCCCCGGGATGTGCTCATTGGCCTCAGTATGACGGCTGAGCCAGACCAGGGACCTCCTGAGCACATAGCAGAGCTTCACAGGGATACGTTGGAGCGGCCAAAAGGGCGGGAACACTTGACCAAACGAGACACAGGAGCCGTGTTGCTGGCCGAGTTCCTCGCTGAGAAGAACCCCGGAGGCCCTGCAGAGCTGGGGCGAGTGGGTCGCAGCTCAAAGCAGCTGGCCAGCATTTCTGATGGGGAGCTGGAAGCTGGGCCCGTGCGGGGCCGGGACCAGTGGCTACAGGTGCTGGGAGGGGGCTTTTCCCACCTGGACATCAGCCTCTGTGTGGGGCTCTACTCCCTGTCTTTCATGGGCCTCCTGGCCGTGTACACCTACTTCCGGGCCAGGATGAGGGCACTGAAGGGCCACGCTGGCCACCCCACAGCCTGAACCGTTCACCTTGGGAGGGGGCGGGAAGGGGAGCTGCCGTTCATGGCGCTCTTCCAGCCCCCTGCTCCTCTCCCCTTTTCCCTTGCTCCTTGTCCAGGGAAATCCAGGGAAGCCAGTTGCTCCAATGAACCTCCTGGGGCCCTCTGGGAAGGAGAATTCCATAGCCATGAAAGTGCACCTAGGGCTCATGTCCATCTGACAGCACGGGGGAGGACAGCTGTGGGCAGGGGGGATGGGAGGCTCTGTCCCTGGCCTCTCAGGACCCACATTCCTTTTTTTCACCTTGTTTGAAGTCCTGCTCATTCTCACTGAAACTTCCGTGTCTCCCACCTGGCCTTGGGCCTAAACTGGGGCAAGTGAGGCCACAGTTCCCCAGGTCCCCCATCCAGAGGAGCGTTCCCAGGGCTGGCGCACTAGAGCGGAACTCTTCACTGCACCCCAGGCCCCGTCCATCCCTCTCCCTTCTGGATGCAAAGAGGCCTTTGTGCCAGAGAAGACAGGACTGCCTCTGGCCCTCTGTGGTCTGTCCATCCTCCAGCCCCTCAGTATCTATGGGGCGGGGTTTGCTTTGAGGGGGGTGGGTCTGGAAGCTTCTGAACGTCCTGCTGGTCTCCCAGGTGAGTGTTGGAGGGAGGAGAGCTTCTGGCTCCTTCCCCCACACCTCTGCTTCAGGAGGGGTGCAGGCCAGAGCTGGTGTGGACTCGGATGGGTGATGGCCACGGGGCTGGGTGATGAGCAGCTGGCTTGGCGGGACCTGATAAGGGCTGGTGTGGGATTTAAGGAGGGTGCTGGTATCTTTAGTGCCTTGGCTCTGGGCTTAGCTGGAGGGTAGAGTGAAGCCACAGGGAAAAGATGGTTGCTTCGAATGTGCTTTGTCTCCTCCCCAGTGCACTCTACCCCTCCTAGAGCTGGGTCTTTTGTCTTTTGATTTTGGCCTCCGAAATAGATGCTAATGTTTGAATGTGGAGGGTGTTGCAGTGAGGAAGTGTCCTCTCTCTCAAGGGCCCACCTACCATCGTGCAGAGGTTAAAAGGGTCAGAGGGGAGGGTGACTCTGTACACATGCTCGATTCCCACTCTACCCCACTGCTTGGGAGGGTTGTGGAATAAATTATTTTTGTTAAGGCAAAGCGTTGGTGTGTTCTTTAACTTGCTGTTTGGAGACCTAGTGTCCAGGTCTGGACAGAATATGCAGAATCCAGCCTCAGTGGGGATCCAGCCAGAAGTGACTGGCCCCTGGCTCACATAGCTACCACCCTGCAGGGGAGGAGGTGCCCCAGCACAGCCCCTGTCTCCGGGATGGACCCTCCTGTACTGCCCACGGAGCTCTCCATTCCCAAGACCCTTCCGTCTCCACATGCACTGGAGACAGGCCTTGGTGGAGTTCTAATCCTGCCTCCTGTTCCCCCAGCCTCCCTGGAGCACCTGACTCGTGTTCCAGTTCTGCTCCAGGCACCTTCCTCGCACCTGCCTGGCCTGGCCTCCTGCATCCCTGGCTGCATCCCCACGGCCTGGCCTCCTGCATCCCCAGCTCTCTCCCAAGGAAGGAGAGGGCTTGTTTGTGGCAGCGGCCTGCCTTGGCTGCTCAGCAGGGAGGAGTCAGCCAGATTAGAGAGCCTGTCCCTAATCCGGCCTGCCAGGTTTTACAAGGATCAGAACAGCTGATAATGAACCTCATTAAGGGGGAACAGGAGCCTCAATCCGATTTGAGGTTTTTCTCTTTGACATCTTCACTCTGCTCAGATGGCCTTGGCACTGGGTGAAGCAGGCGGGGTGCCAAGCGTGCTCCCTCTGCTGGGGCAGCTGGGATGGGGGCACAGGCAGGGGTCGACACCCCCTTCCCTGCACGTGTCAGCCCTGTGTTAGCTGGGTAGCTTCCAGCCTGGAGCCTCCCCGCAGCCTCCCTCTCTGTGTCCTGGCTCTACTCATCCGTGTGCCCCCTCCGTTCTCCTAAGCTGGCTCCGGTCCTCTCCCCGAGCCCCACCGGGTCCTGGCAGGGAGGCTGACGGGCCAGCACACCCGGCAGTGCGACCCCGGCCTGCAGGAAGGTGAAAGAGGTCCCAGGGCCAGTGCCCACGGGGCCAAGACCACCTGCCTTGCTCCTCTACTGCCTGGTACCCGGCACAGTGTCAAGTGCAGAGGATTTCCCTCGGCAAGCCTGCTTCACAGGACCTTCTTAGGGCCCACCAGGGCCTCTATAGTGGGTGTGGGCCTCCTCCGCACAGCCAACCCTTTCTTGCGCTGTCTCCGTGGCTCTGATTGATAAACAAGGGTGGGCCTCCTCCTTAACAGGGCTGCTGCCTTTCACCCTGATTTCCCCAGGGCGCTTTCAGCTTCATCGATAAACCAGCTTGCCCACCAGCTCGTCCCCTCCCCCAGCAGGTCTGCCAGGCTGGGAGCCCCTGCTTCTGTGACTTGAACTCTGCTTGCCATTCTGGGTTGTTCTCCACTTCTTGGGAGAGCTCCCACGCAGGAGAGGGTCCTCGGGGGAGCCCTACCAAAGCGAAGGCTCCTTGTTCTGGAGCCGGACAGAGAAACTCCCCTCTGCCTGGGATGCTACCTACTGAGCATTTAGGAACGATTTCTTACAGACAGATGCCGCCGAGCTGGCTTTTGAAAACTGAGTGGGTGTAGCAAGGAAAACGTGCAGGAGAAGGCATCACAGGCCAAGGGGAAAGCACATGCCAAGTCCAACAAAGAAAAAGAGTGAATACAAGAAATTCTCAGTAAAAAAACATAGACATTTTTTCTGTTCAAAAAAATTATTTAAGGATTTGTTCAATGCTGCCCTGGGCTAAAGCTGAGGATACACAGAAGAAAGCCGTGGTTCCCGCTACGGTGGAGCTTTCCACTCTAGGGGAAGAGACGAGAGAGGAAAATGTGCTCATGCTCTTAAGGAGGGGCCAGCAGGGGACGTTAGGGGAGGCTTCTCTGAGACCTGAAGGAAGAGAAGACAGGAAGTGGGCAGGGGTAGGGGGACCACAAGCCTGAGGGGCTGCTGCATTCAGAAGCCACCCCCAGGCTGGTGAGGTCCGAAGGGGTGGCCCCACCTCCAGCCTGGCTCCTTCCCCCCACAGCCTTGGCACTGGGTGGGTAGGTGGGTGCCCAGGAGCAGCACATCATTCCCTGGATGTGGGGGTGAGGCCTGGGGTCCAGGGTACCCACACAGCCTTGGCCCTGGAGGAAAGTCACCAGCAGTTGGAGGAGGAGGAGGAGGAGATCTGTTTCATTCTCCTGGCTTGGCCGCTAACCAGCTGCATGTGACATTGGATGAGCCATTCACTTCTTGGGTCTCCGCTTCCTCACCTCTAGGATGAAGGCTTCAGACAGAGCCTCGTGGTCCCTAAGGTGCCTTTACCTTTCTTGCAGTGATCTCAGCTGTTTTCTTGTCAGCTCAGGGAGGGTTGGTCCTGCAAGGCCACTCAGGAAGGACTTGTGGCAGAAAGAAATAACAGCCTGTATGATTTGTGTCCTCTTGGAAGTCCAGGACAACTATGAGAAGGGAAGGCTCACTCATGCTAGCCCTCAGCCTGCACCCCACCGGCGTCCTCTGCCCCAGCACTGCCTGGGTCCCCGCCCCCCCAAGAAATTTAGAAATTTAAGAAATACTTAAATACCTTTTTGAATTTTTGCAACCAATGCAGTTCTTTTGAAAAGAAAGAACAACAAGGAAAATAAACAGGATTAAAGGATTTTAAAGTTCTGCTGTAAATAGGAAAAGCATTAATGCCCTGTTGAAAATAATGGGCCAAAGTATGAAGACCAAATGAGAGATGTCACTCTTTTTTATCCTATTGGCAAAATGAAAGAAAAAAAGGATAATGCCCAGTGTTAGCTAGAGGGAGGGAAAAGGACATGTATCAGTTATCTATTGCTGCATAACAAGCCACCCCAAATCTTAGAGGTTTGAAACAACAACAGTCATTTATTTTGCTCACAAATCTTCAATTTGAGCAGAGTTCAGGGGAAAACGGCTCATCTCTGCTCTGTGCAGTATATCTGGATGCAATTCGTCTGGCAAGCTCGTGCTGTGGGCAGGGAGCTTCAGTTCTCTTCATAGGCCTCTCCACGGGCTGCCTGGACTTCCTCACAGCCTGGTGGCTGTGCTCTAAGAGCAAGTATCCAAAGAGGACAAGGCAGAAGTGCATGGCATTTTCACATAAGAGCCCTCAGAAGTCACATAGCATTATTTTTGCTATACTTTGTTGGTTGAGACAGATAAAAAATCTCATCCGGGTTGCAGATACAAAGTCCTGCCCAGGTTCAAGGGGAGGAGTCCTAGACTCCACCTTCTGATAGGGCAGTGACAAGTTCTGGAAAACTATGTGAGATGGGAGAGGTTGTCGAAGCCAGCTTAAAAAAATACAGTCTGCCACAGAGCACCCTCCTATACCGCTTGTGGAGGTAAAAACTGACACCACCTTTGGGAAATGTGCAATTTGTAATACAATGTAACTGGTAATATGTTTTAAGAGCCTTAAGAGAATATGTAACCTTTGATCCAACAATTCTATTCCTGGAATTTGTCCTAAGGAAGTAATTGAAGATATTCACTAAGATTTGCTACATGATGAATATTTATAACATCAAAATAAATTTGATCTAAAGTCCATAGTCGGAGGTGATTAAGTTATGGTACATCATTACAATGGAATACAACATAACCACTAGAAACAATTTGAGTGCGTATTTTTAAGCTGAAAATGTTTCCACACCATATTGTTAAATGAAAATATGAAGTTACAAAAGCAGTTCTACATAGTATGATCTTATTTTTGAAAAAGAGAATACATATATACATAGGGATACTGAAGGCATGGGTGAAAACCTGGAACATGTACATGAAATAGGTCAACAGTGGTTAACAGTCAGGGGGGGGATTATGGGTGTTTTTCTTTTTAGGTATCTGTATTTTCTCATTTTTATTAAATATTTACTACTTGTACAATTAAAAACCACTTTTAATGGGCCAAGAATATGAACTGTCAATTCATAAAAGAAGAAATACAAAGATCAATAAATATATGAAACAATATTCTTCAATAATCAACAGAGTGAAAGAGTAATATTTTTTATACATCAAGTAACAATACAACTTGATGCTGGAAAAGTGATCATATAAGTTGGTATAGTATTTCTGAAAAAGAATATAGCAATATGTATCAACTTTAAAGATGTTAAGAACAGGGGCGCCTGGTGGCTCAGTCAGTTAAGCATCTGGCTTGGACTCAGGTCATGATCTCATGGTTCATGAGTTTGAGCCCCGAGTCAGGCTCTGCACTGACAGTGTGGAGCCTGCTTGGGAGTCTCTCTCTCTCTCTCTCTCTCTCTCTCTCTCTCTGCCTCTTCCCCTCACCCACTCATGCTTTCTTTTTCAAAATAAATAAACTTTAAAGAAACAGATGTTAATAGTCAGAAATACTGACCCAAACTTGGAACAGCCTCCATGTTCACCATCGGAAAACCTTCCCTGGGGCCTGCTTCCCACAGGAAACAGTCCACTGGGCCCTCCTCTCAGACGCACAGTTTTCACCTCCCCCTTTTGCACTCCGAGTGCAGAGGCCAGGGGGCAGTTACGATTTATCATCACACTGGCACTGTTGATTTAGAAGAGGGAAATATTCCCCTGTACTCTTGTTTTTAATTACACAAGTCGTGTTTTAGGAAAAAATGAAAGAGAACCATATGGGTGTGGAAGTGAAGCACATGCCTATATTTGGGCTGAGCACATCTGTGTCTGAGAACAGACCTAGCTCACATCCCTCCTTACCTGGCTGCCTGCCATATAGGCGTTTGAGTTTTGACCTGATTTAAAAGTTTTTATTTTTCTCAATGTTTATTTTTTGAGAGAGAGAGAGAGAGAGAGAGAAAGCGAGCATGAGTGGGGGAGGGGCAGAGAGAGAGGGAGACACAGAATCCAAAGCAGGCTCCAGGCTCTGAGCTGTCAGCACAGAACCCGACCCGGGGCTTGAACTGACGAACTGTGTGAGATCATGACCTGAGCTGAAGTCAGACGCTTAACCAACTGAGCCACCCAGGCGCCCCAGTTTTGACCTGCTTTTAGACTCAGCCGAGAGATCACTCTCTCAAGAAGGTCCTCCAACACCCTCAAGCCTGAGCTGGGCGTACGCTCCCCGGAGGGCACTTACCACAGGGCAGTGTGGTCACCTGGCCGTTGACATGTGCTCTGAGAAGACAAAGACAATCTTCCCTTCTCCCTTTGCAGCCCCAGGACTTAGCATGGGGCCTGGCACCTCCTACGTGGTCAATCGATATCTTTTGAATAAACAGGGATATATTCCAGAACCTGCAACTCTCATAGCATGTTATGCCTTTCTATACACCTTCAGTGCTGTGCACAGGGAGTGCTTTGAACACTAAAGAGGCTTAATAATGGTAAAATGAGTGAATAACAAATTAGGGATCAGCTACCATTGTGGAAAAGGATGTTTGAGGGTGAGGGAGACATGGGCTCAAATCCCGATGCTGCTCCCTCTTAGCCACATAACCTCAGGAACATGCTGCTCCGAGCCTGAGTTTCTTCATCCGCGAAGAAGGTCATCAGGGGTAAGGTGTCGCAAACAGTGCCCAGCACACCGTAGGAGTTCATCGCACATTCTCATCTTTAACACCATTTGCCTTCTCTCCTAATTGCGATGGGCCGGGGATTGGGATTCGGGTGGTTTCGGAGCCTCAGGCAGCCAATACCTCTGGGAGTAGTGTGAGCCGTGCCCTGGCCCCTTGCCTGGCTGAGGGGACCAGGGCGCTTCTCCACAGAGGCCTGGCCTCATTCCTCAAAGGCAGAATCGCTATGTCTCTCAAGTCCTTTACTCATCCCATAGTTCTTTCACATACTTGGTTCTTTTTTTAAAAAAAAGATTTAGTTTTGCTCGATGTTTTCAATAGGTAATACAGGAATAAGTATTTTAAAAGTTCAGAAGGACACAGAGTGCCTGCCAGGCTCTCAGGTCCCCTCCCCGGAAGCTCGCGGTACTGCTGGTTTCGCGCGTGTCCTTTCAGACCCGTTCTCTGCAAATACGAGACAGGCACACGCTACACGTACCACTCGGCACCCGGTTGTGTCACGTTAATACTGCACGTTGAAGACCTTGCCGCGTCACATACACAGACTGCCAACACACGCAGCGTCCTGTCTCTGGGGTGCACCGATCTCTGGCCCCTTCCCAGTCTCCCTTCCGAGCTCCAGCTACGCTTTCAGGCTCCGCGGACTTGGACTTGTTTCCCCAGGCGTCTCTGGCTCCTCCAACTCCCCAAATCCGAAACCGATGCTATGCTGACGGAGGCTTCCTCTCCAAGCCTGCTCCCTCTCTTGGCAGCCCAAGGGGTTCCCTTCACTCTCCCAGGCCTGGATGTCTCCTCTTGGCCGTCCTGTGCATGGATTCTCTCCTCTCTCCTGTTGCCCGCCCCCCCCCTCCACTCACAGTGTCTCAGAACCCCCCTCTTATCTACAAGGATAGAGGCCAAACCCCTTAGTCTAGCAGGCGTCCCCTCCCCGTGAGCCCTCCCTCCCCCCCCCACCGAAGGGGCCTCACTTGTCTCCCCTGGAATCACAGCTGGTGGGGGACTGGCTACCTGGGCCACAGCAGAAGTTCAACTTTTCCCAAACTGTGTTTTGTTTCAGCAGCAAAATAGGGTCAGGGAATCTAGGCACTTGGGACACAGGGATGAGTAAAAGAAGGGTCTCAGGTTACATCTTGTGGCGAGATGGTAGGAAGAGACAGACCATAATCAGGTGAAGAAATAAATGAATAAGGATCTCACATAGTGATAATGCTATGGAGAAAATAAACAGGACTTCCTTATGAAAGACATCAAAATCTCACTAAACAGAGATTCTGTGCTTATGCACGGACAGATCAACACTGCAGAGAGAAAAGTTCTTTCCAAATTAACCTACAATTTAGTGTAACACCAATCAAAAGTCCAGGTAGATTTTTTTTGGTAGAACTCAGCAACTTTATTCTAAAACGCATATAGGTGATTAAAGGTCCATGGATTACTAAATCGTTCTGGGGGGAGGGGAAGAGTAAAGTAGGGGACTTGCTAGTTGTGAGAAATTTTTTAAGGGTGATTTTCACCATAGGAACCAATAGATCCTAATAAAACGTTTAAAGGAAGACCCACAAATATACGGCCATGTGAGATATGACTAAGGTAGCATTATAAACCCATCAGACAGTCAAAGTTGACAGGAAACTGGCTCACTCAGCATGGAGAGAAGGAAAACTGGACCTCTGCCTTGTACCGAAGATGAGCTCTAGATGGATTTATTTTTTATTTAAGTCCAAAGTAGTTGCGTATTTTATTTTATGTTTTTAGATGGATTTAAAACCTAAACATGATTGATTAAAAATTATAAGCCAACAGAAAATAGGGGAGCATATCATTGCAACATAGGGATAGAGAAGCACTTCTTAAGAACCTAAAAAGCACAAACCACGAGGTGATGTGGAGACAGATTTCTTAGGTCACACTGAAGAGTTTCTGTTTGCCACAGGCAAGTGAACAGACAGCTTATAGGCTGGGAAGAGGTATCCGTGGCGTCTAAAACTGCCCTCGTCACCATCGAGTGTAGACCCGCCCATGACAACCCCGTAGGGGAGGTCTGGCTCTGGCGGGACTGTCTCTGCACTCAGATCAGGGAGGGGGCTGGCGCCGAGGTGGAAAACTCGATGGCATGGCAGGCCAATGACAGGCGTGCTGGCCGGCTGTCCAGGCCCTCTCCCGGCCGAGGATGAGGGGCTCCCTGAGACCAGATTCATTCATGGCCAGCCACAGGCCAGACCATGAGCACTGGCCCTGAAATGTGTGTGGTAAAATGGACAAATTACCCTGACGGGTTCCAATTTTCACTCTGCGGGAGCAATTCCCTGCAGGCCTATTCCAGAGTGGCAAGTGTGAAACGCAGCCTTCATGGTGGATTAGCGGCCTAAAGGAAGCCCGTCACCTCCAGGCCTGGGGGAGAGAGTGGGGCTAATTCTGTTTCTCCACGGCAGAATTCCTTTCTGTGTCCCGAGCAACACTTCCTGTCCTGTTTCTGTGACTGAAAGCCTGAATCAACAGGGTGTGCGTGTGGTTTGGGGGTCGGGGGACTTGCCACCACAGGCCACAGTCACAGACGCTTCAGACTGTGGAACAGTGTCCCATAAAAGTACTGCTCCTGACACTCTGTCCCCTTTCTAGAAGGAAGCTTTGAGTGGGCTTCTTCTGAAGGACAGTAACTTCATAGCAAATATTGATTAAGGTGCCCTGCCCTTAAGGAGTGTGGAGTCTAGAAGGGGAGACCCACCAGGAAAGGGTTCCATGACGATTCAGCCCGGTAGATGCCCCACAGAAGGGCTGGGGTGCTGTGGAGCCCCAGGACTCATCTCCTCTTCAGGAGAGAGGAGCAGGGGTCACTGGAAATTCACACAGGGAAAGGGGGAAGAAGAGAGAGGGAAGCACTAAGGATGAGAGGGTGGGATGTGGCCTGAGCAGGGGACTTAAGGAACAGCCTGGAAGTCTGGAATGGATTCTGCAGGCTTTAGGGGCCGGTGGGGTGCTTCAGCAGAGAAGCACAGTCTTGGGTATTTTTTAGCAAGATGTCCCTGGTGTGAGAACCCAAGTCTGAGGTCCAAGTTCTCCCCAGCCAACAACATGTGAGACCTCAGTGTGGTTGCCTCGCTGTGCCTGCCGCCTCTCCAGCTGCCTCTCTGGTCCTCTCCGGGGTGGGCCCACCCCGGCCGGACAGATCTTGTGAGTCCCCAGGACTCAAGCTCTCAATCCACAGGCCTTCTTGTGTGCTCTTTCCCCACCTGAAATCTTTCCCCACCAAATGCCTGCCTGTGTTCAAATGTCACCTCCTCCAAGAAGCCTTCCCTGACCCTCCTTGGGCCACACCCTGCAGCCAATCCCTTCCTCCCCTTCGTGGCCCACGGTAAGCACCACCCTTTTCCTCCCATCCCATGGCTGAAGATGTGTGCTGACTGCTTGGCCTCCCCACCCCATTAGACTGGGAACTCTGGGAATGTGGAGTCTGTACTCCCTCCACCCCCGTGTCTCTGCTTGTCACCCTTGCTGTCAGTAAGTGACTGACCGGTGAAATCATGGCCCCCTCTCCCACCGGCAAGTAAACACTTGCTGACTTTTTCTACCACTCCTTTCCTCCTCTCTGTCTCAGGATGACTCAGCTGTCTCTGCCCCAGGTGCATTCAGCTACCTGGGGAGAGAAGAGATACTCAAAAGTATTTTATGTTTTTATTTTTTTAATGGTTACTTAATTATTTGAGGAGGGCAGAAAGAGAGAGAGGAGAGAGAGAGAGAGAGAGAGAGAGAGAGAGAATCCCAAGCAAGCTCCATGCTGTCAGTGCAGAGCCCAACGTGGGGCTCAAACCCACGAACGTGATCATGACCTGAGCTAAGAGTCAAATGCTTAATTGACTGAGGCACCCAGGTGCCCCCAAAAGTATTTGTTTAATTTAGGTTTTCAATAGCACCATAAGATTTGTACATTGGGTAGACCCTTTTTGGTGAGCTTTCTGGCATGTGATCTCTCCAGCTCAGTACATGGATGGGGGAGCAGCCCCCCCCCGCCCCCCAAATGCCACACCCTCTTAAAGCTCAGTGACAGAACTGGCACAGTGTCACCTCTGCTGTATTCTAGTGCTTGAAGCAAGTCACAGACACAGCCCAGATTCAAGGGGCGGGGACTCCACAAGGTTACAAATACTAGAGATATGGCTCATTAGGGGTCACCTCTGTGACTAGTGTAAACACCAAAAGTCTACTCCGTGCATGAGAATGTAGCGTGATGTGAATGTTCTTCAAAGGTGTGATCACGTGAATTGTAACTAAATCTCTGAGAGCGATTCATTTTTGTTTTCAGGAAAGAGTCAACCATCTAACATTCAGTGAAACGTCAGTGGGCCACTTTGAAAAGGCCAAGATCTGATGGTGGAGGTCACCTCTTACTCTGATCATTGCAGGCTCAAGAAAATGGTGGAAAAGCAAGTAATTCCAGGTGGTAAAGTCATTTTGAAATAAGAGCTAACTATAATGCATGTGTAACACACACACGCGCACCAGCAAAATCACACTTTCAGCCGAATTTATTCAAAGGCAGAGTTTGCGGGAATGGTAATAGTCCTGTGCAGAACTGCCTGGAAATGGCCTCGACTGCCGCTGAAAGGAGGAGGCCGGTGCCCCCGGCCGTGTTCACACAGAGGCCGAGTGTCTGCCGGGCAGGGGTGCACAGACACGATTCTGCAGGGGCAGGGGCAGGGCAGGGCTAGGGCTAGAAGTCCTCTCAGACATTTCCAGAGGGAGGACCTGATTTGTGATGCCAGAGTTGCATGGGACTCAAGGCTGGAGGCGGGCTTGAGGAGGGGGCCAGCACCTGGAAAGGAGAGGAACAGCTTGCATCCTGGGCCTGGGGACTCCAGCTGAGCGTTCACTGGTGGGAGCCCCCAGCCTCACTCCAGCGACAGCGGCTGAAGCAGGATGCTGGTGTGGCTTTTCCTGTGCTCTGTGTCCAGGTCACCGTCTCAGGCTTTCCTCTTCTTCTTTAGCTCGTCAAAAGGACCCCGGGCCCGTGTAATAAAGTCTGCAGGGCACTGAGGGAACACGGGAAGTCCATAAAAAGCCAGGGCCCATTAGTGGTGAGAGGTAATCGGGGCCCTGACAGCCGTAACCATGAGTATCCAGCCAGCGACTGCACCAATAACAGGTCCGACAGCCTAACCAGGCCTGACAGGGCCACCAGCAGCGGTGTCCGAGCAGCTGCTGAGAGCCTCCCCACTGCCCCAGGGAGCATGTGCTCGGGTTTCTCTTGGTCAGTGTGTTCCTTGTACACTGCCCCCCCCGCCCCTGCATCCATTCACGTAACAGGTATTTACAAAGATGCTGTAATATGCTGGGTCCTGTACTTGGAGCTTGAAACATAATGGTGAGTAAGACACTTTCTTTACTGTCAGCAGAGAGGTGTAAACACAGGGGCGGAGGGCTTTGTAACAACATTTATTACCATCTACGAAGCGCCTCTTAAGAGCCCAGCACTCTGGGCTCTGTTTTCCCGTGGTTAAATAACTTGCCCAAGACCTCCAGTGCTGAGGCCTCTTGTAATAAGATTGCCTTTGGAGAGTGAAGCTAACAAGAATCACTGCCCTTGAGTGCCTTCTCAGAGTCACCCGAGAGGGTCCCTGTAACTGTGTCCCTGGAACAAGGTGGGGGTACCCAAGTCCTGTCTAGGACGGGAATGTGTTATCAGGGATGTTCTTGTCATGAAGACTGCTAGAATCCCAAGGAGGGCCTGCCCCAGGCCCTTGTTAGTAAAGGGGATGAATGGGTAGAGGGTATTCTTAGGGATCAGGGGCCTTGTCAACGCCATTTGGGGTGTCTGAGGCCTGGAAGGCCAGATCCTGGGAGAGAAGCAGCCTCCAGGCTGTCTGCAACACCAGCTGGTTCCCAGTACTCACCAAGTGCCCTCAGATACCAAACCCTTGCCCTGACAATTGGGCAGACGACAGAGTTTGGGGTAGAGGCCCACCGGAGCCCATCACCGAGCAGAAGCAGCCCCACTGACAGGCTGGAGGGTACAGCAGAAGGCGCCTGGGCTTCTCTCTTTAGGCCACAACCAACCATACGATGAACCTGCCCACAGCCTCAAGACTAGGAACATCCCTCTCCCCCCGCACGCCACATACTTTCTTTCCCTCCCTCAGGGCCTTCCCTTTCTGAACACCCTCTCTACTGCCCTCCCCCACAGAACACAAATCCCTTGCTATTTGGTCTGGTACAACCACCCCAACAATATAAATACACGGTTTAATCCTTGGTTTAGAGGTTAAGCTCACTTGGGCTGGAATTCTGTGTCCCAGGACACTTGGGTGGGCCTTAGAAGAGCCCGAAAGAGGAGGCTCACATACATTAGAACGATACATACCACAGGTCAGAGACAATGCTTTATGCACCATTATGTGTTTTCAGAACTCTTTTTAAGTTGGATGTACTTACGTTTCTCCTTGTTCTGGAAGCCGTGCACTACTCTCTTCAGGATACTAGGTGACTCAGTCCGACTTCAGCCCACATCATGAGCTCGTGGTTCGTGGGTTTGAGCCCCTCGTAGGGCTTTGCACTGACAGCATGGAGCCTGCTTCAGATTCTCTGCTCCCTCTCGCGCTCTCTCTCTCTCAAAAATACATAAACATTAAAAAAAATCTTTAAAAAAAGAATACATTTCAGGTGCTTAATAAAGTTTTGTTAAGCAAATGAAATAATTGTATAGCCAGAAACTGAGGGAAATCCAACAGGCCCTTGTACTGGTCAATATGAAGGAGAGGGAGGGACCATCTTCCTGGGCAGGTGGCCAGCAGGTGGCCAGGCTGGGGAGTGTCCAGCCTGTTGAGACTGGCCTGTGAATCAGAGATCTGAGTACTGCTGGTGCGAGGAAATGGGGGACTGGTAAGCAGGTCTTCTCAGCACCTCAGATCTAGTCCCTCCTTCCAAAGCCTAGATATAGCATAAAGTGTATGGACACAGAACCAATAGCTAATAATAAGCCCCAACATTTGTTGAACTCTTAGGATGTGCAAAACAGCCCCATAAGGTACATGTTATTACTATCATGCCCACTTTACAGATGAATTTATTATACCAGTTACCATTCCATTATATTAATTTATTATTAGATTTGACGTTCCTCAAATGTCAGCCACTTGTATTTCTCTGTACCTACTTCCAAATTCTGCTGATTCAACCCTGCCTCTTGCCCAATAAAAGCGAGGGCTTTTATTCTTGCCTGTTCAGTCACCCGGCCACCTTCTCTCTTCTCCCTTCTCCACCTACCCAGATCCTCCCTGCTTTCCAGCCAGCTGACCCTCCCAGTGCCCAGTGGTCTCTCACTCCTCAGGGGAAGAGCCGTCTCTGTTCTCTCTGGTGTTGCCTGTCCTTGCTTCGGTGTATGTTCCAGGATGTTCTAGGCGAACACCAGGGTGCTCATTCCCTCCTGGCCACTTTCAAAGAACTTGGGGGCTTTCAGTGGTGAGAGAAGGGTCCTCCCACGGTTGGCTGGGGGGCAGGAGAGGGGATCAGGGGCAGCTGGATCCCCAGAGGCCACAAGCCTGGCTCCCCCGGCAGAGGGACAGAGCTCACCAGGCTCTGGGGTGGAGGTGCTGGGCTGAGCTAATCACCTAAATGGACGCAGGCTGTTGAGAGACAGGCTCTATTCCCTAATAGAATTTGCCCTCAAGTGCAATTTAATTTTCTCTGAGGCGGTCTCCAGCCCCTCTGCTACCCTCCCCCAGACAGACCCTTATTTCCCCAGCTTCCTGGGGGGAGCAGAGCACGTTCTTGCAGAGAAAAGAGGAGAGGGGCCTCCTCCGGGCTCTGTCCAAATCCATCCACTCGGCCTCCTCCTTGGGAACAGCCCCTGCCCCACCTACCAAGCCCCTTCCCCAGCTCCCGCCCCCCGACGGGGCTGCTGCTCCCCTCCCAGACACTCTCTGACTTGCCTCTAGAGCTGCCCACGTTCAGCGACAACAGCTACTCCCAGCCTCCAAGTCCTCACCATGAAGGCAGATTCTTCCCCTGACCTCTGGTAAGTTCATATGCTTCGAGAATTCTCTTTGTCCTGCGTAGCGTCAGAGGCTTGGAGGGGAAATAGCCTGGACGGGGGTATGGGAGATATTGAAGCAGGGTGGTGTGGGCCACGTGTACCCACACTCAGGATCCGGGGGAGGGGGCAGAAATCAGCTCAGCACCCTGCAGTTGGGGCAGACCCCAGCTCCTGAGCATCCTAAGGTCACTGCTGGCTCACTAGAGCCTTTCCTGGGGCTGGTTTTCCCTCCAGACACCCCATACTCCCAGCTCACAGCCTTTAGTGTCCTGAAACCTGACGCTGGTCATTGAGAGCAAGGAAGATGTGGGAATCTGGACTCTGAGTTGTCCTTTTGTCTCCCCTGCCAATGTCAGGCTGGAGGTGGGGGAGCCTCTTCAGAAGCCGTTTTCCATCCCTTTCTCTGAGAGCCCCTCGGGCTGTGACGGGGCTCAGGGAGGTCTGTGCAAGTTCTTGCCTGGTCTGTGCCTGTGGTCATGGGCTTTCCCACCCCCACCTCCAAGCAGGGATGGGCAAAGACCACAAAGAGCACCCTGGGGGAGGGGAACAGAAGAAAGGGAAGGGGACCCTCAGGTTAGCTGAGGTGGCTTTCAGGGAAGGCAGGAAGCCTGTGTGGCAGAGTGGTCCTTGGATTCCAAGCAATCCCATGACTATCCTCTTTATCTGGCAAGCTCTGCTGAGGGAGGACCAGAATTCCTTTTTTTCTTTGCCATCAGAGCCTTGAAAAGAGCAGAGGGTGGGGCTGAGGATGATGGAGAATGGATGGGTGGCAGGTCAGGGTCAACTGCAAGGGGGAGATGGTCATTCTTCAGGCACAGCCACCTGCTCAGCCCCTGCCTGCTCTCTCGTGCAGCTGAGGTCCCTTCATCAGTGAGTAGGGCCCAGCTCTCATGGGGCTACATTTGTGGGCATCCTCCCTGCGTATTCACCCAGCAAATGCTTAGCAGTCCCTTACTCAGTACCAGAAACCGCGCTAGGTGCTAGGAGGAAGACCAACTGCTGCGCGCGCGCGCGCGCGCACACACACGCGTACGTGCATGCGCGTGCGTGCAGCGCACCGAAACCTAAATACCCTAGACTTCTATTGGCGCTGTCCAACAGAAATAGGATGCCAGCCACTTGTGTAAGTTTACATTTTCTGGTCGCCATGCCAATAAAAGAAAGCAGTGAAATTAATAATAGATTTTATTTAACCCACTGTCTCCAAAATAGTATCATTTCAACATGTAATAAAAATTTAAAAAATATTAATGAGATGTTTTACATTCTTTTCTTTGTATTAAGTCTTCACACTCCAATATGTAATTTACCTTTAAAGCACATCTCATTTCTGGCCAGCCACATTTCGGGGCTCAGCAGCCATACGTGACTAGCCGCCATCGCACTGGAAGGTGGAAACCTAGAGCATTCCCACACAGTGCGGCCCCCAGGGCCAGCAGCATCAGCATCGTCTGGCAACTCGTTAGAAATGCAGAATCTCAGGTCCCAGACCTGCTGAATCAGAATCTGTGTTTCAACAAAACGCCCAGTGATTTATGTGCGTAGTAAATCTGAGGACCGGCGTGTGCAAGAACAGGGAAATAGAATGAGCATTCATGGAGCATTTTGCCTTAGGAACTTTTTTCATATTGGATCTCATACAATCTCCCAACAACCCCTTCTCAGGAGAATGATCTGAGTATTATCATCCACAATTAACACAGGAAAACAGAGGTTCAGAGAATTTTACTTCTCACAGCCATACAACTCGGATGTCGAGTAGATCCAGGATTTATGTTTTCCACAGAATGCTTCCTCAGGTGAGGTCTTGAAGAAATCCTTTGTCCCCCAAAGCTCTTAGTGCTTCTTCCTTGACCATCAAAAGTGGCCGTAGTTACAGTGTCCCGGTCCCTTCCCTGTGGACCTGTGTTTTTAAGCAGATAGGTGACCGAGGGCGAGCCGCTTTCCGGTAAGCCAGGGCTATGAGCAGGGGAGAAGGCCAGGCAGTGAGAGATATAAAAGGTGAAGCTGCACGTCTTTTCAGACTAAAGGCAGCTGTCATCAGTGGGGACCCTCTATATGCCAGGCCCTGTACTAACAGCTACAGCCCTCCTGTGACAATATTACCAGGCAGGTCTTTTACTACTCTTACTCTCCCATTATACAAATCAGTAAACCGAGGCTCAGGGCGAACAGCACTCCAGCAGCCATCGACAATGAAGTCTGCCTAGTTCCAGGGTCAGGAGTCTGGCCTTGCCTCACCATTTCTTCCCACGAACCTCCCGGGTCTGTCTCCTGTCACCTCTGCCCACATCTAACACATCTACATTTTTTGGTTGTAAGTCAGTTCCTGAGAGGAAATCGCTGAGTTAAGCTCGTCCAGTAAAAGTCTTTTGCCAAGATGATGACGGGGTTATTTTATAGATTAGCCTTGACACCTGCAGCTATTTTCAAATGGAGCCAGGCTGGACTTCCCCTCCTTCCCCCCCTCCCCATTCACAGCCTCCTCTTTAGAAGCTGAGAAACAGATCCTGGGGGCCTAAAAGCCCTAATACAGTAGTGCAGACAGCTATCCCTTTCTATGCTTCAGTGTCCTCATCTGGAAGGCGGCCCTGATGTCATGGGCCCCACCTATCTTATGAGGCTTGGGTGAGAAAGATATGTGACGGCCCTTAACAATCTGTAAAGCACCATGATAATGTCAGTTGCTAGGATCATTCTTGGGTTCAGGATGCCTCTGAGCCCTGGGGACTGAAGAGAGAGAATAGGGAGAAAAGATGTCACTTGTGCAGCCTCTGGAGTCCAGGTTTTTAAAACAAACCTACATATTAAGTCAACTTCAAAAGCAAACAAAAAAACAAAGAGCATAATTGCAGGTTGCACAGGCAGAGTGGCTTCTGAAAAGATCTCAGTGTGCTGTGTAGAAGCCATCAGAAGGAGCAGAGCCACCTGATTAATACTGGGGGCCACCATTATTAACCATTTCTGTGTGTTGAGCACTGGGCTCTGGGGTTTATATGCATTCTCTCTAATCCAACAAGATCCTACAATGTAGGCAGGTTTTATCCCCATTTTACAAATGAGGAAAATGGCACGTTTAAATAACTCGTCTAGGAAATAACTAGACAGGAAGATTTTCATAAGGTAGCTTAAATTTCACCCAAGGGGCAGCTTTGGCACCTGGAACTCAGCTTGTGACCATACTGTGGGCGCAGGTCTCCTCCACTCCCAAAGAGGGGGGCAAAGAATGGCCCCACCGCCACCCACCACGGGTCTCTCTCTTCCCCAGCTAACATTTTTAGGAAGGAAGAGCTCCCAAGTTCTAGTCTTTGCTTGAAAATACTCAAGTAAGTTTCTTGCCCACTGGTTTCTCCCATAAATATAAAACAAGGGGGAAAAAAAGGAAAATAGGCAAAATATTACAGAAGGGATACAATAATGATGCCAGCCCACCTTTCTAGGGAAACGCTTCAGGTGACCATCTGTGAGGAGTGTACCGTCGTTACCCCACGGAGCCTGTGGGAAGGAACGTGCCAAAAGTTGCCCCACTTAGGCTGTATCCAAGTTGGAATTTCAATGCAGACACTGGGAGCCAGAGCCCAAAGGTTTGCCCACCCATCTCCAACTCCCTTCCAGCATAAGGAAGGCACACGCACCTGGGGAATTTTGCTGACACTGTCTCACAGGAATGCCCGAAATTCTGGAGCAAAGTAAGCTATGGACTGTCTGCATTTGGCACTGCAGATCCTTGTCTTCCAGGGTCAAGCGAGGAGCTGGTATACAGCAGATGCTCAATGAATGCAGGAATTAAGGAACGATCTAAGATACTCTAGGTTTTTGATGGGAAATAAAGAGAATAAACCCTGAAATTAGAACGAGACCAAATTTCCTGATTCATTCCCCACTTCTCATGCACACAGGCCATGGGGTATGATGGCTGCACGGATGGATCCCAGACGACTTGGCCTTGCCAGGGAATGGGCTCTGTGTGGATTCACCACTGGCTATGCCCAGGGACTTCCCAACAAGAGTTATATGATGTTGCTGGTGGTGCTGGCAAACATAGAGCCAGACCACCTGTGACCATATCCTGATTCCACTGCCTCCTGTCTGTGCCTACTATTGGGTACATCACTTGACCTCTTTATGCCCCAGTTTCCTCATCTATAAAATGGGGATAATAGTAGTACCCACCTCAAAGGGTTTGTGAGGATTAAATGAGTTAACACATATAGAGCACTTAGAGCAGTGCTGGTGGTTTAAGTGTTAGCTATTGTCACCTTCCTTCTTCCTCTAAGGATCCCAGTGCTCTTTTCTTACTCTGTTTCTCTGCCACGTACTGCCTCAGAATCTTATCTTGAGAGCTAGATGTCCAAGTACAGGACCATCTCTTTTCCATGTCCCTTCAAGGCCTGTGTCAAGGACACAGGGCAGGTTTAAATTGAGGAGCAACTGCCTTTTGATCAGCATCCTGGGGGTGGGGGGAGATCCCTGGAAGGTTCTGGGAAGAGAGGGAGACAAATGACAAAGTGGTGGGCTCACGAAAGGGGCCCTTGACAAATGACTGGAAGGACTGGGTGGACAGATGGGGAAGAGCAAAGGCCCCTGTCCTTTTATTGGAGAACTCCTTGTGGCTCCCTGAACAAGACAGTGGCTCCCCAGGGGCTGGGCTGAGGGTTGGTCTCCCTGGTTCTCTCTGTTGGGATGAGTAATATGGACCAGGGCAGAGGGTCTATATCAATCTAGCCCAGCAGAAAAATGAATGAAAATTGAATTCCCCAAGGAGAATCGGGGAGCTGTTATCCAGACAGAGATAAATCAGAGGATGCCACGGAGAAGGGGGAGAGCAGGTTTCCAATAGCAGGGGAATAATTAAGGAAACAGTTTCAAAATGCAAATGATGAAAGAGGGTTTGAGAGGCTGGAGGACAAGGAGGAGGTGACTGGCGATGGGGTGATGGGGAGCCGGGGTGGTGAGCAGAGAAAGGGGCTGAGGTCAGAACTCCTGGCCTCAGAGGGTGAAGTCGCCTACTCCGGGAAGCTCCTAAAATGGAAGGGTTAGAAGACACAGGAGTCTGTGTGCAGAGTGGAAAGAGCGCCAGAGCCGGAGTCAAAGGCTGGATTCCATCTCCAGTTGGCTCTGCAACTTATTAGCAGTGTGACCTTAGGCAAACCACTTAACCTCTCCGTTTCCTGATAATCATACCCGAACCCAGCATGATTATGAAGATCAAATGAGATAAAATATGTAGAGGAAGTTTGTAAATTGTAAAGTGCTAGACAAATGCAAGCTATAATCATTTTCCTAAATTGGGTTTCTGAAGACCGTTCCCTCAGAACCGGATCCGCTGACGTGTTGGGTTTGGTTCCTGGACACTCTTATTGACTGACTGCCCTGACAGAACTTAGACCTGGGCAAAGCCACGTCACCGATGGCCCATCCTCTGGTGCCCACCCTTCAACTGAGTTGTAGCCTAAAGCCACAGGTCTGAGGTCTGCTGTAAGGACTATTGCTCCTGGGGGATCACCAGCTAGCCCTGGGGGGCCTTCACTGAGAACACCCCTGCTGAGTCAGCTCAGAGTTTAGGTCCACACAGATCCTCCAGGAAGTCTTCCTGTGGGATTCAGTGACTCCCCGCGTTCTCTGGGGGGGAGAGACGACCTTAGCCCCTGTTAGCCTCAGCTTTTTCATCCTCCAAATAGGTATAACAATACCATTTATTGAATTGGAATGAGGAATAGATGGAATTATGCAGGTAGAAGCACTTACCTGAGCGCCTGGCACAGTTTCAAACTGTCAATAAATGTTAGTTGTTATTATTACCACTGTGTGCTATTATATTGTTGTTATTGCTATCAGCAGCAGTAGGCACTAAACATTCTATTCAAGGAAAGCTTTTCATTGGGGTTTCATCATTTACAGACGGGAAAGCTGAGGCCCCAGGAAGGAAGTGAAATGCCTTGTCAGATGTATGGTGTTAATGGAAGATGTTGAAAATGGGACCCAGCACGTACTTCTAGAAAAATCTCAAAGGTGGAAAGGGCATATATTGGCTGAGCTGCCTTGTTTGTATGAGCGGGGAGGCTTTGGGGTGCAGGGGAGCGGCTGCCCACAAGTTGAAGAACTGAGAACCAGCTGGACCTCCCAGGGCTCTTCTGCCGCTGGATAAAGGTGAGAATGGCATCTGCTGAATCAGCACTGGGCCAGGAGAGTCCCCACCACGGTCATGCTGTCCCTCACCCAGTGACAGGCTAGTGACATGCAATGAAAAGAGGGCAGGACCTGGGCAGGCTCACACCAGGGCAGCAGAGCTGCAGAAAGCATTTTATTTCATTTCATTTTATTTTATTTTATTTGCACGTTTAAAATGTAATTTTTAATTATAAAAGTACCGCATATGCTGTCTCTATAAATATAAATTTATATAAATATTTTAAATATAACACAATCAGTATAAATATAATATAAATGTAATTTATTTTATGATAATAATTATAATTATAGATATCATATGTAAAACAAATATATATTTATATATCATTAAATTATATATAAATATTATATTATATTAAATATATGATATATTAAATATAATATAAATATTTAACATAAATATAATATAAATATTTTATCCTTTACTAATATTACTGAAAAAATATAAACACTTTACAGAAAATCTAGAAAAGAGAAAAAAGAAAAAACTTCCATAATACATCTCCCTAACACACTTTTCTCCCACTATAACATACTTTTCTCCCACCATATTATTGAACAACATTTTGACATATTTCCTTCCAGTGTTTTCTCAATGCTTTAGAAAATAATTTTCTTAGCTTTTTATGCTTTATAAAATAATTGAGGAAACTTAGAAAAACTAAAAAAATACAAATATCCACTGTACAGATAAGCACTTTTATATTTTAACATAGACTTTCTATCTATGCTGCTAAAAAAAAATCCCCTGAACTTCATATTGCTTCATATTTACTTTTTTTCTAATAAATCTCACTTTTCTACATTGTTAAATATTTTCTGTTGTATTTTCCAACAACAGTATAACATTCCATTTTATTTACTCTATTTAATAATCCCCTATTGTTGGATATATAGCTTATTCTCTTTTCAAAATATTATAAACATCCTTGTAATTAACTCTTTACAAACATTCTTGATTACTTTCTGTGGCTAAATTTCTATATGGATTGGGTCAAATCCATCACATTTTTAGGCTATAAAATATATTGCCAAAGTGCCCTCAGAAGACATTGTTCCTCAGTGCACCCCCACCAGAAAACTGTTTTCTAATTTCCCCACCCTCTAGCCAACGATGTGTATTATCACCACTTTTATCTCTAACATTTTGGAAGACTTCTAATAGTGCATCATTCTTTTTAAACATTTAGTATGTCACAAGCATTCCCATGTTGCTAGATTTCATAATTAGTTTCAATAATTGTATAACATATTACCAAGCAAATTTAATCTACTTCACTAAACCATTTTTTCTTTTGTTGGATAGCAGAGGTTTTTTTTTTTTTTTTTTTCCTCCAAACCATAATGTTGTAATAAGCATATTCACGTATGAAACCTTCCGCTTCACATTTTAGATTATTTCCATGGAGTAAACACTCACAAGTGGAATTCTATGAGCAACAGCGTGTGAAAAAAACTAGGGGGGTTGATGCTACTGCCGAATTGCTTTCCTAACGGATTTAAGAGTTTATTAGCACCCAGCAGTATTTGTGAGAATACCAGCTTCGAAGCACTTTCACCAGCACCCAAATTCAAGGATTCCTCCCACCCCAGCTGGTCGTTTAACACACAAAACTGAAGAATGTACTATGATATTTTGATTTGCATGTCTTTGATGGCTAACGAGGCTGGCATTTTCTCGTGTTTACTAGTTACATGTTGGTAAAAAAATTTTTTTTCATAAGCACTTAAAATGTCACCGGTTTTTTGCTTTTTTTCTTGCACATTGACTCCAGTGTGCAAGAGGAGTCACCTCGCAGGTCAACAGGGCAAGAGATGATGCCAACCCAGTACCAGGACACATGAAAGTCACTGTGACTTCACTGAAGACAAATTCTAAGCGCAGATGGCCATGCCCTCCTCCCCCACCTTCTTGTTCGTCCCTCACCAACCCTGGGGTCCCTTGTTTAGGGACAACGCCAGGAGAAAAAGCAGTGGACGCTCTGAAGGTTTGGAGAGGGCACCCGGTCCCCTTTCCCACCCTAGCCGGACTTGACTAGGCTGAGAGGGCACATCTGTCTACACCTCTGGAACGAAATTCAGGATGGGGGTGTCGCGAGGGTGGGATCCGTAGGGCCTCGGGGTCCCGTGGCAAGGGAGGTGCGCTTCCCACGCATGCAGCCAAGTGGCGTCGAGCATGTGGTGAAGCACCAGAGAACCTCAGCGGTCACCTGCCCCAGTGGTGGGCCTTCTGTTTTACTTCCACCAGGAACGTGCGTTGAGAATTTTAAGTGTGCATGTGTGCCTTGTAAAAACGACAAGCCACACATGCTCCCTCGCTGGTTAACCCGGGTGTCCGTGTGCGCGTCGCCGCCCTGCACGCACGAGGTCGAGAATTGTTCAAATCGCCCGCGGTTGCAGCCGGCGAGACAGAGGGGTCTCTGGGGACCGAGAACAGGACCCAGCTGAGCCGGCGTGGCCAGAGCGGCGCCCGAAGCCAGGCAGCCAGAAAGGTGCGGGGACCCGACGGGGCCGAGAAGGACAGCGGACTCCCCGCGGCAGGCCGCGGTGAGCGGGGGCGCGCACCGGGGGTCCGCGCCCGGCCACCTCCGCGCACAGCCCCCGGCCGCCTTCCCCCGCCCGCCGCTGCCTGCTGCGTGACTCGAGCCTTCCTGGCCAAGTACGGGCTGTCCCTGGCCCAACCTCAGCCAGACGCGGGGGAGAGAGAGCAAGGGCTGGGAAGTGCCGGCGGGACAGGAATTGGCCAGAGGAGAAGAGAAGGAGGAGGAGGATAGAGTCCCGGGCGGAGAGAAATCCCGGACCGATGGCGCGCGAGCGGAAGACTGCGTGCGGCCCGGGCCTTCGGAGGGTCTGCCCCGCCTTTCCCCATCCTTTAGTCCGAATGGAGGGGCAGTGGGGACACAAGCCTCAGGCCGGGTCCGGTTCCCCGCCAGACCCGCGGAAACCCACAAGCCCTGGGCGCAGCCGTCCAGGACCACCTGCTGCCGCGGCCGAACCCGCCGCAGTATTTATACCCAGGGAGCGAGCCCGCACAGCCAGGCGCGGACGTGGGGGGGGGGGGGAGGGGGGAAGGGCCCGCGAGGCCCCGCCCCGTTCTATGCGGCCCCGCCCCCTGCCCTGCCCTCTACACTCGGGGCGCCGGGACCCCCACTCCGGCCCGGGTCCGCGGCCCGCTGCCGGGTGTGGGGATTGGCTGAAGGGCGGGCCTCCCTGCGGAAAGCGACGTCACGGCCGTTCCTGCAGTGTGAATGAATCAAAATGCCTGGGTGACCGCGGCCTCCCGGGCGGCCGGCACGCGAAGGGTGGAGGGGGAGGGGGAGAGCAGCGGGCGGGGGAAGGAGGAGGGGAAAAAAGCCAGAGCTGCAGCAACAGCGTCTCCTCAACCCGGGATGTGCACCTACCCCGGAGAGCGAGATCAAAGGGATTTGAAACAGACTGAGGACTGGCGGGGGGAGGGGGCCAGCCAGCCTGTGGAATCCTCCCGGAGAGGCGGAGGGTCTGGCTTCCACCGTGACTTCGGCGGCCTGGTTGGGTTTTGTATTATTATTTTCAAATTTCTGAATCCAGCTTAAGCGAGAGAGATCTCCGTAGACTGCGACTCCCTGGCTCTCGCTCCAAGATGATGCAGAGCGCAGCTGTCCCCGCGGAGGGGGCTGTCAAGGGGCTCCCGGAGATGCTTGGTGTGCCGATGCAACGTAAGACACCCCCCTTTCTCGCGGATTTAATTTGATAACAAGACAGCCAGCAGGCTTGGCCGGTACGGGGCGGGTCGGACGCTGCGTGTAGCCTGGACTGGAGGGGCCGGGCGGGGCGAGGGGCCGCCGGCCCCGGTGCAGAGGCGGTCACAGGGCAGGGGCACTGGCCAGAGTGCGTTTAAAGGGCCTGGCTCTTGGCTTTTGGGGCCGAAAGTGAAAGCCCCCCGATAGTGCTCGAGGCCAGCCGTGGGTACCGAATCTCGCATCTCCAGCCCATTGCTTTTCTAGGAGCGCTGGGAGAGTGCTGTTTGGGGACTCCATGGGAAGGAGCTGAAGGCCAGGCCTGAGGGCTGGGGTGGTCTCTGTAAATCATCCTCCTTCCCGGGGTGACGGTCAAAGCTCTAAGTACCGCCTGTACAACTTCACCCCAGCTGGCGGGAAGTTGGAGAGCGCGTCCCCCGCCCCCGGGGCTGGCGGCGCAGAAGCCCAGGCCACACGCTCTGTCCCCGCGCGCTGGGCGTGCGCGCCTGGTGCGTCCTCAGCCGCTGCTGCCGGCGGCGCCTGCAGCCTGCGCCGCCGGGGATTGCCTGCTCCCAGTGAAGTCGACTCGCCATGTTCCAGCTAGCCGAGGAATGCAGGGGAGGGAGAAGCACCGGGACGAAGTTGTGAACTCGTCTTTGCGCACAGCCTTTGAGCACACGAGGACACAATCTCAGGATGGCTTAGACTCGGAAGCGGAGAGACTAGGTGTTTGGGCGCTTTGCTCGCCCACCCACTTTCTTTCCCGCGCCCGAAACTAGCAAGACCGAGGGAGCTCGGGGCGTGTTTATCCCCAGGTCTCTCTGTGTGTGTTTGGGTTTGCGGGCTCACGCATTTTCCCGGAGGGAAGCTATCTATGTCCCTCACTCCCAAACGGAATCTTCGATGGAGAATATGTGCAGAGGTCGGAGCAGTTCCCGGGGCATCGCGCGCGCACGGCGGGCTCCTAGCGAGTCCTGCTCTGCAGGTTGGAGGGCTCTGCGTAACACCCCTGGGCACCGTGGAGAGGGAAAGGTTCCTCCACTCCGTTTGCCAAGGGGCTTTGCTTCCGCCCGCGATTTCTTTAGTGGAGCGGTAGCTACGTTCTCGAGGTTTATTTTAAGTAAATAAAATAATGGTGTCTACCTACGAACTAGGGCGCACGGCTGCGCCCTCCTGCGCCCTAGCTCTCCACCGCAGGGATTCTGCTTGGACCATACCTCAAAGGGCAGGGTGGCGAGCGTACGTCCTGGGCTTCCCTGGGAAGTTTTTGAGAAGGAACTAGAAGGGGATAGCTTCGCCCAAACCGATTTAGGTTGTTTTTTGGCTATATCCTGCAGTTATCCATTGTCTTTTCCTGTCAACTGTTGGCAAACAGTTCCACGTCGGCACCGCGTCTTGGGAAGTTTACTGCTGACCTAGATGTATCTGTAGAAGACATTGGGGGTTCGCTGCTGCCCTTGCTGCCCCCACCCCACCACGGGCAAGGAGTGGGTTCTCAGCCCCTGCACAAACAGAAACACAGAAGCTGGCAAAGGAGCTCCAAGTCCTTAAGCCGATTGTAGCTCTGCGTGAATGAGGGGAGTGTGTGAGTGGGCAGAAGGCGTGTGTGTGACTCATGTCCTTGTTACCTGGTAAGTCTGTGCTTTAATAGTTGTGGTCCTTAGGTGGACTGTCAGGACCGCAAAGAAGGAAGGGTGGGGGGAGACTGCTCTGACAGCCTTTTTCCAGGATGCTCCGTGCACACTCTTAGATTGTCTCACTTACTCAGAGACAACTTTGATTTCCACCTCAAAAACTCAATTTCCTAAAATGCCTAAAGCTTGCTTTCAGAGCTACAGTTCACCAGGGCTCGAGTTGGGGTTCCAACCATAGAAAACTCTGTGAGGCAGAATGGGACTCTGGTCCCCTGCACCCAGCAGAGGCAATGCCCAACCAGGAGAGGTTGGTCTGCCCTTCCTTTTGTCTTGTCCTGGTTCTGTGGTCTGGGTTGCAGGGGGCAATGGTCAAAAATGAGGGGCCCAATCCAGGAAGATTTAGGAGTCCAGCTTTTTTTTCTTTTTTCCTTTGGGGATGTGCGTGGAACATACCCGCTTCCAGCAGATGCGGCTTCTGGCCATTAAGCTGTTGGTGCTGGGAACTGGGCATAGGTGGGGCGTGGTCCCCTCACACACATAGACACCGCCATTCTCTTTTATGGGGCAGGAGGCCCACTGGCCTAAGAACTCCGGGTGGGGTGGGGGTTGGGGGCATGTCCTTGGGCCTCAGGGGAGAAGGGTCGTCCCAGGTCTGTGAGTGTTTAAACCGTGGGGGAGAGGAGAGAACAGAAAGGCTCTCCCGCAAGGGTTGTTCCAACCCCACAACTGGAAGGTTTGGGTTGTCCCCCCACCCCCAGCCGGACATACACAGACACATATTCATTTCTTCACTCTGAGCCACCATAGATGGAGCACTTCAGAGCACAGATGTGGGGATCCCCCAACCTGGGTCCTTCTGGTGCCCTGGCCTCATAGGGGCGTTTTAGGGATTTGAATCCAGTTTGCTTCACCTGTAGTTGGAATATTCTTTTGGGCTTGGCTGAGTTACACTCCCTTATGGAAAACATTACCAAGTAGTGTAAGAAATTCTCTCTTGGCCTCCTTGCTTGCTCTTTGCCCAACCCCCCCACCCTCCGTCCTGGGCGGACTTGTTAGTGTGGTTGACCCCCTCCTGCTTCCCTGAGCTGGGGTTACAGGGCTGGTAAGAGCATCGCCAATTCGACAGCGACGGGCAGCCCAATGGGGCCCACGCCAGGCTCAGACTTTTCGAGAGGTGCTTGAGGATCTTCATCTGATTGAGGGGCATCAGCGTGGGGCAAGAAAGCTCGGGAAGAATGGAGCGAGAGGAGTCAGGGAGTGATCCCAGAGTGACCTGGGGTAGAGAAGTGGAGCCCCACCACCTTAAATCTTCCCCGAGTTGCCGTGCATCCCGGCTTCTGCCTCTGGGGTCAGTGTTTTCTAAGGAACTCAACCCCCCCTCTCCTTACTCTGGGTGGCAGCTGGGCTGTTAGTAGGAGGCTGCACCCTCGAGGTCACGTCCAGCACGGCCCAGGTCACATCCAGCATTGTCCGGAGGGCCCTTTTGAAAAATTTGGGTGTTCCCCCCCTCCCCCAGCCAGGTGGATAGGTTCAGAAAGGGACCCTGTTCTAAGCTAGCGGATCCCAGCTACTTGACCCACAATTAGGGTCGCGGGTCTCTCAGGAATTCTGGGCACAAACTGCTAATGCCAAGGTCTTCCCCCTCCCTCCGGGCTGTAGAACACCAAGGTCTGAATTCTCACAGCTCCCGACCCAGGGCGTGGGTGGGGGGGTGGGCAGCATTGGATGCGGTGATCGCCTCCCGATCTTCCTCCGAACCTGTCTGCTCCCTGAAATCATCGGTTTCCACACGCATCCGGGCCCTGCTGGCCCCTCTTGCACGCCAAGACGCCGCGGAACAGTAAGGGACATACAGGGAGGTGGCGTTTTATCCACCCCTTGCCTTCGGGTTGGGCCTGTTTCCCACACAGTCTCCCAGGGCACCGAGCGAAAGGACAACGGCCCCCGACGGCCCCCGGATTGCTGACTGGAGAGCTGGCCCACCCGGGCGGGAGGAAGGGGAAATCCTCCCGGTCCAGGCGCGGAGTGATAGATGGGTAACATGTCTGGGACATCTCCCGTCCCACCCTTGTCTCCTAAAATATCTACTTCTTGCAGCTCTTGCAAATCCCGAAGCTGTGGGAAAAGGGTATTTGCTTTTGTATTTGGTAGGATCTGGGTGAAGAACTTCTCTAGGACGCCCCACCACCCTTTCTTCCCTTCCAGGGCGCGTGGGGGGAAATCTTGCAGCACCGATCGAGTCAGAATCCCCGCCCCCGAACCTCTCTTCTTTGCAGTGCATTTCTTAAGGGAAGGAATGGACTCCTTTCCCCGGGGCCAGGAGTTCTTTCAAACTCTGGAGCAGCGATTCGAGCTTCTTTCCAGTCCTGCCTTCCCTGGTGGTGCCGGAAAGAAAAAGAAGAAAAAAATTTATTATATGATATATATCTCCATGTATTACATATATGGAGAGACAGAGAGATATTGATTGATTCAGATTCCGATACAGAAATTCAGACAGCAGCCCCGGGCACCACAAATCTCCTTCCCCGCGTCAGAAAAATATTGTCAGGCGTGAGCCAACTTTTAAAGGTCAGACGGGTGGCTGTCCCCGTCGGCAGATTCAGGCCTTTACGGGTTGGGGATTCAGATTCCCTAACCCCGGGGATCCCACCCCAGCCTCGGGCCAGAGCTTCGCACCGCCCAGAAGGGAATTTGGAGAAAGCCGGGTGACCACGGCGGCGCCTCGTTTTCGGAGGCGGGTGGCCGAGGACACCCGAGGGGCGATTGGGCTCTGGCCTCCCGCGTTCCACCGTCTGGATCAGAGAGGACAGTGAAGGCGGAGGGGAGCCCTCCTTGGCAGCGCGCGACCCCAGTGCGCTCAGGAATCGGAATTAACGATTTCACCCGGACAAGGAGCGGGCAGCCAGGGCGGGTGAGGGGCGAAGGTCTGCAATGAGCGGTCCCCAGTGTCCGGGGAAGATGGGAAGTCGGGACTCAGAAGAGGCAGCAGGACCTAACTCGAGTTGTTTCCTCGCTTGGCCGCAGTGCGGGCTCGTGGAAAACCAGCGCCAGGCGGGGCTGGGCGGGAGCGGCGTCCTCGGGTCTGGGAGCGCGACCTGCGTGACCCCGGCGCGACCAGGGCAGAGCTCCTCCGCCCCGCGGGTAGGCGCAAGCCTGGGTGGCCCAGGAAACTGGCGATACATTCCTTCAACAGGCGTTTGCCGCGCACCTGCGGGTGCTGTGCGCTCACCCGACGCTTGCCCTGGATGTTGGAGGGCTTGCTAGTGGAAGCCAGTGCGGACAGGACGGCCTTTCTGGGGGAGCCAGCTTTGCGCGCGCCACGTCCCGCAGCCCGAGACAGAGGCCCTGGCTGCGAAGGGGGCAAAGGGCGGACGACCTCTGTCTCCACTGCGCGCCTCATTCGGCGTTCCCGCGCCTTGGCCCTTTCACTATCCCACCTTGCCGGGTCCGTTTCTCGGTTGACTATCCTGAGCGGGCCGGAGCGAGCCGGGACTGGCCAAGCCCGCGACCCGGTTCCCGCTCCCCTTTGGAGCGGAGGCAGGACTGCCCGCGGGGAAAGGCGCGGTAGGCGGGAGCGTCGACTGCGTGCCCAGCCGAGGGACGCCCGAAACTTCTCTTTCTCCCCATACTCATTTCTCAGCAAGCATTTGGGAAGACAAAACTAAACTCCAACTCCAGCGGCTCAAGCCTTTCCAGGACTTTAATCCTTGGAAAGGATTTTTTTTTTTTTTTTTTTTTTTTTTTTTTTTTTTTTTTTCCTATTTGGGGAGCGGCTCCTCCAGCACGGATCCTGGAGGCAGCCAGCGGGTCCGCGAGGTCCGGGCACCCAGAGCGCCGTGCCCGCCTTCGAGCCTCGGCTCCGGGCCCTGTTCCCAGCACTTAGCGGACCTCGACGAGCCCTCGAAACGTGGCGGGCTCAAGGGAGATGAGGCCTCTACCTGGGCAGCTGATGAAGTAAATTAAATTCGACCTGGAGGTGTAGTTGGTGCCACAGTGTGTCGGGAAAGGCGCAAGGGCGCCGGCCGCAGGCTGCACCTGCCTTTCGGCGGAAGCCGCGGCGGGCGGGAGCCCAGCGCCGGCTTCAGTCTGGGGCCCTCAGAGGTTGGCTTCATCCAGGACGGGACTTTTTTTTGTTTGTTTTTTTAGACGGCAGAGTGAATATCCTTTAAAGGGATCTGAAGGGTGAAACTAATCAGGAAGGAGAGGAATTATTAGCCAAGCCGGGACGGGATAAAACCGGGAACTACAGGAAGTTGAAGGAAGACCAAATGCTAGGTGTACCTTCCTCTAGACACGCCAGAAACAAAGCGGGGGGTTAAGGCAAGAATGTTGTCTGAGTGCTCTGGGGATTAGACCAACGCTAGTCCTCAAGCCGGCTTGGAGACCGCCTACAGCCCTGAAAATACCACGGTCCGTTTTTTAAAAATCGAGTCCTCCTGGAGGTGAGGTGGGGGTCGAGGGAGGCAGGGAGCCGGCAAAACAATTTCTTTCCAGTGAGTAGACAAAACACGGCCCACGGGGGGCGTCTTAGGTTCTGAACACTGACCTGCTGACCCCTGCTGACCAGGTGTAGACAGCCTCAAGTCCTAATATTCCCATTGTCCTAGCTTCCCATTTGCCTCGGATTTCATGCCCGTTCACTGTGTGCTACAGTCAATTAGTGAGTACTTAGCACCGCATTAGCAGACAGAACCCAGAGAGACACCCTTGCTGAGGAGGCAGCTCTGGAGGAAGGGGAGGAGGGTTGCACCTGCAATTCTCCAGGGATGGAAAATTAGTTAACAGGGACTAACCCTTCCCTCCGGTTGTTAAAAAAGACTGCTTTGAGCCTCTTGTTTTGGTCAGCAAGGATGGATATTTGGTGGATTTCTCTGGCTGGGAAACTAGTCTCCTCCAAATTGAAGAGTTGTGGTTGGGGAGGGTTGGTGGCCTTCGATGGAGGGTCCTTGTATCATTGCTTTCATTTAGGGAAATTTATCAGGATTAGAGCCGAGAAGCTTCGGAATGCATAGAAACTCAGAGCCAGTTTAGCTGTTGACAGGGTGAAAGGAATAATACCACCTACTTTGGGAAGCAAGGTTGGAAACGGACTGGACCAGCAGTTTGCGGTGGTAGAACCAGATACTGGGGTTGGAGATGGTGGGGGCGGGAGGGGGAAGGGTTCAAGTTTACTTTTGTAATGATTTTCTGCCTTTTTTTCCCTCTTAGAATGAGTGTTAACAAGGCCCACGGCACAGATGTGAGCAAACAAACAGGGTCTACTGCTTTTAGTGAAATCCCATCGTGGCTTACATGTCTGCCTTCATTCTCATTCTCTTTCTCTTCTTCCTTTCTTCCCTTCCTCAGTTCTTCCTTCCTTCTTTTGTGAGGTCTCTGGTACGCGCATGAATTCACAGCACAGGGGGTTTATTGGGGGTTGACTCTCTGACCGGCTGCAGGGTGGTGGGATCCCTTACCTTCTTTTTCGTAGTGTTTGGAGGCAGGGTAGTTTCTGGGTCCAGAGCCAAAGCCTCCTTGCAGCTGGGCTATTGTTGTTTGTGGTAGGGAAAAGTCACCTGAAACAGAGGCTGCTGTGAGATGAGATTTTACCTTTTTTCAGGTCCTAAGCTCTATAGGAGCCCTGATCAAAATGGAGCACACATCAACCATTGTGAGGCACTACTGTTGGAAGTAGGTGGACAGGTTGGGTTTAATTGGCAAAATTAGAATTGATTCTCCCTCAGAAAATGTACTTCGGGTGAACTGTATGAACGGCGGATTGGAAAATCATCTTGGGAGGCAAATCTAAATCCTGTTGTTATTTTGGTGGATATCTTTTCTCAGATTTCCCCACCCTCCCCTCTGCCCTCCCTCCGACAGTCTGGGGCTAGCCACAGATGTTTTACTGTGGTATCTCACCCCCAAATGCCTTTAAAGTATAATTTACTTTAATTATAATGTTAGAGGGTTAAGGGATTGGTTCTGGGAATGGCTTAACAGAGACAAAACTTGCAGCCAAATTAATTGAAAGTTTCTTGTTATGAGGGAGAGATTGCCAAACATATGGAATACCGCTCCGGAATGAGACATCAGAAAAATACATTGTGGAGATTTAGCAATGACTAAATGTGAAGATAGAGTGGAAATAGAGATGTGCCTACAGCGTTTCCGTAGACTGCCAGTCATGGTTTAATGGGCTTTTTCTGTTTTATTTGCAATTACTGAGAATATCCAATATCCTACTGAAGAATGTTATTTCTGTGTCAATATCTAATTTAGAACATAATCCCACACCTGCAGATACATATCTACATTATGTATTTTATTTACTACAGGACTCCTTCTATTAAAATGTGATCCACATTCAGCCTTAAAATGGTAACATCGAGATTGTCTCCAGGATATTTCTTGAATCTGATGTTTATATATTGAAGAGGTTACTGTTTTCTGAGCTGCCTGAGCAGAAAAAGAACAAAAGAGGTAGTCAAAGGGACCCCAAACCACCAAAGGAAACAAATAGGATCTGGGTGGGGGAAGGATTTTGAAAGAGGAGTGGAGGGAAAAAACATTAGGTGTGATCATTTCTGATATGAGAAAGCTTTTCTGACTTTTTTCTAGTTGTTCGTCATTTGTCCACACACACACACACACACACACACACACACACACACACACGGAAAAACTAGAAATGAGATGACCCATTTGAAGGTTGATGTATTTTTTAAGTATATAAGCAAATATAATTATAATACAGAATATGATTTACCTTAAATGCAATACCAGGGTTTTTTTTTTATTAAGGTTTTCTCAGGATTGTTGTGGCTCTAAGTTCACTGCCATCACAAAATACTACAATGTCCAATGCACCTTTGCTTCTTAAGTTTTGAAGAATTAATATTGGAATTTTATGCTTCAGTTGTGTTGTTTATGAGATAATTCTTACTAAGTTATGAAGAAATGTATAAAATATTTGGGAAATTTATGTTATGGTCTCTTTAACATGCATGGGTTCAGAATAGGGGAAAATATGAAAAAAAAAAAAAAAAGGAAGCTATAAATTGTTCAGTAAAAACAAATTGTCCTTAATAGGAGGATGGGAAATAAAGAGCCAGGACACGGGGGGGGGGGGGGGGGGGGAGCCCAGACACACAGAGTCATGATTTGTCATATAAAACTGCATCCTGGACCTCCTGTTCGTGGACTGCATAGATGAATTAGTCCTCGGTTCCTTCCACCACAATTGTCAGGTGATTTAAAAGGGGAGTTGGGACCAGAAAACAGGATTTTCCTGTCAGTGGTGGTGGTGGCAACTTTGAATTGAAAAGCTTTATTTTTGAAATGTGTATCCAGTACTAGAACTTTTAATTAATTTAATATTAACTCTACCACTGTTAGAATTCTTAGAGTTGGAGATTCCAGAAGCTGGCCTTGAGTTTTGGCAGGCATGGTCCCATGCCTGGTATGTCCTGTGGTCATATGTCGATACACTTTAGAATTAGTCACTCCCAGACTAAATCAATAAGCCCCCACAGAGCGGACTTTCCCTAACCTGCCTTTTTAAAACCATCTTCCTTCTTACTCTGGGAACCTTTGATAATGGGCAGCAATGTTTACCATTCATTGACTGTTGTTTTCTCCCCTTTATATGTGGGGAAGGAATGGAGAATTCTAAGAAAAACAATATTTTTGCACAGTATTTCACTTGTATGTGTGTTTTCTTTAAGTCCTATTTGGCTTCTTTTTTTCAGTTTTAAGTCAGTAAAGAAACTTAACAAATATAAACAAAATCATGTATTTTTGGAAACATATATCGGCCAAATGTTATTTAAGATGAGCTCAAAAACCACTCCCTTCTGGAGTTTGGAGCAAAAGGGTTTGGAGCGAAAGCCACTGGCTTTTGTGTTAGAAGCCTTGGTCTTCAGTCAGCTCCAGAACCCGTCCCAGACGAAAAGAAGCCTCTAGCTCCAGTTTGTGTCCCCACAGTTTGTGTCCCCAACTGTGTCCCTTTAGGGAAGCTCTTTCAAGTGTAGATGCTCACTTTTACTGGGTTTCTGGGAAGAGTAAATGCGCAAGCAGATTTGCAAGTACTTGACAAAGTTCAGAGCTGGGGCAGTCTTAAAGACCAGGATGTTCCCAACTGGCAGATGGTGCTGCCCTCACTGGCTGGAGTGCTCCTGGGTGTCCCAAGAGGGGCCGAGCCTACTGGGAGTGTCCCGGGATCTGCGGACCGGGAGCCCCAGAAGCGTCTCCCACAGACGCTGGCCCCCTATCCTGAAAGAAGCCGGGGACACCTTGGCATGAGCATGAGGGTGTTAAGTCAGATTGTCAAACAAAAAGAGGGACTCTGTCCAAAGGGCAGTCAAAAAGTCTTGTGGGACTCCAAGGTGAAACATCAAAGTCCAAATTTTAAGAAATATTAATCTGATCTGGGGGCATGATCTGAGGGCATGGTTAAATGAACATTATTCCTAATAGCACACAATAACTTAGTTTTAAAATATTAAGATATTCATCAGCATTATGGTTCCGATAGAACTATCTGAAATTCCAATTCATTTTCCCGGAAAGATGCACTTTCTTCAATACATTTTAGAAGTTATTGTCAAGTGTGGTTTTCTAGCCTTAGTCTCTTTGGCGGAAAAAATGTTGTTCTTTCATGATGAGAGATAGAAAACACCATTTTTCAAAGAATTAAAATCGATCAAACAAACACACGCAAACCGTCTCCAAAATGTTTCAGGGTGGCCCCTGGTTCCTTGAGAGCAGTTTCTTGGAAATGAAGAAACGTGAGTGGGGAATAAAAATGCACAATACTTTTTATATGTCATGGAGAGGGGGAGTTGTAGGGGGGCAATTTGGTCCACCACAGACCACATCAGACCTTTCGACTGACCTCCCCTACTTCCCAGTTTTCTAAAACTTCACTAATGGAGGAATTTGGGGATTTCAAATGGAATCCATCTTCGGATGGGCCACTCTGAAAAATAAGCCCGTCATGCCCATGCCACAGGACTTTAGGTGATTTGAGGGCTGGGCATCATGTTATGGGTTTTATAAGCTCCCTTCATGAAGAAGTAGATTAAGGTTATGGGCAAAGAAAAGGTTTTTAGCCATTTCTTATCAAATAAGAAATAGTCACTTTTCCATTGGGCATTTAGATATCTCCAAGAAAAATACTCAAATCCTCAGCTGTTAATTTGGACTCAATCCACTCTTACCTGCATACATCACAGCAGAAGTGGACTGAGCTCAGCTGGTTGGGGGGTCCTAGCCTCCCTGTTCTCACCATTGCCATATGGGGAGGGCACCAAGGTCTGGCAAATTTGCCCTCATTTTATGGAGAAAAGAGTCTGCCAGATTTCTTTATGCCAAATAGACTTAACCTTGTAATGTTGCATTATCTGCTATTTATACTCCGAGATTATGTTGATTAGAAAGGGGTATACATCTTCCAGATGCTTTAGAACTAAGGGGATGGAGGAGAGTTTTGAGTGTTTTGTGTGTGGGGAGGGTATTGATGGAGGGGGAGATTATATTGAGAAATAATGAAACATGAAATAATTTTAATGTACTTTAAGTATATAAATTCATCTTGTTGGCAACTGGCCATGGGAGAATGGAAAAGGGAGCTGCCATTGAGCTTGGACAATGGTATTATGGGGCCAGGTGTTTTATACTCATTCTCTGATGTGATCACACAGCAACCCTGAGAGACTGTGTTATCATCTCTGTTTTCCAGGTCAGGAAACTGGGGCTCAAAGACCGTAAACAATTTGGCCAAGATCATATATATGGTAGACTCCGATCTGAACCCAGGTCTAGCAGACTGTGATCTGGGATTTATTATAAACAGTTTGGCAGACCCAAAGATTTGAAGATCTAAACTCCAAGCAGAACAGAAAACTTTCAAATTCTCCCAAGAGTTTTCTAAAAGAATAGTTGAACAAAACGTTTCTACTTCGCCCTAGCTTCCTGTATCACTCACTGCCCGCTTTCCTCACGGCCTCGAGGTTGGACAGCTCCCTTATTCAGAGATGGCTTCCTTTCCATAGACAGAGCTCGACTTCGGAAGAATTGGCTTTTTTCCAGGACGGCGATGCCTCAGCCTGTGTGTGAGGAAGCGTGTGTGTGCAGGTTTATGTGTATGTGTGACTCTGTGTAAGTACTGTGGTGTATGTGTGCTTGTGTACCCGCGAGTGTGTGTGTTAAAAGTGTGTGTCTAAGTATATGCAACGATGTGTATGTCTGTGTGTCTATGTGAATGTGGTATGTGTGAGTGCCTTTGTGTATGTCTCAGGGTATATCTTTGTTCATTTCTGGTTGTGTGTGTTTCTCTATGTGTGTTAGGACGCATATGTGTGTTTGTGTCATGTGTGTCTGTGTGTATACTGTTAAGTAGGTACGAATATGTGTGTATATCTGACTGTGCATATGTGTTTATGTGAGTGTGGGTGCAGGGGTCTGCATGGCAAGCAAGTGTGTCAAGGCAAGCCTTCTTGTCTATACAGCTGCTCTACCTGTGTTTAGGTCTGTGCTTTGAGCCATGTCACTCTGTAGGACTGACAGAAGATTCTGGGCCTCGCCGATGGGGAGTGTATTGTACTGTGTGATCCAGCATCTCCCCGGATTCCTTGGCTGTTCCACGGGCTTTGTTGTCTTTGCGTGACCAAGCTTCCTCTCCGCAGAGTCCCAGCAGAGAGCATCACCAAAGAACACTTGTGTGTGGATAAGATAAAATTTTCATTTCAAATGAGATGACTCTTCATAATCAGGAACTGAGTTTATAGATTAAATTTTGTCTTAGTGACTCCAAGGGCCTGCTTAAATACCAGTTTTGAAGGTGGAATTTTGTGATGTCAAACACCGCATAAAAAGTATGTCGAATTTACTGGGGATTTGGAAATCTTCTGGCTCCTTGGAAATTTTGGTTACAACTTAATTTCTGGTACGAGACCTACATAATCTCTGTCCTGTTCAGGCTCTCTGAATTTAAAAATAATAATTTATTGTAGGTTTTAAAAAAGGCTCGTGTTGTTGCTCCTAGAAAAATTTCTAGATAGCTTACATTTCACACTAATCAAAATAATTACATGGAGTGCTGTCACCTGAAGTGTGGGATCTGAGTTCACAAGTCTCCACCCCCTCACAGGCAGGGATGAATCTGAACTTGACAGATGCCATCAACAGGCTGGCACCTTGCAGCTGGGTGGAGGGGATCAGCAGGACAGGGGCTCCTACTTCCCACCCTCGGGGCATTCGGTGTCCATCCCATACAACACATGCATCCTCTGTCCAAAGGATCTAAATCTATGTCTCAAACATTTCCATCTGCCCAATTGTTAAGAAGCAACAGAGGCCAGCGGCTCATCTACTCCCTTGTCACTGGACACAGAGCAGCTTTGAGACTACCTCTCTGCCTCCATTTCCCCTCCATAAAATGACAGGGTAGAGCCAGCCAGGTGAGGCATGTCCAGATCCCTCCCGCTCTCAGGTTGGGTTTAGCCAACCTTAAGCATAGGCTCCTGGTTCAAATCCCCGTTACCCCATTGTGGGACTTGGGGCACTTTGCTTCACCTCTCCGAGGCTCAGTTTTGTCATCTGTAAAATGGGGATAACAACACCTTCCTCACCAATTTGTACAGATTATCGACGTAATATACACCCAAGACCTGGCAGAGTTCACGACAGGCTCTTGATGTCTGGTTTTACCATTACTGGTATATTAGGGATCTCTTAAATCATTTCTAGGTTACTTTTGTTTTTAAAAATGCCACTCCCCTCTCAAAATCTACATTGGAATACAGCGTGAGACTTTTTTTTGTTTTTGTTTTTGTTTTGTTTTTTAACTTAAAAATCACCTTGGTTTGGCCCTCACATTTTTGCCAAACTCGAGGACCCCAGTTTGGCCCGAAGGCCGCTGAGAACCCTCAGTGTGGGCAGCACAGATGGACTCAGCAGGGAGCATCCATGCAAGCCGGAGGCTGAGATGGCTTGTCTGTCTGCTTTTAGTGTTGTTCCTAAACGTGATGTCTCCGTTTCCAAGCCTCTAAAACTCCCCTGCCCGCCCTTCCCTGCATACATTAGCCTTAATGTATTCTCTCTTGAATACTCATCATATTAAGGCTCCCGGTAGATACCTAGCTCGAAATAAATTTTATGAGCACACATCCTCGCCCTCATCCCCATGCATTTGCGGCCGGCAGGAGAAATACAGCCGTATCTTTCCTGGAGGCAAGGCCAGACAACAATTAGGTGGGAATCGACGCCCTCTGGCCCCGGAGCCGGGCGGGGTGCGGGAGGGAGCCGGCGGGCGCACTCCCCGCGCCCAGAGGACGGTTCTCCGTCCGGGTTCTCCTAGGGTTAAATCGCGGGCACCGGCGGGGTACCCGGCCCTCGGACTCAGCCGTTCGCTCACACAAAGATGCCCCTAGCGGGCCGTGTCCCCGCGTCCCCGATGGCCCCGGGCGGCGGTGCTCAGCGAGCAGACGGTTTGCACACGGTCTGGGACCTGGGACGGGCTGGTGGGCACGGGTTCCTGCCGATCTGCGAGCCACTTCCGTGCGAGAGGGCCTCGGTCTTCTCTCCCCTCGCGTGCAAAATGGTGCCAGAGCAGTGCTCCTCCACACACACCGCCTTCCTCCAGCCCCTGGCTTGGCGGCTGTGGCGGCTCCGAAAGCCGACGCGCGGGCAGGAGAAACCGCGCCCGCGCGCTGCGTGAGCGCCTTTGCACGAGTCGTCCCCCCTCCCCCACCCCTCGCAGGCTGGCCTTGTCACACGGCGGGAGCCCCTGGTCGTGCACCCCTCGCTCCTCAGTCTCCTCTCTGCTTATCCAGACGTCTCCACTGCTAAGGCCCCCTGCTCCTGGACTTCTTCCTGCTGCTCCAGGGAGGCCAGTCCTGATGGTCCCGGAGAGAGGCAGGGGTGTCATTGTAGTGGGAGGAGCACTACCTGTCTTGCGGACACAATCTGAGCCTCCACAGGGGCGTGGGGACATCTGTGCAGCGATTCTCGATCAATGAGATCAAGCACATGAACGTGGGTCCCTAACTTTCCTTCCCCTCAGCCACAGCAGCACCACACACAACACACACTTACTGCAATTATCTCCTAGTAACAGCAAACCTTTATTGAGCACCTACTGGATACTGGCCCTGTCCTACAGTATTGATTCACTTACTCTTCATAACAATCCTCCCAGGGACTGCTGTCATCATCACCCCCAGGCCCTCCTTGTTACAGATGAGAGAACCGGGCAGAGGGAGAGGCCAAGTAATTTGTGGAAGGTTAAAAAAGCAGAGCCAGGGTTCAAACTCAGGCAGGCTGGCTCCAGAATCCATGGTCCCACCCTGTGTCCTACCCATCCCCCCTTATTTGCTGGAGATTCCTGTTGCTGTCCTGTGTGCTTAGTACCTTGCTGGGGACATCAGAACTGTTTGGTAAGTAACTTGGTAGCTGGTTGGTTGAACATTTTCTTTGTCAAAGAGGAAAACTTCAGAGATAGAAAAAAATGCCATACGCCCTGGGACAGGTAGCAAATGTCCAGACCCATGCATCTCTGTCTCATTGTGGTTCCTGTAGTTTCCGTGGGGCATTTTGGTGTGAGAATGGAGTCAAAGGGCAAGGCACCTAGTGGGTCTGACTTTCAGGCAAATGTTGGTAGCTGCTGAGGCCAGAAAGGGGAACAGACTGGGCTTGGGGGGTTACCGTGCCCAACACTGACATTTGTGTGTCGACACGGTGATGTCATTTAGTGAGTGTCCCCATAGCCTGTCTACAGGTTTGATACACAAATGATTTAGAACTTGAGAGAGCTTTCTTTCTACATAGATGTGTTCAAACTTTGTCCCCTGTGCTTTGAGGCCAGTTCCCTTACATTAATACTTTTAAATTATATCACACCGACAAAGATGATATGAATCAAGAATGTAGGATTCCGGAGAGATTTGGTTTGTTGACATTTTGGAGTGCACGGGAGAAGCAGGTGAACTGTTTCGAGGTGAGCTTCTTAGAGAGGATTTGATCCAATATTTATGTAGTGATACATATCTGTGGAGCTACTCGTGTGTACCAGGCACTGTGCTAGGCGGCTGGGATACATAGCTGCAAAAGAAACATTATTCTGGCCCCGGGAGGATCTCCCCTCCTAATAAGAAACACTGGGTGCATTGGATTTCAGTTCCCATGTGCCTCGTTGACCAATGACCTTTGTGCAGTGCACAGCCTGCACAATTATACGTGGCAGCCCTAAGGGTTTGGGTTCTGTCCTTTCCCTCCAGTGGGACATGAATCGTGAAGAACAGGAAGGCATCCACACAGGGTGGTCGGGTTAGCCGTGCTGTGTGGAAGGCTCACTCTGCCTTTCTCTCCTCTCCCCACAGAGATCCCTCAGTGTGCCGGCTGCAACCAGCATATCCTGGACAAGTTCATCCTGAAGGTCCTGGACAGACACTGGCACAGCTCTTGCCTCAAGTGTGCAGACTGCCAGATGCAGCTGGCGGACAGGTGCTTCTCCAGGGCCGGGAGCGTCTACTGCAAGGAAGACTTCTTCAAGTAAGCCAGAACCCAGGGTGCAGCCTCCCTCCCATGCCCTGGTCTGTATCTGCCTCTCCCCGCTGGGGGTGGGGGAGAGATCTGGCAGAGGGCTGGAGCCAAACTTCTGCAGGGGGGCCGACAAAGGATTCCGGCGAATCCTGAAGGGAATGCTCCTTCTTGGTGTTGGTTTCTTGGGCCACGTGGCTCTATCATTCCTGCCACTTTCAGGGTGGCTGCTTTGAGTTTTGCACCTCGAATCTAGAGGAGTCTTCGTGGCTGCTTGGGGGCCCCAGAGGCTTGGAAGAGTTGCTCCTGGTCGGGGTCAAGCCAGGCTCTGTTAGTGTCATCGCTTTCAATGAAAACATGATGAAGAGGCAGTTTGATGTGACGGTTAAGAGCCCAGACCCTTGACTGGGTTTGAATCCCTTATTAGCTGTGTGCTCTTGGGCAACTTACCTAACTTCTCTCTGCCTCTGGTTACTTATCTATAAAATGTGGCTGCTGATCATAGTTCCTACCTCACTGTTATTAGCTTTGAATGGATCAATATGTGTAAAGTCCGTAGGACAGTACCTGACACCTGAGTGTTAGCTTTTAAGACTGTCCTCAATTCCTTCTGGGGTTGGATCCATCAGAAAAAATCCTGCTGGTCATGGAGAGGGGACCTTCTAGAATTTATCTTCTGTGGCATTTCGTCTGGGGCTTCTCTCCTGGAACCCGTTGCCCGGGGCACTCAGGCTGGTGCCTCAGCTCACCTGGACCCCCTGGTGACAGCAAGACCAACAACAAGAGAAGGGAGGTGTCCATCGGTGATGCGGAGCCCAGGGTGGGTGGCCCACTGGGGTGCGCTGAGGGGGGCGGGGCTTCTGGGGAGGCTCATCAAAGCCTGGAAACACTTGGCACAAATGAGCAAGCCTCAGAGGGGCGGCATGCCTCCTTCAGAGGTCATGTATTCTGCACAAAGGGAGGGGACATGGGGACAAATGCCAGTCCTGGATCCAGGACATGTTTCTCCCAAATCCTGCCAAGGTTGAACTTCAGAGAACAGGTGATTTGAATTTCTGAGGATTCTCAAATTTCATTAGCCCAATACGAGTTGAAAAGCACATTAAAGGTGATCTTGGCTTCTACTGGGGCTTCCTCCAAGGCTTGTGCTCAGAAGGCAACACTCATTGTCGCCATCACACTTGGGTCAAAAATGCACCGCTCTCTCCCTTGGTGTGCGTGTGAGCATGTGCACTCACACGTGCCTGTGTGTTCATGCCAGTGCCCATATGCTGCCTGAGGGCAGGGGCAGTAGGCGCGCAGGCACATCCAACAGATTCCTGATGGCTCCGACTCAGGGCCGGGCCTCTGGTTCTCCCTCTAGGTCTTTTCCGTGCTCTCCGTCCTCCCAGTCTTCCTTTTGCTCTCTCACCTCTGAACCTTGCCTTGCTTCCTTCATTCTGGCATTTACACAGTTCTGCTCCCTCCTCCTACATCCTTCCCCGCGGGCAACCAGAGTCATTCATTATTCATTTCTCAGTGACATCCCGGCCAAGCCCCACGGCTCTTGCAGGCCCCGCAGGGAGTGAATCTCATCACGTGTGTGTTCGTGTGCGTGAACGTTGTGTGCCTGTGTGCACCTGTGAAGGTGAATGTGTGAGCAAGGAGAGGCAAGAGGACACAGTAGGCGGGGCCTGGCCTTGGGGTCGGGTCAGCTGTCCCCGCTTCCAAGTTCTGTGCACCATCTTCCTGGTTGTCCATGTACCTTTGGGAAGCCTCAGTGAGCTCCCCGGGCATGGCCTTTTTTTTTTTTTAAATGTTTATTTAACTTTGAGAGAGAATGACAGTGTGAGGGGAGGAGGGGCAGAGAGAGAGGGAGACACAGAATCCGAAGCAGGCTCCAAGCTGTCAGCACAGAGCCTGACGCGGGGCTCGAACTCACAAACTGCGAGTTCATGACCTGAGCCGAAGTCCAACGCTTAACCGACTGAGCCACCCAGGCGCCCCAGGGGCATGGCCTTCTTGCCCAGCTGGGGACAGGGTAGGTGCTGAGATGTCCCCGAGCTAGACCACTGGCTGGGGTGCAGGCAAACCCATTAGGATCACGTCACAGGACTCTGTCACCAGAGAAGCTCCTTTGAGGGCCTGTCTGGGGTATGGAACTTGACCTTGACTGGCTGGCTCTGAGTGTTTGGGAAAGGGAAGTGGTCACAGCTCAGGTGTAGGTTCGGGCTTGGGAGAAGTAGTGATAAGGAAAGATGGTCCCTTCAGAAGGGACCTGGGGTGCAGGCTAGGGGAGGAGTAGCATAGGCCTATGAGTCATAAGCCCAAGACCAGAAATAACAATGACAGTTACTTGCTCAGGCCAGCGCACTGACCTCTTGCCTCTGTGGCCTCCCCATGCCATGACCCTCATTTGGATCCTTCCAGGGCATTGTTCAGCAGTAACCTCATAACTCACCTCCCACTTCCTTGAGGCCACATGTCCCCCCACCACACCGGTATCCAACCTCACCACTGACCCCGGCCCCCAGCTCCTTCAGCAAGGCCCCCTCTGCCTACAGAACATTCCAGATGCATTGTGCTATCAGAGCCTTTCACCCTGCCTCTCTTCTAGTCCTACCTCACTGCTTTCTTGGGTTCCCAATGCCCCCCAGCAGGGTGCCCCCTTTCCCAGGCAGGCCTTGACCCTGGCTATTGTATCCTCCAGGGATGATGTCTATCCTCTGAAGGTCTCCCCCATTCTTCCATGGCCATGAGTCCAGCTCTTCAGCGGATGGGCACCCTGAGTTGCCTTGTTTTTGCTCACTCCTCCCGCGCCTGTTTGATCTTTCTTGTTGGCATGAGGAAAGACTTATTAGGTATTATTTTTCTGTCCCCGGCATATGCACCTGGCCTTGTCTACGGACCATCACTGGGTTTGATCACATAGTGAATTTACAGCATGCTTGGTGACCAGTTTCTTCTGTCCCTCACATGACATCCTGTGAATCCTGGAGGCCCAGGCTGCCTGGAAAATGCACAGGCCCATGATTCAGTCGCAGTTACTTTCCTGGCTCCATAGGACTGCCCTGCTTCAGAAAATGACCCACCCTCAGGGCTGGATCCTCTTGTGAAGTAGGGGAACAGGCCACAGATTCAGTGCTGAATCCAGGTCATTAATTCTAGATGAAGTGCTGCGTGGAGAGAAATTTATTTCTGTTTTTAAGTTTTATTTATTTGGGGTGCCTGGGTGGCTCAGTCGGTTAAGCATCCAACTTCGGCTCAGGTCGTGATCTCGCAGTTGGTGAGTTCAGGCCCCGCGTCGGGCTCTGTGCTGACAGCTTGGAGTCTGGAGCCTGCTTTGGATTCTGTGTCTCCCTCTCGCTCTTCCCCTCCCCTGCTGACACGATGTCTCTCTCTTTCTCAAAAATAAATAAACATTAAAATTTTTTTTAAGTTTTATTTATTTATTTTGAGAAAGAGAGCACACGTGAGTGGGGGAGGTGTAGAGAGAGAGAAGAAGAGAGAGAGAATCCCAAGCAGGCTCCATGCTGTCAGTGGAGAGCCCCACACAGGGCTCAATCCTACCAACTGTGAGATCATGACCTGGGCTGAAATCAAGAGTCAGATGCTTAACCAACTGAGCCACCCAGGCCCCCTGTGTGGAGAGAAGTTAAAAGCTGAGGTGATTCTCCCCGCTGATAATGGAGATTGAAGACTGGGCCACTCTGAAGCCGCCCAGGGAAGACACTTGGATTCACGGGCAGTCAGGCCCCACACGGCTCTCGGGGACTGTGGCTGTTCGGTGCAGGAAGACACAGCCGCAGGTGCAATTTGGTATAGCAGGTCACAGTGCGGGGCGAGGACACTGAGGGAGTCAGTCCTCCAGGGTCAGACTGGCTTCACCCCTCTCCCACCCCCCTGCCGGAGTCTTGGGATCCACTGCCCACTTGGGGCTCAGGCTGTAACCTGGCTGCAGAGCCCGTGGTCCCCTCCTCATTATGGTCCGTTAAACATCACCAGGCACCTGCTTTCAGATGGCACACAGGGTACCTGTGAGCAGAGAGAGAATACGAGGCAGGGCGGGAGGGGCAGAGCAGTTCCCGGAGCCCCAAGCCCCTTCCTGTCCCGCAGGAGGCTGCCAGAGTCACTTCCGGCAGCCTGGTGAGAGGGAAGGTGGGCGCCATGAGCTTGAATTCACTTGTCAGACCTCAGGATGCTCTCAGCTGCGGGATTTGGAAGAGGCCTGGTGGGAGCCAGGGAGACTCTCTGCTCTATGCTACTCGAAGAAAAAGAAAAAGGAAAGAAAAATCACTGTCCTTTTCAGATACCTGCCCCATAGCCCTGCTCAGAGGGGCGCTGACCTCACTGATCAGCATTGTGGTTCTAATTTTCAGGATCAATATTTTAAATCTCTTTGCCCATAACAAGGGGAAGGGCCACTGCTTCGCGTAACTCCAAGGGGTATCCTTTATCCTGCGTGAAGGTTTTCGAATGGAGACTGTCATGTGAAGAGTACCCTGCTGCAGGCATGTGATAACCTCAGAAGTGGGGTGAGGTCAGCCTTCCATCAGCCTTCAGCCCACGAGATGTGATAATACTGGTGGCTGACAGCAGAGGGCGATGTTGATGTGTGCACAGACCAAGAAAGAAGTATTGTTGGAAGGTTGTACTCTGTGGTTGTTGCATTTTTCTCTTGGAGCTGTTGAATTCTGTCTTGCTCGGTAACATTGGCTGATCTTTGCTGTTGTTTGTTGTTTTTGCCTCCTGGGTCCTTGGCTGCCTTTCTCCACAGGAAATAAAAGTCTGAGACCGAGAGGAGAGGCACGGAGTTGACTAAACGCAGTGGTTCTGAGGCTATTACAAATGAATCACAAGCTGAGGAGCCAACGGCTCTTTCTGTTGTATTTGCTAAGCAAGTCCTTTCTGGACTGCGTGTCCCGTACGTCCCGGGTCCCCATCTCCTTGCAAAGAGACTAGGGCCTGGGGAAGGCAGGAGTCTGGGAGTAGAGCTTCTGGGTCCCCTCCTCATCACTGACTGGGTCCTGGGAGGGGCTTGGCAGCTCTCTTACTCTGAAGTGCAGTGAATAGCACAGGTTCTCTGCTCCAGGAACTGGGTGCCCTTGGGCAGGTTCCTTAACATCTCTGAACTCCACTGTCCTCTTCAGGAAAAAATGGGAATGTTAATGGTGCATGCTTTAGAAGACCTGGCACACAGGAGCATTTCACAAAAGGGAGTTATTTTATGAACAGAGGGGTTTAGTGAACCCAGACGGTGCTCGGTTGGATTCCTGTCCTGTCTCGTGCTAGCTGTTTGTCAGTAAACAAGTGACCGGGCCTTTCTGAACCTCACTGCCTTACTGTTAGAAGGCGCTCATTGTGGAGCGCAGAGTCGTGAAAT